>NC_134376.1:13853000-14554000 GCF_035582795.1 Mycteria americana
ACTGGCTGTGTCAGGAAGTTATCTGCCACACGCTCCAGGAACCTCCTTGACTGTTTCCTCTCTGCTGTATTGTATTTCCAGCAGACATCCGGCAGGTTGAAGTCCCCCACAAGAACAAGGGCTAGCGATCGTGAGGCTTCTCCCAGCTGCTTATAGAATAGTTCATCTGTCTCCTCATCCTGGTTGGGTGGTCTGTAACAGACTCCCACCATATCTGCCTTGTTGGCCTTCCCCCTGATTCTTACCTATAAACACTCCACCCTATCATCACCATCATTAAGCTCTAAACTATCCAGACACTCCCTAACATAGAGGGCTACCCCACCACCTCTCCTGCCTTGCCTATCCCTCCTGAAGAGTTTATAGCCATCCATCACTGCACTCCAGTTGTGCGAGTCATCCCACCACGTTTCCGTGATGGCAACCATATCATAGTTTTCCTGCTGCACAACAGCTTCCAGCTCCTCCAGGTTGTTGCCCACGCTGCGTGCATTGGTGTAGACACACTTCAGCTGGGCCATTGATCCCGTATTTATAAGGGATAAATACAAGAGGCTCTAGGACCCCTGAGGGATGCTTTAGTCAACTGCACTTGAGCAATATGAGAGGTCTCCAAGATGACATCAAGGGAACTGTTACCACTGTTCAGAGATCTTCTGTCTCTTGGATGGGCCGAAGGAGAAGAGTCCAAACAAGCTACAGAACCAGTGAACTGGACTATCTGCAACCATCTGTCAGGTATTTGCCTGAACCCACAAAACCATTTGAGAAATAAAGGTTCCATGGTATTCTCAAATTGTAGGTCATTGCTGCATGGTTCATGGAGAAGAGTCTGAAGTAAACGAGTGCTTTTTATGCAATTAATGCCTTTGTGAGGATTGGCTCTCTTCTGAGGAGAAGCTTGTCCACTCCCTACAGCTAGGACATTCTCCTGCCCACCTGCAGCCACTGGATTACTCCTATGGGAACATTTCTCATTCACTTTGTTAACCTTTGATCTTGAAGAGAACATAGGTGCAATAACAGTGCGTCAAGGCAGTCTTTGCTCAGGGAGTGCTCCATTTGAAATCGGTGGGAATCAGAGTAGCGTATAGGCTATTGAGGACATGTAGGATTTGAACGTTGCTCACTTCAGGAAGATTTACTTCTTGCACCTGCTTTTCCACTGGAATTCAGCGTTACTTTATTGATATGTAAGCAAGTCTATTAATGGTGGATTTTTTTTTCCTAAATGACAAGGAAGCTTTGAAAGGTCGATCTATACAAACACCAGATGTTATCCTTTCTACTCTCCGCCATTTCTAAATGTATTTGTTTGTGTTATATATTATGCTGTCTCTGAGAAACCTCATAATACTTTTATTATTTACCAACTTATCTTTAGCACACAATTGATACGCCAAGCTCAGAGCAGTTGAGTTTATAAGGTTATGCTCCAATGAGACAATTGCACTCTATTACTTAGTTATGACCTACAAAGCTTGCCAGTAGTTCTTCAAAACCAAGCTGCAGTCATGACTTCAGCAACATATTCACTACAGCAATGACATTAATGCACAGTAACATGAAGCCATCGCTCTATGGTAACTGCTCCATTAATGCAAATTATTGGCTTTCTGAGCGATTTTTCCCGCTCATAAGATCTTGATAGGAGTTCTACAAGACATTCTTAGGATTATTACATACTTTAAGTAGTTAGGTAGTAAACTCACATCCTCTTCTACCAGAAGATTTTTTGTTTCCATAGTTCCCTTTACATTCCGTTTTCTCTCAGAATGCATCAAGACTTGGGTTTCAATTGCTATGCTCTAGAGTCAAGCAGCAAGTGGGGAAAAGCCTGAAATAAGCCAGACTTTTCCTGCTCATGAAGGATTAAGCCACTTGCAGGAACTGTGCAGATACATTTATCTCTGAAGGAGTCACAGAGAGAACGTAAGAATCCAGCTTGTATGAAGCACAGAACCAACTGAGATGCAGTCACAGACCACGTAAGCATTCTCAGTCAGCTCAATGTAAAAGGAAACAAGTCCTTAAGCTACCATGGTGAGCTTGTATATAAATATAGGTCACAAATTATATAAACTTCTCAAAAAGTGAGACCTGCCACCAACTTGATTTAAAGCTTCAGCTTTCCAGAAAATTAAGCTGGAAAATTAAGAGCAATGAGGACTCAAGCCATGTAGTGTACTAAGCGAGACTTTAAAACAACACAATCCATTGCAGTTTTGTCCTTCTGCAGCAGTCTGGAAGTAGGTGTATCACATATGCTCTCTGGTTTTCATTCAACTCAAAACAGCTGTAGGATACCTTGCAGATTAATAATCTTGAAAGGCTAATCAATCAGCAGCCATATTCTAGGCTGTGTGTGAAACCAGGAAAAATGGAACAAGTTTTGCTGGCTTCAAGGTTATTTATTTTTGTGTATTTTCACTGTAAAATAGTCAGTTAGAAGGTATCAAGAAGGATCCATCTCATGCAAATACAAGATCACACCCAATGAATAAGAGGGTGGCAATTCCAGTGGGTCATAGGGTCATATTGCTGATATTTATTTCAGAACAGTATAAAGAGGAAAAGTTCCTTTGCTATGTCTGTCGTGTCTGCAAGATCAACCACACTGTGCAACCACAGATGCTACTCCTGTGTAGTAAGAGGGAATCAAACAGCCTGTATAGTTCATCATCGATGCATGTTTGAAGTGACTTACAGAAAAAGTGTCAGAACTATCACATTTCTCAAGTTCTGTGTAATACAACTGAACAGCTGTATTATTTACAATTATTACTGGATCTATTTGCAGTGATAGACCACAAATCCTGTCCATCAGCTAATCCTCAGGGTAAAGTTCTTCTGTCATGAGGAGACTTTCAAGACATCTCTAAATATCTCCATGTACATAAATGTTCAGCTATTCAGTGTGATCCCCAGGTCATACTTACAAAAACACTGTTCAACCTCTTGTGACAAATGAATTAATATGATAAATGAAAAAACCCAGCATGTGTTCTGACTCAGGTTAAGCAAAAATAAAGCAACTATTTGTGAAGTATGGCATCAGTTTGACTTCAAAAATCATACATTACTAAAAAAGTTATGGTCTTTTCCTGAAGCAGCCAAAAAGAGAAACAGGAAATTATTTTGTCTTTAAACCTGAAAGGCACAAATCTTAATCTCATATAACTAACCTGCCAAAACAAAGAGTAATCCCATTTCCTTCAACATGCAGTTTTATATTATGAATTAAGAGACAAGAAGACATGAAACAGAAGTGATAGTAAGATGTCCAGGAGATGCAATGTTAGCTAGAGAATTACATTCCCCAAAATTATGTCCAGTACTTTAGAAGTTGTGTACCATGCATGAAAGCTCTGAAGCATTACTATTTTTGCATTCTACTTTTACTTTAGCCTCCTATTCCCAAAACAGTGGTAGCTATTTTTCATAAACACAGAAAATGACATATTAAAGGGTTGAACTCCTAAATCCACAGAAGTCACTGTCAACATTCCCACTCTCTTGACCCCACTGAAATTTTTTTTTTACTGGACAGAAATAAGACAGGAGGAGTTTAACCCAAGAAACTAACAGCAAGCACAATCCAGACCACCTCGGACAGAAAAACTGACTAAACTACTGGGTAAAAAAAAAGGTAAATCACTCTCCTTACAAACTTCAAACTTCAACTTAACCACCCATTAAAACCAGATGAGTCTGGGGGGATTGCTAAGGTCAACAACCTAATGGTTTGCTGAAGAACCAAGGGTGAATGTCAGAAGCAGGACAAAAGCCCATCTCAGAAAGCTTTTCATCAGTAAGTGTAGGGAGTTGCTGACTCTGTCAGGTCATGGGGCAGGGAAACGTGAAGCAATCTCCATCTATCAGGCCCTATTAGAGAGAAGCAACATTTTAAATTTAGAGTGCCTCTCCTTCCAAGAAGGGCAATTAGTTTGACAAGGCAGCAGTTGGCCTCTCTGTGGAGCTGCATGACATGAACCAAAGCAGAGTTAGGAGCATTATGAATTGTGATCTATCAAAGGTGAAAACACACCCAGAACAAGGGGTTGCTGTCTTTTAAGTATGATTGAAATTGATTTCAGGTAGCTGAGGCAGTGCTGGTGTAGGACTGGGCAGTGCTGCCTCCACCAAGGTGCCCATGTTGAAGGCTTTGCCGTAATGGGAGCGGAGAGCTGCCGGCTGAGCCTCAGAGTACAGCTTCTCCCAGCACGGCTGTAAGCCATAGCACACTCACCCCAGCACAAAATCAGGACATTTCCACCATCATTTCCATCCCAGTAAACCAATATTCTGTCACAGGACTGGCCGCAGTGAAAGCCAACGCCATGCCAACAGCTACTGCCTAATCCTATTGCTTTGGGACGAGCAAAGACTTATGGCAGAGAAAGAAGCAGAGTTCTCCAAAGCCTCCTAGGGAGGCCTGAGGAGGGGAAATGAATGTTCACAGCTCTCCCCGAGGCAGCAAGGAGGCTCCAGAACACAGGAATGGGATGAGATGGCATTGCTGAAGGAGAAGCTCAAAGCAGCTTGTGTTCAGAAAAAGAAATTTGTATTTGCAGTCTCCAGCTGCTAGAAGTGGAAAAGTGTCTATAGTCCTGCCTTTGAACCCAGCCACTCTCCTTTTTATCGCAAGTCCCTGCTTTAAAAGGTAACAGAGACTACACAACCTGGAGTTAAATACCTTGGGACTAGAGACCAAATCTGAGAAGCAACAGTAAAATAGTTAATCCCACAAGAGATTTCACTCATCTCTTTTCAGAGATAAGCACACAGGGAGCTGACAAGATAAATTTGCCCTTGATATCTTCCTGGGTAACCAGTGAGGAAAATTAAACCCCATTTCTTTCCTGAACATGATATTTATTTTGCTTGAGGAAAATCATGTTTCTTGATTATATGTAGCGCTTCTGATTAACCATTAGGGATGAAGGGGAAAAATAAAGCAAGTTTTGGGGGCTTAAAGTGACTACGTATATAGAGTTGTACACATTTTCATCTCTATAAGCAGAAATTAAGGGTAACGGAGCATATAATTTGGTCATACATTTACCATAGAGCACTCCTCTGCTTAAGCTATGTGATGCAGGGATTTCTAGAAACTCGCATAGGATCAGGCCATTTTCTTGACATGTTAAAGGGTGTAATCTTCTTAAAATTATGAATTGAACAGAATAGAAGCTTTATCCTTTTTTGTAAAAAAAAAAAAAAAATCATCATTAGATATCATTTCACATACATGCAGCTTCATATTGTTGTCTCAATTTCTTTCCAAAATAACTTTTCAAATTCTCTTCCCTCAGTGAAAGAAGTTAAAGTAATCTGCCCTAACACATTATTCAGGATTATCTCCCAAAGCCTTGTCAATAAGGATCAACAACTGTTTACAGAACATCCTAAACATATTTCTTGAATTTTCTTTAATACTCCCTCTCTTTTTCAGAGAGGCTGATTTTCAGGCCGTTCTGCAGACATAATATACTGTATTCTGTATTGTCTTCCGACATCAGCATGTTTTTATAATTAGTAAGAGCCTAGAGATGTTTGCAGAACCAGGATCCCAGTTCACATGATGTTCAATTAATCAATTGACTATACAATGAAATGAGATTAAATTGATTTAAAAACAACCCACACTTCTAAATGAGTGCTTCAGCAACATGAAACTTTGCTTTTCTGTTTAGCTTTGATCCAGTTTCAGACCTTTCCCAGTTGAGAGTCTTCTCCTAAGCTACAGGAGACATCTCACAGAAACTTTAGTACATCTCTCTCTTACTGGGCACTGACCTCAGTTGGCCATTCACCAAGTGTTATTTTAAGTGGAGGAGATTTCTGTGGGTTCAGAGGAAAGCTTCCAACTCTCTCCTTAATCAAGTTTCAGTCCTGCTAATAAACCAGAAGTGCCACTGCCATGATGCCATATACAGAGGTAACATGTCACACTGTCTTATATTAGGATTGAGTAAAACCAAGCTAGAGTCATATGAACCCACCTGTTTCCTTGGTATCATAAACCTAACACTTATTAATGAAAAAACATAATTCATTTCCCTCATGGTGGACCCACAGCACTTTCTATTACATACTGCTTTGCATTTCTAGGCTTTAGGCAGGCTAGCAAACATGACAGCACAGGACAGAGATGCTTCACCCAACTCTGGCTATTATAGGGTATTTTGATCACCAGTTATCAACGAAGGACACAACCAGGGTAACAATTTAGCGGTCAGATGGGGTATAGCAATCCCCATGTGCTTCTTCTCTGTAGAAGAATCTTCCCTCAAACAGTTTTTTCTGCTACTTTTTCAGGCACACAAGTCTAAAGCACACGACATAACTTTAAAAAAAAAAAATCTTAAATTAAGTGGTACTTTTGTTGTAAAAAACCTGAAGTAAATTTGCTGACTTTATGCTAAACTCCTTTTCCCTCCCAGTTTAAAGTGACCTTTGATGCAAACTAAAATGTGCAGGTGTCAAAGTGTATCAGCATCGTATACCAGAGATGTGCACAACTGAGTTTTTTTGGCACTTTCTCCTTTCAATTTATTAAAGGTTGTGTCAGAATAAATTTATGTAAGCAAGGATCAGATTTTATTAGTGGAACATCATTTGCTTTTAATGAATAAGGGTAGTTTAGGGAAATAGCTGATTAACTAAGCTAACATTTGCAAGATGAGCTGTTTCTCCTCACTCCTATCACCACTTGTTTTAACCCTGCAAGTAAGCATAGCATACACTACCGGACAGCAAAAAAAAAATTGTGTTGAGGCTGTAGCCCCGATTCAGCAAAGCAGCTGACAATGGTCTTGTGTCTATCACTTTTCACACAGCAATATGTCTTAAGGCTCTGTTACTTTAATGGAACTTTATGAAGTGCTTAGCGTTCTGCAACTTTTTTCTAAAGAGAAGCTAATTCAGCAGACTCTCCAAGACTGCGACCATTTTACGAGGTTGTAACGACAGGCTAGCAAACAAGATTCCTCCACAGTAGATGAGGACAGACAGAACAAAGATGGCTCCTGGTCCCAAAGTCTAAGTTAAAAACTCTTGGAATATCCTGGGGATTGTCCATCAGGAATGAAACTGATCCTCACCAGCAGAGATATTTAAACTGACAAGGGAGCTCTCCAAGCCGTCACAAAGGAGAGAGATGTTGTTGAGCTCTCCTCCCACAAAACAGCTCTTCCCCTCTTTTCAGCAGGCTTGTGGGGACTGCTTTCTCCAGCACAAGCGGCGATTTTGATTCCTCTTTGTATCAGCCAGATTGGAATAAGACAAAGCGTGCCACGATTACATAATCCTACTTTGAAAACCGGTGCTTGGTAACATTATATAGGCTTTGCCAAGCTCTACCAGGATGCAAAAGTAATGAAATGCAAGACATCTGTGTTAATTGCCATTAGCATAGAAATTTTAAAAAGCCTGCTTTTAGACCTGTATTTAGAGCTCACACCACTCTTAGCAATGGAGATCTCTCTGCTCTCCTATTGACTATGAAACGGCTTACAATTTTTGTTAGACTTCCTCCATTTGACAAGGAGTCAAACATACTTATTTTTCAGCACGTCCCATTTAGTCCTGGGCATCAGACTTCAGGGGTGGCAGAGGAACTGGCAATGCCCTTCCTCTCCCACCTGCTTTGCTGGACACCTCTGGGAGCCACAGAAGCTCTCTGTGCACTAGAACGTGTAAAGACACAGACCTGTAGAAGGCATATCCATGGAGGTACCACCCATTACTTCAATACTGGAAAGAGCACCCCCGCACACCCAAAAAAACACAACAACAACAAAAAGGCATGGACCTGTGACCCAGTAGGTTTGCTTTGTTTTTCTGGTCACAACACAGCAGAAGGACATTGCAATTTGACAAGAGTAAATCCAGATTTTGGGTCTTGCTATTGGATTAGCAAAATTAGGGCAGTTGATGCAGAGTGCCAAACCCATGCAATCTTATTCCACTTTTCAATATTTGGAACAGTTTTGCATGTTTTACATTAGACCATATGCCCTTAGTAGCTCTGTAGACTACCTAAACAAAGCTGAAGTAAGCTCCATCATGTGCCTGGTCCCATTTGATCATTCTTGATCCTTATCAGGGTTGTACCCCCAAGAGATCTAGTAGTACACAAGTCATACTCCCTTTAAAACAACATCAAAAAATCCCTGTTGGAATTCAGGCACAGATCTGTCAAACAGGGCTAGATGCTAAAGGGCCATTAGGTTTCCCATCCCTAATCATGATGGGCTACAGAGATAATTATCTTCTTGGTCTGGATCTGTCTGAGGTTTTGAGGAAACACTGCTAAGAAAGATTTTTCTTATGCTTTCCATTGGAAAGCTTAAAAGCAAGGTTTCTAGACAGCTAAGGCACAGATATCACCAAGATGTACCAGAAGCACATTAAAGATTTGCATGACCTTAGCCAGGAAATGTGCCACACACCCCCGAGACCAGATAATATGATAAAGCCAGGTACCTGTAATAGTATCTTTGCTAGGCAACCAGTTATTGGCATTCCTTAATGTATCGAGCCTAGGCTTAAATCTAAATCAGTTAAGTTCTTATAAGGATGTAGTTGCTCAGTTTTCCCCAGAGTAGCCCTGCTCATTTTAGAAACTAACAACAAGGATTTAGAAAAAAGTACATTTACATATTTTTTCCATTAAAAAAATGTTACTAACACAAGGTTGGTGTCTGCATATAAAGTTGAAAATCCTTTGTGTGCACAAACAAATACCATTTGGGAGATTTTCAGTCGTATGCAGTATGTGCCTATCAATTCCTGCTAATTTGAGGAGGCTGTTGGTGAACTGAACAGCCGCTTTCCCCTTCTCTCACAAATGTCTGCAAAGTTATGAAAGGAAAATAGTCTCAACTTTTTCTTGTATGCTCATAAGAAGATGAAAAACTCAGCAGCTCAAATCCCTGCTTTTTGAGCATGCAGAACACAAGCTAAACCACACATAAGCACAAACTAAAGGGCCTCTTCCTTATTATTCCACATTTTTACAGTTCATTGGTGTATTAAGTAGCATCCAAACAGCCTGAAACAATTCCATCACTGCTGTAATTACAGCATTCCAACAATACACCACTAAAAATGTCTTTTCATAATTTTCCACAGTATGTAGCCTATGCCGCTCTGCTTCTTCCCATACATATATACACACACAGACACACAAATACCACCCCCGCCCCTCCTCAAAACTGGCCTTTGCTACAGCAGTTCAATACACAGATTTATTTTAATGTGCAAATGGGATCCAATAGACAGTTGTACTGTGGCCCATACCATTACACTACTTGAAAAGAGAATTTTTAGTAAGAGTTAGAAGCAAATGCTGGACAGGTATGAGTCAGTACTACCCCGAGTTCAGTTGAGTAATATCAGCTTAAACAGCTACAAGATCTGTCCCATAAAGCAATGGTTAGTTTGCTTATTGAAGCTACCTACCTACACAGGAACACTCATTTCATACTTAAATATCTTTATCTCTCAAGATTGGGTCCATTTCGTATATTAGTCACAAGTTTCCCTAGCCATGCTTCACGCATAGCATAATACAGCATATAGCATGAACCACTATGCTGAATAATCTAGAATTATATTTCAAGTATAATTTTTACCATGCTCCTTTTTACTGATTCTTTCTTTGATGGATCATATTATGATCACTTTAAAAGTACTTTAAAGAATAGCTGCCCTTCAAAGGATTTTTTGCTTTTATCTTATTTTAAAACTTATTACATTAATTGTTATGTGTCATAATTCAGCATGGCTATTAACACACCGACATTTAAATATTACTTCCTTATGAATTTACCTGTTAAGTATTACCTGTTGCATTCACCCCTTTAACCAGAAATATTTATTTCTTACAACAGCAGCCTCTTCCACTGTAACACACTTTCTGCTTTGTAATCTTATAGCTGTGTTCTTCACTTTTATTACTAAATCCTATGGACAGCAGTGATTGTTTTATACAGCCTATATTTGAAATAACAAGTGCAGGACTCAACAGCATTGGCAGGAGCACAGATTATAAACCTTGCTAAAATAGATGTCGTTCTGCCACCTCTGGTTCTGATGATGCCATGTTGTTACAAGGAATTCACGGCTGGGAGTCAGGAGATACAGGTTCCCTTTCCAGTTCTGCCTCTGAAGTGTTGATTGATTTCTGAGAAGCTACTTGATTTTCCTCTATTAGCAAGCAGTCCTGTTTTATTTATTTAGGTATTAGAGCCAGAAAAGACATGCCCCTGCATTGTGATAGAGGGCGTACTCCCTGCTTGGTTTACCTACATTTCATTGGAATAGGATTTGTACCTTCTTGAATATGAAAATGCCGATAGATTAATTGCTGCCAACTACGATTTTGGAACACCTGTGGGGGGGGGGAACCCAAAGCAGAAGCAGTTGGTGCGTCTGGCGGTGAGAAAGCCACTATCTCCTTCTCACCTAGGGCTTTTCTGTCTATTCCATATTCCCCAAATCAGCACCATGATGCAGAAGAAAGACGACGACATGCTCAGGACAGAGGGGAAGGGCTGCATTTTGCTGTCCTTCAGCAGCCAGGAACTACTCCTTGGGAAGCTAGTTAAAGCTGCAAAACTCTTTTCTTGTGGTATATACTGTGGTCTGAGGAACTTAAAGCTTCTTTTTTTTTCCTTGGAAGAGAAATCTACTCATGTGTAAGTAATTACGCCAGGTCAAACTCAAAGCAAAGGAAAATGTACTTCTGTTTCAACTCCTCTCCTCCCCACCCAAAACCTACTGTTTTCACATCCTCTCATTATGTTAAGGTATCATCGTTTTTATTCTGCCTGATCTGAAGCACCAAAATGATGCTATGCTGGGCACACAAGTATATCCCGTGGGCAGTACCAAAGATTTAAAGTTTGATAGAAGCATCAAAGATTATTTCCTTTTTCTACTTAACTTCCACCTTTTCTCTCATTAGCAAGCACAGTTCACTCTCATCCTTCTGCTGACAGTGACAAGTATTCTTTTTATTGAATGATGTTATGCTTTCTGCCAGCCTACACTCTTGTTGGAAGGTTACTAATCTGGAGTTTGGCCAAAAACCAGAGAGGATGAAAAGTAGTTTTTTTTCTACATGCCTTAAGTAGTTCTACTTAATGGAGAGGGTGACTTACTTTATGAAAGGTGAGAATTAGAGGTTAAGCCTCGAAAATAGCCTTAGACTGAAAACTCAGCAATTAGCTTCAGAAACCAAAACTTACAAGTTGGATAAAATAGTTGCAAATAAAAGTCAAAGCTCCTATTATGCAAATGAAACTTTCCTAGCAAACAGCTGAGTACATCTGCGTAACACACAGCAAACTAGTGACCTATAAACACAAACATCAAAGCAATTTTTAAATGATTTTTTTTAATAACCCAACTTCCTTATGCATTGGTTGTAAACACTGACAGCCTTGTTTAAAGCCACGTTTGCTGTGTTACTTTTGTGGCACCATTTCAAACATTTTGCAGGTTTGGGAAGTAAGCTAGTCTGAGCTGTGCATTGCACACCAGTTACAACTGCTCTTCCAAGTAAAGCAACTGCAGTTCATTTTCAAAATTAAACTTTATGAAAGGAGAAAGGTAAAAAGTTAAAGTTTGCATACACTAAGCTCATGGTTTAGTTTTATTATACAATCTCCTGTAACACTCAGCTTTCAGTAGTACCTGTGCATTTCTGGTTTGGCAGCTTTACTGAGTTTTGTTTGGTTGGTTTGTTTATTTTTCAGACTTGCCCTAATTTGTGAGTGATTCCCCCCATTTTTATTCTCATAAAAGTCTCTCATCAATCCACAAAAATATCCGCTTTTCTGCAAGTTCCACTGGTCTTTATTTGTAAAATAAAGGATGTAAACACAAGACTTGAGGCACTATTTCATAGTCATTGTACTTAGCAGAAGTATTAATACACTGGGCTCCTTAGTACTCAAAATTACATATCCATATAGTTGGCTTATTTAATTTTCAGTTAAAACTGCCTCATAGAACAATTGATCTAAGCTTCTTTAAAAAAAAAAAAAACAAACAACAAAACCAAACCAACAACCTTTTTCTGCTTGGAGATGAAGTTGTTTATTTCCATTAACGTACTGAATACACCTATTCATGCTGACCTGGACACATGTCAACATTTCTTAGTGCATGGAGTAGATGATCCCTTTAAGTCACAACCATTTTATTACTAAAATAGAAAAAGTTCCCAGCATGCTGTCTAGATTCTGCAGTTCCTGCAACTCCACACACTTACATTGTACCGCTACTGATAATGAGTGACTCTGCTTGTTTTCCAGGTATGCTGCTTCTATCACTCTGTTGCCTTCAGTAATAGACTCTCTCAATAAGGAAACCTCTAAGTGGAAGAGGAAATAGAGGGGAAATGACAAGAGAATAGGAAGAATTATTATGCTGAGTTACATTAAGAGTTGAAAAGGAATGCTTCATTTTGCTGTGATACTACTCCCACAGCCCCTGGAGAAAGACGGCTCTGACTCCACTACTTCAGACAGTGATTAGGTAGGATTAGGTTCTTCAATGAGAATAAAGAACAATGCACCAGGTAAAACCTGTTCTCTCTGTGTGGACTTAAAGGCCACAGTGCTCCCCTGTTTGCAGAGACCCGTCTGCTCATATCAGCCAAGGGGCAGAACATAGTTATGAGCACAGGATTTTAACTCGGCTCCTCCCTCATTTTGGGACCTGTTTAGGTCCCAAATGAGCTTATGAGAACAGTCTGAAACATGACAGTCCGATTATTGCGACTCAGTGTAGGATCACAGGACTGTTTATTTTGGGTCAGAGCAAATGTTTCTCTAGTACAGGAGATGAAGAGGGCAAGCACTGCAGGGCCGCCCCAGATCATGTCTCCAACATTCATACTCAGCTTTCTAGAGCCAAAGCAAACCATATCACTAGGACAACTCACAGGTATCTCATGCAGAGCGATTTCCTGGAGGAACATCGTACTGAATACATGCCTCTGCCCAGCACCTCCACTCAGTAAACTGCACTTCACTATCCACCTTGCATACATTGAGCATGCAATGATATGTCTTTGCAAAAACCTCCACACGGGGGACACCATGAGCACCAGGTACCAGCTACTCAAAGCACAGCCTCCAAAGCTCAACTGGATTGTTGAACATGCCCAATTTTAGACAGACTACTTTTTTGTCCTCAGATGAGCAGCTATCACCTAGACAGCGTATATAAAGGCTTCGACCTAACTATCGGGTAAAGATTCGGTATAATGAATTAAGAAGCAATGCCTCTAGAAAGCATTCTATAAATGCTGCCTTTGGTTTTGCAGTAATTAAGGTTATTTTTAGGATAAGACTATTACAAATTGTTGAGTTCCTGGTTATCTATGAGCAAAAAACCTGGTAAAGTTGTATTTGTTCTTTTAGCATGAAAAGAAAGCATTAATAGCTGACAAGGCTTCCTCTCTTTCCATTTATAAAGGCTTTGTTTTTCCCCCTCTTCTAAAGTATTAGATTAATTGGCTTTCACACTGTTCCCTGCCTGTTTAGTATAACCAGTAAGTGGATTTAGCCTTTACCTCAGCCATTCATAGATGGGTTTCTTTGGAAAAAAATGTGGTTGTTCCTGCAGTTACCACATGGTACCCCATTCATTACATATAGAAGACTGCCCTCCCAGAAATTAAGACAAGTCTTGCTCAGCACATCCAAGTGTGCATTTAAACCTATTGTTTGCCCCTTTTTGCAAGCAGAGATACTCTAAGCTTCATTTTTCACCTTGCTTAAGGCCAAGTATTATGGCACCTTCACTAAGCGCACGGGGTGTCCAACTAGGTTTACTTCCAACACTGTCTCAGAGATGAATGGGACGCAAATCATTGCTTGGTGTGCTTAATCACATCACTGCCGATCTGCATTCTGCTTTGGTCCGCAGACATTTAAACATACACCTCCAGGGCATATTGCTGGGCCTGTCTTTCCTAATCCTCTAGGAAGCGAAGGATGGATGACGCAAGGTAGTGCCTGGGAAACACAGGCATTGACTTGCTGGTAGCACTCATTAAGAGCAATGATTTATTATATTGCCCCTGCTAGGCAATCTCCAGGATCATCATTTGTGCATTGTATGATGGTTTCACCTAGGAGACACAGCCAAGTACAGCCCGTAAAAGAAATCTGCACACTCCTAACATCATCTGAAAACTGTATCACAGTTATGTTGGGCTCCATTATGAGAAGACCTCCATTACATTCTGTCTAATGATATAAAACTGTTGTCCCTTCATAGAGCAGTCATCATCATCCTAGCAAAAGTTTTAAAAAGTCCCACAGATTGGCAAGGCAAGGATCCCTTTATTCCACAAAATCCTTTCAGTAGTTTGATAGAATTTGGAATTACTTCCCAGCAGCAAAGGAATGTAGGAGGAGTGACTACTGACCCAGAAGTCAACCAAATGCACATATATCTGATCATGTGTGTTCATGTTATTTAATATTAAACCTTGGTTGTTTTTATCCAAAGCATATCCTCCTTGATTAAGACATGGTTTTATCCCTCAGCTGAATTAATTATACTTCAATCTTAATAAAACCAGATGTTTTCAATGCAGAAGTCACATAAGACCAAGCTTATCTCTGGGCTGTTCAGTTCTTCTTTGTTCCAGATGGACTGGAAGTATTGTGTGTCTATTATTATGCTCCTGCCCCCTGTGAAGTGGGGCAAGTCCTCTAGTCCAGGTACAAATGCAGTAACACAAATGTTCCCGATTCACTTTCTCTTCTGCTTTCTCCCATAGGATGAAGGATGCTTACAACTAGTGATGTTCTGGGCACTTTGTTTCAAAGTCCACAAGATCACAAGATTCAGCTCTGTATTCAGACCTCTCCACAGTGGTGATGGGAAGTCTAGGTTGTGTTTTCACTTCATATCTACTCCTCCTTTTATAATTTGCATGATCTCTGTGAAAGGCCGAGGAAGAGCTTTAAAAAGGGAGGGGAGACTTAAGCATGTTTTTGAAGCTGAGCTCACACAGCCCTGGCAGCAATTGTATTCCCACTTCTTTCTGAAGTCAGAGGGTTTGAAGGGCTCTCAGCCTGACTCAGATAAGTGCCTATGAGACACCATGAACATCTAATTCAAACCAAACTGAAACAGATGGTGCCCCGGAAAGCCACAGGGTTAATTGCTCTAGATGTTAATGTACTTAGAATCAGGGAGTCAAATAACGTTCCTGCAGTCAGTCTAGGTGACAAAGCAGGGAGCAGAGGGGTCTGAACTCCTCATTATGCTTTGTTTTCAAAGAGGTAACAATCTATGGATCCTCTAACATCACTGGCCAGCAGCCACATCAGTGTCTGATCATATCACTTCCACTCCATTAAATAATTCTCATGTTATGTGAAATGCAGACAAAGTAATGCATCATAAGTTTTAAATAAAAATAAATCAATTACACATCCAGAACATGAGTGTTTTGAGCAAATACTTGGCCAGGTTTTTTGTAGAACAAGCTGCAGCCCAGTGCTGTTTCACATCACAATTTAAACCAGTCCACTCCAAGTTTTTGAACAAAAATCTAGAAAGTCCTAAAGACAGAATGACTTGAAATATCCCAACAAGTGGCTTAAGTGTACTTCATTGAATTGAAATCAGTTTTCTCCAAAGCAATACATTCTGTAGAAATAGAAAGATCACCTCAGTATAATTACTGAAAATGTGAGCTCTATGTACCAGTGCAGAATCTTAGATATTTTACATGAAAAGCAGACAAATACTTTATTCAATTCACAACAGCAACACAAAAGAAAAGATGCAGTGATATTCTTGATTCCCTCTTGTCAGATCCATTTTATTCTGGTGAGATGCCATTAGT
The DNA here is from genome assembly GCF_035582795.1 of Mycteria americana. Classification (NCBI taxonomy): domain Eukaryota; kingdom Metazoa; phylum Chordata; class Aves; order Ciconiiformes; family Ciconiidae; genus Mycteria; species Mycteria americana. The sequence continues at coordinate 13,868,890 of NC_134376.1, forward strand.
TTCCAGATGGTATTACTGTATAGATGTGATATACACTAGAATTGCTGTAGTAACAATGACAAAAATCAGGCCCAATAAACCTGACATTTCAGTTTGGTTTTAAAGTATCCCAGGTAAGAAGCTAAGGCCAGAACTATTCGTTTCAACTAAGTTTATCTAAGCATACAGCTCTGTGAATTTCAGTAGTAGATGAGATCTGCTAAAGCTTTGTTCATCATCTGCTCAATGAATTGCATGTCCCTAGGTAGTACTTATTAAGCTAACAGATGCTTGAATAAGTTGTCCTCTGAATAAGGAGGACAGAAGTGGCTATTCCAGTTTTACCCATGCTGGGTAGATGCAAAATGTCACATAAGTGTGTGGCCTAAGCAGTGAGCCTGAAGGGATAATTCTAAAATTATTTCTTTCCTTCTGTTTCTGCTGAAAGTTAGAGCTATATAAAAACAGTGTTACTGTAATACAATGAGTTGTATTTTAGGTCTCTATTCTTAGATATGCTTTCCAGAGCAGCTATGTTTATGGCCTCTCCTGTGTAACATAACTCAATATCCTTGTTATGTAGATAACTCAGATTTATGCCTCTATCCTATGAGACATTTCACAAACGCAGGCTTAGTGTTGACAGGCAGCTTGATGGATGTTAAATCCTGAAATTTACTCCAAGACATCCTGATAATGGCATGGCAATGCTGGTTCCAAATATAAATGCATCACTGCTGTAGTAATCCATTCACTTCTTCCCCACCCTCGCTGCCTTCTGTGATAGCAGTCATATTGCTAGAGAAGTGTAATATATTAGACATCACGTTAACATTATCCAATGCACATGCATCATCACATTGAGACAGGCAGATAATTGAGTCCCACCCAAAGGGAAGCTGCATTTTTTCCTTCGGCTTCATGCATGCTGGGATCATTGAATGTAGTAAAAATGAAGCCAGGAAAAAATTAGCAAGAAATTAAGAATAGACTCTTTTTGCTGCATTCCAATTTTAAAAGGACTTAAACAACACTAGGAAGGGATGACTGCATGACAACCACTTAATATTGACTAGCCTGATAAAGTTTTATATGGCAACGGCCAGTAACACCACTACCAAATCCCCAAACAAGAAGCAATCATTCTGGTAACTTTGCAGTCCTGGAACTCTTGAACCAGCTGCCAGATCAAATGAAACAATTTTAAAGGAATTCTGGATGCATATGGGAGTAGTTTGCTCAATAGCACCTCATCCTTATTCTGACTGCAAGAAGCCTCTGTAGAGCAAACAAGGAAAGAAGAAATAAAAGCTGGTGGCATGAAGGCAGGTAAAGTGGCCATGTACAGTAATATAGCAGGAGGCAAAAATGTAGTGTCAGGTTGAAAGTCTTTAATTAATGGAAGCAGTGGGCAATACTCAGGAAGAGGTTTGCTGCCAGAAGCAAAAAGATCAATTTAATTGGTCTTCTGCTTTTCCAAGAGACTTTGATCAGCCTTGAATCTGCTGAGCCAAGTCTTCAGTAGTAAAAGGGACAAACTCCTAGACTGGCTTTCTTCTATTCTGTTTAGACACAGCTTAAATACAAGGTCTTTACAAGTATTTCAGACACTATTTCAAAAACCAAAACCCCACAACTCTATGAGCAAGAGTGGCCAAAGTTATCAAGTACAGACACTAATGACCAGCTGAATATGAGGTAGCCACTAGCATGAAAAGACTGAACATTTTAGCTTTCGATGGAACATGCAGTTTCTGGGCAGAGAGTTGCTTTGGGCTGAACTGGCCAGCTTTTTATTATTATTTATTCTTTCTTTGTCTGGAGCACTCCTTTCCCTTACAAAACTTTCTAGCAATTTCAGTGTGGCTCAGATCTGGAAGTTAGACTCAGCTACTTCCCAGCCAGAGGCTTCAGAAGAAATCACACAGTGCCATGAGACAGGACTAGCAAGTACCCGTGGATGTGTCGTTCTGGGGATAAACCATGAAAACACCTGGGCAATTCCTTAGTTGTTCTAGTGTAAATCAGTTACCTGAACCTAAGTAAAAGGGCAGAAACCTTACTATAACCACCTATAACACCATGACAGATGGCGTTACTGCTGCCTGGAGACCACAGTGGGCACTCTATGCCAGAGGTCCACAGTTTAAAATAACTTCCCTTTGTAATGAAATATTAGGCTTGCAAAGAAAAACTCAACTAATGAGCAGTTTTCTTGAAACTTAAATGCAAGCTATTATTTCCCATTATTCCCTACCCTCCTTTAGGTCTGATGAATTATGTATCCATTTATCCGTTGTTGGTTTAGCAGAAGCATCAATAGGAGGTGAAATACGGGGAGAGACAGTCAGTATTACATAGTCATACCAAGTAAGCCTCACCTCTGCAGGGCTCCTTTTGGAAAGCTGTTCAAAAGAAGTTCTGAAAGAATAAGTGTGACAGGAGGAAGATAAAACTTCAAAATAGCACGAGTAGCTCTAAGCAGCATTGAAAAAGTAGGGTACAAGGTGCAGTGTCTAACAGAAATTCAGACCACATAGAAATCCATGATAAATGATTCATGCACTGCAGAGTTGATAAATGACACAACAGAGCCGTTTTAGTAACAGAAAGGAGACATATTCCTAGCTGAAAGGAATGGGATAAGTTTGTGACTCTTTAACAGAAAAAGATTTTATATAATTCTGTAGGGGTCCTCCCCACTTGAGTTGTGTGAATACAGAGCATTTCCCTACTCCTTAGGCCAAGAAGTTAAACAGCATTAAATTTGTTCAAGAATTGGTAAGATTTCCCAGTCCCTGCCCTTGCCTCTTCTAAATCTGAAGAGAGAAGTAAAAACAGCATTACAGAATGCTTTAAACCAAAACATGATCCTGGCTCAGGGTGATCTGTCTCACTCCAGCCTTGTGGGGTATTTTGCTGAGTATAGTACATTTATACTACGACCAGAAATTTGTGATAATCTTATTCAGTTTAAGAGGTTACTGCATCATCATCTTACCTTCCGACCCAGTCCCGTCATCCTTTAATGTCAGTTCTAGAGAGTGCCACTCCTCTCCCCAGGCTAGCCAACCCTACTCAGCGACAATCACTGTGCCACTATCACAAGATGGTACCTATTGGTGCTGGCTAAGTACTGGAGAAGGAACCAACCCATTGATCTTTGTTAGAAAAGATATGATTCTTTGGGTTATCTGTGTAGTGAGCAGGTCTTGTACAGCACACTGCCTTGTTCCTGTATAATGCAAGTCATTTAACTCACTTTCAGAAAAATGGGACCTTAGACTGGCTCAGGAAAACAAAAAAGGGGGGGGGGGGGATCAATTAGAGCCTCTGTTCTCAAAATCAATTAGAGTCAGCAGAGAGTCCTGGCATTGACCCCTCTTTCAGCTAGAATAGCAGCAGTGCCCCCTCCCACTCCCCTCTGCCCGATACGGTGACAGACAGGCGGCAGGGACCTCTCTCCGCTGGGAGGTAGGTACTGCACCCGCTGCATTCAACTCCTGCTTTCTCCACAGCCAGGAGAGCTAGTATTGTGAAATTCTGCCTTCACAGAACACTAGGGCCCTAAATCTCAGCAGAAAAAAAGTCCTGAACAGTAGCAGACCTGCTTCTCCCTCAAAAATCAGTTATTCAAGACACAAAGAAGCTGCTTTTAGAACAACCAGATCATTAAACTTTATCCTATGTCTTGAACAAGTGGAATATAGCAGCTTTAACCTTATCTGCCATCTGAAGCTACTCATTGATTTTTGTTCATCTTGACAGTAAATTTCTCTCCCAGGTGCTATATCGCAATGTCCAGTAAGACACTTTTCACATCACTGCACCCTGTTAAATAAACCATCAGATAGGTAATTCAGAGAAGAAGGAATCTGTGTGATATATGTATGTGCAAGGTGTTAAAGTCAAATTTCTTAAAGGTTCCGGACCGTCCAGTAAGTCCAAACTCCATTTGGCATTGCCCACAATATTATCACCATATATGGGATCTTTGCTTTGCAAGCAGTGTTTCCACAGGAAACTTTCCACTATTTAAGTTATTAGCGTTGCTTTACTCTAGAGTGAAAGGAATGCAGATAAGCTATTAATCATTAAGAAAGGACAAGGGGCAATTTTGGCAATACGTTAATCCTGTCACCATCTGGGATGAAATTAATCCAGAATTTACAAGAGAACTCATAATACTTTGTACTTCATTTTGCTGCTACATTATACCAATACATTGTTTGCATGAAGAGGCACCTATAACTCATGGCCCTGCATCTTCCTGTGCATGCCATAATTTGTATACAATATCAGTGTCTAGTTTACAGTAAAACAGTCCTGCATCAGCCACTGTGAAGTGGGAAGTAAAGCCAGAAAAACCTATTTGTAATCCAGGGAAAGGAGATTTATCCCCCTGCCAATATCCAAAAAGAGCGGTTTACTGCCATATAGCATTCTGGCCATGCCCGTGCTGCATATGACACGGCAGTGAATTGAGTCTAGGGAAATAAGTGATTAATGGCATTAAGAAGAGCCTGCCAGGCATTTATCATCTGAAGCACACCAACAAAAGAGCAGAGTTGCTTCTTATTTTTTTGGGAACCATAACTGGGTCTTGGAAAATGTGGGTTTAGTTTTATTTTGTGTCATAGCATTCCTGCATACAGAGCAGCACGGGGAAGGCCTTTTAGTCTTACAAGCTCTATCCTGTGCATGAATAGTGAGAGAAGCAATTTCCAGCTTCACAGAGGTAGTGGGAGGATAAATATTTTAAAGTGGGATTGTGATCCCATGTTAGATCTCATGCAACAGTACCAGTAGCTGAGGAGGCAATGAGGCATAAAGTTTTTTATGGAACGAGCCATGGTCAAAAGCATGTTTGCGGGTCAATTCCATTTACACCGGGCATTCTCCTTCCCCCTGCCCTGCCCAGCCAATCTCCTTAGTCATGAATACACCAGCTAGTCTAGTGTGGAGCTGGTAACAGCTTGTGTTGTTTGAGAACAGCAGGTACTGCTTTGGAAACATGATGGGATTTAGGAGAACAGGAATGCAGGATATCACACAGAAACAGGAGTTCATTGCCAGTCCATTTGTTTTACTACAGAGCTTGCAGATGTGGTATTTAATGCCAGTTTTAACAAGAAATTTTTTTTTTTTTTTTTAATGATGAGAGACTCATCTTTAGGAGAACAAAGCAGGATAATCACTACTGGAGGGGGACTTGTGGAGAAACAAGAACTTAAGAACTTGTATACAGACATTACGTGAATTCATACAAGGAAGCACACGTTGCCTTTCACTCTTGCTGCATAGCCTTTAGCACAAAGCCAGCCAACACCTTAATAAAGTAGTAAGTTAGCTAGAAAACACTAGTATTTTTGCAGAAAGCAAGAGGAGGAGAAGGAATACTAGAGAGATAAGCCATAGTAACCAAAGCCATGTTATTACTGACAGCACATTGGACTCCAAAACGAGGTATGTTTTTTACATTACACAGAAGTACAAGAGAAGTCCCTGTGGTGCTACTAGGGAAGAGATTTTACCATATTAGCTCTTCAAACACTTTCAGAGGTCTCTTTTTGCTCCTACTACACATGCTAGTGAAGCAACACTGACTGACAGTCTCCACACAAGTTTCCTCCCTAGTCAGTATTATAACTATGACTAAGCTTGCAAGCATTTCCCGGTCTCAACCTCAGGTCCTGTTTTGCAGCCAGTTGAATCTGTAGTTCTTAGCAAAGTAAAGCAGAACAGAATTCAGCATGAAATGTAGAGACAGCAATGCAATCAATAAAGGTTATAAATTTATATATACTTATTGTAAGCAGCCATGCTTTACTATATGCCACATCCAAAACAAATAGTATTTCTTGCCACTATCTAGCAAAATCCAGTATGACTGTGACAGTACACATAATTCTCTTATTTCACTGGGTCCTGAATGCAGAAGAGTTGCAAAAACTATTTTACTTGAGAGAATCAATGAAAAGATTTATTAAAAAAAAGAAAAAGGAAGTTTTACCAGATAGAACATCACAGCTTTTACAGCTGTGACGATGAACCTAGTGATTGTTCTGCAGTAAAGCTGGTAGCATATGGTCACTGAAGGGCAGCATTCACTTTCAGTTCAAAGCACTATGCTCTTCCAAGCTGTGGGTTTTGCAGGAAGGAAAGGTTGTTCTCCCTTATTTCAAATGCTTAAGTACATATTTCTTTAAATTAGTGCTCAAAGATCCTTGGCACTTCTAAAGTAGTATTACCTCAGAGCAGATTGTCAAAAAAGGTATCAATTCTCCTTAAACAAATGGATGGTGAAATGCAAGCTCCGTTGAGAAAACACCTTTGGTACTTTATCAGTTCCCCAGCAGAGGAAGATACCTCCAAAATAGATCACCCTCCTCCTACACAGAGAACTCATTCCAGTGCAGCTAAAAGGTGATTTTGACCCAGTTTACACGAGACTATGGGAGATGACTCCAAGAGCGCAGGTTGAATTCTTTCAACACCAACTGAGATACACCACAATTATTAAGGGGAAACATATGCATTAGCATGCTTCATTCTAGATTAAAGCTTAATATCTTAACAAACTTTGAAAACCAACATGCAGTCCCACCTCAAGAGACAAGCTATAAAGTTGCCACTGATTCTGTAGCGAAACCTTTTCATAATAGCATATGTTTCCATGCAGAGATTTCAAGTCCAGAACTTGACTGAAACCTAGCTAAAGACATGGGTACTATCAAACCATGCTTTTCCTCATTGCTTCTGAGGAATTCCCCAGCACATTCAGTTCCAAAAACCAAACAAAGCTTCGCATAAAATAGAAGATAGGGAGCTAGAAAATAAAAAAGTGAAAGATACCACTAAAGTGACCTTTCTAGCGGAAACACAGAAGAGATCATGAGATACCCTACATTTAGCAGCTCCTACCTTTCCCATACACAATAAAGGCTAAAGCACATCTTACATAATATCTCTCAGTATTAGGATTGAGATCATTTTTCATTAAGGTAAGCATATTCACACACTCTCACAAACTCAACCAAGTATTGCCTACTCAAACTAACAACACTGAAGAGCCAATCCTGCAAGTTTAGCATAAGACAATATTAAAATTTGCATAGAAGTAAAAAGGAATTAGGAAGGTAGTCAAACCCACAGCCAGACTTGCTCCTTCCAAGAACAAAATAAGTTACACAGTTAAGCCAGAAAAAACATTTCATTAGCTTACCTTAGAGGAGGATATCATTCTCCAGAATTAAGTCCATCTGGATTTCCTTTCCCAAAAAGGGTCATGAATACTATAGCTTCTTTTTCTGCAATCTCTTTTAAACTATGGAACATGGAAAAGGCTGCTAACTCCTTTATTTTGCCTGCCTGACCCTGATTGGCCTTTGCCTCTCCTGGACCTCCCAGCAACTGGAAAACTAATTCATATTGGTTTCACCTGATGTTTGTTGGGCCTGAGTCCCCTTTCTGAGCAAATTGAGGGTGTTCAAACTCAGTGCCCTTTCACAAAGGCCTTTTCTTAAAATTCCTGTTCCCTTGGTTTTAATTAGTTACTATATATTACAGGTGTATTTCTCCAGACTTCTTTTTTGAACCGTCCTTTCACCCTCCCCCACCCACCCCATCATTCCAAGCCCTTCTTCTTCTCTTAGCCTTAAAAACCAAAAGTGATAAGAAAATATGCATCCTGTGTAATAGAAAATATGGTATTTTCCACAGCCTTCCCCAGGTGAAAAACACCGAGGGCAAGAATTCTTAGGTACTTTCCTATAATCGGTGTGTCCCTAAAATGATGTGTCTCGCTTGGCCTGTTTATATCCTACAATATCTATTCCCAAAACAGTAACACCTTTTTGTAAGATAAACATTCTGGGAATCCTTTCAAGCATTAGCAATGAAACTACTGACCTAACACTAGTATTAACAGTCAATGTGGCGAATGAACCTGGGATCAGAGGTGATCACTCTATGAAGCCCTTCCTTGGTCTGGTCTCAGGCAGGAGAGAAGGCACTGCAGGCTGGATCAGTGCTTCTGGCTGGCTAGATCCACCTTGCATGTTGAAGCTAAGAAATCTGTGTGTTGCTAAAGAGTGTTCGGTGGCTGCTGGAAGTTGGACTCTTTGCTATTTACTATGTTCGGTTCCCAAAATTACTGCTCACTTCTGTTAATAGCAGCATATTTATTACTGGGTTCAGATCAACAGAATCCTTTAGATATATTATTTTTCATTTCAGTTACCAAAATATGCCTTACTACTAACCTAAAAAACCTAGAGAGATTTAATGAAATATGTGCATTTTACCCATGCCTGTGGCTGCAAACAAAACCATTTTTGTAAAATGGAACCATGAATGGAAAATAAAGCACAAAATATGCAAGTGGCTTAAGGTATTGAATAGAAATAACAGAAAACAATTTCCCACAGAGGCTTTCTGCTTGTGATTCTGAGTCACACTATATTACCAGAAGACAAAGTGATCTTTACCAGAATGAATGAAAGACACAATCACAAACTGCAAGTGACCCTCCACGTGTTAAGAGCGACAGACATCAGCGGCAGACAGCAGGGTCTGTGCTGCGGGAATGCCAAAGAAGACAAAGTTAGGAAGTTCATGCTTATTCCCACAGTAATGTAAATTAATAACTACATGAGGGATAACACAACATGAACAAAGACATCAAATTTTCCATTATAGCAGCAGATTCTCCATATAGCTAGCAGATTTTCTATTAGAGTGAGAGGATGAAATTATATTTCTAAATTATGCTAATCCTTTTGCTAGTACTTTGCTAGTTCTTTGTGTTTTGCTTGAATACTCAAACCTCAGAAAGAAGGTTAAATAAGGTTTCTTCAAAAGAAAAAGCTAGTTAAAAATTAGGACTCTAGAAGCACAATAAAGAAACAAATAAAAAACAACCCCCAAACAGATGGAAGTCAAATATCTCCCTTTAGGGGCGACTTATTCCTGACAGTCCAAACCAAAGATTTTCTATGGTTTGTTTCAAGACAAGGGAAAAATGTGTATATTTGGGATGGCAATATCAGAATGCTCTCAGCATTATTTTGGGAGACATTTATAGACTGTGATAGGTTTCCAGAAAGACAAAGTATTTTAGTAACATGCCTTTATATCTGTCATAAAGAATCTTTCACAAGTGTGTAAAAACTCCTGGCCAAGGAACAGTGTTAAGTCTCCTTTTTATCATTTTCATTTGTTTGAATGACAAGATGTAATACATACACTTTGGAAAGTAACTTACATCAAGCAGTTACCAAATCATACAATAATGAAGATGGGTAGAAAAACTCATTACAATCACATCTTATTATGGTGAAAATTATGATACCTTATATACAGGCTAATTATTTAATACTGTACAGCTGTTACATTAACTACTACTAATTACTATTATAAGTTAGTACCAGAAGTTCATGGGGTTTTATAAAAGCAAGATATAACTGTGGTGTAAATGGAAAGTAGGAATATATTCTCAGTTCTGCCACTGATCTTAAGGTATGTTGTTTTATCTGTGAAGACATACGATCACTTTAAACGTTCCGCTACGAATAGTCTAACATTTGGCTTCCTCCAAGAGGTCCAACTTTAACTGAAGAAAAACATAGGCAGTGTTTTAATTTAGGAAAACATTCAAGTGCATGCTTAATTTTTCCCTAATCACAAAAATGCTCAACTTCTGATTAACTTTGATTTAAATGGGACAGATTTGTACATTTAAAGTTAGCAGCATGCCTAAGACTATCCCAACGGGTTTCTTTTCTTTAATCACTCTGTGTTGCATCAGCCCATGTTTCTCCGTCCTCTAATACCCAAGATCATGAGCAAGTGTCTAACTTTTCTCTGCTTTGAACAGAGGAGAAGAAAGCAGAGGGCTCAGTTCTCTGAGCAGTGCAATATCACCAGTTGTACACTAAATCCTCATTCTTTCACAAGCCAGCGTGAAGGCAGACATCTCTTGCAAGCAGACCTAACCTCCAAATTAGGCACCACATACCAACATTCAAAGGCCAGAGCTAAAGATGTGTTTTCCTCATACAGTGCCTAAGGAGGGTCGGATGGCTTGGGACAGACTAGGAAAGCCCGTATGATGAACGCCCAGATGCTGGTAGGAAGCATTAAGCACACCAGCAGTTGGCAAAGCAGCAGATGTGCTTCTACCTGCTCCAGTCACGTACCTGGGAGCACACTCCTGGATGGACGCTGACTAAGAATCACTGAGAAATCCAACTCAGGAACATTTTCCTAAAAACAGCAGAGGAATACAGGACTATGATGTCTGGTAACTAAAGCACTTGGCCAAGAAGTTGGAGGTAGGGGTTTCAGGGCTTTCATAGCCTGAGGGAATTCAAACCTTCTCCTCCTGTAGAAATTTAGAAACCAGGAAACTAAGAGTCTGCAGAAAGGTCAAAGTAGCTCTAGAGTTTCCTTTGCAGGGAACAGGAGCGTCCTGAGCTTGATTTCTGCTCCTTTGATTACTGCTTTGGCTTTACATCTTGTATGACTTCATATAAAAAAAGTAAATAATCTTGAGATCTAAGACCTGCAGCACACTGTGCAATTCTTTCAGTACCATTAAAAATATATTAAAGTAAATTGTTTGCCAATGCAACCTTGCACTCTTTAGGATGGCATGACACATATTTAGTAGCTGTACAATGTCCTCCTCCCTGGTAAAATGTGCTGCTGACTTTCTAATCAATGAGATACTGAACCCATCCACCAGACTTATAACGAGTAATAGGCTTAAAAGTTTAAACGCTGTGCTGCAGAATAAGTAGAAAAAATTGTAATAAGTTATTTTCATGGCATAACTCTTCCTAAACAAGTTTCCACTCTTACAATAGATGTGGAGGTTGAGAGGTTTAAATGACACATTGTAATGTGTCTTCTTGAGCTTCTCAGCCTAGGATGTGGTCAGAAATAGAGAGAGGCAGAGCCAGCAGTCCTAACACAAATCTAGTCAGGTTTACAGGTTTTGCAGTGCTGAATCAGAGTGGGGCCACCTTAGCACAGCATCTTGTCTCTGGAAGTAGATGTCTTAAATTCTTCTGAAGAGAATGCAAGGAACTTAACAGTGACTTGTTTTCAAATAATCTGCTTCAGGAAAATTTCATCCTGACTACGAGTAATAGTTGTTCTATTCTATGAAGAGTCATCCTGTATTCACTGATTGCTACAAGTCGTCTTATTTACACCAAAGGGCTCTGAATCAAACTTACTGAAAAAAATGTAATAAAAAATAAGGTTTACAGGTGAAGAAATGCTGCAAAAGCACTAATATTTTTGAATTGTTGATTAGCTAGGAAAATCCAGTTATGATTAATTTCCTAGTGTTTGATGACTCCCTATCTTCTGTCTACTTTCTCCAGAAAACATTTTGCTATTCTCTTAGAAAGTAGTGAGATTTCACAAGCAGAGAGCTTTTCATAAAATGAACTTACTCAAGGCTATTCTGTGAAAAGTGTGACATTCATTTTGCATTTATGGTAATGTTTAAATAAATATGCTCCCCAATGTGTTTCGCAAGACCCTGGAGTGCTGCACAGAGTGGATAGAAGGCTTCCAGTCATCTTCATTACAGAAAGCAGATTAACATGGCAGAGCAGCCAGAAGAGGGACATGTGGGGAACTTACTGGAATGACACTCCTGATTTGATAAAGGTGCTAACAATAGCTATTAAAGAGGTCAAAATAAAAAGAGAGCTAGAGAAAGAAGTTGCAACAGCTGGAGACTTACAACTGCTCTCCTACCATCTGCAAGCCTGTGCTTGCCTGCAAGCACAAGTGTGCAAGCCTGCATTGAGGGACACACATTTATCCAAGCAAATGTGAGCAGGGAAAGAGCACTCTCATGACAGAACTAATTGTGAACTGCACAAATTCATCTGAGGTTGAAATAAATTCTCAAAGCGTTTATTTAATCAGAAATAGCAAAAGCACTTCAGTGATTCTCCTTTAGTTCATTGGAAGGATTGAAGGAAATAGGGCTGGGGTGGTAATTAATGCAGTACCTCTATACCGCAAAGGATGGTAGTCCTACAAAACATTATTTATTTAATAAAAGAAATAAAATATTAATTTTCTCATCCTGGCAAAGCAAATATATTGAGCATTTTCTGTTGCATTTATATTGAGATGAGCCAAGGGGATTGGAGATTCAGTCCTATTAATAATAGATAAATATGAGATTTTCTTGTATAGTTTGGAGAGGTGCACAAGGCTTAACAATTACGGAACACCACATTCCCTCCTCTTATTGCGTAAGAGAGACAAGATGCAGATGCGACATTTGCAACAGGCTGGGAAAGAGGTTCTCTGTGGATGCAGGAAGGAGGGCTGTAGGGATTGACCGAAAGCCACTAAGCCCATGAAATGAGTGTTGCATTTTGACTTAAGCCTCAAAAAGGAGGAGTAATAGGCGGGATGGGATGAAAGGCATAAGAACAGCGTCATAACAATGAAATCCCCAGTGCTAGTGAGAAAAGACTATAGTGCACCTCAGATCAGTTTTAATGAAAGGAAAGATATTCAAGAAGGATTAAATTTGGAATACAAGGCTCAGAAGAGGGTTTCCCTGCTGTTGTTTTAGGATGATAGAAGAACAAAAATTGAAAGACAAAAAAGACCTCAGCTGTCAAAAGGAGACGCCAAAATTCAGGTCAGGATTCCAGAAGTGTGAAAGTGACAGATTTAAGGAAAGTGCAGATTTAAGGGGTCTGAAAGATGGACCAGAGATTTAACACTTGGAGGAACATGAGAAGAGACCTAAAAATGAACAGGAAGTCAGTAGCCAACAGAAGACCAAAGACCGGCATTGTAATCAAAAATAAGGAAGTGAAAGCATGACGGAAAACGCTTGAAAGACTGAGTTTGATGATGGGGTAGCACTTTAAGGTGGCTGAAAAGGACAGGTACCAGAGGTGACAGGTAGACAGAAAAAGCAGGGAAACAGACACCAAGGTGTGAAGTGGAGGGAGCAAATCCTTAAGAGACAGATAGACCAAGAGCTTTCATTAACTAAGAGACTTGTTTTGCTTTGCCACATTGCAGTTAGTAGTTAGGCAGTACACGGAGCTGGTAACCAGCTGATAGTGCTGTATTTACTGCAGTGTACATCTGCGTTACTGCTACTCGTTCAGTCACAGCATCCCCAGCTTCTCTTCAGAAATCCTCAGAGACAATGGAAGAGCGCAGTGTTTTATGGGGGATATTCCTCCTTTCATAGCTGGAGTTGCGGGAGCGACGGGTCTGTGTGCTAAGCGCCGTGTTTCTTACTATACCACATTTAAGGCAGTGATTCAGTTTCACTCGTGTCATTCAACAACCAGCAATTTACAGTGACACTTGATACCTTCTGGCCGCAGTTCCCAATTAATATGAGATGCTGGAGAGCGCGGCTGTTGAAACAGCAGTGCTGATGGTGTAAACAAGCCAGTTAAAAGTGTGTCAGGCTTTGTTCAGCTAGGAATCGCATCCTTGTTATGAGCTGAAGCATCACACCTGCTTCTTTTAGGTTAACTGACAAATTGCTGCTATGTAAATCTGCACTTTAAGCATAATACCGTGACTCTCCTGAGGCTGAATGAGAATAAAATCAGTGAGAAAGTGAAATTGAAACAAAAACCTAAAGCTGTGATATCTCACTTGGCAACATATCCTTCCACTGAGGAATGTCACTCTGTCCTTGAGGCAGGATTGCTCACAAATACCATATATATAACAGTATCCCAACACAGACAGGGAAGAGACAGTGTTTCCCTAAACTGTCTCAGTAACTACAAAAGCTGAAATAGAGAAAATTGTCAGTGCCACCTCTGATTCCCTGGAGAAATGAGTTAAATGATCTCTGACAGTCATTACAAATGTTGGACCTTCATTCCAATCCTGCTTCTAGTAACATGCAGGCAAAATGGCCTGCTGTAATTAAACACACAGTCACGCTCTTTTTATCATTTGTGGATGTGTAGCAGTGGGGGACATTTCCATATGAACAGTGCTGTCCTTCCGAAAACGCCAGTCATCCCCCCAAGGACCTATACAAGGCTGTCCTGGCATTCCTGCCCCATCTGAAGCCACAAATTGGGTTCAGAGTTGGACGAGCAATGAAAATAATGGCTAGGCTGTGATAATAGTGCCTCTTCCATGTTGTGTGGCAGGCACAATCCCAGACACAGCTGAGAAAGATGCAGTTCCTGCTGCCTGCTGTACCAGTAGGTCTTACCTCATCTCCCTAATCCCCCTGCTAGTTTTGGGGGTGTACTAATGGAGTGGAAGTCCTGAGACTTTATCAAAATGCTTTTGACCTCTTCAGGCATCAAAAATATTTGAATACTGTATGGGGCTGTGAACCTGACAGCCGAGAGATCTTTTTCACCTGATTCTGAACATATCAGCTGCTGGTCACCAGCAGAGAAAGAATACTGGGCGGAATCATAGAATCACAGAATAGTTTGGGTTGGAAGGGATCTTTACAGGTCATCTAGTCCAACCCCCCTGCAATGAGCAGGGACATCGTCAACTAGACCAGGTTGCTTACAGCCCCGTCCAACCTGACCTTGAAGGTTTCCAGGGATGGGGCATCTACCACCTCTCTGGGCAACCTGTGCCAGTGTTTCACCACCTTCATTGTAAAAAAAATCTTCCTTATATCTAGTCTAAATGTACCTTTGTCTGATTTTCTGTGACAGTGCCCATGTTCTCAAAGAGTCTTTGTGTCCTGTCTGGGTGATTACCTGAGCATGGGTACGATTCAGACCTAAATCCACTCTTTCCCTCCTTTGATATTCAACAGCATAGTCTGTTTCTTCTTACAGATTCTATGCACACTATTAAACAATTTAAGACACAGTCAACCAAACAACATTTGTTGGGGTTTAATACTCTACACTTCGCTGAAGTGCATTATGCTGAACAAGACACAGTGGCTGAAAGCATCTATTTCAAGCCTTTGAAACAGAGTATGGACAAAGGCAGTGGCATACAAACTGCATTGTCAAAATACTTCCTGCTCTTTTTCATTCCCAAAACCTTGAGAACATTAACATTTTCTATCCAATCTTTGAGTTATGCAATAGTGTATAAGAGCTGTTGCCTTTATAGCTGTTCAAGGATTTCTGGTTTGAACTCAGACACATTGAACATGACTTGTTGCCTTAAGAAGACTAGCTGTTTGCTAGCAACTTCTGGTACACCAGATGTATCAGCATTTTAACATACCTGCCTAGCTGGATTGTTCTACGTGGAGGGTTGAGCCAGAGCCTAAGCATGGTATTTCCTACGATGAGAAGCCAAACTGCAAGGTCCTGAACCGCTACCAATCAACAATGACAGCACTAATGTATACAGCTGAGCCTCTAAAGAGAATAAAACCAGTGTTTTTGGAAATTTTGCAAATTGTAAAACCTAAATTCTAAAATCCTATATTTTCCCCATTGTCACTTATTTTAAAACTGATGGATCTAAGAAGACAGGCAGAGGGCAAACTGTACATATAACCTCTAATCATTCATCTCAACTAAATATTATAGATCCGAACTTATCAAAATGAATACTTAAGAATTAAATGAGTAGTCAAGACACAATCAAAAAAGTTGCAAGTATGACTATATTATATATACAGTTTTACTTTAAGATTAAAGTAGGACAAATCAATTAATCCATCAAAATCAGAAGAGAAAGGAACTTCAGGTCCTATAATTCAGTGGGTTTCAAAAATAGAACTTAATTGCATGAAATTGTGCTCTGAGCCATAGGCTTCCATGGACAAATGCAATTACTGCCTCTTGTAAACAAGTTAATTGATGTGAGAGAATATAGTTCAGAATACCTTATATGTGAACAACATTTCACAAAAAGCACATAGACTTGGGGTTGTGCTATGATCAATAGAGATCAACACAGTCCCATTGAAACAGATAAAACTATGCTGCTCTATTGGTGTATCAGCTGAGAGTCTGGCTCAGTTTTCCTTAAAATAAGAAAAACATGTCCTCTCACTTAGCAAAATAAACTAGCTATTCAAGCTCTCAAAAAAAATTCTCACTAGCACAAAGGAAAAAATACTTTTTTAGACAAGGCAATCAAAAATCTCAGAGCAACTCTAAAATTCCAACTCTATCAGTGATTGCTCAGTCATTAAGCAGAACCCTCTCAGGAAAGAAGCATTCAAAGTGGTAGCTGTTACACTGCCAATAAAATTACAAATGCTAGTAATTCTTGATTTTTGCCATTAGACTCATAAATTAGGATGGCACAAGACCTTGTGATCAACCAGTCAGACATTTTTGTGAAAAAAAGGTCATGGGATTGCCGTTAAGTCATTCATCCTTGAACTTCAGGGCTACAGTAGAAAAATACACACTTCTGAAGATGTTTTAATCTGCTTACTGTATATTTTATCTTCTGTCTGTCTACTTTTTAAACCCAAGAGACATACACATTCAGTCAGGCTCACATCTGATGTCACCTTTCCTGTTGTATCAGTCAAATTTGTAATCTTTCAAAAAAAAAAATTCTTTCAACAAGCTGCATTTTTCACAAACCTCTAATTATTGTTATTAATTATAAAACTCAATAAATCAGTCTCCTCAAAGATCGAAAAGAGTTTCAAGTTTTTTAAGTTCCCATTTCTTGTTAAAAATTAATTTTTTAATCACCTTTAATATGATACATTTAGTTTTAATTTCTTGCCCCTTAAAAATGTTGGCTTTCTCCAAAATGTGATTTGCCCAAAAGTTACACCCACACAACAGGTGGGTGGAAAGGCTAAAAGTTTCTGTTTACAAACTGTCTGAACAGACCATGCACTTTTCAAAATGTGTTTGGCATCGGTTGAATGCAATTTATACACATCACAAAATGAGAACAACTTGTAAGATTTTATGGAATTGCTTTCAAATAAATTATTTCTCAATTTTATTTTTCCTTGTAAGGCCTGATCCAAAATACGCCAAAGTCTTTAGAAAGGTACTGACTCCCCCGAGCTTTGCATCAGGCTGTATTTATTCAGCATATACAGCTGGCTAAATAATTCACAAATATATTCAGTGAATTATTCATTTGTTAAATTTTATGTTTTTACGCCTAAACTATTTAAGAAATAATATTGCCCATTATTCATTCAGCTCTAAATCATGCTCACTTTAAACAAAACAGAAGACTAAAGAAGCATTGGACAAAAATTACGGTTTTTTGTTCTCTGGATAGATGTGATCTCATGCTTGGTAAAATAAGATACGGGAGAAGAACAATGTTTCCTGGGTTTGCTGCCATGAAATACATCCCACTGAGGACTTTCTTGCCATTTCCTAATTGTGCTGAGTAACAGAGCAGACAGTTTGCAGGAGCAGCTGCTTAGCTATAATTTCAGAGGCTCAGGCACTACCTGTTTGAAAAGGTAACATTTCTGGCAGTCAGAGACAGCTCCCTACCCCAGGCAGAAGGACGCGCCTGGCCTTTACAAGCATGGCCAAGAGAGCTGCAGTGTGAACAGACACGTACAGGACCCTCTCTGAGCTCCCAGCAGCTCTCTTGTTCTCCTCTTGTGAAAGAACTTTCCCAGTGTCCTGCTGCAACACTAGAGCAGGCTGAAAAGGGAGCAAGCCCATTGCAAGCTACTGTGCACTCCCAAGCTTTGGAAAAGAAACAGTTTCCCCCACACAAATCTGTGCGGCTGGGACTCTGCTATTTTTACCTGCAATGGTCCGCTGCACAGCACTGAGGGCTTTTAACTGTTGCTGTGAAGAGCATCTATTCTGTGTGAAACCTCACAGAAGCAAACTGACATTTTATATAATTTCTTACAGATATTGCAATTCTCCCTCCTGTATACCCTGCCAAAATATTTGCAACCAAGTGCATTTAACTGAAAACTTGGCATAGGACGTCCATCAATTATTTTCAATTCACTGAATAGGTAGATTAGTCAGGGAAAAAGCACAATATATATGGGCAAATCAGTGAGCCAATCATTGGCAGATGCCTTGCCTCAGAATTAAAGTATTTCGACCTTTCATGGCAGATGGTTTAAGGAAAACAGAAGTTTAATAACAATGCTTCAGTTGTTAAGATATCGCAATCGATGATACACTACATGTGAGAGGCTATCTCACAAATGGAGACACTCACAGCACAGTGAAATGACAAGCTTTTAATAAATAGAAGAGTATTTGGCCACTGCAAATAAAGGCAAAGGAAATGTGTACTTTCACATAGGTAAAGCCACAGGTAAACACATCATGCTGTTCCTCCAACACTGCAAAGAAAATCAGATGGTGAGGTAGCAGGGCTGCAAGGAAAGGCCTGGAAGAGACACCTCACTCTTCATCTTTAAACAGCCTGGATCTCCCGGCCTCTGCCTGCCTCAAGGACTGACATGTTCTGAGGAAAACCGGCAGGGAAGATCACTTCACCAGACCTTTGGGTCTGACAATGGGCAAATACTACTTAGCACCAATGTTCATCCAAGATAAAATCCTTTCCGCTGCTTAAAAACACGTTGTGTTTTCCAACAGGTAATGAAATGCCTTCTCTCATACTAGATTTGCTCCATTCACAGCCAAAGCGCGCACTGATGCTTGCAAAGCGCTTGGGACAAAACCACGGCTCTGCTGTTATTTGTTAGTATTCCCACATTTGCAGATTGACCTGTTTGCTCTTAGCGCTGTTCAGCTCATGCCATAGCAATACTTTACTCAGTGCTGTAGTAGTAACACTGCTGTTACAGCCATGATATAAGCTTCGTCTTATGAAAGCAAGATTGTAGAGAGGAGTCATATTTTATATCAAAGCACTTAAAACAGCTGGGAAAAACAGAAACCTGATAATGGGACTGTATGGTCAAATGCTTTTCCACTTTTCCCAATTTCCATTCCTCTAACTACAAATATTCTCTCTGCCTTCAAATCTCGCTTCTCTTATACTTACTCTTTTATCACTTTCCCATAAATCACTTCTTCCACTCTCTGGATGAATCAAACTCTTTGCCTCTGAGTGCCTGAAAGCCTGTCATGGCCATCTAGTGATGATGGAGAAATGGCAAGTACAAAGGCAGCCCAGGACATTGCATAGAGTGTTGCACATTAGTCTCAAAATTGTTCTAAACCGAATGTTGCGTCCTCTTGCATTTGTCTTAGTCTTCCTGGAACCTGACAGAAAATTTGCTTTTAACAAATATTAAGCAGCTTGTTAAGAAATACTAATCAGCTTGTTTTAATCATATCACTGGCAATATATGCACACTGCCTTTTAAAGGGTGGAAGCTCACCTTTCCAGCCTGGTCTACACTCACCAATACAAAATCCTATTATACCAAAAATATTTTATAAAGCAAGCGTCATAGTAACTAGAGGCTGTTCTAGTTTATGTAAAAACAGCTTGAAACAACAAAATAAACTGTAAAATATTGCTCTGCAGACAGGCTTTCAAAGGTTTTTCACTATATACTAGTGGATTTTTACAAACTCAGCCATTCTCCTTTTCAGAGAGAGTTTCAGGAGATTTTCAGATAACGTTGGATAGAAACTGAAGTGCAGCTTATATTAATACTTTGGCAATTCTGAAAGCCAAATAATCTTTCCTCAATTCCTTTTCTTTTTACTGCTATTTCTTTTGAAATATTTACTTACTATATTTTATCTGGTTTTCTACACTAATATAGGAGGGTTAGATTCTCCATCACATAAAGGATCTTTTATGAGACTTCCATGTAGACTCAATGGGTGTAAAGACTCTTTTGAAAGAGCCCTCCCCGGCTGGTTTAAACCTCCGTAAAGCAAGATACGAGCTCCATTCTAACTGCAGTACAAAGGGAAATTTGGATGTGATTGAAATCATCTGACTACAGATGCCAGGACAGTTTTGTTATATAATGCGCATGAGCACAGCTGTTTTCTTATCACAAGACCCAAGATGAATACATCACACACTGAAGGGCAGAGTTACCTTCCCTTCTGCCTCCTAATAAATCCCCCTTGGTGGGTTACTTTCCATGGGCCATTCACAACACAAAATGAAATTGTGCAGAGTACAAGACACAAGGAATTGGTACCCAACCATCTCCACTTTCATCCCTCACCCCCATCACTTTCTGAATGCTATTTTTCAAAGGCAGCAGGAAGGAGATCCACTCTGTTCCTTGAGGTACCTTTATGTGGAATAACACAAATAATTTCTACAGGAGCTAACAGGGTGCAGCCAGTCAGATGTCTGATTTGGAAAATCTTGGGGTGCCATTTGCCATGTAGGCAATGAGTCTGCAGAAAAGCTTTCACTCGCAAACAGTGAGAAAGCCATTTCTAATCTATTCTTGACCTGGGAGCACCATATTATTGAGTGAGCTCTGCAATTTAGTCAAGACCACTACAATGATATCAAGACCTGCATGGTATCTATAAGAGTCACACCACTCCCTGACGTGTGAACAGAGCTCAAACACATTAAAATTTCACTGTTTCTGTGTACACAGGACTTACACAGTCTGACCGCCATCTACCTTCTAAGACAGGGTGCAATATAAAATATCTGACCAGCAGAACCCATATTTTAAGCAAGGTTTTCCGAACTTTCAACATCTGATCAGTCTAATCCAGTTGGGTTTCACAGCTTTCCATTTAGAAACCTACTTCGATAGGTTTCTTCAATGCTGATTCAGAATATATGTGATAGGGGAGGAATATTCCACTAACCAAGATTTCATCATTTGATATGGAAAATTCAGTACAATAAATACTACTTTAAAATAAGTTTTCCAATAATTCTCACAAACTTTTCTGATTTCTGTATGTAGTATTCACCACTTCACATGATGACCATCTTCCACGCAACAAGACCTTGAATATTTTGGGGTTGAGCACAAAAGATCTTTGTGTCAAAAGCTAGGAGAGTGCATGGCAATGCAACTCCTTCAGCTTCTGGGATGCTCAGCGAACTGAAAAGAGTGAAGAGAATTGGCTAGCTATAGCACAAATCGGATGTTAGTCCTGAACTAAAACCGATGCTCTTGACTGAAGGCTGGACAACACATAGTGACAGTGAAGACAGAAAAAGAAAGGCATATTTCAAAGACAGCCTCTACTGTCAGAAATCCAGAGGCTTCCTTCAGCGAAGGGTGAATCTGTGAGAGCAAAGGTGGGTCAGTGATGTATGAAAGAAAAAGGCTTTGGCAGGGGCTTCATTTCTATTCTCGCACAAGTCTGTGAACTCTTACAGTTTTTTTTTCCTTACAAGGTGACTTTCTGCTAAAATTATACACAAGATTCTCCCTCTGTGACCCTAGCATAAAAATACAAAGACCCAATCAGATTTACATACATTGCAGGAGATCAGGCTGCTTTGCCCCTTCAGGTACAATAGTATTCATATAACTAAACCGTTCTTCCCAATCTGTTACCAACAAAAGGATTATTTACAGTTCAAGTCTTTGATTTTAACTTGTCTAGAACAATTTCATTTCTATGTTCCATACAGGCGAGAATAGAAGATATATTAGGTACAGGAAACTGTGATGAAAAGATCTCCAAAAGGGTTTTGCCATACTCAATGTTGCCCTCTGGTCTGGTTTCCGGCAAGTTGTAATAATGTAACCTGACTCTCAACTATCCTGACCTGTGGCTATTTTCACATACTTTCCTGAATCATCCACAAGATGTTGAATGAACTCGGTGTAACTTATTTTTGTTATGCAACTGTGTGAAGAATACAACTCAGTATCATGGACTGGATGGCCCAGAATAACTGTGCAGAAATGACTCAGTATGCAGGGAAAACTTTCAAGCTTGCAAAGACATGACATTTTCCTGGAAAGCAACTGTTAAACTCTGACTAATGCTTTCCCCTCTTTTCTTCTGCTACTTTTTTTTAAGTCTATCCTCACAGGTTTTGAAGCTCTGAATGTTCCTGGGCATGGAAAACGATGTGAGGTGGAGACTGTAAAAAAAAGTCTGAGCAAGCAGGAACTCAGTCTGGACAATACTCTTTATGCGGTATTTTGGGAACGTACTGGGGAAATGTAGCAATCCAAGGGCCTGGAGCCAGACATTTCCTTTTTGCCCAGGCAGTCTGTATTTCGAGGGCACCTATTAGATTTCCTGGAAAGACTGAAACTCAGCCACTAAGTGAGCTGCTTCAGCAAGCACAGTTCTTATGCAGGTTGGATGAGCCACACTGCTGACAGGCTTTGAGTCCTAAGTGCTTCTGGCCCAAACTAGTGAGAGCAGCTCTGGGGACTTCAGGAATGATGTCCTGCCACAAGCCTGGCAGGAGCAAAGCTCCCCTCTCTTCTCCCTCCATTCCAGCTGGAAAGCCTCCTGGTGCCACATCCAGAACCGTACTCGTAGTGAAGTGAAACTAGGTGAAAGTGGATGCTAAGTGTAAATAAATATTAAGAAGTTGCTTTACCAAAGGAAGTCTAAAACAGACAATGTTTCCCCACCATCTTAATAATTGTAGTTGATTACCCAAAAGAGTGAAAATATATATCATCCCCATCCAGAACTCACCTAGAATTTGCTCCTAGGAAGCTAAACATCAGTGAATGTGACAGAGAAAGCTCAAACTTACGAAAACACTCTGACATTATAAACTCCTTGCTTTGTTTCAGGCTACTTCACACTATTCCAGGCTCCTATGTGAAATACCTAGTCAATCCTCATACTCTAGGTACACATCGTAAGGAATGCCACAGAAATGACTTAAGCAACTTTGCTGTAAAGCTTAACAAAATAGTATCACCTGAGTATGCTATGCTATCACAGATACCCCATAGGAAGGCATGAAAAAATCTCATTTTGTTGGAAACAACATCTCACCTTGTAAACAAGGAGGTCAGCAGACTGAGAACTGAGGCACTCCGGTCTGTTTGCCATGGACGTAACCTTGGACAAACTCTTTTCCCTCTCTTTATCTCAATGTATGTGTTCCTGAGATAGTTAAACAAGACCAACATCACAGAGAGGCAGCAACAATTACTAAGATTTGTAGTGTACCTTGAAACATTCAAAAAAACGCTACTATTCTAGTCCTGACTACCAATACCCATCATGAGAAAATTACCATATATTATCATGTAAAGCCTTAGAGTTGCTAAAGACAACGTATAATGTAATAGATGAGCATGAATGTTAACTACCTGAGGTAGCAAGAGAAACTCGTTTCTCATTGACATAGCCTCCAGCATGTTTGGACGCAGTACTTTGTTTTCTCCAGAGCAATGGTGACATTTTAGAGCATCTTCTGTGCTATAAATGGAATACTGTGATCTGCTGAACATTTGCTACCTGGAAGACCATTTCCTGCTGCCCGAGTCAGTAACTTTCCTGGATGACATTGCCACATCTGTAACGAAAAGATCTAATGTGCTGCGAATTTATGAGGCTACTGTAGTGCTGATATTTTAAACTACTCGTGTGTGAATAGCAAAGGCTGGCTGGTATTTGAAATCTCTTTGGCAATATTAGCTCACTGTGGATGATATTTGAAATCATTCTGGCACTCGGGGCATTAGAGACAGATAGAACAGTACTGGCCACTGCAGGAGCTGAGATAATATTTCCCAAGGCCAATACTTTATTTCTAGTGATAGGAGAGGAGTGCGTGTGAACAAGAACTTAACAGGGCTGCTGGTTCTCAGATTAGTGCTTTGAACAAACGGTGTTCCTGTAGAAAATGAAACCACTGACTTCAGATTTATCTTTTAACAATAGATGGGGAGGAAGCAAAACTCATTTCTGCGAGAAACGCAGAGCTGGACAGTAAAAGGTGGTTTTCACTTTACAAAGTAGAAAATGAATCCATGTTCTGTGGGTCCTATTGTAAGCCTTTAGGGGACCATTATTGACATCCAGCATGACTTTGAGCATAATATAAGCCACAAAGTTGTACCCATTCAGTCTACTTTGAGCCAAATAACCTCTACTCAAAGTAGGTCATGTCTTTTGGAAACATTTGCAGGCTCGGTTTTAGAAATACATGCTGGCTATGGTTTCTCTGACTGCTACGTCATGTTACTATATTGTTTGAGTATCCAAATTGTTGCCATACTTCTGATTTCACCATTTACCTTCTTGATGCTGATTGATCTATGTCTTGTGATAACTTACAGAAAATCAAAATCCCTATCCCTATTTAACAGAAAATTGAGATAATCACATTAAAAAAAACCCAAAAACCCCAATCGGGGAGTATGGCTGGTGCTAAGAACTAACCTTGCATTAAGGAAACTGTCCTGCCCAGAGACAGCACGCGTGCTACCACTTCAGTGTCCAGTAGAAACACGCACAAATTCTAGTATGCTGATTTTACAACTATGGCTATTAAATTATTAAAATCTAAAGAAGATGCATGTAAGGCTGTCAAAACACTCAAGGAGAAATTTATTTCAAGTTCAGCTGTAACTGCATGTCATCCATGTGGGCTGACAATCAATAAACATGAGAATAAGAAATCAAAAAGTCTCTCAGGTAACACCTCATTACCTCAGTGCTCACCCCTTTGGCTGGGAGGACGAATAGTCCTCTCCTAACTAATCCCAATTCCCTTCTTTCAAAATATAGAATGTAAATGAGTTTGGCTGCAGATAATGATGTTTCCATTATTAGTAACACCCTGAATAGCTTCAAACCCTGGCTGGGAATTTAACTCCTGGGGACTTGGCTTGGCAGGATCTCCTTTTAATAGACCCTGCTCAGCACAGAGTGTGAAATGGCTTCAGAGTCCTCTCCAGGGGCACTGATTGGCCTGCATGCTTCATCACAGGCTATTACACACTCAAATTCACTGAGCTGAAAATCTACGGGCAATATATATAACTTTGAAACATCCACGGAGCTCCTCAATCTGTCTGGAACTATTACCCTGTAATTCTGAATGCATTTGCTGACAGAAAATAAAGATTTGGTACAAAATCCTTTTCTTCTGTGTTGTTTCTATGGCTGCCCCAGGGATCCCAGAAAAGAGGCTGAACCAGAGGCTTTCAGTTTCATTTTTAAGACACAATTTTATGGTGTAAATTAACTGACCAGCTTGAATTGCACTGGAAGTAGCCTCCTCGTACAGACCAGAGCAAGATACCTGGCTAGGAGAAGATCCTTTTACGCTTCATAAAAATGGCCTCATTTATAACGGCAAAGACTTGTAATAGTCTTTGTTAGGGTTACCAGCAGGAATAAACCACAGGTCCTTCACTCAGTTACCTAATTATTACTGGTTAGTGTATCTTCTAAGCGCCGGAGGCCGAAATACCTTGGCACTCATCAATGGAGAGAAAAGGCATTGCCACATGGGATACAGCCTCCCTGGAGCTGCTTATCTTTCTGCATTGGCCATACCAGCAAAGACACTCCTTGCCCAGCACATCAGGGAAACTGTTAAAGTTACATGGGATAAATCTGGGCCTAGGTCTTCCAAAGTAGCTGAGTCCCACAGGAAGATAACGTTTAAGGGGACATACAGTCTTGAATAGGACTTACAGCACGTTTTCATCCAAATTTTTTCAGTAACAATGGTGTCTTCACAGGAACTGAAATTTCATTTAAATATGGATTTTGATGAAAGTGCATTTTTTAAATTATAAACATTTGAATAACAGTTTAAATATTTTCAGAATATGTTTCTATTTTTTCATGAAATGTATGTTAAAGTTCATTGCACTTAATAACCATTGAATAGTCTAGACATTTTAAAATAGATGGTGGAACATTATATTTAAATCATCTAGAATTTCTTTCCTCTCACAAAACCTGCTTGGGGAAAAAAAACAAAACAAAACAAAAAACCCCAAACCAAACCCAAGCCCTGCGCTCATCCTGGCTTTGGAACACAAAGTTATCCAACTGTGGAATTTCCTAAAAGCCAGACAAGAAAGTGCTGTCAAAATCTTCACTGCCTCTTTTAAAAACATACAGTTCATGCAGTCCAATAGATTTCCATCAATTTGATCGGATGACATTGTCATCTAATTAATTCTAGTACAAAATCGTGTGCCTGTAACAGAGAATCGGCTGAAGATTGAGGCTACTTTTAGTTAATTATAATATATAGACAACCTAGTTTATTATAATGTTCCTTAGGGTAATAAATCTACAGTGACCTTAACCATGATTTTTTCTGTCAGTTCAAAAACATAATCTTCATTCTTGGTTAGCCAGGTGATTTAGTGTGTTCTTCAACTGCCCAGCAACAGATTATTTCATTTATGCCTTCCATTTATTCTTCCAACATCGCTGATCCAGGTAATAAAGAATCAGGTTCACAGCTATTATCTCCGGTTAATCCGTCATAATTGTCTACATCTTAAATTAGGGATATTATGCTGAATTGCATTTAATACAGTAGCTTCATTGTGTGCATCAGACAAGCTCAAAAAAAAAAAATGACCTTGACTGACACACAAGCCATTTTAGATTCCAATTCACTAAAAATATCTCATTTAGAAGCATTAGGCAGATGCAGACAATGGTCCTTGTCCTTCTGTGTTACTGTTGGTTTCCACAATACATTGACAATACTTTTCAAAAAATGTACTCCCTCACAATAGGAAGAATACTATAAATGACAGAAGTTGCCATCAGAGGATGAGTTCGCATACAGACACTGGTATTGTGTTTTGTCCTTCGTTACTCACCTAAATTATGTTCTCCTCTACTTGACCAATGGTCATTGCTGAAATCCGTTTTCTTCCTAAGGATCCTTTTCTTAGGCCTTGCTTTCATGGATAGATTGAAGAAATTAAACTCTAACAAAAAAGAAGGCAAGTGGGTTAGTAGGTTTAGTTCAAGGCTAAAGAGATCCAAGCCTTTTATTCCTGCATCATTGCTTTACAGTCACAGATGACATCAGACACTGAACAGCAATGTTACAGAATACAGAATAGTTGAGGTTGAAAGGGTCCTCTGGAGGTCATCTTGTCCAACTCTGCTGCTCAGGCAGGGTCACCTACAGCAGGCTGCCCAGGACCGTGTCCAGACAGGTTTTGGATGTCTCCAAGGATGGAGACTCCACAACCTGTCTGGGCAACCTGTGCCAGTGCTCAGTCACCCTCACAGTAGAAAAGTGCTTCCTGAAGTTCAGAGGGAACCTCCCGTGTTCCAGTTTGTGCCCATTGCCTCTTGTCCTGTCACTGAACACCAATGAAAAGAGCTTGGCTACGCCTTCTTTACAATCTCCCTTCAGATATTTGTACATGTTGATGAGATCCCCCTGAGCCTTCTCTTCTCCAGGCTGGGCAGTCCCAGCTCTCTCAGCCTTTACACGTATGTGAGGTGCTCCAGTCCCTTAATCATCTCAGAGGTCCTTTGCTGGACTCTCCAGTAGCTCTGTATCTCTTAATGCTGAAATTTTTTTGTTTTTTTCCTGGCAATCAGAGAACGCAAGCAGAATAGGCAACTCTGATGTCAAGAGCACAAAGAAGTAAAAATTTTTAAAAACAGGCAAAGAAGAGATACGCACCAAATTGAAGCAAGGATGTCAGGTGAGACAGTGATCTTTTGTTCTACCTCATCAAGAAACTTAACAGCACACAAAACATTTTGCTTTAAGAATGTCCTCCAGCGCCTGCTATGGAGTGACTATCGGAAGGTGACATTTTCCTTTTCTTGTGACTGGTTATGTGCCCTGGGAAATGTAAAAATATCACCAAGGTATGCATAAGAGAGGAGTTAATTAGTTTAACTTCCTGATGGGAATATATTAACAGTGTAATAAGATACTCAAATACTCTCTTTATGATTGTCCCTGCCAAAATAGTTGTTGGAAAGCTTTTTTGTAATACAAAAAGTTTTATCCTCCATATGGAGATGCAGATGCTGACTATGATCTTTGTGTGGCAGAGGTCACTGCAAACACTCAGCCTCTACATCTCAGCAAGCTGCACCTCTGAGACTGTTACTGGAAGGATCCTGTGTCAGGACTGACGTCTATAGACAACTTTCTCCTAAATTCCTCTATGAAGCCAAAGGGAATAATTTCCCTGTATCAATACACAATGCTTTGAGAGGAAGCAAATATTGTATTTTTTTTAATTGCCACTCAGTGCTTTTGTTTTTAAAACTCTTTTGTGGCCAAGTTCAAATGCAATTTGTCCTGCACAGTCATTGCCCAAAGTGGACAACATAATTAATCATCTACCCTTATGTACCTGTGACTTAAAATGACTTTTAGCTAAACACTCTTACCCTAGCTCTCCCCTTGCTTAATCCTGAACCATGTAAGCATGAATTTTATTACTGGCTCTCTCCTTCTGTCAGCTGGAATGTCACTTTGGAATTTAATCTAATGAAAAAAAGCATAGTATGTTGATTTCCCCACTGTCCTAAAAGATGTCACATATTTTCCTTTTGAAATACTTTTTAAAATAGATTTTCAGATAGCTGGGATGACCAGTATGGTATTTCTTTCCAAATAGCTTTCTAAAGTTATACATAAAATACCTTCCTGCTTAAATACTGAGTATGAGTGATGTAGAATTACATTCCCTATAATAAAAGCTTAAATCAACTTCCAGTTTCTTTGTAACTGTCTAGACAAGAAAAATCTTCTTGAAAAGCCCCACTAACCTTAGGATCATCATTTAAGAGGACACTGTCTCCTAGGCTATTTATACTTTTATCTATATCTGACAGAAATCTGTGGGTAGGACACACAGTCTAGTTTCTATTTCCCTGCTTTATAAAGCCAAACAACTACATGTAGCTGATTCTTTCTCTCCAAGAAATGCATTATATAAACAATAAAGAAACTAAGACTTTAAGCAGCATAGGCAGTAGTGTATTCATTTATATCATTCCAGGTTTACAAATAAGAAGGACTGTAAAACCTTCTTTTTTAAGGTTGGAAAGGAATGGTGGCAAATTTCCAATTATTTCAGCAGATCAAGCAGTCCTTTTGAATGCCAGAGTTTTTCATATTTCTGTAATTTTGTCTTGGCTGATTCAGCCACCTCATTAGTAATTGCTTGCATTAAACAATTATAAAAACTTTGGAAGATATCAAGACAAATGTCTGTGAAAATAAAAAATTCAAAATTCAGAATAAAATAAAATTTAATAAAAAGCCTCCTGTCACTGCACATCCTCAAGTCCCCATATTATTTTGCTGATTCATTTATAAAATTATATATTAAACAGCCATCTTTTTGAAAGGCCTTTCTGGTGCAAAATAAATTAACTTGACACATAAATTGTTCCCATTTTGCAGCTTTTCCAAAAGATTAAATCTTGTTGCCAAAAAAGCAAGCATTAAAAAAGACAAAAGAAAAGAAAATTAAAAGAACAACAAAAATACCCGGTGTGGGGAAGAGAGATTCCCTGCTTTCCAACACCCACTGATCACAGGAGACGTGCCTAGGAACCAGGATCTTCAAGTAGACCCACATCTCATTTTGGGAAAAGAGTTTCAAAGTGAGGAGGTCCGTTTTAGTGACCACCACATTGAGTTATAAGCAGTTGATACAAACCTGGCACTATTCTTATGCCATAAACAGTAACAACATTGTCATGGGCTCCTTTGAAAATCCTTCCCTTAACAGTTTCACAAGGAAGGAAGCTGTAAGGTGAATTTCTGGTCATCTGGCCACTGTTTGGCTGTACTAGAAAATCAGACCTGGTGCCATAACTGAAGGGAAAAACCTCAAGAGCAGTCTGTGTTTTCTATTCTGCAGTTACATCACCTATACGACTGCTTGCGCTAAGAAAGTTGTCAGAATAATGGTACCGCTATATCAGTGCAGCTCATTTCCCTGCTGATCCAAGAATGGGTATAGCAATACGTTATATGAATTCCTCTGTGTTTCCACTAGCAGGATCTTACCACTTTCATAGCACTGTTATAGCTTAAATACTACAGCCATGCCCTGGATAACCATCTCCTAGCATGAAAACTGCTTGATTGGAAATAATTAAAGTACTTCTACATATTATTTATTTTGAATGAAAGAGTTAAAGTTCTTTAAGTTTGTCAAGAACTTTAAGTATTTATTATTTATCTGATAGGTTTCAGTTACTTTAACTTGCCAGAATGACACTCTCATTACTCCTAGACTGTTTTTAATAACTAGGTAAGCTGTCAAACTGCATATTGTATATCTTCTGTCACTGTTGTTCCGATGGCTTTTATATACGCTCTGTTTCTTCTGAAGCGCTATTTTATTCTGAGACATTGATATAATCAATATCTTTTCAAATCAATTCATGTCTTGCTCAGGTAGATAAACATATTAATCTATAAAAGTGATGCACTTTAATATGAAGCCTTTATCCTTTCTTATTGGTTATCAACTAATTACATGTTATCAATGCTTTTTCATTCTGCAAAAATTTAAATGACAAACAGTAGTTGTTGTGACAGCCAACTTAACCATCTAGCACCATCTTGAGGTTAAACCAATCTTGACATTCTGAAAGAAACGGACATTGCTTGATCATAAGCTCACCAGCTCTAGAGTAATGCAGATACCTACTTTTTAATGACAAGGAAAAAAAAAAATTCATCAGTTATAAGACAAACATCCTATAGATTTGTTTTCTTTGCTTCCTTGCATCAACTGAAGACATTTCTGTTGATTCTGCTGGCAATTAAGCTTAAACTTGTGTTCTAAAGGAAGAGTGGTATATTACACATTTTTATTTTGTAACTGTGCTGGACACTGTACTTAGAAGTGAGCTAAGGGAAGTTCTTTATACACAAGCTCTCCCACAAATATTTTCCATTTTCATTGGGATGAATTCTAAAAGTTTACTTCTGCACACAAACATACATTTACAAAGTATGTATGCCTTATTCTAAATGATACTGGGCCACCCAGATAAAACCATCTTTTAAAACTAATTTATTTCTAACTGAAAATATCTGGGTATGACTGGATATGATATTTTGAAGTTTTGAAACATAATGAAAATGTCAGATAAAGCTATTGAGTTACAAGGTTTTTCACTGCTCACCCTATGTTTGAAGCTGATCATGACACTGGAACGCATTTCCAATGACAAGCATGGTACAATTACAGGTTGGAATGAAAAGGGGATGAAGGCTGGGATCTTTTCAAGGAAGCCAGGCAACAGCGAGGAAACTGTGCTGAGTTTCTCCAGACAGACTTGCCAACTCTGAGACTTTCTAAAAAAATATATGTATAAGCCATTCGCATGTATGGTAATGAGGGGCTGAGTTATACATTGGTTGTATGCTTATTTTAAACAGATCTGATCATGAGTTCTGTGCTACCTGATGAAACTCATGGGTCTGTCATGAGAATTTGAGTAAACACGGCCCCAGTTTTATGAGCACCTCACATGGCAATATTCACTCAAATAGTCCTTGCTGTGTCCACAATGTTGTGTTGATTATCATGTTTAGAGACTCAGTGTTTAGAAATAGTATCACTTTCAAGAGCCGGTATTTTCATTCAGTTGAGGATTCAGGAAAGATATAGAATCTAAACCAGTATACCTTTAATAAGGAAATGGGAACATTTAGGACTCAGAAAAGTGTAAAAAAATATGATTTCCATAACACTAGGTATCAGCACTTTGTGCACATTGTTATTTCTGCCTCAAAAACTGCCTGCAAATGCAGAATGGAAGAAAAACTAATTGATTTAAAATTCACCTGCCCTTCTTAAAGTGTTCACATGAAGTTCAGTTCTATAGAGGGGTGACATTTCATTGTACATGGAAGGATCTAATCACATATGAATCTATCTGTATATTCCCAACACAACACATCAAACTTCTAAAATTAATTGCTGTACTTTCATTTTCTACTTCATGGCTCTGTGAAAATGCCTTTCATCTTGCGGTGACATACACTTAAAACTGGAGGGTTGATCTTGCTACAACACTTAGACTTCCAATGGTTTTGCTTATAGGTTTCAGTATAGTTTAAAGCGAATTATATCTGGACTTTTTCCACAACAAAGATAATTGCTTTTTAAAAATCAATTACAGCCATTGTCAACATCAGGGAATTGATTTAAAGTCAATGTTGATGGTAACAACTGTATACCAGAAAGACAAATGCAAAGCAAATGCAAATGCAAAACAAAATATGTAATAATCAATAACAGACATGGATACCCAGGACATGGCCCCTTCTGGGGAATCCAGTCCCTGGAGACAGGGTACCTCTTTTCCTGAGACAGCAGATAAGTAAGGCAAGGGAAGCAGAAGAAAGAAAATCTAACTTGTCCCCAGCCAGAGCTTTTAGAAATTCCACCAGGATTTGTGTCAATGTTTTGAGAAAACCGAGCAGGGTATCACTGTCTCTTAGGTCACAGCAAGAGATGCAATCCATAGGGCCAGCAAGGAAGACTTCCAAAGAAAATACGACCCTTACTTCATATCTGGAAATTTACTGGGAACGTGACTGAGACACTACTCTTGTGAATGGGAAAATCTGCTTCCTGGTTAGCCATAAGCCCAGGACCGAGCCCCCCAAAATGCAGTTAAACAACTATATCTGTGGTTCTTTTAAACTTAGATGAGACAGCAAGAGGAACTGAATGGTATTGAAAGTTCCCCTGTTGATAGGTTTTGTCAAAATATCTGCAACAGCACTTCAAACTTTCAAGTAACAGTATTAGGGGAAATTCCATACATGAAAGCCTCTTCCCAAAGCAGCTGTTCAAAACATCATGGAAATAACAAGCAAAGGTATAAACAGACTAGCACGTTCAGAGACTGTATTTACCTTTCCTCTTAATTCACACTACACTCATAGAGGGAATAAAACATTAATGTGGGGCGATACTTCAGATGGTGGCAGGCCTAAAACTCCAGATTGAAAATGTGCATCTAGATCTGCACCTAGTCCATCCTGCAACTTATGTCTTCAAAGATAGCACTGTATAGAAACTAGACCTATTTCTGGCTCTGCTGTGATCTCCTTTTAACCCCCCCACACCTCCTGGCTCCCTCTCTCCCTTTTCTGTCACACTGATGTAGGCTGGGTATTTTTCAGAGCAGCAGCTGTGTTTGTGTACTCCACTGGAGAATGGGACCTGGCCTCCTGAATCACATAGATACTTTCACTATTTCGTCATGAAACCCCCATCTTGAGACTGGAGGAATCCTCATATTTTTCTAAGGTCTGTCTGTGTCTCTTCATCCCATCAATGATTTATAAATAATGGATGCAGGAGCTAGGGAGAGAGTGAACACATATACTTAAAGCCCAAATTACAGTGTTACTGAGATTTACTTGACATTTGTTACCTATTGACATTTCTTGGTTATGTCCATGCCAATCTAATTCTTTCCTAATTGCTCAATTTAGACAATGAAAATGAAAATTACTTTTCCTGTTCCAATTGCTCTTGTTGCTTCATTGTGCTTGACATCCAAAACACCAGCCTGGCTGAGTATTTTAATTCCAAACAACTCCTAATCAGTGCTGTTTTCTTTTATGAAGAAAACTGTTCTCAAAGCAACAAAATGTTGTATGAGAAAACAGAAGCTTGGAGCTCCCTGGTCAGCACAGTAAAATGCTATTTAGCCTTTATTGAGATAATTGATTTGATGCATATTATGTTTGCTGAAAGGCAAATGCACCCTTTAACATTGTAGTTTGTCTCTGAACAGGTCACTTCATTTTGCTGAAAGCTTTAGACCACCTATTTTTAGCAAAACAAAAGAAAATGTGTAGGTCAGATGAAGTGCAGGAAGAAAAAGGGCAGTCATTTAAAGGCAGTTAGAAGAGTTAGTTACCACTAGAACTTGCAGCCGGCTTTAAAGGCTGATGGAGCAGTAACTGAGCTCTTATTAAGAAATCATTTCTCGTTGGAAGTGATGTTTGTTGGTGGTACTAAGTCAGGTATATCTGCACCATG
The DNA here is from genome assembly GCF_035582795.1 of Mycteria americana. Classification (NCBI taxonomy): domain Eukaryota; kingdom Metazoa; phylum Chordata; class Aves; order Ciconiiformes; family Ciconiidae; genus Mycteria; species Mycteria americana. Next base: position 13,902,704 of record NC_134376.1, read on the forward strand.
GCAGGACAGTCTGCAGAAGGCCAAAAGCATATTCTGATGCAGATGCACTAGATGAGGGAGTTGTTATTCCAGGATTTTTTCCCTTCACTTTTTTTCCTGTCAGTGCTTGGCCACAACTGGAGCTGAGACACCAGGTAGGATGAACGTCTGCTACAAGGGAGTATGGCAAAGTTACTGTCTTGATGCCTGGTTTGTTGACCAGCTCAGGATTATAGTGATCATTGGGGTTTTTTGCTTGTTGGTTGTTTGGGTTTTTTTAAACAATATATCCCTTCAAAACCAGAGGACAGGGGAACGTGTTTCATGGCTACCACAGCAAATTTCACCTGATTACCAGAAATAGCAGCAAGGTTAGTCCATCTGCTTCCTGTATAGGGCACACCGTTCAGTACCCTGAAAGTTCAATAATATAATGTAAATATTTGGGTTTTACACAATGAGATCTGAGTGAAATGTAACATACGTGTGATACCCAGAAGGTCAGATTAGATGATCTAACTGCCCTTCCCTGGTCTTAAACTCTTTGATTCCTCACCCAGATCAAAGGGGTTCTAACGACTGCTTCTCCTTAATCATTTAGAGATTTTTATGGTACCATGAAGACACAGAAACGTACCAGATCCTGCCTGTTGAACAAACTGGTTACAGTTGTGCATGCAAAAAAATAAGAAAAAATTAAATAGATCTAACTCCCTTGTCATCAGGCTTCTCAAGAAAAATTTCCACTGTACTGAGGTCCACCCTAAAGTAGGTCACCCTTCTGAAACTGCTCCTGTGACTGTCACGTCTGAGAAAGCCATTCATTTGGAAAGTTCCCCCATCAGTCCATTTACAAAACCTAAGGATCTATACACACCACCACTCTACCAACTACCAACGCACAGCCACATCTGCAGTAGACTGCTTCTTATTAATAACAGTATCTTAACAATTAGCCATACCCTAATTGAAGATAGCATCCCTGTTCAGATGGAGCATATTTAGTTGTTAAAGTTAGGCATACATTAGTGTGCTTTTTCGGAATCATGTCCTAAAGACTGTTGCAAAAATTAATAACCTGGGTCTGATCTGAAGCCCATTAAAAGTTTTGGGTCATTTTCATGGCTTTCAGCAGGCAGAAGCTCAGATCTTATTGCCATTTGGAGTAGCAGATGAAAGTTAGATATTTTACACAGATCTGTATAAACTAACACTATTTGTGGGATAACAGTCAGGGAGCCTAGACTGTGTTTTTTTGCCATCAGGAGCAAAAGCTCCTGCCCCAGCACCATTCTGGGACTGTGGTCCAGAGCAATTGGGAGAGACAACAGGCCTTTGAGAGGAGTATTTGTGAAAGGTCTCTTCTCCCCCTAATATCCCCCCACAAATGACTGTGCTCAGCCCCACCTAGCTGATATCTAATGGGATCTCTGCAGCTAATGGCTATTTTTCTTGCTGACATTACACCTTTCCTCACCTCTGACTATAACCTTCATGAGCTTCAGCTGAAGCCTCCGAGGTGAAAAGCGCACAAGCTGAGGATCAGATCAGTGTTCCCCTGAAGGAAACTCTCATTATCATAGTGCCATGAACAGCAAGCTAATCATGTAGCCATTAATATCTCTGAAAGCCCCCTGCGAATTAACTTCACGGAAGGAAATGTATCTTGTGCGCTAACAAAACGCATCAGGCAAGAATATCAATAAAAAGATGCTTTTCTACTGCCAACTGTTTTCAAAGCTCAACTTGAAACAAGTGACAAAGCAGTAGTTATTGTACAACAGACTGCGTGGTTGCCATGAAAACCGAAAGTTTCAGGACTCTTAGCTATCATTAGGATCCTCACTGGCACACTGAATCTTGATCGTTGCAGGGTAGAAAACAGGAACCCCGGTGGGACCATCTACCCAGTAATTTGAATGTAGCTGTGTGGGAGGCCAATATTTCAAGCAGACTTCGTGTATGTGTTCAGGGTAAATCTAGGAGTCTAATAAGCTGTAAAAATGTGTATCATCTGTCCTTCACGGATAAGACTAATATTCTGTGATGATAATTTCTAAAATGGGTTATGAATACTGAAATTTTAAAATGTTGTGAAAAGCAATAAAACAACAAAATCACTCAGAGCAAGCATATCAAATTAATGTGTGATAATCCCTCCCTTGCTGCAGCCAGGAGATTTTATTTTTAAGTAGCATTTTAAAAATGTCTACTGCAAAGAATAAAAACAGTGGGGATGTGATAATACCACACCAACTGAGAAAAAAAATCCCTGTCAAAATTTGCAAAAACAAGATTTGTTATTTTCAGGCCAGGATGCATTTTTAAATGACAATGTGCAGAGAAAAAAAAAAAAGGCTACCCTTGAAGCAGTGCTATTCAGACAGATGCTCAAAAAGGCCTCAGATATCCTTCTGGCAACTCTGAAATCCATCCCCATTCTTTACCGGCCTGTGGAGTGCAGCACCAACTGTGTTGTTCCCCTATGTAAACCATGCTGCTTTGATACGGAGAGAAGTCAAAAAGAGAAATACACATTCCCGAGCTTTAAATATTTCTACTGCATTGGAAGATGGCACCATTTCTTGGCTGCAAAGGGAAGTGATTTTTGAGGAGGACATTAATTCTTATTTCCTCCATAAATAACTGAGTAATATTTATTGTCCGTACTGGTTTTGTTTCAGCAAGGCATTATGAGAGAGCTCTCAGAGTTTAAATTTCCTAATTCCAAGGGCGTTGTAAATAAAACAAAAGTCTGAGGAAGCTGAGGATGAGTGAGCAAGCTGAGTACCTGGTTTAACCTAAAGAGTTTCATTTTCACCAAAAATGTTAGCATAGAAGGATCAGGACATACCTAACAGTCCTTGCTAGCCTGTGAATCCAAACAATATATTGCAGCTTTTAGGCTGTGCACTTCACAGCAGTTTGCGATTGAAAATTTGGCACATCTTCTTCTGACATTTATTAGATATAAGCTACAGTTTCTCATCCTCAAGTACAAAAGACGTTATGGAAAAATATCGAATATGAGAAAGTTGTTACATTATAAAGCAACTGCAGGGGTAGATTCTGTATCCATTTCATAAGCAGAAACTAGAGATTTCCAAAATATGTTACTTATATTTGAGAAAACTGTGTAAAAAATGGAATTACCTTTCTCCAATGCACTGAAAAAGAATATGAAAGTGATCTTGAATGCTCCATATGATAACAGATAAAGCATGAGATGGGATATAAATGACACTTTTTACAGATCATAAAACCAGAAAAAGTAAAGGATGCCTGAGTTCCTAATATCAATTTATAGTTTCTACCTAGAGAAAAACATTGCATTAACACCCAGGGCTACAATATGAAATGTGTACCTTAGAAGACTGGTGCTAGTCTGAAAGATAATTTCCTAAATCAAAAGGGTTGCATCCAATGTGCTAGGAAATCTATACTAAACTTTACCTTGAGACATAAAGACTAATTCCTCCTAGAGCTAAAAAATTGTGGTAGCTGAGGTAAAACCAATCATCCTACTGCATTTCTTATGTGCAAGCAAAATAAAGTCTAAACCACAGTACTTTTGAAGAACCAATTCCAGAAGGCTAAAAACAATTACAAAACAGATTGATTGTTGACACAAATTTAACAGAAAAACACGAGTGACAGCAGGTTACAATGCTGTTATTTTTCCAAGTGCTACAAAATAATAATCAAGGAGACCTACTCATTTTTAAAGATTCATTGTAGAGATGAAAGAATCCATGAAGTAATAAGAAAAGAATACTTAATCAATTACAGAAGTAGGGCAATTGACAATAACACATATAAATCAAGAGGCAGAACCTGTAGAAAACTGAGAGAAGGTCAGAAGAGGAAAACTGTTAGCCAGCACAGTTAAGACCAATAGGAGTTTTTTAAAATACGTAAAGCAACAAAACTAAGATTACCTTCCCAGATTTCATTAAAATTTGCCACATACAAACTAAGTTCGATTGCTTGCTTTTAAAAATCTTGATTTGTGGTTTCTAGACTTGGAGGAAAAAATACAAAATATCAATTTTGTTGCCATTTTAAATTTTTTTTTTTTAATGACAGATTATTACCATTATTGATTGTTGATTTGTCTCTATTCTATGATATTACCCACTGTTAACACAACTGCCTTTATCAGTTTAACTGATGTATCCTGCTTTGGAGCAAGAGGGAATTTATCCTCTGGAATTACAGGCTGTCAAGGGCTGAGAGAGAGGAACTGTGAAAATAAAAGCAATCAATAAAAAGCACATATTTACCAAGAAATGTAACTGTACAGTCACCTCAGTGGTGTTATTGTTTTCTCTCAGGTAAATTGTTTTATGACAGGCAGTGAAATTTTTTTATTTCCAATCCTGTAAGCAAACAGCAACTACAAACAAAATTGCCCCCAAGGAAAAGAAATCCAAGAGTAACAAATTCAAATGAGATGGGAGATGTGACAGAAAGCAATTGTCAGTGCTTGCCAGAGCAGGATAGGCAATTATGAGATGAAAAACACTAAAAGTTACAGAAAAGATATTTCCCTTTTTTCATATTTCCCGTTTTAGTTGGTTAGTGTTTGAGCTTTTGGATTACTAAACTCAATTAGCAGTAATTTAATTACTACCATATATTTTGAGGTGCAGAGTTCTCCACAGGAGACACTTGGTCCCTCTGCAAGGCACTCTAGGGACCTATAGATGTATGTTGCTATTATCAGTGGTTTCTTCTAGTCACCCAATGCAGGAATGGGACAATGGAGAAGAACAGATGTGGCCTCGACTCCTTCTCAATTTATAACTGTCTATAGTCTATCAGCTTGCAACTTTGGTATTCAAATGACAAGCCACAATGTTCTTTCTCACTAAATTCAGAAGGTGGAAAAAGTATCCATGTCTGGCAAAATATTTATGTATGCAAGTAAGTTCCTTAGGAGATAGGTACATGTCACAGAGCCCCAGTGCTTCAACTATATGATTGAACTGTATGGTTTTGAAAGTGTCTTCCCTGTGGGAGAGAGGGGATGATACCTAAACCACCAGATTTTGGGTTTCCAGTAGCTTTTAGACTAACTCAGGCCTAATCTTAGCTCTGGACTGCATATACATATTATTATTCTTTTCCCCTGTGTAAAGGGCTTTAACCAATTCCAGTAAAAGCTGCTTTTAATTGGCCTGTACCTTACCAGTATAAAGGAAAGGAGTTTTTGTAAGCATGTTTTCCTTCTACTATTTTGGAAATGCTTCCATTTTAGTCATTTAAAAGAGAACACAAAATCTCTGCAGACGAACAAAGACAGGCTTAAAAAGCGACAACCACATTATCATTCCGCTATTCATGGCACTGTCAGCGAGGGAGAAATGTCAAACTTGCCAGGCCAGGAAATACTGCACAGTTGCAATTTTGGCAGCGCTCACTCTCCAGCTAAGCCTTCAAAAGCAAAGGAACAGAAGGTAAAAATATAGCAAAGCATGTGCAATTTATTGAAATGACATAACTGGCAAACTCTCCTTCAGGACAGTAAGACAAAATATTCAAAACCTGGTACAAACTGACCTTTCAGCCAGAGTGAGTGGCAAATGCAAACAAAAGATACAACTAGCTATTAGCTCCTGTAAGAAGACCTAAAACACTCTTACAGAGCCAGCTCAAGACGTATCTTCCCATTCCTTCACCAAATGAACCTCTTGCATTTCCATTCAAGTTGAAAGTAAACACAAGAAACTTTAGCCTAACATTTGGTATTCAAATGAGGCAGCTAAGTCAGGAACTTAGTCCCCCCTCTGTTCCCTCTGCATTAAAGTAGAAATACAGGTGTCTCGAGATGATTTACAGCATCAAGGTATCTCGCTGCCTTATGCAGAGGTAATCTCATGGATTTTGCTGAGAAGTCATTGGAGGCACTCATGTTTTGCTTACAAAAATCGCACAGTGGGAAATTAAAATGCTGGTATGGGTCTTGAGTCCACTGTGTCATGTCCACCACTGCAGCTTTGATGACAATAAGGTGGAGTTGCACTGAATTTGAATTCTTTTGGCCTCAGTCTGCTCAACCACACTTCTTATAAGAACATTGGCTTGGAATTTCAGAATATTATCTAATACAAATGCCAGTTTGGCCTGAATACATAGAGACCTAAACCTAGCAGCTAAGTACAGCATGTAGTACCGCTTGGATTGATAAACAGTCTCTAGACACAGGGTTGCTTGAGGATATCGAATAGCATTCTCATAAAACCCAAGGGGCTTTGACTGCCTTTATCATGAATAGTGGAGAGTTGCAGTTTCTGTCTCTATAGAATAATAACTGGGGCTTGGTTTTGCTACTGTGCTACTTGAAGGCTCTCCTGATCTCTCAGGCAGAAAAGTTAGTTCATTGGAAGATGTAGCACTTCCTTAAGAAGTTTTGTTGTTATTGTTTTTGCAGTTACTGTTAACAATCAGTAAACAATACTGATTGTTACTGTCACTGCACGTAAACCCAAGGTGAGCTCCTGTTACGTTTTCTCATGCTTTAGCTTTTTCTTTAAGTACAAATTAGGGGACATTTTTAAAACTCTCTTGTTTCAGTAACTAACAGATTGATATTTGTGTTGAAATGCAAGGTTTTCTCAGGGAAGCAATACATTTTAATAGACGAGTTGATACCACTGGAAAAGGCAAACAGGTTGTCAGACACACTAAGGACATATGATTAAAAGATTGGAAAATTGTTCTGTTTTTCAATGGTATTAGCCACTTCTCCCTACAAGCCCTGTTTCTTTCCCAAGCTTAAATTTTCACAAATGCAACAATACTTCTCTGCATATTTATATCCAGTGTTTCAAATAGTAGGGTGGGTGGTTTATTTCTAATTTAAACAATTAAGTGTCTCTAAGGCACTTTTGAAAACGTGATTGGGTCTAAAAGATTTTATGTCAGTCTGTAAAAAATTCTCTTATAATTTTGCACCAGCATCTCTCAGAATTTTTAAGATAAGCTAAACAGATGCTTAAACTTCATTAGTTCCAACTCGCTCAGGCACTTTCTAAAATCCCATAAGATATTGACATCTGTCATTAGATGAACAAATAATTTTTGACAAGCTATTCCTTAACTGTATTTGAAAATTTCCACAGGAGTAATTTTAATCTCTGTAGACAAAAACAGTTTGAAAAAAAAATTCTCTGGAAAGTTGGTAACCTGCTGTTTCTCATCTTGAACTATCCCTCTTTATAATGAAAAAAATGAAGTTTGAGCATAATAAGAGCACAAAAATATTCTGTTGGCAAAATAATGATAAAACGCGGTGAAGCCTTTAGATATGTCTAGAGATCTACAATTAAAAGGTGTTCAGAAAGTTGCACTCAGGTATGCTCCCACATTTGTCAAACACTTGCGCAATAACGCTGTTTTCTACAGGTTGGATACAACCTTCTCAGAGGAAGGAGTCTGATTCAGACTGCATACAAATTTGTCCAGAGTGGTTCTACAAAGTTTCTCATCACTTCAATTAGAGTTGAATGGTTCTTCAGTATACAGTGCTGTATTTTATATTTTTCATTCGGAACTGCCTTTAGTAAGAATGGATTTTATGGCTACCTGTTCTAGGAAAAAGGTGAAGCCGCAAGCGAGTATTTGCAAACATGAAACATTTATTATTCGCTGGAGATAATTTTCCTGTTAGAACCAGCAGAAGTGGAGAATCTAAATTTCTATTTTATTGTGGATTTGGATGCTGACAAGGAAGAGAGGGAAAATACATCAGGGATTACCTAAAAAATAGTTAGATCACAGGGGCATAAATTTCTCTCTCTGGCCTTCACCATATAATTTATGATCACATATGGACAGTCTCAAGCGGCTAAGCCCCATAGAAATTAATGATAAGTGCCAAAAGATAATTAGATGCCCCGGATTTAATTATTGAGTTACATAAACATTGTAATTAATTGTAGGAAGCAGTAGGAAAATTAAGTTTAGTAATATGTGCTGATTAGTAAAACCTAGAAAAAACTGTTCCCTACTCAATGGAAACTCATCTCCACAGAAATTCACTTTCTTTGTTAGCAGGACTAACATAATAGCCTAACAAATTTGCGATGCCACACAGGTCATTTCAGAATATGCTCTACACTTCAAGTAAGCCTGCACTCTACATACGCTCTGCTGTACAATAATTCTGTGCCTCAATTTATTAGCATTATTATTTATGTTTATTACAGAATTGCTGAAGGTCTAACCATTAGGTGGGACATACTACAACAGACATTGTGTAAACTCATTATACATCAGACACACTCTGGATAGTTACAATTGATAAATGGTCAAAGCAGTGGTTTAACACTGAAGGGAAAATATAACGGATTCACAAATTTTAAACTGTTAATTCTGTGTTCTCTATCCCTTATATACTTCGTAAATGTTCCCTTTTAATTTAAACAGGGACTGTCCACCATTTACAGAGGTCATATCTACTGTGACCAAATTTACAGCTGAGAAGACTACAGGCCTATTTTTCCTCAAAAAAAAATTCCAATTCTACTGTGACACTGAGCCTCCTCCCCAATGTATTCTCATGACATGAACCTATAAAGATTGTTCTGAACTCCTCTTGTTGTGAGCAGTCGGTCACTGCTGTCATAGTATGAAATCCTGTTCTCACAGGCAAATTTCTCTCTTTTCTTGCAGAACATTCTCCTCTGGCACTTACTACGAGTGAGAAAAATTAAGAGCTAATTAAGAGCTTCATGATCCCTAATGTTTTAAACTCCTACATTTACAAAACCTTAGACAAATCTAAAAATACAGATATGGTATTATGCTTATCTCAGATATATAACAATGCTTCTGCTAATTCATTACTTTGCTTTATGTCTATCAGAATAAAGATTAGCCAAAGCTCAGGTTTGGATTCAGAATCAATAATGCCAAAAAGCTCAAAAGTCTTTAACGCACCATAATGGAATTTGCAAGAGATCAGCCTGTCACACAATTCTACCATTTTTTAGTTAAAATCTCATAAGAATAACTGTTCTCACAATATCCTGCTGGGTCTGAAATAAAGCTCACAAATACATCCTTTGACCATCTACCTTAAGAAATTACAAGAAACTGAACACAAACCTTCCAAACATAACCTAAACATAGTAAAGACCATCCAGTAAAATCCCACTGATTTTGTTCATGCCATTAATAGCAAAGCTTAACCCAAGAAGAAAGCATACAGCTTTTTTTTTTTTTTTTAGTCATGCTGAGTCTTAAGACGGCTCCATTTTACTCTGAAAGCCTATGGATTCTTAGACATGCTTCTGTAGATAAGGATGGAATATCTGCAGAACACCAGAACAATTAATTAGTGACTTCAATCACATTTGAACATTACCTTTTGTTCAGGAAACTTTCTAGGTAGGATTTTTTCAACCTGGAAAGCAACATTACATCATGTCACATTTGCTTCTCTCCAGCAGAAGCTGCTCTTTTGCGTGATGTATTCTCCTGCACGTCTCCCTGTTTGTTCTCTCCACCTCCAACACCATTCACCTGGAAGATAACAGATTATTCCAGGACATTGGATCCCTCACAGATTGCTGCCATCCCATAGTCCAGGGAAAAATAGACATCACAATTATTTTACTCAGCTCTTTATTGCTTTATTGATAAAGAGCAGCGGGGCAGGCCTTACAGCCTTTTCGCATATCTTCTCCATATGAAGGAACATAGGCTTGACCTATTATCAATTAGAATAATTAAAAAAGCAACAACAAATCAATGGACAGATATAATTATAAATGAAGTTTCTTTCTGTACAGGGAAAAGAGAGGCTATTCTAGAAGAGTACTATAACAGCATTATAACAGAGGGGATTATTTATATGAAAAACTTAGATGATGAACACAAGAATAACTTCCAACCTAAAAGGTTATAAAAGTAGCAAAAAATTAAACAAGTAAAAGGCCTTGCCTTTCCCCATATGCATGTAACCTTCCATACCACTACTTTTTCTGGCTGCAAGACCGAGGCTAGGAATCAAACTTATCCATGTCCTTAGTTCAGCTGGAAGTGAAAGATAAATTAATAGGGAGAACATATTATACAAACGTATTTTATACATAATTGATGTTTTATACAAATACAATAAAGGTTATCTTTGCCTTCTGATCTTCTAGTTGCCATATATGAAATAATATCACTTTGGTTTTTCATTAGTGCTGCTTAAATAAAATTAATATATATATTTTTTAAGACTTGTACTGATACTAAAAGACACAAGCCAGAATTAGAATGGAGACTCATGCAGGCAAATAAAAAAAAAGTAAGGCTTTCCTGTACTGTTTAACAGGACTTCACCACAGTCAACTGAAAACTCTGTTCTTTTTAAATGATTGTCCTTGTATGAAAAATCCATTCAACGAGGAGTCACAATAGGTGTTAGTCACAAATTGCACATAATCATATACTATTGTCAAGAAGAGGGAAAAATCACATGTACAGGATAGGAGGAATAGGCTGTCAAAAGAGTAAGCAGTTCAACATGTGTCAGCTGAAATAGAATTAAATAGTGTTAAAACATCCTCTGGGCTCAGTACCATATGAAATTTCTGATTTGGACAGAACACATCTGCTGCAAAGGCATCAGTGGATGGAAATGTCCATTAGGAAGACCAGGATGGAACATCACAATAAACTCAGTGATGCTGACTGGAAATAAGGAATTGTTTTACAGATAAACTAGGATCCTAATGGAAAGCCTTTTGACTGCCATAGAAATGGGTACTTGCTTCTTCATTTCTTTAGTTTTACACTGCGTTATAATCACTATCCTAACCAAATTGGCCAAATGATCATCCAGTATCAACTGAATGTGATCACAGAAGTCCCAGTCTCTGAAAGTGCAGCTGTCCCTAACAACTAGAAGAAGAATGAAATGTACTATAGACATCCAAGCACATGAAAAAATGGTAGAAAACAGGAAGCCATTTCAACAGTAGTAAAGCTCGGTGAATATAGTGACATAATTATCTGGACTCAATCTTCAGATGAAAAACAAGAGAGAAATCTCACTTCTGTGTGGCAGAAGTGATCTATTTATCACTTGCAGACATTCTCCAAACTATCTGAACAGAATTATTTGTAATAACTTGTTCATATTCACATTGGAAGGATGTGACTTATTCACTTTGGCATATGACCATTTTAGTTACATTGGAAAAGGTTTTGATAGTAAAACTTCAGTAGAACTGAGACTGAATGGGTTGTGGCTGCTACAAGTCCCATTTGAGTTTGTAACTTCACACATAAAAGTTACTTTGGCATCAAAAATCCAGTCAGCTCTTCTTATCCTTTTATTATACTCTCCCTCACAACCCTGATACGTGTGATTTTTTGCAATATAACAATGGTTTCATTTATTTGGCTCATTTAAAAGGGAGCATTTAAGAATACATTATTTTTCAGCATGTATCCTGAAGTACTGTCTAAATACTACCAAAGTTACTAGTGCATTGGTAATATAAAAAAATCATCTAATTTTACCATTGTTAATTATCACTACATTCTTAACTTATGTATCTAGAAATACTTTTTGACAATGTAGATCTTTATTCTTTCTCAGTTTTCACTGTTCTGATGATAAAAACAGGATAAATTTCCTGAGAGCAAAAAGATTCAGTTCTCATTTGTTTTTGAGTATCATAAAACTACACCATTTTTTTTCCACCTAAGGGCACTGAAGCTTAATTCTGATACTAAGCAAAATGCCATTTTAAAATTTCAAGATTTGTTTCTGTACTGTAAAGGGAATTAATAAAAAATGTGCTAAGAACTAGGAACCAATATGGGAAATAGCTTATTCTATACTAACAGTCTATCTAGTGTAAGCTATTACAGTTTCTCAAGGGGTGAAGATGAATCATTCTTTCTCTTGCATTTATTTATATTAACTCATAAACCTGTAATACATGGTTTAAGGACAAAGTTATGCTAGAGTATTCATTTTATTTGGTCGACTGGCCAAGCATAAATGGGGTGTAAATCTTGTTGAAATGCACAGAATCACACAGCAGCTGAGGTTGGCAGGCTCCTCTGGAGATCGAGTCCCCCTCCGCCCAAGCAGTGTCACCTAAAGCAGGTTGCTCAGGGCCACATCCAGGCTGGCAAGATTATTAAAAAGAAATAGAAATCCAATTATAACTATCCTGTATTTCCAGATCATTTGATCTTTGAAAGAGTAGTCCATCTCTTACAATGTGAATTCAATGGAAAATCTCTCAGTGATATAACTTTCAATATGCCTTACTCTGAGGAACTTCAGCACTTGCATGTCAGGGTTTACCTACAAATTTAGACTTCCTCTATTTTTGTCATTCAGAATTGTTTGGTGTAGAAAACAGGACTTTTGGAATTGAAACTGTACACTTAAAACATGAAAGAAAAGTCTCTCCAAGCATTTAAAGGTTGCTGCCTGAACAATTTCGGACTGTCCCTCTGACTCTTTATCATGCACCACTTTCCAGATTGGGCCTTGACAGGCACAAAGGCAAGTTCCCTGACCGCGGCAGAACCAGGGCTTGGCATATGCTGACAAGACAGACCAGAGAAGTAATAACACACTTGGTGGTTCGAGAAGATGAAAAAAAACCTATGCATTTTTTTAAATGCTAGAGACTGACTGCCAGTTTATAAATCAAAATTTAAATTTATATATTGCAGAGTCCTTAAATTTCACCTTTTTTTTTTTCCTATTAAACTGTTTGAACAAGTTTTTGGGAGGCAGCTGGGGCTATTAAATACTTTATCAAAGTGTTGTATTTACTCTGAAAACGTGAAACACTCTTGTGAAATAGATACAGCAAAGGAAACAGAGATGACTAATTCCAGTAGTAATTTTAACTTAATCAGAATTTTATTAGCACTGTCAACACACTTAGCATCAAGAGATCTGTATGCGTAATATTGTGCTGCACTTAGGAAATACAACGGGCCAAATTCTGCTCTCAGTTTCTGTAGATCTGGGGTATATCTGATCAAATATGATTTATACCAGTTTAGCTGATGGCAGGATTTGGACCTTTTTCAGCTGGCTTCAGAATAGCTTTACCTGTCCTTTGACTAGACTGACAAAATCAGCAGAAAACAAGCACATAATAGCAGCTCCAACAGGAACTGATATGACCCAGGTTGTCCAAGAAATCGGACAGCTACATTTGCCCAATTCTGATGCAAGGGCCTGTCTTAGAATTATACCTTTGATGTTAAAATTGCAGTTTGGTTTTCCTGGTTTCTTTTTCTGGTTTGGTTTTGTTTTGTTTTAATAATGAGGAAATTATACAATTTCCCATATTTGAAACGTAAATATCCCATCCTCCCGTATTCCTTCCATCCTAAAAACCACACGCATCTCATCCATTGTACAAACAGAGAAGGACAGAAAAGTCATTTGGCATTATAACCATATGTCAGTAGCGCTGAAGAAGAATGCCTGACTGAAGGCCAAGAATGCCTCTATTTCCCAGTATGACGAGGCGCTTTCCTTTTAACTACTTTAAACTCTTTGAAATGACTGAAATGATTACAATTCTGGCAACCACTCCAAAATCACTTGCCATCAGAGTTTGACACCAGCACAATGGCTTTCATTCTTTCACAGTGTTTGTGATTATTCATATACAGATGAGATGTTGCTTGGCTAATCACAGCACAGATTGAGCCAAGAGAGTGAAGAAGGGTTCCCTGGCACAGCTCAGTATAGAAGATGTGGCCCAATGTAACACACACACAGCTGTTTGGTGGTCCTCTCTCCTATCATATCCTAGTTATGGCTCAGTTACTGGGCTGAGAGCTCTTTATGACGGCAACAGTCCTTATTTGTATGCACGTTGTTGTCACAAATGGGAAGGGCATCCTGTGCTATTACAATATAGATAATAATGTGACTCATTTGCATTACCATCACTTAACAGTTGCAAGTTTTGCTAAAGTGGATCCTGGAATAACAGCCCATCTGAATCTCATTCTAAAAACACATCCACACTCAGGGAAGCCAAACCTGTCAGTTACCCAGCACTTGAGTTTAGACAGCATTACAGAAGTATACCTAAAGGGCTATTGTCAGTCTGACTGCCAACACTTGAAGTCCTTCCCATGTTTGCAAATTCACATTACTCCGTAACAAGAGTGAAGGATTCAATGGAGGAGTCACTGAGGAGGTTGAGAGGGCTGCTTCAGCTGACTATGTGCTCCTATGGCATAAGGCATAAATTTTAACCATTTCAAATGCATATTTGCCTTTCTATCCTGTAGTTTTAGAGGCAGAATTAATAACTCAGACAGAAATAGTCCTTAGAGGGAAACAACCTAAGGAATGACAGTTTCCTATTTCTATTCTATTGAGAAGTCCAAAGAGCCAACATGAGCCATCAGGACAGCATTTGCTGTACACAGCCTTTTCCTTTTGCCTCTGAAATTGGTGATTCCAAAGAAACACAACAGCCTGAAAGAGTAGCAAATTGTGATACCTCTACAAATTGCCATGCCTGGATACAGACAACTGTAGGGGACCTGTGAGGGCCAGAATGCAATCCTCAAGTACTGTTTTCTGTCACAAGTGGTCCCTCTAAAGTCATCTGGACTACTTCCTACAGAAGTGAGCAAGAACACAGTGATTTGGTTTTAACTGTGAAAAGGATCCAAGGAGTATTTGTTTTAAGTGGGTATTGGACTAGGTTCTCATGCCATAGGGATATGAATAATTTGTGGCTTTGTTCTTACCAAGTCCTACGGTCTCCCTTTAGGATGCGATGCCAGCTTAACCTCAATGGAAGTTGCATTAGACGGTCAAGCCAGTGACTTCTATTTGGTCCAATCTTACCCTCTGTAAATATAATGCAACCTTAAAATACAGCTCCTGGAAGCATAGTGAGATTTATGCAGTTAATATAAATGTACTTTGAAATAATCTATTGGGAAAAACCACACAAAAGAAGAGCAGTAACAGTAGCAATAACACCAAATTTGAGTCTGTGGGGAGTCTGAAAAGGCATCTTTACACTTTTATACTTTAAATAATTCAGAGCACTATATCAGCAGCCCTTGGATGTTGCACTAGGACATTGGTTTGTTAACATCATTCCATTACAAACATATGCATTTTAATCCCGTGAAAGTCTCAAGAGTGCTTTGGCAACGTTTACCAACTAACACCTCATTGCAACAAAAAGATTATTTTCATTTATTTGGTTAATCATTTGGTGCGCATAGCTTCATGGCAGAAGGGATTTTCCAAGTTTACAATTAAAAAGAGAAATAGAGAGGTTTTAAAATTTGTTTTTTTTAAGTTTTCTCTAATTCATGCTTTTAAAGTAGAATTGATATTGAAAAATGAAAAGTACAGTTTAAAGGAGGATGAAAATACATGGAAAGGAAGTGATCATGAAGTTAAGTTGTAACTGATTGATGTGTCTTTTGATCAGCCAAGAAAAATTCAGTTTATCTGCAGGCCTAATGACTTTTCACTGTATAGCCATATTGCACCACCTTTTAATAGATAATAACAAGAAACATGACTGGTTTTTTATAGATTTAGGTCAACATGAAAACGTCAGCAAGGCAGAGGTGCTAGCAGAGTTAGAAAACATTGCAGTAATGATCTGCAAGCTCACATAGTTCAAAGTGTTAGAGCAGACTTATCTCCTTCACAAGCACTTTATTTTTTAAATTGATTCATTCTGTCTTATGGATTTCTTGAGTCAAGGTCAATGCTTTCATTCTGCAGCCAGGAATAGGCTAGACAATAGAAGTTGCAGAAATTAATTCATCTAAAAAAGATGCGTGTCAGTGAGATTTGAGAAGAATAGAAGTGTCTTCAAAAAGTTGCTGAGTGAAAATATTATCCTTTGTTTACTCAACTCTGCAGCATGTGGAAACTTGGAAAAGGCGTTTAAAGGTCAAATATATGTATATCGTATGTTTAAGTCCGTTGGTATATGGTCTAACTTTCACAGTAAATTTTGTGTGGACGTGACAGGTGTAGAACATCTAATTTAGTCTTTAGAACAAAGCCCTCCAAAGGTCTAAGGCTGTGCTTCATTTTTATATTCTCAATAAGAGTTTCTTCGTGTTTCACTTCATTCTAGTCCCAGGTTCCACAATAAGGAATTTAGTGGAAGCAACCACCTGGGATGATATAATAATTTATTTTTTGTTTAAATATGTGATGTATAAGAAGTACAGCAGTTCCCAGGACCTGGTGCTTACCCCACTGAAACGTTGCTACCAACTTCCATGACACTTAGGAATACCTAAGAATAGATCTAGAAATACAAGAAGTGTCAGAAGACGTAGACTTGTTTACAGGGTGGTTACAAGGGATCAAAAATTGCAGTGCAATGAGCAGCATGAAAATTATATTTGTTAGCAAAGAATTCTGGAAGAAAAGGAACCCTAAGGATTAATCTAAGGACTCATACTTGTAAGGATGAATCTTTATCAATGCTTATCTAGTGAAAGGCAGATGAGTCTGACAAATTGCACTGATTATATTTTCAGTATGTGAACAAACTGACATTTTACCCTCATTACTTCTCCATTGTTCTCTTTTGAGCTTTCCACAAAGTATCTACAGGAGAGAAATTAGTATTATGCACAAAGACTGGTGTAACCTTACTTTTGTTATTGAGAAAAAGAGTGAAGAAAATTCAGAAATAGAATTAACAAGATGAGTGGGATTCCAGTTTTTTTATTTTCAAAAATTTACATCTCACCTGGCTAAAAAGAAAAAAATTCTAGTGATATCTGTTTCAGAACTCATAGATAAAAATTCGTATTTCCTGGATGTGTTGTCTCAACACAAAATTGCACACTACATTTTTCTCATAGTCAATCCTCTCCTAATGCAATGTAACACTTACCCATATTCCTTAACTATAACTGTATGAAATGCCCTCTTGATCCCAGTGAAATACTTGAGCTTTTTCACATCTTTCTGGATCAGGGCATCTTTTACACCAGCAATTACAGAGCTTTAAAGGAACTATTTAACAAATAATATGACCTTGAAAATTCACCTAAACTTTTATAAACTGGAAGAACGCATTTAGATTTGGTCATACTTCAAAACCCTCACAAATTCTCAAATCTGTGATATTCTGAAACAAGACACAAGCTCAGTCTCCCCTGTGAATACTCTGATGGGTTTTAGACAGTAGACATCATGCAAGAGGGAGGTTCGATGTTACAAAAGCACATTGATGGCCTGTTGTTGGCTACAGGATTGAAGGGATACCACCCTTCCAAAGATGCCCCCCTGTACAGTCTCATTTATTTAGGTATGTTGAACACAGAAGAACCTTCACAAGAGCTTCATCTGGTCATGACTTTATTGAGGTTACATAAGTAACCAAAAAATTGTGGCGCTCACAAGAATCCATTTGAGAGTTAAATGTTTCTCCAACAATAACAAGAAAAAGATCCTGTGTCTTTTAGAGTTGTTCCACTAGTTCTGTTACTACACTAAGAAGTAAAGGAAAGCAGTTTTCTACTCTTGTTTTCCACGCTAATGAAAATGGACTGTGTTTACCTTTAATGACTATGTTTCTGGGAACCACAGTGATGGTCCGAAGCTCAAAGCAGATGCTGAAAAGTCAGAAGAGTAGAAAAGACATTACTGCCCATGCCACCTGCTCTCATCAGAGACTTTTCCCTTCTTAAATTACTGTGAATGATGTAAAATAAGGCTGCACCTGGGACACCGCATACACACTGTTAACACCTACAGACTCTAACTGAAAACGTGATGAGAGGCACCAAGCTCCTGGTGGGTGCTTTCAGTGTCAGCTTGCAGCTTCCTCTCCATCTGCCTAAGGATTTGAGAACTTCCATACAAAAGACAATTGCAACTAAACTACTCATAAAGATAGGGAATAATGTGCCACTTCAACTTCTATCCTTAAACACTACCACATTACAGAGAAACATTTTGTATCATTGATGAGTTAATAGAGAAATGTGAAAGGAAATGAATAGTCAGCCAAGTTTTGTCAATTAACCGATGGTAGAAGACATCTCAAGTTATTTGCGTGGCTTTCTGGTAACAGGGTAGACATAGCTACATGTTTTCAGTCAAGTGTTTCTATTTATCTCCAGATTATGCAGAAGGTGCAGCTTTGTTTAAATTTGAATTAAATATAATTTATCCTTAATACAAAATTACAGTGAGATAGTCACTTACAGTCCTATGACAATGGGATGTTGGTTGTATCCCCTGGATTTGAACTGTAGATTCAAATAGTTATATTTTATGTAAAGAGCATTGTCTTAACACAATTTTCTAGAGATGCTGGTAAGTATCTTTCAACTTTAACTGAGAATATAAATCAATTTTAACTTGATATGTATTTGTTCATCTTAAGGCATCCTCTACGTAGGAAAATAATACAGCATATACTTCGCAACTGAAAGTTTTCAAATATTATTTTAGAAATAATGTTCCCAATATTCAATTTCAGCTTAACTCTATTTAGGGAAAAAAAAAATCACCACAGCATTTTGGAGGGCTTGGATTTACTACATAATTTTCAGTTTATAGTGACTCAAAAGACCCAGTCTTGATTCCACTAGATCCATGCAGCTTTTACCCTTAAATTTACTGAAACAGCCAGTTTTTCCATTAGCTGGATTTACATGCCATAGACTGTATTGAGAAGTGCCTCAGCAACTTAAGATTATTAAATTGTGTGGTGCTTATTGTGCATCCTTTGCCCTGGTCTGGACTATTCAGCTACATTTCTGCTAAACAGGTCAAAAGGAGCAGAATGCCTATATTATACAATATTTCTGCTGAATAGAGCCTTAATAAATTGACTAGGCTTTTATTTTAATCAAGCATCGTGCACACAGTGCAAAAAAGAATATGTGGAACAGCTGAATGATCTTGCTGTCTGACTCTTTGTATAAAGAAAAAGACCAATTTATAACAGTACAAGCCTGTTTGAAGATGATACAGATATTCTGATATACCAGAATGCTGAATAACACCAATAAACAGCAGAACAGGGATTGGAGTAGGTTAACACATAATAGCAATAGTCTTTAATAATAATAGTAATAAAAGCTGATATACTTTAACTGTGATCCTTTTCTCCCTACCACAAGAAAATTTGTGTTGTACCACTGGAGCTTTTGGCTGTGTGATTTATGCAAGATGAGGTTCACAATCAAGGAACAAAGAGAGTTTCCAAAAGCTGAAAACTAAATGAAACAGTATGTCTCAGGCCAAATCTGCTGAAATCAGAAATCTAGTACTATTGGTATATTCAGGTTGCTATTGTATAATTTTCACATTAGAACAAATGAATGTAGGTTTGGAGCTCAAAAAAAGCTGCTCCTGTGGTTTATGTTGTAGAATAATATTTATTATTTTATCTAGGCACTTATACTACCTTCATCATGCTAGTTAGAACATCACTAGTAATCTTCCTAAGGCTGCTGTTAAAAGATAATACAGGACACCTGGGCTGGAATTTTGTTTGTGTGATTTTGTGTGGCTTTTTCATTATGTGTTTTCAGCATGAATTTTGTTTTTGTGAATTTGTGATTCACAGATCACACATAATCTGTGTGATTATGACACAAAGAATGAAAGAGTGTTTACTACAAAGAGTCTCAATGGTTTTCATTACCCCTTTTCTCATTGCTTTGAAAGCACTTCAGTGAAGATACTGTTGAATAACTAAAAGAGGGAGTTTTTAATGGCTCCATTAACATTTCAGAAAAAGAGCACATTAAAATATCCATATTAAACAAAATGAATGAATGAACGAACAAACCAGGTTTTCTGGGTTCCAATATTCATTTGAATGAAACTTGGGGAAAAAATTTTTTTTTTCAGTATCCTGCCAGGTCAGCTACAAAACATGTAACACTATGTTCTCTAGAAGCAGGGGATGGATATTTCTTTCCATATCATTTATTTATATTTGCTCATGAGTGCATCCTTAATGAATACATCTACCAAGAGCATTCAGAGAGAAGTCAAGGTGAAAGCAAACAGGAAATGAAAGCACTACATCTCTTTCAGTTTAACGTCTAGGGAAATAACACATGAGCATTTACAACTGCAATATGATGGACAAGACAAATGTAAGGTATCTCCTGGAGCACTGAGACAAGTTGGAAAGAACTGATGCTCACAAAATGTAAGACAACTTGGTAATTAAAAAAAAAGAAGGTAGAAAGAGAGAGATTTTAGGCAATGTCAGACAATGAATAAGAGAGCTGAGA
This sequence comes from Mycteria americana, assembly GCF_035582795.1. Classification (NCBI taxonomy): domain Eukaryota; kingdom Metazoa; phylum Chordata; class Aves; order Ciconiiformes; family Ciconiidae; genus Mycteria; species Mycteria americana. The sequence continues at coordinate 13,922,945 of NC_134376.1, forward strand.
AAATATAGAAGACACTCCAAACAGAAATGGTTCTACTCTTGATGTGCACATCAGCAGTTCACGGTGCAGCCACTGGGGTGGATGGAGAAACAGTATCCACCACAGAATTCCCAAATTGCCAGAAGACCTTCCATCCATCCACCTTTTATCCTTCTCCAAACACCTCTTTACACTCTGCTTTTTCAAATGTTAGTCTCATTTTAACCAACCTTATCTCACTGCTTCCTCCAGCGCATCTCTTTATCCAAATTTATCTACCAACCCTGCTATCTTTTGTATGACATACAGCTTGCTACCTCTTTGAGCCACGGAACATATTTTTATTTTGCATTCCCACAATACCTGGCACAACCGAGTTCAGCAGCTTCAAGTAGATTATATTGTTGCAAAAACTTTTGAGTCCTCTGCAAAACATGAAGCACAACCAAATTTAATGCAGAGGCATACTGGGCAGGGAACAGATGTTCTGTTCACATCAAGTAAGGAATCTGTCACAGTCTGGATGGAAAGAAGAAGTCAGTAAACTCCTTAATTTGTTCCTTCCATACATCCTATAAAGTCCAAATTTAATTTGGAAACCTTGTTTTGTGTCCTTTGGGGTTCTTATCTACCAGGCTAAACAAAAATAAAAAATAAAAAAAATTACCATAATTCAAGAATTTTAACAAGAAGTTGGACTTACTAAATTCAGTTTTCCCTTCCAACACAGCTCCTTTATGCCATTCTGCCACCTCAATATTTCCAAAGTCCCTAAACTCTTGCTGAATATTTGAGGTACAGAAGAGAGTGTCACTTAAGTATTTCCACTTGAGCTATTCCTAAATTCTAGTAATCTCCATCATAGCATCTCTTTGGCTCTTCTAGTTAATGGTGTTCAGTAAGGAGAGAGAAAGGGAAGGAAATTAATGGGAGGGCCCATCTTAGTACAAGAAGCCACGAAGATGCCTTACTGACCCCTCTGTAGAGTTTTCATTGCAGAAAACGCCAAGATGCCAAGAGCTCTGAGCCTTGGAAGGTTAAATAATTTCATGATACAGTTTAAAGACAGAGTTCATACAGGCTAATGCTATACTACCTATACAAAACATTGTGATACAACTAGAGGTAACAGACACAAAATTGCATGTTTATGCCTAAAACCTGAATGTTTATTGGCCAAACACGATTCATTTCAAGTCTTATATGCTGGAGCAATGGCATTAAACAAGAACCGAGGTGAATGTCAGAAACATTTGTTTGGCAATCCAACTGCCAACTGCTTGTCAGAGAGAAGATTAGCTGTGACAGCGTCATGCGTGCCTTGGCAGGAGGAATGGAAACATGATGTGGATGGAAAAATTTTTTCGTCACATAATGGTCATACTTACATCCATGTAAGAGTGACTGGTTTCTGGGAAAGAGGTCAAAAGGAGCAGGGCCTAATTATTTGGTCTATGGGTTACATTCATCCTTTTTCTGAGCAAGCCATCTTGCTACTTTGGTGGAGATTCAGCATTCTGAACACTGTGCAAGAAACACAAACCTTTGGCTGCAGAGCTGAAAGAAAGGTCTTCAAGGCCATAAATATCTTGAAAAAGCAAAAATCTGAAACATAACATATGCATGTTATACTCACAGTCCATCATCTTCAATGTGCTCATTGATGGTATTACAGGACTTTTGTTCCTTTTTTTTTTTTTTAATTTTTTTTATTCCTTCTATCAGCTTATGGGAAGCCTCACTTTCTTTAGCTTCCTTCACTTCAGATATGTACTGTGAAATCACTGGGTATGCCCAAAGAGGTGGAGAAGAACATTCCTGCTTCAGGATCATTTGCTTATGTCCATACCAAATATCACTCCTGCCTGATCTCTCCTGCACTATCTCCCCTCTTCAGCCTGATTTCCTTTGAAATGTGGCAAGGAAGAAGCCACAGCATGCTCCAGCAGAAATCCTGATCCGGGGGCCCAGTACTGGGGTCACATTGCAGGGCACATGTATCTGCAGTTTAGACGCAGCCAGTAGGAAAAACTAAAGGAAAAGGAAACTAAGAGGAAAAACTAAACTTTCTAAAAAGTAGTGATTAATAAAATAAAAATAATGATCTGACATGGGAAGATAGATGAGAGATTCAATGTTTCTGACACTTTTTGTTCCTGACCTGGTTTCATGGGATGTTAGAATAGATTCCCCACCAGGGAAGACTGCTCAGTGGGTTAAAGTTTTTCATCTTCGGGGAACTCACTTGAGAGCATAGAAGTGGAAGCAGTGGCTACATCCCCTGTGGATGTTTACAGGCATCACAAAACCACTCTGTAGTTTAGCACAATTGACAGCCCCATCTCACAAGAAAGCCAAAGTGAGAACAACAGGAGTACTGTGGGTTGCGCTTGAACTGCACCAGCAGAGCTGTAGAGGGTATTCTGCAGATATCCTCTCTGTGTCATGCCAGGGTCCAGTCAGTGTCATACAGTTTTTCTCCTTAATGAGGGCCAAATTAATTTCCAGCATACACATATGATACACCCTCTTTTGTAGGAAGAAAAAAGTATGATTTCTACTTCATTAAGCTCTTGAAGGCTTAGGAAAGGAAGCTTTCAGGTTCTGTTGCAAAGCTTCTGAGAAGGGTCATCTAGGAATATATGTGAATGATAGACAATGTTTAATTTCTCAGTTAATCACTGGTAGAAAACTCTCATGAGGTATTTTATTTGCTTAGCTCCAGCACTTTATTAAAAAGAGACAGTGCTTAAGACACAAAGCAAACAGATAAGAAAAACTATTCTCTAACCTATCATCTTTTATTAAAAACAAAGAAAAGAGGAAAATCCTATGGCAGAGTGAGCTGCTTGTTTTAATGATGCTGGAAAGATTACGCAGGAGTAATGGGAAAATTCAGTTTGCTTTGGATTATTTAAGAAATGATAGCTATTCTGTTATGTATTTGCCAAGTCCTCTGAAGCAGGGATTTAGAACCAGCATTGATTTTTATGCAGGATAAGACAAAAGGTTTCTATCACAGGAACACAGAAGGCAACACATCAAAATAAAGAACAACAGTTAATCTAATTCAGTTTCTTCCCCAGTTCCCTGTTTCAGATGCTGATATACCTCTGTAATTACAAGTAACTATATAACTGAATGAAAAAAAATGCACACTGAAATTTGAGCAAGATTTGAACAGTTCAGATGGCGATAAGGCTTGTGAACAGTATATTCCACCCAGCTTCTTTTTTTTTTTTATGAAATATCTTCCTGATACTCTCTCCTCATCCTCGTGAAAATCAATTTAGCGTCATCTGAAGTCATTATATAATACAAACTGCATCCATTTTAGAGAACTATCTGCAGGCATTTAACTCTGGAGCATCTGAATTAAAAACTCGCGTTCACTTGAAGGTAAGTCTCCCCATTTGCAGAGGACCAGGACAAAACATAACCTGAAAATCCTGATCTAAGAATTAAAGTAGGATTTGAAGTATTGCACAGGCTTTTTGTACAGGGGTGAATTTTGGCCATTGACACCATCTCGCTCCATGCTGCAACAACCCTGCAGAGCTGCGGAAGAATGCAGTGCCTATCCCAGAATGGCTGGTTTACCCCCTCTCACAGCTGATTCTCAAAGCAGATCAGTGTAAAAAGTGCCAATGTGCCCCATCCACAGGCAGGATGAACCATCTCAGGTCTAGTAAACCATGGGGAATGTGCAGATTGAATTGAATGCTTTCAAATCAGTAGAGCAGAGGATGCACGTGAAGTCAAAGGGAGAGATGGGATTACAGAGCAGAGCTGCAAGGAGCCAAGGAGAAGATGCCTCCTGGCTGGGTCACAGAGTCACCCTCAGCTGTGTCCTGGGTGAGTCTGAGAGTCCAGTGCACCTGGCAGACACCACAGGAGAGAACTGTGAATGAGCAAGAGAGAGGCCAAGCTGCAGGGAAAGTGTGAGGCAGAAGACGTTTGTGTGACTGCCACTTCCAATCTGAGAACCTTGGCAGGAATGACAATGCATAGGCTTGATTGCCCAAAACAGCACCTGCTGGCCAGATAGGCCCTGCACAACCCAGTAAGTGAAGCAGTCACTCTGGTGACCTATATCAGCTCTCTGCTCCTCCTGCTCTCTCCCTCCCAAGTGCAGAAATGGATTATGCAGGGACTGGGCATGCAAGGATTACTTTAAATCAATAGATGCTGGAGAAGAAAAAAACCTACGGCCTTAAGTATGCTTACTGTTCTTCCCAGGCTCCAAGGTATGCATTCCTTCTCTTTGTGTTAATCTGACACACAATTCAAAATACATCAGCTGACGTTCAGGCTTGTCTGATGCATTGTGAAACCGTCAGGTACAGACCCTGTCCTTGGCTTCCAACTCCTGTGGAGAGAAAGGTGGGGGAGGCGGTGCTTTGGCTGGGAAGTGCAGCATACAAAAATACATGCCAGGTTTACTGCAAGGTCCTAAGGCACTCAATACACGGATTCAAAAGGTCCTAGCCATCATTGTTGTCACTCCACTGAGCCTGCTGCTTGGTCCACATCTATTATATTGGATGGAATCCCAGAAGTGGTTTTATCTTAGTAGAAAGCATCACAGGACTAACAGTAGATGCAGATGCAGTAGGAGCAAGGGGATGTGATGTAGCAAAGAGAAGGTTTATCAGCCTAGACTGGTATAAATTGCAGCAAATGCAGTCATTTTGAAATAAGTACATAGACCAGCTACTAAAAATTAAACAAATGCCTTGTTCACTTGTTTCTTGTCATAGAAAATTGTCACAGGGTATTGCAGAGAATAAAAATAGGAGTGTTCAAAAGGAGATCCCTGAAAGTTTTGAGGTGAGGTTGTCCATTGATGCTTATTAAACACAACAGAGCAGATGCAACCTCTGGCTCAGAAAGTCCTTAAATGGCTGATTGGTAGAAGCAGGGGAGAATATATAATAAGGAAAGCACAAACAATATTTGCTTTATTTTTTTATGCTCTTTCCCTAAGCATCTACTACTGCTGGCATTGTCAGAGCTCCAACCTTGCACAAAGGAAGCAAAAAAATGTAATTTCTCATGTTTTATTAGATCCAATTTTCAGGCAATCTGATTGTAACATGGTAATTTGGTCTGACCTAATTCAGCCTTTCTTTAGAAGGAGAGCTGGTGAACATTTCTATTTGTGAAGACTGGACCTTTTTTAAAGCTAAAAACTTTTTAGCAGTGTTGGTTGCTTCCACGCTGTTTCAGTAAAGACCATTTAGTTTCTGTCTTTTTGTTCCTATATTTTTCCTCTGTCCTTTTCTGGCACAGAATAAAAGAGGAAAATTGTTAATTACAGGGTTTTTTCTATTTTTTCCTTCTGACTCAGTACAATTTTGAAAAGTGAAACTTTTTTTTTAAGTTACTGAAGGGTAAAAATAAAAATCTACTTCCTCCAATTGGAGTAATCCCAAAGTTTAATATTAATAATAATATTAATATTTTAATATTAGAGAACAGCCCAAGGTAAAAAAAGAAAGAGGTTACCAGCTTATAGACACTTGTTCTATTTCACTGCACAATAAAAGATGAATGAGTGGAAAACTGTTTTTAAAGAAAACATAATTCACTAAAATGACTAAAAAGCATTAGTTTTACTCCCGGTTCTGGTAATCTAAAATAACATCAAATGAAAAAAAATTTTTGGATCTGAAATCTGTTTTTCATTCCTAGCCATTTCTAGGCCAAAGAGACCACAATCACTACTTTTAATGGAGCTTTGCAGTTTCCTGGACCAGAATATATTCCTCTCATCATGTCTACATTCCCATCTAGACAGACACTTTATAAAAGTGGCTAATGCCACGCAAGCACTGTACCAAAGGCAGTCCCAGACCCACAGAGAGTACAAGCAAAATTAGATTCCATTAAACACATTTATAAGCGGTAACATACATGAATAAAGACTCAGCAATAGAAGTTTCTGCCAGAAATTCCTAATACTCTCTTTTTCTTGCTGGGAAAGGAACAGTTTTCTAGCCAAACCCCATTGGCACAGGTAGATACTAGTGCATCACAGATGTACAGCTGAGTTGACACAGGTGGTTTTGCTAGTTTTCTTCAGTACTTTTGAATGCTACATAAAATTTGACCCACCTCCCCATGCATACAGCAGCTGCACTGAAAAGAACCATCACTACTACGGTACACAGGAAAAGATGCTCCATTTGCTAGTTGAAAACATCTTTTCTTTTTTTTATGTTTCTTTCCTCTATCCAGTCTCCCTCCATCCCTCCCAGTATTTCAATATTTGGAAAATAAACCTTGAAATAGGCTGCTAAGGCTTTATATTTAAAGAACAGCTTCATTTGTGATGAATAAGCCAGAAATGTTTCTCCAAAGCCATCACAAGATAGTAATACACACCATTGAAAAAGGATGTGTTTCCCAGGGCAGTAGTCTGTGTTTCGTCCATCACCCAAAGAACAGTTGTGGAACTACAGGTATGCCCTACAGGAATTTCAGTCCTGTCCAGAAGCATCTGTGCAATGGAAATCCTTGCCTTTTTTTTTTTTTTTTTTTAATCCTTAGTCCAAATGCTGCCCACCTGCACAGGGTAAATTTCATCCAGAAAGAATAAAGCATTCCCGTAACTTTTTTCCTCTCTGGTGAAACTGACTCCAGAAAATGAGGAAAAAGCTTCTATCATCTCTTCTGTAAAGCTAAGAAACAGTAAACAGATTATATTCTTGTCCCTTTAAGAAGTCTGAGTCATAATATTAAAACATACCTTTTTACAGCATGTACATTAACAATTATTTTAATTCATAAACATTAGCAACCTCCCAACTCTTGTGGGAGTTTCCTTCCATCTTGTGGTTATGCAGGTTCTGTCTCCTAATAATTTAATTTTATATTTAAATCAAAATACCTTTTTATTTCTTCAACAAATAAAGAATAAATGTTGTAAAATGTCAGCCTTTCCAAATGCTAAGGAAACCCTGGCACTCATCAGCCACAGGAAACCTATTTTTAGGGCTGGAGGTTTATAAAACTAAGGACAGCTTTTGTCCTAGATAAGTGCACAATTTCTACTTGTGTGGGTGGATTTTTGGTGATGTGTTTAACACAGAGTAGAAGAAAACCTAGTGCCTTGGCAAGGTATGAATATAATAAATGTTGTTTAATACTTATAGGCCGAGTTAGACAAGTTTAGTAGAGGTGCAAAGCCTCTGGTTTCAGGAGGTTGCTTTCAGGATGAATTTTGCTCCACTGGAATCCAAACCATTGCTCAGCAGCATTAAAGGGTCAGTGTTCTGATCACTTTATTAATGGGGAAAACCGCTGGCTTTCAAATAATGCAAGAGAATTGGTTTCTACTGATTTATAGCCCACTGGAATAATTTTAATTGGACTTTGCTGATTTTCTGCACTGATGGCTAGTCCTTTCTTAACTGTTTGTTTTTTCCTAAGCAGTGGAGCACTGAGAAAAATTACTTTAATGATAATGTAGGCAGAAAAATGCCCCCTGGTGGAATTAAAACATTGTTAATTATAGCCCCTTCTGGAAATACTCTGCCAGATGCTTAGAAAATAATGTCCATGGACACCTTAAATCTGGATTTTAGCTGTGTGATTTTTACACATAAATATCACCTTTAGAGGAAAAAAAAGTTCCTGCAATGACTTTTTTGGGTAACTTTCCATTTTTAAACCTGTGGATTAAATCTTTGTGTGAGTGCTGGAATCACATACACCTATGTTTCCTGATGAGATCATTTTCCTGCGGCAGTGTCACGTTCACCAGACACAGGAACACCCCCTCCATTTGCTGCCCCGGGTTCACCACTTTCCTCACTATCACACAATACAGTCTTCTGGCCTCACTACGTCCTATCTAATCTTCAGTTCCCGTAAGGTTAGCTGGAATGTGAGTTTAAAGAAAGTCATTTACACCAAAGTAAGCAGTTACACGTATTTTTTTTCCCTGAACTTACTGAAGGAAGATAATGTGCCTGGGCAACCCCTGCGAGTGGCGAGCGAGGCGGCGTAGCAGCCCCGGCACGGTGCCACGACAAGCTGGATGAGCGGTTTCTGGACCGGTGCTGCCTCACGTTCAGCCAGCTCAAAAATATGGGCAGAGGATTTAATGTCTGTGTACACCTGTACATACTGACATGATCTAATTTCAAATGCCCAGCTGCCATTTGGAAAATCTACAGAGGACCTTACAGGCCTACAAAGGCCTACACTTAGGCCTTAAAAAAATCTACCGTCTCCACTCTCCACATATTTATTTTCTGTTTTTCCTGTCAGATCACACTGTGTAGAAAAAACAAGGATACACTTTCTTGCATGCAATCACATGACGGGGACGAAAAAACCCGATGCAAGTTAGAAGCCTCCAACATTGAAACAGATAAGAGGTCTCTGCAAGAGTTATTTAGGAGACAGAAGAGAGATTAAGGTATTAAAAGCCTTTTAAATAATTTGTGCCTTTGAAGGGCATAACTTATTTCTAGCAATAATTTAACATATATATTCTGTGATTAATTGGAGACAAAAGGCCTAGAAGATTCCCACAGGCAGTGCTCTAGATCACGACTGTCGCAGGGACTGCAAGCAAACATATTTATTGATAATGTAAATGCGGATAATGTCAGAAGGCACTACTGGCTTCAGTGTTACTAAAAACTGAGACTATTCTTTGCTTACTCTCATAACTGGGAGAAGTTTGCCCACAAACCAAGAAATACGATCCTGGGAAGATGAGCTGCGATCCCAAGCCAAAAGGCTGAAGTTTCTCGTCTGCACACAGAACAGCCAGGAGAGAAACTGGAAGAAAGCAGAAGCAAGGCTTTGCTCTCCGCGGTGCAAGCATAAGCCTGGAGTCACTGAACTGAGCAATTAGTTTAATCCTACTTTTCACATCAGGGCAGGAATCCTCCATTCTGGGGGGAAAAGAAAAAAAAAAGAAAAGAAAAAAAAGGAAGATTTGTAAACTAGCAGGTGGTGCTTAAATGAGTGGATACGATGTCTCTTTTTTCACCTTTAACAAAATCGGTAGATAAGAGATGCAAGAGAAAGGTGTATGCTTTATGCTTTGACTTAAAAACAAGTGAGATTCTTAAAATTTTTTTTTTAATTCATCATATATGCCATTTGTTTTAGCTTTTTGAACTCAGTTTCTTTTCTTCTTTATCACAAGGCGAGAGTAACAAAACTCAACAGTTAAGGAGCTTTGAATTTGAAGCCCAGTTGCTTTGGAAAAAAAAATTGGAGGATTCACAATGATGAACTTGGCAAAGAAACCATCCTTTTTTGCCAAAGGACCACAGAGCAGAGAGAAAATTCTGTCACCAACAATTGCCATTCTGGCCCAGATGCTTCCTGGCCTGTTTGGAAGGCATCTGCTGCTATGTCCATGCTGTCAGCAGACATGCTAATCTCACCCCTTGGAACAACACCTCTGCAATACCTACTACAGCAAGACCAAATGGACAGGTTTGTCAAGAAAAGCTAGCTGCTGAAGAAAATCTCACCTCATAGCTTTGTGAAATCGTGCCATCATATTGGAACAGCTTCAATGAGTCAGGGCTGATTTAAACGTTACCTCTGCTTCTCTGCTCCCACCTGTCTTCTGCAGAAAGGACACCAGTTTGTGAGATGTCTGCATTTCCTTCAACAAACTACTGAAATGCTGTTCTCCCCTTCTGGCCATCCCCCCAAATCAAGTCTAGTACATTATATAGGATCATGTTCTATCACTGCCCCCCGTCAGTGGTTATTACCCATTTGCTTACTGGAAAACAACCACGGTTGGAACTATTGCCTTCCCAAACAGCACCAGCCAATGAATTCATTACTTCCACGAATCCTGCATGAAGTGCTAATCCCATCCTCCTCATGTCCTCAGTGTTGTCTCATTGCTACTGGGGGTTGGCCAGTGTCCTCCCAAACGGTAGCTCAGAAGTGCTCAAAATTACTTTGTGCCAGAGAAGGGTAAAGTTTTAACAGCAATGGGACTGAAGAGGAGAATTTATGAAAGTATGAGAAATTCCTCCTCTAAATTTGTAACTCCTATTCACTTTATCTCTAAATTTAGCATAGTTTATTAGAAAGGCAGGTAATAATACCTTTCCCCACTAAAAAAAGATCAAAACCAAACCCCCAAATAATTGGAGAACTAAACAACCCACATCAGTAGCCTGTCAGCTGTGGTCTTTTTCTAGAAATACTAGCAAAAAAGTTATTTTGGCAGAAAAATTCTATTCACCTTCAGCCAAAACTGACTAATGTCACTGAAAATGACAGCTCTGCTCAGCATCACTGCATTCGCTTTTAATCACCACTCTCCAGGCTTTACTACATCTTCTACTCTATTGGCTTATGGCCATTTCAAATGTTATGTCCCTGAGTAACAATTTTCTGCTTTCCTGTTTTTTTCCCCTCAAGCACAATAAAGGGTTTCATGGCATTAAGTGTGCAGAGATTTAGCTGCATAATCCCCATTGATATTATTTGAGGAGAAAAGTCAAAATTAGAGTCAAAATCCAACCATTATATCTATATTTTTTTCTGATATATATAATGAAGAGTACAGTACATGGAGCAAGGGGTCTTTTTATCCAGAACATTCCCCACATATGATAAAGGGAAGCTCTATGTGTGCATAATGCACTTTGTCTCTAATATAAGTGTTTGTTTTTTAAAAAAAATTAAATTAAGCCAAATCTCAGTATTATTTCTGAAGGAATTTATTCTCACCTAGTAAAAATGAAATGTAAAATGAGTTCATTATTAAATTATCTATATATTTATAAAAGCAAGTTCTTAAAAATAATAACCTGGAAGAATTCTGGGGTTATACCAAGGATGCCACTGTGCCTTAAGGTTAAAACATGCACTTGATGTTAGGGACTTACAGGAATTCAGTCCTTCCAGGGCCCATTCAAGCATTTAAACAAGTGTAGCAACCTTTTGTGCATCAAGAGTCAAACTTATGACCAGAGTTACTCCTTAGAGAACACAGCGGGCCAGTCCTGAAATTTGTTGGTGCCCCTTTTTTTGGACATCAGAGAAACAGAGTTTTGGTAACAACATTTCTTAAGGGCTCCCCACATCTATTGTATAGCATCTGTACAGGGAGGAATCTTGGCTCTTTTGAGGCTTGGAAATATTAATGAAAATTTCCAGGAATGTCAGGCTAAATTTTTTGCTAAATATGTGAAGCGTTGGAAATCAGTAGGTTCGTACCTCCCATTAGCTAGTAAATCATTTGACTTCAAACCTGCAAACACAAATAACTCCCTTGCTAATCTTTAAAAATGTCTTCATTGTAGAAAACCTGCATTTATTCATGATATATTGTAAAGATTTTTAATTATATCTGTACCCATTGTAATTACAATGCCTCATTATATGATTATACAGGTTCCTATTCATTATGAAAATGCAATTAAGAAAATGAAAGAAGAAGAACATGACATACACCTTCTAAAACTCTGGAAAATCACTAGTGAGAAGGCCCAACTGTGCTGGCTTTACTTGCACAAGTCATCTCACAGTAAACAAACACAAGCTTCAGGACAAAACAGGCATTAGGTGTGACAATATCTCTGTGGCTCTCTATGCGCTATGTACCAGTGAAGTTAAACAGAACATCATTGTATGGTTCTTCTATTGCACTCCTGCTTGGTACCATCTTGCTAAGTTGTTTCCATTAGCACATTTATCAGGTACTTTCTTGACTTAATGAAGGTTTGGTGGAGATGGGCAAAACAATTTATCTTGACAAGCTACACCCTGCCAGCAGGTCTGCAGAAATACATCGTCGTTTGCTCAGTTACCCAGAAGATTTTCATTCCATTTTTGAAAAAAAACTTTTGTCTTTCAACACTGATCTTTCAGTTTTGGCAACAGCCAGGCTGTTTTCTGCTATAGTGCTATTCCTCTGCTACCTAATGGAATATTGATCTTTTTAAGCAAGTGTAAAGCAATCAATACACTACAAAGAAGAGGAGAAACAGGCAAGACAAACCATCTCCTTATTCTTTTCATACATAATTGGAACAAAGAGAAGTGGACTGAAACCAACAAACCATAAATTTTTGGATACTAAACATCTTTTGTGGGGTCTCCACTCCAAGGTAAAGTTTTGGCACACACCATGTTTGACGTGATATAATACAGATACCTGGTGTAATGGTTTAGCTGCACTGGACTCGCAAGCTTAAGGGCCCAGACTGTGGGACTGAGTGAATAGAGCCAACAGTTTAATCTATGGTGCGATGTTTCTGGTATGTATTCATGAGTTTCCTTTGTTTATTTTTGTAATAAAAATAAAGGAGTATGTAGTATGCCTCCGGCTAGGAATTTGAAGGTGTCTCTGTGCATGTAGAAATAGCCTCCAGCTAGACAGGTACCAGCTAGAGTTAGGTGGGATGAATTTGGCCACACCAACTTTTATCTTTCTGAGGTGACATTAAATCAAGAACCTATCTTCACTTCCTATGTCAAGTGAAGGTTCAAAGTTAGGTGCCACATTTCAAGAGAGATATCTACTAACTGGGGGAAGCCAGCAGAAGGCCACCAGGATGGTTGGGGGCTGGAGTACAGCACTTATCCTGCAAGGAGAGGCTGAGAGGACTGCCTCTGTTCATCCTAAAGAAGAGAAGCCTTCAGAGGAGATCTTATTACTATGTTCAACTTCCTAAAGGAGGAATGATAGAGAAGCCAAAGCCAGGGTCTTCTCAGAGATATGCAGAGAAAGCAGAGGCAACACTCACAAGCTACAACAAGGGAAATTGCACCTGGATATAGGGAAAATATTTTTCACGGTGACCATGCTTAAGCACTGGGACTGTCTACCAAGAGAGGCTGTGAAATCTCCATCATTGGAGATATTAAAAAGTTTACCAGACAAGGTCCTGAGATACCCAGACTAACATTAAAATTACGCCTGCTTCAAGCAGTTGGACTAGAGACTTGCACGGGTTCCTTCAAATATATATTATTCTATGATTCCCTATTCCTTAAGTAAAAAAAATTACTTGTACTTTTATTTATATTGCAAGATGACCATTATCAAATGGATTTCCAAAGCCAGACTGTTATTCTAATAGCCCTGCCTACCTTTTTTCTAGTCACATTAAAATCCAAATGGATCTCTTAATGAGCGACCTTTGTAGCTCTTCCTTGTTACACTTGTGGCATTGACCTATATTCAGCAATTTCCCATCAGCACAGCCAACCATATCAGAGTTTCCACATAAATATTCTTCCTTTCTTTCTAGAGAACCATTAACAAAAAAAACCACGTACATCCAACTTCTACAAACCATTAACAAAGTCATCATCTAGCATTACGGGTGATCATCGGAGTATGGAGTAGCTGGAATACCAGCAGCCCTGTTAAGAAGATACTAAACGTGGTTTTTTTCTAAATTTATAACCTAAGTTCATGTCAGACACAGTGCTGTCATTCTCCTTACCTCAGAATTCATGCTCCTTTCTCTGGTGAGCAGGCTTTGTAGCCATTCTTCCACATACTTTGTATCAGAAATAGCGTGGCCAGCAGGAGTAGGGCAGTGATCGTGCCCCTGTACTCGGCCCTGGTGAGGCCGCACCTCGAATACTGTGTTCCGTTTTGGGCCCCTCCCTACAAGAGAGACATTGAGGTGCTGGAGCGTGTCCAGAGAAGGGCAACGAAGCTGGTGAAGGGTCTGGAGCACAAGTCTGATGAGGAGCGGCTGAGGGAGCTGGGGTTGTTTAGCCTGGGGAAAAGAAGGCTGAGGGGAGACCTCATCGCTCTCTACAACTACCTGAAAGGAGGCTGTAGAGAGGTGGGGTCGGTCTCTTCTCCCAGGTAACAAGTGATAGGACGAGAGGAAATGGCCTCAAGTTGTGCCAGGGGAGGTTTAGACTGGATATTAGGAAATTTTACTTCACTGAAAGGGTTGTCAAGCATTGGGACAGGCTGCCCAGGGACGTGGTCGAGTCACCATCCCTGGAGGTATTTAAAAGCCGTGTAGATGTGGTGCTTGGGGACATGGTTTAGTAGAGGACTTGATAGTGCTAGGTTAACGGTTGGTCTTGACAATCTTAAAGGGCTTTTCCAACCTAAATGATTTTATGATTCTATTCTGTGAAAACTGCTTAGTAGTGGAAATAATTTAGCTTAATTTGATGTAGTCCAGATGCAATGTGCAGAGACAAGAGTTGCAGAAGCGGTATTTGGCATCTGAGGGCAACACTTTGCTTTTCTGAGAATTGCTTCGACAGTGTGTGCCCCTACATTGCCTCCTCAGTCTCCAGAGTGTCTGTGAAACACGCAGGTCCATGGCAGAGCCAAGGCATTCTTCTGGTACCAGTGAACTTTAAACTGCGTAACCTGAAGGTCTTGTGTTTGTACAGTCCCTAGAAAACTGGGAACTGAAGCTGTGCTATCACAAAGTATATGCTCCCAGTCCTGTGAAAGCATCGAGGCTCTGACATTGGATTTGCAGGCAATGATAATTTGGGCATTCCCAGGGTTCCAACTGACTTTCACTTATATCACAAATAAAAATCCCTGAATCCTTGCTCTAAATTGAAGCTGGGATTAGCCTCTAATGATAAAATACCTTTTTTAATTTCTATGACATAATTATCACCATAGAGTTTTTCATTAAGATTTCTTATCTTGCCCATTATTTGATTTTTTTTTTTTCCTTAAAGCTGGTTAAAGACACACCATTCTCTAGGTAGGGTGGGAAGAATCAGTCTTGTGCAGATGCAAGTCCACCTTGAGCTTGCAGGATATTCCATTTGGTTGGCTTTGCTGATTTTTCTTATCTGTTGTCCATGGCTCTGGGCCATGTCATAAAGGAATCTTTCCACAGAGAAAAACTCTGTGAAAACTGTCTCAGTATATAAACAACTTCAGACTGGGTCACACTCAGCCTGGAAAGGGTTAAGAGACTGCTCAAGAACAGGATCTTGGATTTAACACAGCAGAGTCTGAGCAAGCAGCAGGTGATGAAGGCATGGATCTGGGGGCTGTGGAGACATCCCTTCTCCTCCCAAACACCAAAAGAATCATGGTATGCTGGAACACCACAGGATCATGGCAGCACTAGAAAAAAAATTGCAGGGAACTGGCAAGAGGCAGGCAATGAAGGCAAAATCAAAAGAACTGAAAGAAAAAGAGGGTAAAAGATGTTTAAATAAAAGAGGAAAATCTGAGAAAGACAAAATACAGAGTGGGAGAGCACGGTGGGGAAAAGGCTTACCTACGTGCAACAGTACATATACATATATATTACAAGATTAAGCCCTCGGACATTTGTGTAGGAGTCCAAGAATACTTAAAACAACTCCTGTTGTGCAGCTCTGAACACGGCTGCTGGCTGGAGCATTAAAGACCACCTTTCACTTGTCTTGACTGAGAGGTCTTCAGCCCTTAAAAAAATCCCAGTCTTCATTTTCTTAATTCTTATCGAATATGAAAGAAAAAACATGAATAGCAACTTTGCCCATGCAATTAAGCTCTGCTCTAGGAGGTCGTCTCTAGTAGGTTCAAAATTTCCTTTCTTGGCCTGTCAGCTAACATTTATGCTTGCTATGAACATACTTAGCATCTTACGGTGCTGGTCACCTGTGAGAGGAAACCTACCTTCCTGCTGGGGCCTTTGCACACAGTAACATTTCCTAATATTAGCTTTACTAACTTAGATGTGCTTTACGCAAGTAAAACAATTAAATGTTGCATATTAAGAAATTCTATTAATTCATTTCTTTCTATTTCACCTCAGCTGTGTTACTTCCATTGCACACCAAGCCAATCCCGCAATAGTACAGATAACAAAAGCAATCAAGTTAAAACGAACCTCCCTCTGTCCTCATGCCTGTCCTCTTTCTGTCCGCGTTGGCCAGAGGAGCACAGAAATTATCCCTAATTATAAATTGAGGTAATTTCTCTGCTTGATCAGGCCAGTGCCAATGGTGTTTCTCTGCATTAAAAACCAACCAAGGATGGTTCACTTGGGATTGGATGCACTTGCTTATAGTCCTCAATTCCCTTGGACGTCTAAATTAACAGAAGTTCCATTAAGCTCTTATGAGTCTTTGCAAATCCAGCTTGAGCATTGAGATATCTGCCCGCTCGTTGCATATCTGCTTTGCCTAAACTTCATTAGGGTAATGATTTGCCCAAAATGCTGTGCATGTAAGGGAGACACACAAAACAACTGCGTACACTGGATAGCGGAGAGAGAGAGGAATTCCCACCTCGAGTGCAATTCACATACTACTGGTGGCTTTCATAACAGTC
The DNA here is from genome assembly GCF_035582795.1 of Mycteria americana. NCBI lineage: Eukaryota > Metazoa > Chordata > Aves > Ciconiiformes > Ciconiidae > Mycteria > Mycteria americana. Next base: position 13,939,197 of record NC_134376.1, read on the forward strand.
CATACACTAAACTTTCTTGTAAGCAGCCCTTACCTAATGCTTGAGTAATGTCAATTTAGCTGAAGTGGAAGATTTAAATACCAAGGGAAACATACAGCAAATGAATGGATCCAAAATGAATCATTAGTCAGGACTATTAAAATAAATTCATAATGTTAGCATTTTTAAAACATTACCACTAAGTATACATAGGAAATTACTCAAGCCAACAAAAATGGAAATTTAATATTTCTGTGAATTGACCCAAGGAATCAATATGTATTTCCCAAGTTTAAAGGAAAATCTCTTCATGAAAGAGATAAAAAGGTAGTATGAAAAGCTCTAAAAAACATTATTTAGCAACACGTACAATCACTGGTGCAAGTTCTGAATGCAGCTCCTGGAGCACAAATCTTTCCTACTTATGCAAAAGGACTAGGACTAGCCCCCTCGTTAGGAGCATTAACAGGTAAGAATCAGCCACAGAAAATGAGTATGGAAAACAAATTTAACAATAACTGCACTACAAAATGTGATCCTGATATCAACAGGAGGGATCTTTTTTTTCCCCTCCCCTTATGTGTTGAAAAGGAACTGGGAATGAGGCTCCACTGAGAGCTGGGATCAAATCATGCAAGGAAATACAGCGATTAAGAGAGAAAAAAAGCTCTTCATTGAGTTCGTAACACACAGTCAAAGGGAGGAAGAAATGGAAACCAGCAGCTGAAGAATATTAGCCATAAAGGTGCCTATTTTTTTCTGACAATTTGTTTTGCCTTCCTCCTTTCTCAGTACTGCCACAATCCATGTGCATTCAATCCCTCAGATATCTAGAGGCCCAAAGCTCTAGGCTAATTACAAGAAGCTGAAAACAGGGCCTTTCCTGCACAGAATAAGATTTTAAAATAAAATAAAACCAAACAACTAGACTCTGGTCAGCCACTTACATTTGCTCCCTCCTTTTCTTTCTGCACATTACCCCATTATTCTGATAGATATCAAGGAGTTTGTGCCATATTAATAAAAGGGATGAGAGATCATTTTGATATTCTCCAGTTGAATGATTTACAACATGAGATGTAGGAATGAGATCACTTCATCTCCATCTTTCAAAATATGTTGACTGTAGAACTGGCTGAAATTAATTTCTGATTTTTTGCTTCTAATCAGACAACTGCAAATCACCACAAATCCTTCCAGTTTCTAGGGTATTTTCAATATGGCAAATATGATTCTAAAATTCTTTTATCAGGAAGAGGCAGCAATAGCTGCTTCAAATTGTCTTTTAATTCTTATATATCTGTGACGGAGAATAAGCTAAAGGAATCTCAAAAAGACAAAAGAGAAAAAATTCCACTGGGCAATTGCCTCGGGATTCTATCTTGATATCAGTTTATGTACACTGAATTGATATCATAGGTTTTCACAGAAATAAGATCCATCTGATGAAGAGGCAAAGAAAACTATTCAAGAACAATGAAGAAATAGATGATAAAAAGTGAGAAGAATGAAGATTTCTCAGTAATGGAAATGCTGGCAAGAAGTGGAAATAGTGTACACAGTCCTCATCCAGGAAAGCAGACACACATGGTTAATTTTAATTTTAACCTCATTTGAGACTGGAGCATGTGATTCGCTGCCCCATTTAGTTCAAAATTAAAATTAAGCATGTGCTTAAGTGCTTTGCTGGACTGAGGCCATATACAAGAGTACACTGGTCATGAATCCCTATTGCCATAGGTTGATTTGGAATTGAAAAGTCAAAGCCGTAAGATAAAATACCTGGAATTTTTTTATTTATTTGTTTATTTTTAATGCAGGAATGCATTGGTAGCAGGGAAAGCTACACAGTTCCTTTTGAGAAACAAATGCAAAATACATGAAAATTCCCAGAAAACTTAGCAGAAGAAATTAATCTAGAAAATTCCCAGAACTTAGAGGGAAAAAAACCCCCTGCTTTTAAAGACTGATTACACTGTCCTATGTCTGTGTGCATTGTGGCCACCAGCCTTATGTATTTTTCCCCCATTCTACAGTATATGGTTCACAGTCTACGCTATAGTGAGATACAGCTGAGAAAGAAGCTGCTATGAATATCCCAATGCAGCAATTTGGAACACAATTTCTGGCTGACTTACCTCCTGGTTATCCCTCAGCCATAGCCTGAGTAGAGACATAATCCCTCCGCATGCCCAGGGAAATGTCATTTCTAATGTCACTCTCAAGCACTGGAGCCAAAAAGCCTTTCAACGCCCAATAAATTCTCCAGGTGAATGCAGAGAAGAAAGGGAGCCACAATTCTGTCCTTTCCTTAGTCTAAGTGATTTGTTACCTGTGAGGGCAGAACAGAGCAGGCACAGCAGCAGCTAAGTGAAGGAAACATGCCTACCACAGTTCTGGGTCCCCACGCTGTTTTGTTGCAGCACTGTAGGTCCTGTTCAGGTCTTAAGGAGCTCTGGAGTTGCCCAACATAGGAAACTGTGCCCATCACAAGAGTGCTTGAAGCGGGAACACCAGACAAGTAAAGCTCTTTTTACCATCTTGTCTCTCTCCTACTCTCCTTCAGACAAGCAAGGACAACATACTGCATTTAATATTTTATTAATGTTACAGCAAGTCACTAACTGCAGTGGTGTGTAATGCTCTGGCGTTGTACAATGTACAGAAAGAGACTGAGCTTAGTTTTTAGAATGAGAAGTACTATGCTCATCTCAGAGGACTACTTCTTTCCTCAAGAAAATCAGGGAAAAACTAAAGGAAAAGAGAGCATCTGTGATTGATGCTGAGGAACCGGAACTGCTAAGAGAGAGTATCTTAAGGTCACCTGGGGCTTTCCATTGAGCATCCATCTCAGCTTCTGAGTTCTACACTTCACACTAATTGAGCCCAGCAGATTCTGGCCTGCCAGGGATTTTTGAGCCTGGCCATATTAAACTGTAGAAATATGATGTTGATATCATGTTAAGTGTATGACTATAGTCCCAAAGAGGAAAGAGTCTTGAGTTCCAAAGAAAGCAGTTAAAGAAAAGAAATGAAAAAGAAACTTGCCAAAACAGAAGCCTACCTGAAAGCAAAATTAAACTTCTTTTCTCTTTATGGGCCATGGTTTTGTCCTAGAAACTCTGTGTAATAAATTATGTCTCTGGGAAATATGTGGTATGAAAAGAATCTCAGCCATTATTGCAAGTGAAATGGCAGAGACTTCTCTGTCACTGAGCTCTTCCACCACCTCCCAGGTACCACAAGACAAACCTGTGTGTCTGCTTGCTTTAAACTCATCAGCTTTCTTCCACAAAACATATAAACACAACTGTAAATCAGCATTACCAACATGTGTTTACATGCATTTGACTGTAAATAAGGTATGCTTTCGTGCTTTACTGAACAAAGATCTATGGAAACAGACAGTTCAAAGCTTTCCAAGATGCTGATCTGTATTGTTCATGGGAACCGCACATTCTCAAAGCCAGACACGGTGTGTTGTCACCCTTCCTCCAATACTTTGCAGGGTCTTACTTGCTCCTCCTTGGTCACACAAGTACAAGAGAACATTGTCAGTCTTACTGAAGCATCAGCACCTCTATTGGTAAGGAGGGGGCTTTGATCACGCTGATACTTCACATGGCTCATTCTTAACAGAACAACGGATTTTAGTGCCTTCACGACGTTTAGGGTGAAGCTGTATGTCAGAGGCTCACAAGCTTGAAACTGTATCTCTGTTTGTCCAAGGACTGAGGAAAAGGAGACACTTCCTTCCATTGGAAAGAAGGGCTGGAGATGCTCCTCTGGCTACCTCATCTTCATCCCATGCTGCAATGGACCAGTGGCCTGCTTCATCAGGACAGCTTTGTATTCCAGGCTATCCGGCTGCACTCCAACCTTCTCCTGCAGCTGCTATTTCCTCCCCTCAATGGTAACAGAAATCTGACTCTCACATAGTGCTTGATACTGGTAGCTCTTAGCTACCCTTTCACAAAGGAAATGGGTATATTTAATCTTATTTTAGATATAAGGAATCTGAATAACAGAGATGTGAGATGAGTCATTTAAGGGAGCTTAGAGATGACAGGCAGGGACAGGGAGATACCTGAAAGATACCTGCTGAAAGTTATGCTGAAAGAATTCAGTGTGTATGTATCTCTGAATAGAAGTTTTGCCTATCAGCAAATGCCAGGATAAAAGTATTAGCATTATTTAATACCAAAGGCACCAGGGTTCCCGTTTACATTAATACTCCTACCAATAGCCTTATGGCTTAGCCCTTGAGTAGTTCTCACCTTGAGAACATCCTTTGAAGGGCCACATTGCACAGCCAGCAGGACAGGATCTGTCTGGACTGGAAGTGGTTGAACAAAGACACAGGACTGGAGCCCTGGTCCTGCTCATCTAATATGCCAGCTGGAGCAGCCTCATTAGCACAAGAGGGGAATACTCACCTTGCCTCTTTGCCTTCCCACACTCATGCAACACCACAGGTGAGATGAAATTACGGGTTAAAATCCCTCTTTAAAGGCCAGTTGGATTCCTGCAGCAATGGTTATTATACATAGTTCCAAAGCCCTGATGCTGGCAGACTTCTAGAAAGAAAAAGACTTGTTTACAGAAATCAGCTGCATTTCCTTATCAATATGGGAAACTGTCGGACAGTTCTTTGTTAGCATTTACTGTCTCACAGTTTCCCTTTCAACAGCTTGAAAGAGCTTCTATTGAAAAAGACAACAGCTGAATGCTGCACATAACTGAATGCCAGGACTGTAAAGAAAAACAAATGTGGATTCTTTTTTAATGAGTTTCCTTACCAAGCCTTTTTGCTACTGCATGTTTGTTGATGGACTACCCAGTGAGGAACTAGTTATGCATATAAATGGGCAGGGAGAAAATTTACTTGCAAATTTGTTTTGATGTCTTTTTTTTTTCCCCTATAGAAGGGGTTCTCTGCAAAATTGGAGATAAACGTTATTATATTTTTGTGCAAGCATCTCTTATGATCCAGAGTAGATTTTTTGATCTACTCTGGATCTATTTTGAAAAGAGGCAAGGCATACCTACTCAAAAATAAGCAGGAATCTCATGCAACTGCTCTTGCCTGACCTACAGCTTCAGTTTCTCTTGTTAAGCTGTCCTGTTTTAAATGTTCATTAGGTCACAAACAGTGGTCAATCTATGCCTGGTACTCAGGGTACCCATCTGTCATGAGTGCTTTACAACCCACGTCAAGGATCTTTGTGTGAGCCAAGGTCTTAGCAGGCCAAGTAAGAGCTGCCAACTGGTGGCTGTTTTGTGAAGGTTTGCTTTCGCTCTTTATTAACAGGTCTGGAAGTTCTAGACAAGTTTCATTTTCATAGATTGAAAACTTACTTTTAAACATCCCCCCCCCCCCTTTTTTTAAGGCACACTTTACCTTCATGAAAAGTTGTCATAAAATTCTTGCCAGTCCTAAAATTAGACATCTCAGCTTGAGAGAAAGTAAGACTTTCTTATTCTGGTGGACATCATCATTCAAGAGAAATTACTTCAGGGGAGCTCCCTGCCCCTCTCATAAAGATTCCACCATTCTGGAAAAAACTGCCTGGTTAAAGCCTCTCCCTCCTTGGAAGTTTTGCAAGATGTTTTCCAATAAACAAATCTCCCTTATGCAGCACCGCCTCTTTATCATTGCCTCTTTCTACAAACCACCAGATTTCTGTTTATCTGCTTCCCTCTTTCTACCTGTGCTGTAATTTCCTATCTTCCACTCCCTCTCCTCCCATCTGCACCATTTCATCAAAGGACTTAAACATACGCACAAGCAATAGTTTATTAAAGCACATGTTTAAGTGCCATGACTAGGAGGATGGATCGCTGAACTGAGGTGCAGGACAGAATCTGACCCCCATAAATGTCTCTTTCTACTAATTTGTTAGTCCCCAGGAACTTCGTAAGGTTCCAAATGGGCTTCAGAAGCACCTGTTGAGATCCCAAGGAAACACTAGGGACTTCTATAACCTCCAGGCATTACTCTAAGAACTTAATGAACTGAAAACACTTGCACTGCTAATGACAGTTGCTGTTTTTTCTTCCCCTTTCATCAAATATGATTCATTTATGAGAAAACTGTGTCAGAAACTGAATTTTTGAATTTTTAATGATGTGGTTCACTCTTTACAGTATCTCAAGGACGGAAATTGAGTCTTGTATGGTCCAGGTGTTATTTTAAATGCACAATGGAACAGCATATTTGTGCACAAATTGTGAAACAAAAGTCATGAGGGACTTGTCCCTTGGCAGTCTCATCCCTTTTTATAAATTGTCCTTTCTATTTTGGAGACTGCCTGGACCTGGTCACCAGGGGAGATAAATCACCACAGCCTGCAGAAGTTAATGGTACACTATTGGTTTAAGCTCACTTGAGAATTTGGCTCTCAGCATCTCCTGTGCTTATGATTAGATACACTCCTTCCATCTGACACACTAGTCTTACTCCTCATATCTTGAAAAATAATGTGATTGAGTATTTAACATTTGTAAAGGCCTGACAAGGTGGAGATTGAGAAAGGAAATGCTGAACTGGACATAAAAGATCATCAATGTCCCACCCTTTTAACCTGTAATTTCTCTTATACAGGACTGACCTCCTAAGTCTGTATGGCATTATCTGACTTAAATGCACATATGCTGGCTTTGTGATTTGTAAACATGAATTAATGTTCAACATATACTCAGAAAACATAATTATATAGCTAATCTACGTCCCATTTATAGTTAGGCCACTGGCATAGAAACAGTAGAGAGAGGCAAATGACATGCAAAATAATGCTGTGGGCAAAATCTGAAAAGGGAGAAAGAAAGAGATAATTATCTAAATGGAACATAACAGCCATTCATTAAACATTCACAGCTTGATCTAAACCCCACTGAAGTTAATGGAAAGATCCCCCTCGATGTCAGTGAGCTTTGAATTAAGCTTTTAATATTCCTATTCCTAATGTTTAAGACTTGGTTGTTTGGTGTTTTGGGGTTTTTTTGTTGTTGGTTTGGTTTGGTTTTTAGCATTTCACACTCAAACTCTGCAATAGAAAGGTCATGAAGTAGCAGCTCCTCCTTCCCTGTCACTTCTTCCCTCAGCCTCCATCAGCATTGCCCGACTCTGGGACTCTAGTAGTATTTGTCAGGAGAGTTACAGTCTTCAAAAAGAACCAGGTTCTGTGATCTGGTCACTTTATCAAATAGCTTAAAGCAGACTTAACAAAGTAGTTGCCTTCAGAAAGGCAACTGATATTTACCAGTTACTTCAGACAAATTTGACTGTACATGACTACCATCTCAGTGGCACTGGGTTCCAATAGCTTGGCAAAATGTCACAAAATTAAGATTTGGCATGTTAGAGAAATGGGCTGATTTGGTGGAATAACAACTCCCATCATACTGGGATGAGCAAATAAAATTTTTTTATTGTTGACTGTCCTTTGGATGAAATGTGTGCCCTACGATGGTTCTGCCCAGTCTTTATTTTAAGCTTGGGTAGAGCATGGCTCCAGGTGTGTCTCTGCAAAGCTATATAAATTTGCTAACTCTGAGAAGAAATAGATAAGCCGTATTCAGAGCAGGTCACTGGAGACTGAATCACCTAGAGCATTCACCAGGTACTCCCAGACTAAGAGCCAGATAATTCAGATGGCTGCACTGCACTTTACAGTGAAAAACTGTATGTGTTGTTTTAGCAACATTTATAGCAGGAACAAGTGATCTAAAGGGGGAAAAAACACTTTAATATAGTTCCAATTACATGTAGCCCTGTCATGTTGTTAAATGAGGCCCACTGCTGTTTTATGAATAATTTGCAGAATTCACTGTCAGTAAATTATACTAGGAATTGGGAATAGGCTCTGGACTGCAATGCAGCAGGTTTTTCCTTCCCTCCTGCCTTCTTATAATACATTCAGAGTTTTCGTTATAGCTATAGAACATAATTACAATTATACTCAAAGACAAGGAACTACAATGTACAAACAACAGTGTTTCATTTCCCACCAGATTGTGACATACTTAAACAATAAAAGTAGCTGAGTTAGCAAGAATGGAGACTCTTTCCAATCAATGAACCAAAAAAAATGCTTTACCTACACAAGGCTGTACACAGTAACGGCAAAGTTTATTTTAAACATTTTTAGGTTGATGCCAGGAAGCCCCCAAATGTTTCTTTTCCTCCTGAATAAGAATCCAGTATCATAGTATCTGTAGCATATCCTGGAAGACAAGCCACCCAAAATCCAGCACAACCACAGAGCAGAATTTCAATATGTAACTTAAAATATAAAAATTGATCAAAATGTTGAATTCTCCATTCTCTGCCCCACTCTGTATTTCAGAGCCCTATGCCAGAAGTCAGCCTGCTCTCTCCTGTTGCACTGATCCTTCTCACCTCTGCAGAACTTTCCAGCTTGTCCCCTCATCTAATCCAAAGCTTGTTTCTCAAGCATAAAATCAAGTTGCCTATACACATTCTCCATACCAATGAAGAGAAATAGGGATTCCCCGTTTCTCTCGTCTGTCTTAAGTAGCACAAGCATACACAACAGTTCCTTTAAGTGAATTCAGCATAGTGTTCTCCTCCTCTGTCTACACCATCAACTTTGTTGTGAGCTTTAACAAATGTGGGCTTATTCTATCTACTTTAAGGCTAGGAGGACCATTATAAACATGTAGCCTGGCTGCCTGTGTAACTCATCCTGCAACAATATCGCACCCAACAATTTCTGCCTCAGTCCCATAACTTCTGACTGAGGTGTAACGCATCATTTAAGACACATCTACTACTCAGTCTTAAGTCATTACAGACTTTACCCATCCCTAAAGGTAGACTGTTCTGGCACCTAACTCTCCTGGCTGCAAAACGTACATTTTATTTCTAGTGTGAATTTGTCTAGCTTCAGATTCTAACCACTTACATGCCTTTTTATCCTCGATTAAAGAACCTTCTGCTATCAGAAACAGTATCCCCACTAGGGTTCCTGTAGATGACAAATAACTTCTTGCTTTCTTCTGAATAAACCAAACAGACTGATTGGGGTCATAGATAATTTTTCACACTGTTACTATGAGATGTGTCTTCAAGACTTCAAATTGTTCTTGCAACTTTTCAACTTTTTTTTTAATCTCTCCAAACTTCATTTTTGGCATAAAATTCACACTGGTCAGCCGCAGTAAACAAACTCACCATCAAAAATCATGGTGTGACTTACATTCTATAGTACCATGTAATTTATGCTACTGTCCTTTAATCCTTCATTGACTACATTCTAAGCCAGCATTTCCATGACTTCTCCTGAGCCAGTGCCAATCTAGTGCCTCTGTAGTCATCTTGACCACCCTACTTTATTTATTTGTTTATTCAACACTCATATAGCATTTGATTTTCTTCCATTCTCAGGAACACGTACAAGGCCAATACAGTGGATTTCAATACAACTTTTTTGTTAGTCTCCTCTGTAACCCAAAAACTAGATCACACTGTTCTCATGATTTAGGAAGAAAATTAGAAGCAGTCATGGCACCGTGGGACCAGGTTCACATAACCACCACAACATGTGGCTTTGACCCATTTCATTCTATCTTCCCTTCCTACTGTGCCATGCTGTTGGCATTTCATACTTTGCATTTCTGTGGGTAAGTGTTACTAAAGATTAGATTTCACTAGAGCAATCACACTAATTAGTTAATTAAGTTTAGATGAATAAAATTTCTCATATTTCAAAAATCTGCAATTTTTACATCCTTGTATAAGGATGACCTTTCTGGTAAACTGTGCTTTCCTTATTTATGTAGATACTCCTTTTGACAGCCTCAGCTGTGCCAAACCCTAGTCCATAACATGTTGCTGCTTAAATCAGAGGATAATATCTGATAAATACAGATTTATACCACAGTCTATAAGACTTGGATAAGCATCTCTTTCTCATTATAACCTATAGAGCTGTTCTTATATAAACTAGCTACCTGAAATGGCCATTATTTCCCCAGATAAATCTTTAATACTCATAGCACCTACCTGAAAATATCCTTTTGGTTTTGGATGTATTTTTCTAGTCTAGACTAACAGCCAAGGAGGAAAACCCAAGCACAGAAGATAAGAGCAATAAGCAGAGTTAAGGGGAAGGTAGTCTTTGACTGGGGAGATAGAATAGCCTAGACCAAAGACAGCAACCCTGGAAAACAAAATCTCTACATTCTCTTCTTGACCCTGACCCCAACCTACAGTGTGAGCATACCCCAATTCCAATTCACCTTTGTATCCTTTCTCACCTTGCTTTGCTCACTGTAAACCCCCAGAGGTTCTCTCTTGCTTTGTGTTACACTCTGCCTAACAGAACATTACTGCAGTGCTGCTCTAACTATAACATGCCTGGAAGAGTTTCTCTGACAGGATTATTTAGTAACATGACATAAGATAAGCCATGACATAGTTACGTGCATTTAGTACATGAGCATTCTACAAAGAGGATACTGGAGGATTTTTCTGTGGAAGATACTGAATTTCTTTATGGAAAGAAAAAAAATCCTCAGATACTGAGTTCACTGTAGTCCTGCCCTGCCATGTAAATCAGAGGATTACATGCACACTCTGTTTTCTAGAGCCATTTCTGTGGAAGGCATTCTAAGCTCCCAGAGACTACAATAAGGAAGTTCATGGGTTGGTCAAAATAGTCACCAAAACTGAGTAAAGCTCTTGTATTTATAATATAGTTAGGGAAAACCTGGAAATTGGTTATAGCATTACCTATTCTTGGCTGCTACTTACTTCATGGTTCCTGGGACACTAGCAAAAATATTCACTTAAATACATAGTTTTTTCAACAACATCGACACAATTTTAACATAGCTTGAGCCAAGCTCCATGGTCTTCCCATAATGCTAAATTCAGTAAGCATCTCTGAGTGGGTCACTTTGTCCATAATATGATGGACTGTTTCTGCAGGTTGTGGACTGTCTGCTATAAAAGATATATTTGTCTAGTGAGAAATGAAGGAGGATCATGAGGTGACAGCAGATAACATGACAGCTGCACATCACTCATGCAAACATCTTTTCAGCAACCTGGGAACAGGGTGCAGGCCTTGTGTCAATCAGTTCTCCCTTTAAGACAGAGATCAAAGAAACATTGCACCACATTCTTTCCCTTCCCTTTTCTTTTTTGTCTTTTATTCATTTTGAAATCTGTACAGGGATAAGAAGCAGATTTCTACTTACATGACAATGTCTACTTGACTTCAGAACCAGTTTTGCATTTTTAGTGGTGTGCCTGTTCAGCAGCTCATCCCATTTCCGCTGAAGAACCCATTACAATGCCTGTGGTGTAGTAAATTACCTGGGAATATTCTGATCACCTGCTGCTGCTTTCCTTGATTGTCAGTGGCCTGGCTGCTCTAGTCCATCAGCACAGCTCCACTGCATTCTCAGGGCTGTTATTCTCAGAGACCTGTTTTTCCTCTGTGAAGACTACTTAGATTAAAACAGGCAATTCTTTATGCATAAAATTCTCCGTGAAGATGCATAACAAAAATCATGGCTTTTATGTGATTAATAGAGCTGTCAGGACCTGTTTGAGATTTAACTTCCTTATTGTGAAAGTTTAACGTACTAGTTTCAGAATAAAAACCTACATAGATCACAATGTTATGGCAGTTGAAAGGAGGGTTGAAGTCACATGGATGCATAGGAGCTGAGGCAAAGTATAGCCATAAAGAGTGTTTATTACACTGAAGCACTATGAAAATCATAGTATTCAATATAATGTATACACAACCAGTGTTTGAGTTTTTTAATGCCAGCTAAACAGCTTGAATCACCAATCGAATTAAAAAAATGTGGAACCAGTGTGCCTAAATCCCCTGAGCACCACTGAAGTCTCTGCCTTCATGTGTATTGATCTGTTTGCAAATTAAGTAAACAATCTCAAATTTTATCACAGAGTTCACAATGGTTATTTAATATTTAAGCTACATGCATTATTTCAAAGCAGTATAAATTGATATGATATTTTGCAAAATATTCTAAACATCTAAAGACGCTTATGCCTCTGGTACCCAGCACAATGCCCCACACTACTCAAATATAAATCACAATGAAAATAAAGGCCATCTCCCAGTGAGAAACACTCATTCAGTGCAGACGGTTAGGCTGCACAGGTTACCAGTTCAAGCAAGACTTAGAGACATCACTGGCCAGAAGGCAAAAGCTGTCTCTGAGTGAGATTTGGAAAGGATTCGCAGTGGACCAGGAAATACGTAGCTGAGCACCAGCCACAAAACAGGAGAAAGTCTGAATCGGTTATTAACTGTTGAAGGGAAATTCAGAGTTAGCCTATCTCCTATGTTTGCTTCGAGTTATAAAACTGGTTTGGATTTTTCATATAAATGCTCTTTTAGGTGTTGGAAATGCAAATAGTGGTAGTAGGACAGGAATAAAGCCCCCCTCTGACTTGCCATATCTATCAGACTCTTTCTCCCTCCTCTCCAAGGCCCCAAAACCCCAGGTTCTTCCTTGGTTTTATCTTGGAACAAGCAAGAGAAAGTTGTGCATCTGGATGGCACAAATTCGGCCATGAAAGGCAAGGGTCAGCTGAGATAAAAGCTCCTGGGTGCTCAGCCCACACAGCCAGGCCTCCAGCAGCCTCTCCACTGATGTGCACGGAACTGCACAACAAACTGCTTCCCAAACACCTTTCCTGCCGGAGGTCACTGCCAGTGCTAGTCATCATTTTTATCTACTCTCTCCACTTGCTATGCACCTGTCTTCTCACTAGTAGAGGGTGATAACAAGGTATCTAACAAATCCATATGTTCCTCTATTGATCCCTATCCTGATCTAGCATTTAGGTATGGTTTATCTCAAAACACAGGCACTGTCCCAATGGAAAAAAAACTGAAGCGTGCATACAAAAAATCTACATGAAAGTGGATAGTCTTTGCTGCCTGCTTCCTTTTCATAATTGCTGCAGTGTCTGTGGTAGTTGTGTCGAATATCAATAAGATTTCATCTGATCTAAACTCCAGCCAGTAATTTTTAGATCATTAAAAAAGCCTATTCAATCTTTTTTCTATGTCTTAAGCAGGTTGCTTTGCCCAGAGGTATTTTGTGAGTCATCAGGCTATATTACTTTTTCAGGTTGCTATGTTTGCTATTAGTTTTACTTAAATTTCAAATCATATCTTCAAATGCAAAGGTACAGTAAATCAGCAGTTCTGCTAAGGGATTTATATGCATAGTTTAGGGTAACCTTCCTGGCATATTTTGGGGGCAGTTCTCCACTGCCTGGCTAGAACTAGGAGCTTCCCTCTCATGTAAAGCAGATAAATATATAAATTAAACATTTAGCTTTAACATGGAGGTGTTAGAAATGTCTGCAGAAGCAAGACTCAGATAATTGAAACTGCATAATAACATTCAGCTTAATGAAATGTTGATGTTGTAACAATAGAAAAACACTGCAGAGTACCCATATGACAACACTGAATAATCTGATATTATAGCATTAAAAAACATCCAATTGATTAGAGGCCAGGAAACAATTCCCTTGGAAACAAATTCTGTGCTCAATAGACTGTTTCTGCTGCTGGATAATGAAACTGCTACATGAACAACTGCTCACAGAACAACAACATGGCACTAAGATTTAAATATTTTTGCCAGGCACAAAAAAGTCAGTGATACCCAGGCATAACCCACACTCTGAGGTAGCATTCCAGGTTTGTACACACACCTTCTCCATGCACTTCAAAACCTTCAAAATGAGCAACGCCAGAACACTAAAACCAGCAGTGTTTGTACCATGACTGTATTTTGTACTACAGTACAACCACAGTCTCAAACTTAAGTCAAGGGCCCCTCTGAGCTACATACTCGCTTTGCCTTCACGTAGCAACAGGCAGTCCTGTCTTGAAGTTTATCGTCTGAACGCAGGACAAGAGGAGATACAGAGGCAGAGAGATGAAGTAAGTTGCACTCAGCAGCGGCACTCAGAGCGCAGGTCGGCCGTGCCTTGGCCCCTGGCCTTTCTGCAGCATCCTGCTGCTCCCCATCGTTAACACCAAGGCAGGAAGGGCAGGCACAGCGCTTACTGTATATCTGGAGGAAGTTACATTAGAATGGAAATGCCATGTTTCTCCAGCTCATTTAAATGACAAAGGACTTATAAATGTCTTGTTTCTCATCTTCTTTTCACCGTAACTCAAGAACAACTTCTCTAAATTTGATGTAGTTAAACTAGTACAAAACTAATCTCAAAGAACTGTGAAACCATGTAGCTATGATCCAACACAGAAAATATATTAAACCCTTGTCTAATCATTCATTTACATCAGCCTACTGGGCAAACCTCCTGCTAGGATAACAACAGACAATTTGGAGGAAGAATCGACTCCCACACAGCCAGGATGTAGGTAAGATCTCATCAGAGCATTCACAGAGCCCAAAAAGAGGCATAGAAAAAAAATGAAACAAAGTACTCAAGATGGTTTGTCCCTGCATATTGGCCTTATTAACATTCTCTCAGGCAGGTAGTTTATACAGAGGTTCATTATCTTACACAGTGCTCATAACTCCTTCCACTTTAATCTTAGACTATAAAAGCAGCTGCTCAGTGTTGATTCTAAAGCAGACATAAAAAGTGTGCAGCGGGTATTTTTTAAATGATTTAAAACAGCCACTAGTTTTACCTCCAAAGGGTTGTGTTACCTCTGGCTTAAATTCAAGTCTATTTTGCATGAAAACAACTCTCTTGGAATCAGTGGAATTGCATCCCCTTAAGGTATGGGTGATGCTGTCCTCAAGCCTCGGCTTTGAAGTGCATTTGGGTCAGGAACAGAGGATGGCAAGAAAAATCATTCCATTTTACCTCTGCATTTTCCATTTCCTGAGCTTCACGAAGGTTCACTAAGTTGCTGTCACACTCTCATCCAACTGTGGACATGGGCTCCATGCAGCAGAACAGCAGCAGCGCAAGACACGCCCAACGCTGCTGGCAGGAAATGCCTTGTTTGCACATACAGAAAAGGAATACACTGGGGTCCCTTTCTCCTTGGACAGTCACGTTTGAATCTCTGCCTACGTAATTTTGTTCAGAGAGTGAGACTACACAATACAACTGGGATATTCAGTTCCTTAAACACAAGTGTCTAGTACCATTTCAGATAACCTCTGGTAACCAGGGGTTCGGTTTCTAACAAGTCCTATGTTGTATCAGCCAGCCTCATTAGACATCTTCCTGTAGGCAGCTAAAGCCCACACTTCTTGACCTGTTGTGACAATCTTTCCCATCTAAGTGGTTGGCCATCTGTTGTACAAAAATTGAGTGGATCTATTGCTGTATGACATACATTTTAGAACTCAGGGAAACAAATCTTGAAACCAGAATGGTGCAGTCTTCTAATGTTATTTGAAATAGAAAAAGGAGAAAAATTATGTAAGAAAGATCAGTTTGGCTGAATTGGTTTTCTCTTTTGAAAAAGTACTGAAGACTCTATGTGAGGTAGATCTTTTTTAGAAAGGACTTACTTTCAAAACCAAGTTAGACTAGTTTATGGGGAAAATGTGGTTCTGAGCAAAACAAAATACATAAATAGACTGGCTAGATTTGAGAGAATAAGGCAATAAATCAAATCCCCATAAATAGCACTCAGAGTCACGTACCATACAAAGTGACCTAAAGCAGTGCAGAAAGAAAAAACATTTGGAAAGCATAAAACTCAGAAACAAGACAATTTCAAGAGGACAAACAGTGCATAATTTATAAAACTGCAATGGTAGCAATAAAGTGAAAAATAGAAAACTAGAGTTTTTCACTTCACAGTTTTCCCATAAAGTACAATAACTATGCTGTCATCAGGGGTTTGGAGGATACAAGCCAGACAAGTGCACAGCCCTCTATTCCCCCGACAGCAGCTTCTGGTGGGAACTCACCGATACAAGCACAACAGTAGTGTAATGTCCAGTCCAGCAAATTTCTCTCCACTGAAGGTACTTCACTCATCATTAATCTCGACATTAGCAATGTCACATAGCTCTTGTTTTATCTGTCTCAAGATGTTGTACACAATTTTGCAAAGACATGGGCAAAA
Organism: Mycteria americana; assembly: GCF_035582795.1. NCBI lineage: Eukaryota > Metazoa > Chordata > Aves > Ciconiiformes > Ciconiidae > Mycteria > Mycteria americana. The sequence continues at coordinate 13,955,270 of NC_134376.1, forward strand.
AGAGTTGCTGGTTTTGAAAACAGTTGAATGCAACTCACATGATATTTTGGTGGACAGCTTGTTCCCATTTATTCACAGTAATACACGACAAGTGGAAGGCACAACAAACAAAACCCAACAGATTCTTCCTGGTTTCATTCTTTACCCGGTTCACACATTCCCCTCTTCACACAGCCTGTACTAATATTGCTTTCCAGTCTAGGGTGCAATTATTTAAAACTTCTTGCTGTGATTGATCTGTAGCTCTTGACATTTTCAGGCTACTTTGGATGAATGTTTGGCTTTGAAACTGCAGTGTGATAGTGATGTGACGTGATCAAATCAAGCTGACTGTCCCCCACCCAGCAGGACAGCAAGAGAAAATAGGATGAGAAAGTTCATGGCTGGAGACAAAGACAGGGAGATCACTTATCAACTACTGTCACAGGTGAAACAGACTCTACTTGAGGAAAATTAATTTAATTTACTGCCAATTAAAATAGATTCAGGTAGTGAGAAACAAAATGACAAGCTTTAAAACAATACCTTTCCTCCCCTGTCCCAGGCTCTCAACCTTAGTCCTTCATTCCCAACTTCTCTACCTCCTCCCACCCCAAGCAGTGCAGGGGAATGGGGGCTCTGGTCAGTCCATAACAGCTCCTCTCTGCTGCTCCTTCCTCCTCACACTTTCCTCCTACTCCAGCACGGGTCCTTCACACAGGCTGCAGCCCTTCAGGGTAAACCCACTCCTCCATGGTCTCCCCAGGGGCTGCAGGGGAATCTCTGCCCCGGCGCCTGCAGCACCTCCTGCCCCTCCTCCTGCTCTCACCTGGCTGCTGGCAGGGCTGGTTCTCACACGGTTTCCCTCACTCCTCACAGCTGGGCAGGGCTTTGCCCTGTCTTACCCGTGTTTTCCCAGAGTTGCCACCGGCCTGGCTGCGGGGCTCGGCCGTGCCCTGCGCTGGGGCGGCTGGAACCGGCTGGAGCCGGCTGGAACCGGCTGTGTCCGGCCCGGGGCAGCCCCGGCCTCTCCTCACAGAGGCCCTGCAGCCCCCTGCCAACACCTTGCTATTTGTACCCAATACAAAGGCACACTCACGATCTTTCACAGTAAGACAAGGGGTTTGATTCTCTTTTTACAGGTGAAGCCTGGGCTCAAAAATGATGCAGCAAGCCTAGAACAAGAAATCGCAGCGAGGTGTCCCACAAGCTGCGCTACGTGCCTCAAGCCCCAATATGGCTGTCGAGTTGGAGCAGGGAGGTCCCTCCCACTCACCACTGCTCCGCAATTCCACGAACGTTGTATTTCCAGGGCCATGATTTACACAATTTCCACACCATTTACATGCAGCCTGATAAAGTCATGCTCCCTGGATCTTGAGGGACTGGTATCAAACCAGAACATGGCACTACAGAAGGGACGACTGGACAGAGATGCAGTGGCAGTTTACACCAACTAAATCTGTTCTTCCACCTAGTTTTTCCTCTTTCTGTTAATGCCTGATGACTGTCTTGCAGTACAGAATTCATAACCTGCTAGGGAGAAATCAGGGCAGTTTGCATATAAAGAGTCTATATGGACTCAGTGCAGGCTGGGATCTCTCAGTGGAGGTTTTGACAGCCTCACCATGGTTTTATTCATACAGTTTTTCCAAACAGACACTTTGACCCAGCAAAGACATTTTTTGGAACAGTGGCACACAGTGATGGTTAGCCCAAAGGTAAAGGTCACAAACACAGTATCAGAGAATAATTTTGGCAGGGTGGAACCTCTGGAAGTTTCTACTCCAACATCCCAGGCAAAGCAGGTCCAATTAGAGCAGGTTGCTCAGGACCTCTCTCTCCATACTTAAAATTAATCTATTATTTTAGAGCAGAATTTTTGAAGAGTTAGAACTAGACTTAGCATTTTAGGAGTTATACCCAAAAAATTAGAAGTGTTCTTATCCCCATCTATGGGCTAGAGAGACTTGTGAGCATACTCTTAGCAACAGGACAATGGAGAAGAAAACGTCTATGCTAATAATTACATTCCAAGGAAATTACACCAGCCAAGAAATAAAAAAGAAAGCAGAAAAGGTCATACATATATTGTATTGTATGTACATTGTCATAAACCACTAAAAATCTATTATGAACATAAATACCTTGATTTTGCTTGAACAGCTGGGGGGCATTTAACCAGCTATAAAAAGCATTGTGATGGGCAGTAACTCCTAAGTAGTTTGTCATAAAAGATGATTTTGCTTTAGACTAAAGTAGGTAGAATATATGTTCACTCTGCCAAGCAAGTTTTTAAGAACAGTGCCTGAGTTTTGAGCAGACACCGGGACGGCAATGTGGGCAATGTACAGTGGGCTAGTGGAGTGGGATGCAGGTTTTTGCACAAAATAGTCAAAGGAAATGAAATAACAAATACCTGCAGCTGCATGCAGCATATTTTTCCTAGCATTTCTTCTAAAATTGGTTTGATCATTTCAACTGAAATGTTCAAAAACACAGCACACAAAAGAGACAGAGGCAGACATCTAGGATAGGAAATCTTAGTGTAAATTAATAATATTTAAACATTGGAAGTACCACGTAACCTTAAAAATACCAAGTATTAACCTACCCTGATTTATTTGTAGAGAACAAATGAATAGCAAAGCTTCAAAGGAATTAGAAAACTGTTACTATGCCTGTCTCATACCCAAGAGATATAGGAATGTTCAACTGTCCAGTCCCAGAGTTGCTCAGTTATATTCTTGTCTTTGTGTTGAGTACCAAAGAACTGGAAAGCAATGTACATGGATGAGAAAAAATGGGAGTCAGAGAAGAACAGAGAAACAGCTACAGGAACATGGGAGAACACCCTCTGATCCACTGGAATTCAGCTCTCGCCACTGCGAAGTGCCTTGTCCCCTTTCATTTAGAAAAATCAGTCAAACACCACACTCATCCTCAAAAAAAATCCCCAGCAATTCCATTAAGAAATTCATCCATGCAGCAATATCCATAAGGGACAGGAGAAACAAGCACTTTATCTTGCTTCTCAGATCTGAACAAGCAACATAGTATGATGCAAGAAGCAAAACTATTTTAGTTTTAGGCAAAACTATTTGCCTAAGCAAAACTATAGGCAAATAAGCCACAGCACAATTCTGCAAGAATAATTGTCCTAACCTAATGCTTAGTGGATTTCATGTTTTTTATTTTACGTACAGTACAAGAGAGGCGGAACATTTATTGTGAGTCCAGAAGAGAAGTTCTCATCCTCTCTACCCCCATTTAATACCATTCGATATTAGCTTGACACAGAAAATGCCGACCTAGCTGTGCACATCAATTGCACAGTTAACAAAGTGTTAGTTTTCTTTATAGGACACCTCTCAAGCTTATCATCTTGGAAAAAAAGGAGCTTTTATACTTAGGGGGAAAATGGTGCTGGCTGGCTATGTAGTAATCATTGCCAGTATGAAAAATAGTAGGAAGCAAAAAGCTATATTATCAACAGTGTACAGAGGGGACAAAAGTACAGCCATGACCACACTTGAACTGCTATTAGTGCCTGTTTCTGGAAGAAGATGGAGCCTGGGATACCTAGGAGTGAGTTTGTATGATTACCACAACTTTTATTTACTTTATAACACAACTGTGATTCAGACAGGTTATTATGAGAAGCCCCAAGCTAAGCTTTGCTGCATTTGCAAACAAGAAAATAAAGTCTGCACTGACAGTGCTGGCTTTGGTGCTCCGAGTTTCCCTCTCAGAGCAAGGATTTCCTCCTCACCCTGCTCTCATGTGTGCATCGGCTCCTTACAGCATTCAAAGCAGAGAGCAAGATTACAGTCTACAATGAGACCACAGGAAGAGAGTTTTAGCTCAGTGTCACTGATGACTCCCATCACAATTACTGCCAGCATGAGAGGGAATAAAGAATACCACTCGGCTTTTATGTCCTGCCTCCAATGAGTGTGAGCTTTAGGTCTCTGAATGTGTCATGTACCCTCCATGTGAACACCTTATTTTGACCTTTCAGCATTTTTTATTTCAGCCACCTTTCCTTTCTCATTCCCTCCCATCGTGAACTGTGATGGCTGTATTTTAGGAGACAGCATGAAAAGGCTAGCTAATTTTAGTAGCCTTTATTATAAGCAGAGCAATTTCTTCTCCTGGGCAGTGTGGTTTCTCCTATGAATCTTTGGCAGAGTCACACTGTTTCCAGCAGTGATGTAATTGTTCACTTTCCTCCAGAAGTGGGGACACTGAGGAGCTAAAAGAAGCAGAAATAACATCTACACCTAGTGCCACTCGCTGGATTTTCACCCTCTCTGCTTCTGCGTGCTGGGCCAGCCTCTGCAACAGGAGTCACTTGCTGCCAGCCGGGACGGGAGACGGGACCTGAGAGGATGTCATTGCGAAGGGTCTGGCCCTGTAAGCTGAATGCAAAAGCAGACTTCCAAGCTACCCCTGCTGCCGTCAACCTCTGGCTGAGGAGAAGCAGCAGCAGTCTATATAACAGTCAAGGAAAATTAAGAGGCAAACAACTGCCTGCAAACCTTGTTTCCTGATGCATCACCATCAGGCAGCTTGCATCTTTCTGAAGGTCTTTTTGCAACAAGACCAAGAAGAAAGCTGTTGTCAGTTGCTTTTGTATTTTGGCTTAGCATTGAATTAAAAGTCAAGGAAGCAGGAGCAGAATATTCAAGAAAAGAGCTACTAAATGAGACACTTGTCAAACTAAGTTAATTTCTGGCCTACCCACTTTGACAGCACCTCCTTAATCACATACCAGAACAAGGAGATGATCGGTGCCACTGAATTAACTTCTAATTTCTTCTGAAATATTTAATGTAGCATTGTATAACTCTGGTTGATAAAATATGACTATGACCAAGCCTTCTGGAACATTATGTTGCTCTGCCGAGAAGCCCCAGACAAAGCATTTTGTCATGAAATGTTTGTGGTAGACTGCAGGGCACTGAGGCAGTGTTATTCATGCTCCGAGATAGAAAACACACAGTACGTAAACCAGCACAGCAGCCAGTGCAACAGCATCTTAGTTAAACACTGCGTTAGTGCCTTGATAAACCAAAGTCGCTGCTAGCAAAAAAGGAGCTTTCAAAGCACATCTTTGGTTTCAGGCAGCATATGTGTGAGGGATCCTTCACTGGAAGGATCTATGCAGCATATGTGTAGGATCAGGCAGCATATGTGTGAGGGATCCTTCACTGGAAGGATCTATGCATAAAGCTTATAAATTCTGAACGATGCTATAAATTTGTCTCTATAGGAATCACTACATCACTGGGTCCCTCTGCCTATGCAGCCCATCCGAATGTGGGAGGGGCTGGCCTCTGTGTTACAGCGTGGTCACAGCACAGAGCACAGGGATTATTAGAGCTCAATGATCATCTGTCTAACATATATCACTTTATGATCAGGGATCTTGCTGGAAGATGGAAGAAACAACAACCCAAAAAATTCTTGCTTCCGATAGGACAGAGATGGCAAAAGAGAATTAGAAATGGTCCTGTAAGGAGGAGAAGAGGAGAGGGAAGGATAGAGTGGGGCTGGAAGCTCAGGGCAGAACCTGTAATGGATTAGAAGGGGGTTTGGAGCACACAGGAACCCGCAGTACCCAAATGAGGTGCCCGACAGCCTAAGCTTAGCTGGGCGGTCACAGGCTTGGGCAGAAGCGCAGTGCTAGGGAGGAAGCGCCCGGAGAAGAAAGCAAAGCACCCCGGCTATGCAGGCAGGCACAGGGACTGGGGAGGGCGGGCAGTGTGGGGGGTTTATTGGCCTGGTCCTTTCTGCCTAAATAGGCAATCAGGCCATTTCCTCTCTGCAAAGGCCGCTGATGCACTTTCTTGTTGCAGGTGACATTATGTCGCGTAGGAGGTACGTGGAATAGAGTTGTAAGTTGTTGTATCATTTCTATGTCATCTATTTTTGTTTCCAGCAACTCAAAATATTAGTGAATTGGTCAGACCTTAACAGTTTCACCTTTTATATCTTAATTGTATCCTCACTGAGAAAAAGTGCTAAGAAGCAATAGAAGAGTATGTGAATTGTTCAGGTTTGTCAGAGTTTAAGGATTCGTTTGGGGGTGCATGTCAGCCCACGCATTTTAATTTACTTGTCAAGCTCATGTTAGGAATTTTGATAACTTTTCGTAGATTTTACTGCAGATGTTTTACTAGCTGTTGAAGTACTGTCTGACTGCTAGGTATTTGGGACAGATACTGTAAAAACAATACATGGAGCACGCTCACAGAGATGCAGTCTCCCAGACTCATTCCAGAACAGCATTTCCATTTCCCCGCTGAGCCTCTGCCATCTCTTTTGTTAGAGACCCTTTTCACAGGCACAGGTAACATGAGGACCAAACACAAACCACTGTGACTGAGGTACCTTGGGGACTGGACTGATGAGGAGGTACAGGGCTGGGATTTAATAAAGGCAGGCTGTAACAGCAAAGAACAATCTGAACAGAGGAGACAAAGGGGAGGAAAAGAGATAACGGAAGATTTTCAACAGCAGAGAAGGAAGACTGCTGTGTAGCCCCAATGTTTAAACACCGCCCTGAGAAATCAGTCTCTCTGCTTAAATCTACTAGCGACATGACTCAGAGGACTGGAATAGCATCTGACCATCAAACCTTTGCCAACCAGCAGTGAAAAGCCCATTCTGCACATTCTTGCACCATAAAAGAAAATGTGGGGGGAAAGAGAGAGGGAGGGAAGGAAAAAAAAAAATCTGCTGAGAGCTCTTTGTTGTCAAATTTGAAATATAGTTAGCCTGTGACAATAAGTTTCTCCAATACTTACATGACAGAAAGCCTACCTCGATAATTGACCTTAATTCCTTACACAGAGCTTTTGAACCTGCATTATACTTAAGTATTCATTTGCACAGCTATAAATAACTACACAGGGCATGGGAGGAGACGTCCCGAGATCTGAGCAGGGAGAACCTGCGTGGGAACCACCCATCAGCACTGGGAGAGGTGCAGATGATCTTATCCAAAGAGGCATTTTAATTCATTTTTTTCTGAAGGATACTGAATAAAACTGTCTATTAATCTAAAGGCCGTAATGTAATCATACGAACACTGTGTTTTCTTGATGGCTTTTACGTATTGTAAGAAAGACGATAATGACCCTGTGGGGAAAAATAGCAAAATAGCTGGTGACTTAGAGAAATACCTGGAGAGCAAGTAATGCCATTTTTACAGTGCAATTTGAGATGCCTATAGAGAGTGATTTGGTTCTTTCAGTGATTCAAGCTGCTGTCCTCAGAGCGGCATTACACTGCATTAGCACACTGCACTAGAAAGCACTTAATTCAGGGGAAAATCCATATCCTGGTGGGCAAACCAAGCTCATATATCAAAGACATCCCTGACTAATTTTTCATCTATAAAAACAACATAACAAGCCTGTAATTACCCCCATTTCCCTGTCACAACACAAGAGCAAAGATTCCTAAGTAAAATAAATATCCATATTTTGGGGGCTGCTGATGCTCGTTCCTGTGGCACAAGGTGGGGAACACAGCAAACCTCCCCACCTCCAGAGCATTCAAAAGGAATGCTCATCAGGAAACGTCTGTGTCATTACTGAAGTTGCAATGAGGAAAACAAGTAGAGTCGAAGGATCGGGTCCCCCTTCACCCTGAGGTCAGAAGCTGAGTCAGCTGGGGAAAGCACAGACCTGAAGTCTATGATCTTCTTGAAAGGCAGTGCCAAGGGACAATGCCTGTATGGCACGGCATTAGAGAAGGAGGGGACATAGTCACACATGGAGGACAGTGTTAGCTCCCCTGTTTCCAGCTCCTGAGCTCTCTCTGCCTGTCAGGCTGTTTCTGTCTGAAAAAATAACCTGACAGTTTTGCTTCCTTAGTATATCCCACACGAATCCCAATGCTGTGCTTCTTGCGAGTGCTTTCAAATGAAACAGATTGTACTAAGCTTGCTTATGTCTATTTTATTATTATATTATGTTCTTATCTTTCTGGCTCTAAATGCATCCTTGACATTCTGTGCAATTGCCCGCAGGTCCTAAAAAGTGCAGTCATTTCACAGTTTGTGGGTTGTGTATCTCTTCTTTAGTACTGCTGCGTTATACAGGAAAATCCCCTCTTCTCAACATCCCAAAATAAGGTAAGGCAGAAGACAAGCGACTAAGGTCACTTGTGAGAGCTGATCAAGCTGCAGGTTATTTCAGAAGAAAGAGATTTCCAATTACTCCAACCCCCTGGAAAATTCACACCTGGACTTCAAGGCCCATGTCAGTGAGGATGAAAATTGTGCATGTAACCACCCTAAAACAGGCCAAACAGGCTGCCCTCCAGCACTGCCTACATCAACAGAACAAGCGGCAAGAAGGGATTGTCAACTTTCCCCAGAGCCACTCCTCCTCTTACACCTGTGCCCCATCCTAAGGCTCACCACAGGCGTATTCAGCATATATATTCAGCACATACAACGTGACAACTACCATCACTGGCCTGAGATATGACATCACTACAGATGATACAACCCAACAGTTCATTAGTACAGGATGCACAGAGCTGGCTGCAAGGGAGCACACAAGTGTGTTTGGATTATGAGTTTGGAGAACTTTCTTCATATTAAAAAAAAAAAAAAAAAAACAAACAACAAAACTAAAAAAGACCTCATGAAACAGATACAGAGGTGCTAAGACAGGGATGGGACTGGGATGTACATGAGGGTAGAAAAGGAGACGTAAGGGGACTGGAGGAGAGGTATTGACATGTTCCTCTGACTTTTAGGGGATCCAAGGTATGTTAAAAGCAAAGCAAACAGGAGACAGTTTCTCTGTTGTTGACCTTTTTGTCACAGGGACTGCAACTATTCTTGGGAAGAAGCTACTGGTATGGCAGGCAAAAAGTGACTCACAGAATAAGGGAATATAAATCAGGAGAGCAATACCTGAAAACACAGAGGCAAGACAAAGTGTACTTCTGATAGAAAATATGTAATGCTCTTTGAAGGAGAATATCTATTTTCTAGTTTTTGCAGTGTTCACCTATCAAAGGTCTGGCTTGGTTTCCTGTCCTTTCTTTTCTGTTTCCACCACCAATTCAAAAATTGTTTATATGCCCAGCTCCAGCTCGCAGTGCATACAAAGTTTACGCAAATCAAAGGACACTTTCCCAGGCTTTTTACTGACAGCTTGCAGAACAGAAATGTCTGAGGCATCCTGGAAGGTTAATTTGTTTGTTGCAAGTGGGTTTCATTTTCCTAAGACACCATACCAGCTGCGAGTTCCCACACATTTGAAGGGCAGAAACACCATTATCCTCTAATCCAGCTCATTTATGATAAGCCATAAAAATTTCATCTAGTAATTCCTACATCAAGCCCTAAATCCTGTTTAAGCAAAAGTGTATTCTTTAGATACAGGTTGATACGTCAATACTGGCACTATGGAACTATGCCTGAAGTACTTCTGAAGTATACCTTTATAAAGTATATGTTTCACATCATGGAGGCAACCATGACAATAAACCAACTGAAAAAGCAGACTATTTTCTGTCACTAAAGAGAACTATCGTTACATCTCACTCTGACTTTTTCAGATTTGATGGAGGACTAATAGCAAGGCCCCACGGAATACTTTCAAAGCTGTCCTTCAAAGTTCTCTTTTTTCCTACCCTAAGAAAAATTAAGCTTTAAATTCATAGTAGGTGTTTATAGAAAGGACATGAATGAATACACAATTCCAATGATAGAATATAGACAATACAGAATGTTTTGACAATATAGAATGAATACACAATTCCAATGATTACTTTAATTACTTTCTACTTTTTCAGTCCTTATTAGATTTCAGCAATTAAAATATAGCACTATATTTCTTATGAATTTATATAGAGGTTGCAATAAAATAAATTTGATAATAGACTTATTTAATTATTTTCTATGCCACAAACATTGATGGGATTATGGTTTTGTCTTTTAATTCAATTTCATAATTGCCATTATAGAATGTTGCTTTGCATCACAAACTGGCCTGTGGTCATATCACTTTCAAGGTGGTACTTCAGGGTTTCCCAATTTGCTAGAGCATCTCTCTTCTTTGGTTACAAGCTAATGGTTTATTTCAAGAATATGGCAAGACAACTAATCACAGATTTACAAGAGCAGGTGATAACATTATTGGAAGAAAACCAGAGCCTTAGGAAATGGAAAGAGATCAGGAGAGAGAATATCAAGTCGTTATGGGAAAAAAGACAGGGATATGATCACAGCCTTCCAAGACAAGAACAAGGTTGCCTGGGAGAAAGAGTATGACTCTGGAAAAAAAAGATGACCCTTGTCAAGACCCTACTAATGGATGAAGTGGACATCTGGGGAGAGGATCTAGACCAATGGAAAACTGGGCTGGACCTTTGGAAGAAGGAACTGGACCTCCTTGGAGAGTAAAAACTTTCACAGAAGAAAACACAGCCAGAAACCAAACATGAGGCACTTGCATGCTTACAGTGAATTCCATCTTCTTAAGCTAATAAAGCCTTGACTGGTCTTTGAAATCCTCAGTCCTTTATTTCCAGATTTCCTCTGTTGACCTTTTCAAACCTCAGTTAATTGTCTCTGTTTTCTCTGATGTGACAGCACTATTTGACTGCCTGGTCCTAACTCGCCAGTAATGTTGCTAAATTTTACCTCCATCAAGGATAAGTCTTAACCATCAAGTTTCTACTTCTGCTAATAAAATGATACCAAAATTTTGTTAGTGTTGGTAATTCTCTTTTATTAAAAATTAGTGAAAATGCTGAATATACTTAGTTACCTTTTAGACTGAAAAAAAAAATTAACTCCAAAAACTTTTGGATTTATGATTGTTCTTGCACATGAGGAGGTTTGGGGCACCGTCCATCTCAAAGACATGAGATACGTACATACTATTTGGTCAAAGATGCACATGAGGGATGAAATGTAGCAGATAGTGGGAGACTGAAAAGGAAGAGGATACTGCTTAGAAATAATCATGGCCTTCACTACTCTGAGTCCCGTAACAGCATTCATTCTCTAGAAGTGATCAAAATACTCATTTATACATTATAATTCATTCATTTTCAAGGGAGTTACAGAAATCGGGTATATGAATCCACATTCCCACTATCTTCTACTTACAGTTCCTAGGTATGACAAAGTATTTTGGAATAAGTGAAAAGGGGAGAGAAGAGAAGAGAGAGGGCAGTGGAGAAAGAAGGCAAGCCAGTCTGACAAACACATAAAATGACAGGCAGAAAACATTTCTGTGGTAAAGCTGAGCTGACTGCAGAGGGTGCTTTGACCTCTGCAGTGCCTGGATGCTCACAGCTTCATACAACTGCATTTCATATTCCCTTGAAATCCTATCTATTCTTTCAAGAAGGGAATACAGCTGTCTAATTCTCCCTTCCTCATACTCAAAATGAGCTCAGATAACAAAGCACTAATGCTGAAGTTTCCAGAGTAATCATTGCAGATTCACAACAGCCCATTTTCTCTCATGTATATACTGTGTCTCTCTTTGGGATAATTTCATGAACTGTTGATTTCAGTAAGAAGGTAAACCATTGCTTTTTTAGTGTTTGTTCATTCGTGTTTGCCTAAGGTGATGCAGATGTCAGGCATAATGACTTCATCCAAAAGATGCTCTGAAGCCTCTGTGCTGATCAGCTGCCAAAGCAGCAATATTTTTAGGATCAGCAGGTCTTTGACGGCACAAAAATATTTTACAGTAACACGCTGTAGAATATTTTAAAACCAACATTAGGATCATTAAATAATTTAGGTTGGGACCTTTGGAGGTCATCTGGCCCAATCCCATGCTTAAAGCAGGGCAAACTTCAAAATTAGATTTACACTGGAATTTGAGACACGGCACCTCAGGGAAGATTTCAAAGTAATATTAAGAAGAAGATTCCCCAAGATCATCATACACAGTTCATCAGTTTTTGATTATGCTGAAACTCACCCCATGTGCATGCACTGCAAAAAAGTATGAATGCACTAGTTTATTATTTCTCTCACAGCCTTTCTCCCTATTATTCAGGAAAATAAAAGTGACTTACATTGACTTCAAGACCTTAATGGATTTCTTCAAGCTTCTGGGAGAATGACAGAGAAATGAGTTCCTGAAGGTTCATATAGAAAAAATGATGCTGTTCGACCAAATGTTGGCGAGTTGTAAGGGAGAAGGAAAATAGATTTAATGGAAGAAAAAGATTGTCCCTAGATACACAGAAGACTATGTACAATGGTATAAAGACTTGTGTTCACTGGTAGCTGTTCTGTGGGATTATTCTTTAATCATGAAATACAAAGTACTTCACACAAAACCGTGTCTACTCAGGAGGAAACTTGAACTCAAACCTCTGACTGGGTATCCATGTTTTTCTGGTTTTAGTTCCAGTTTTAGTCCACTTCTCAATTTGTCTGATTAGCTTTGTCTTACTACGCATTTCTGGTTCAAAGTTTCTGAACAGTAGAGTCAATTTATATAGGCATGAAGAAGATATAAAAATTATGCAGGAAAACCCAAGAATGCGTCCATAGTACATAACCACAGAAAATGTTAAGACTTAAAAACTGCTTAAGACAGCTAGAACATAAAATACAGGGAATTAATTTATTGCAATAAAAGGAAAGGACAGTTATGTTCACTTCTAGGCCAAAAAAGAAAAGCATTAAAAAAAATTTCCTCATTTAGCACTGCAGACAATCAAAATGACAAAGGAAAACAAAAAGACAACCACCACAATAACTGAGAACAACCAACATAAGAAATTTTATAGTCAGACATGACATAATCATGTAGTAAGAGCTTTTCCTCCTGCATAACACAGCCCAAGGAATATCATTTGGTAAACTTCTTCAGCAAATCAGTAACTGGTGTTGAAACAAAGTCTCCCTTTAGAAAGAAATTCAGTCTTCAACTACTTTAAGTCATGAAGGACCACATGTTTTGGTTAATACTGAATTAGTTTAAGAGTATACCTTCGATATTCTGAAGGGGGAAACTGTGATAAATAAAGACCACAACTTCCAAACTCTGTCTTTAGGTTTGAATACTGTTATTTTGTGATGCGTTTGCCTTTAGACACGTTGGATCGAGTCCCAAGAGGTGGTTAGGGCCAACAAATGAGCAGTAAAACCCATACGGTGTGACCTCACAACTGCGAGGTTGTGACCTCAGAACTAGGAATGGTTAGCAAGCTACTCGGCATTCTGGAACTGGCTGTGATGGTTTCTGAGCTCCTCACCTGTAGGATGCGAGCTCTGCTAACAAAGGCAGCACAAGTGTCTTCAGTGCGACAGAAAAGAAGCAGGTTAGTTACAATACGGAAAATATTTACTCAATTTAATACTGAAGATTTGATTTATAGGTAAAAAAAGTAAATTAGTCTACAAAAAAAGTGATTAAAAGTATCTAATGTGTTTCAAAAGCTAATTATTAAAATGTAACATCACAAGGTACTGAGGGATACTGAGTGCAAAAAGGAACCTGCTAACCACTTCATCCATTCCGGGAAAGGTCTTTTGGAGAAAGGACTCATGACACATATTCTTAGAACAGCGTACACTGAAACACAGTTGCAATATCCAGATCTTTGTGGGCCAAACAGACCTCGATAGTGAATCTGCCTGGCGTTCACTCTCTCTTCCCAGCAGCAGAGTTCATGGATGTATCGGAGATGTTCACTGCTCACTGGCAAAGGCGGATTTTCCTCACAGCCATTATGTCATACATTACTTATAGTAATGACTCGTTTTTTCTTATCCCTTGCAAACAATATAATATTACTGGATCTCTTAACTCCACTTTCCAAACAACACCATATAAAAAGATATAGCTGAAGTGTAAATCACATGGGATTGCACCTCTGTATTACCATTAGATTACCATCTATTATAACAAACAAAACCTGCCTTGTATATCCACAAACATATGCAACTCACATATGCTAACAGAAGTAGTCTATGGGGTGAAAAAAGGTCACTAGCTGCAGAAGTTCAGTGTATTTCATGGCATCATTAATTCATAAACCTTACAAAATAAAGTCTAACAAAATTGTTCCTGAAAGAAGGATCAAAAATGACAAAGCACATTTAAACACCTGTGCAAAAAATTCATATCTTCTCACAGAGCATAATTCACAGGACAAAGACTGTTCTTCCCCTTGTATTACACTCATGGTACTATTAAACTAGAGGTACAGGTGTAGAGGGCAAGTATTTGTGTTAGTTACAATTATACATAATACAATAATCTCAAAATGTTTGTGACTAATGACTATTAATGCCACGCTGTAAGACAAGCTCCTTTTAGGTACGTCACGTTCAATTCTGCAAATAGAGGTACCCAAATCATTTGTCACTTTGGAAAATCACTCACTGTTAATTTTTAATAACCTGACTCATACTGCATTTATGGAATGACCTGATCAGTTTTATCTGAGAATATCTTAGTGTAACATAGCTTAATTACAGTTCATGGCATTTATAGCTAATGCTACATGCTTTTGTATTCTTTCAGTTTGTTTTAGGGTTCCTAACAGTGTCTTTGCACAAGCACTTTCCCTGTTTCACTGGGAGAAGCAGCCAGCATCCTGCATAACAGTGCATTTGTACTTGAAGACTTCATTGCTTCACCCTGTCAGATCCAAGCATCCAGTTTCTAGTGTCAGTTATAATCCAAATGAAAGAAAGCAAAAACCTAATCAAAGGATGGAGCAAATAAAGCAAAGTAGTGAAACACCTGCTTTCTACTACTCAAAGACACAGAGTAAGAACTTCCCAGCAAACTTGTGCAACTTCCAGAAGAAGCAGCTTTGCAGGATTTTGAAAGAAGAGAAAAGGGACTTCAAGAAGGAAATGAAAGCCTTCTGCAAAGCCAATAAGAATTTCCATGAAGAGGTCAAAGCCTTTCAGGAGGAGACCAAGGCCAAAGCCTTATGGAAGGAAATAAAGATCTTCCAGGAAAAGAACAAGGCTTGCATGGAAGAGATCAAGAATGTTTTAGAAGAGAGCAACAGCTTCCTACAGAAGATTAGGGACTTCCAGATGAAAAAAAAAGTTTTCCAGGAACAAGTTGGTAGCATTCAGGAAAAGCTTGAAGAATTCTGGAAGAAAATGAAGGCTGCTAAGGAGGAGATCAAGGTTCTTGAAGAAAGGAATAAGGCTGGTCAGGAAGCAGTCAGGGTTTTCCTAAAACAGAATCAAGATATCCAAGAAAAGAATAAAGCCATGTATGAGAAGAACAAAATCCTGCAGGGAAAGAATAAAGCTTTGCAGGGAAAGAACAAGGCTTTCTGGAAGGACTATAAGGCTTTCTGGAAGAAGGACAAGATCTTCTGGGAGGAAGAGTTGGCCATCTCAAGCAGCAAACTGATCATCTGGGAAGAATCTATAGCTTTCAGGGAGAACGACTGGAAGATTCAAAAGGAAAAAGGAGTTCTGTGGGACACAGTGGAAGCCCTGCGGGATGAAAAATTTTCCCTCTTGAAAAATTTATATATTCCTCCAGGAGAGGAGAAACTACCTGAAACAGAAGAGAACAATCTTCATGGCAATTATGGCCCAGCTGTAGACACTGGAAAAGAAACACTGGAGTAAATCAAGCAGATCTGAAGCACAACTACCACTTTCTACCACTTTCAACCACTTTCTACCACTTTCTACTAAGTGCCAAAACACAGACGGGCCTTACTCCTTTCACCCTAGAAGCTTGAAAAAGTCATGATGCAGCTTAAGAATTTTTTTTTTTAAGTTCAGATTATTGTTTTAGCTTTATTAATGTGTTTGCTCATTTTTTGTTTGTCTCTTATTTGTCTTACCTTCACTTCCAGGCTCAAGCAGTCAAAATTATTAACTGCAGTTCTGTTCTCAAAATGCTCCATTAAGGTGTGCTTGTGAGTTACGCACAGACACACACTCCAGCCTTTCAGACTGAAATGTGTCTGGGCTTCAATGAGCTCACTACCGATGGTTCCATTTCTTTTTAAAGTGTCCAGGTCAAAACAATAGTCTGTTATCTACTGTTATTCACAATTACCTTTTCTTATCTGCATTTCTCCAGATTTCCATCTTATAACTTTAAAAATACTTACCTGAGAATTTCTGAAGTTCCGTTTTAAATTAAAGAAAATCAAAATCGGCTAGTTCCATTTAATAATTTTAAGGTAAATACATTAGCTGTACTTTCCACTGTATCACTTGCTTGAATCAATTATTCAGAAGAGCAAAGTAATGCAACAACACAGCCTTCTGTCTTTCCGAAGCCAAAACAGTATATTATACAAAGAGGCAGTATATAGATATAGCTAGGCTCAATGGCTGCATGAGGTCAGCAATGCATTATCTGGATTTAATTATACCTCTTTATTTTTGCTGCCTAAAAAGCAACACTAACAAGATAGCTGATTCAGCAGCTTCAGTAGTAAATCAATAAAGCAATTAGTTCACAAAGCAAAATTTTCCTCTTCTATATAGTGAAAAAAAAAAACCAAAACATGAGACAGGAATCAATTAATTTTTATTCATGAGTTTTCTGTTAACAGGGAGAAGGAGTTAATTCATAATTATGATCACTCATACATGTCATGTCCCTTCCACATTACAATTTTTCAGCTGTTACCTATCCGTGACACTTAGTCAAATAAATTCAAGTTCCTGAAGTCATTCTGAAATATGGCATCTCATAATCAAAACAAAATTTCAGTGGAGGCTGGCCAGTATAAGAAATTGAATTTGATGTTCACTCAACAATGTGAGTTTTCAAAACAAGTCTAGAAGTGACTTATCTCAGGGAGAGAATCATTATTGGAGAAACTGCCTGTTTCACAAATTTCTTGATCATGAGGACATCATTAACATGATTAAAGAAAATCTTTCCCTCTCTCAAATATATTTAGCAGACAATTTCTCATACTAGTCCCGACATCTACTCCGACTGTACTACTTAGTAAGGACATGGCTGTAACCTTCAGCTTAAGACTGTAGCTTTTGCAGAATATCAACAAAACCCAAGCAAATAATATTGTTATCTCTTCAGAATCTAAATTATTTACTACATGAATAAGAAGAATAAAGCCCAAAGGAATGTAATAGTGGTGGGTGTTTCATTAATGCTGATCAAGAACAAGGAGAGCAGATGTGACGTCTGACTGAGAAGACGGTTTGATATAGGGAGCTATACGCTAGACAGGAACTAGGAGGAGTTAGAAACAAGGTCAGATGTAAACAAGGCTGCAGGAATTGCCCTATAGAACAATAACATACAAAAAAGGACATTCGGTAAATACTATACAGGACGTGACTTCTGATTTGACAGGCAATCAGGAAAGAAAACAATTTAATTTTTTAGACATGTTGCGAGTCAAGCTGAGAACTGTGAACTCATTTGTGTAGGAGAGGAAGCTGAGAGAGGAGCTGGGGGACGAGTGGGATCACTTCTTTGCTTGGGGAACTGCTTTATGGATATTCCAGGCTGACACATTTTGTTGTGACATGTCCTGTCAATTTTTGTCACTTGTATCATGTTACATTGTCTCCTGGACTGTAATTAAGTTTGACGGAGGAAAACAGACCAGCTGAGACTTAACATGATGTGGCAGTTAATAGATATGCATATTTGTCAATAGTTTTGTTAGATAAACCTCACTGGCAATAGACTATGGAAAGGGCAAAGGCAAAAAGATAAGAAGTTCTCTCCCATGTAGAGAAATAGGATAAGTAACTTAAACGGTTGGAACCTTCTTGAGAGTCTCCATGTTTCCATACACAAGAGGGGCAGGTGCTGCTGTTTGGATTCAGGGCACAAGCTCTTCTGAATTGTACTCTATAGACTTAATTCATTGTTCCAATGGAAGAGACAAAAGCAAGTTGGAGAGTCTGATTCCCTTCACCTCTCACAAGCCTGTGTCTCTGATACGCAGCACCAGAGAAGCCGTCAGCTGTAAGCAGGTATTTCCCTTCAGCAATCGTGGCTCTCTTGCCAGGAGAGGAAGGAATCTTCCCTGGCCATGACTCGCTGTGCATTAATGACTGCCCAGCCAGCTTCATCTAACTCCCACTAAGAGGATCACCTGCGTCCGGAAACACTCCAAGAAGAAGGAGCGCTATGCAGATGCAGCCGAATTGGCTGCCCTGGTTGCCCAAGGAAGAGCTGTGCTGCTCAGTCCGGGTGACTGCTCCCACCCCAGTGTAAGCTGCAATAGGTCCCAACAGGCCCCTTCAGTGGGGGAGTGGGGTCAAGAGTGTTGTGCTGATATCCATTCCAACAGGGCTGGAGGCTCGGCATCGAGGCATAGAAACAGGCCTTAAAACACAAACCAGTAGATGTATTCTTGCTTGGATAGGACAAGGAGAAATTACCAGTAACAACATTGTTTAGCTCAGTTCAGAAAGAATGGTCCACAGCAAGCTCAGCTGCAGTAGAGTGGCTCAGCTCCGTAAGCTTCGATAGCACATTGATAATTTACTCAGTCCCAGAGGAAATCTTGCTCCATGCCAGTCTAGGAAACCGATGATAAAAACAACTTTTCTAAATCTGCTCAGTAATACTCCTCACTTAAGTAGGACACTAATTAAATCTAGCATATTACCTATTAACTGTATCTTAGACATTCAAAATCCCTCTCATAAGAAAGACATACTGACCACTGAGATGGCCCTGCAGTGAACCGTATATCAGAAAGAGAGACACACATAAATTTCTTCAGTTCTTCCTTACTCTTTCTAGGAACTGATTATATAGACATAATAAAGCTAAGGTATCTTTTCCAGTGAAACTGTTCTACTAGAAAAATAGCTTTTTTCTTAGCTTAATGGATTCGTTCTTTAATCTCTCTCAACTCTTGACCTCCATTCAGATTTACATGTTCTTAACTGGTGCACAGAGCAGCTGGATGCAGTATGTGGCAGGGGGTTAATAGGGAATCCTAAAAGGTTGTGTTAGGTTGCAGTATGCAGATAGTGCAATTGGGGGGGGGGGGGGGGGGGGGGAAGACACACACAAAAAAAATCCCAAAACACATCAACTTGTTTGGTTGAAACTTATATAGAACCAGATAGATAGATTCGAAGAACCTGTTAGGTCAGGTTTTATCATTATGTCATCAGCATGTTGTTTTCAATGACAACCAGTGCTGAGCAAGTCCTATAAGCCAAGGTGTTCCTAGAAGATGCTAAATATTCTCAGCTCTAATGGCAACAGGAGCTCTCTGAAGACAATGGTTGGTCCTGTAAGCAATAAAAGCCAGAATCTCAAGTGACTGTATCATAACAATGTCACTTTTACACAGCTTAATCTCCGCTATATAATTAAACTGGTACACAAGTTGTAAAATAATTAAAAATGAGCCACAGTGAAGTCTGCTATAAACATTTGTGCTTCAGTGCTAATTGCTTCCATTATAAATACTGCACACCAGCTTCTCCAGTGTCACTCCAGTGAATACATATAGTTGCACTAGGGATAAATTATACTTAAGTACCTTTGCATGGTCAAGCAAAACTTTATTGCTGTGGAGTGATTAAAAATGGTGTAATCTCCATCATTGCTGTCTTGTAGCAAAAAGGAACAGAGTCAATGTAGTATAGGTGTAGATGTGGTTACATCAACACTGAAAAATTATTGTGCAGATCTACCCTGGTGATATAGGTACGGACTTCACAGCACTGGTCTACTCCTGGACCAAATCTGTCCAGGAGTGGGAATCTGACACACAGGGCTTATTTTAAAAGCTGTTTATCTGACACATAGTAGAGCTGTTTAAAATTTGTTAATGGGCTGTATAAAGAAGCATTGTGCCTTAACCCACACTGAGCTATACTTACAGATGTTCTCTGTGTTATTTATCATAAAATTAGGCCATAAACAGTTTCCTTTGGTTATTTTCTGTTCTTTCACATTGTGCTTCCACTGAGCAGCTCAGCACGGGATGTGTGCTGCTCTATACATTGAACAAGTAAGTCTTGAAGCCTTTGTTATTCTCCTTTCTCTGATCTCCGTTTCTGGGATTTCCTTATTACTTGACACACTGTCCTCGGTTGCTAAATGCTTTCTTCTCTCTACCTCACCATCCCCTTTCCGTCTCTCCCTCTTGCCAGATTTTTTGCCTGTATATCCCTTTACAGCTTTTCCTCTTGTGTCCTTGAGCTTCACATCACACTGTGCAGATTCAGAGCTCGCCCTGCTCTCGCTCTCCCTCTGACATCCTGCACCCAACGGGACTGAACTGACACTCAGCGGGGAGCAGGGCTTTACTCTTGTCATCTCCAAGGTGCTTCCGCAGCAGGCTTTTTCTTGCAGCTACTGCCAAATCTGGCAAAGAGGCAGCTCCATCCAGCTGTTCTGGGACAAGCGCAGCTGGGTTTTGCCAAGACGCACGTTCTGACTTAGCAATACCTTGAATTTTTAAGCTAGGCAAAACGTCACAGTAGAAGTAACTCCTCTTGTGACACAGCTCTGATATTTCCCTGGCAGTTCCTTGACTGCAGTTTGGTTGTGGCACTATGTGAAAGAAAACTCTTTAATAAAGAAAAGATCTAAAACTACAAGTGAAAACTGAAGAAATCTTACACATAAGGAGGTTTTGTTGTTTCCATACACGTATTTTAAAGCTGATAGAAATAGCAAAACAAAACAAGTCTATGAGCTAAACATGGCGTAGCTGTCAAAGATAAGAAACTGTATTCTGGGAAACGAGATGTCTGGAAGGTCAGAGGAACAGTTCTTGAGCTTTGCCACTTAAAAAAAGAAAGTAAAGGCAACTTCAAAGGAATAAAACCCAAGATAACTAGGGCTTTGCAGCTTTGCAGACCAAATCAGCAGTGAGCCTTATTTTGTTTTCATGACTCATTCCCAGTTTGAGATTTGGACAGATGCTTGCTTTGCCAAGGACACTTCTCATTTCAGGGTTTAAGCCAGGCAGGAAATGGCTTTTCCTGTTTTCTGGCTTTTGTGGGCTTCCCCCCACTTCCCGGGGGCTCCTTCCAGCACATGGGGAACACAATCCTCATCACTAGAGCTAACTAAATAATTCATCACAAATGAATTTGTTTAGTAGTAGTAATTTTCCTGAACTTTTCAAATTGTGAAAGTATCACTTAATGAATTCATAGAGGAGCCAAGGCTTTGGAAGTAATCAGCCTCTTGAAATGAAGTCTTAATATGAGGTTTCTCTCATCATAGCTCTGGAGAGGAGAAAGTACCAAACTTCGGCTTCGCCTTTTCACCTGCATAAAATCTACTCTGCTCCTGCTCCAGGCAGCCCTTGTGCCTTTCCATCCCACACTTTGAACTGAGCAAAAATCTTTCACTCAAGTTTTTCCCCTTAATTTTGATTTTGGTGAAAACATGAAGGCAGTACATTTTAAAATTACTTTTTTCTCCACCTTGGAGAAAAAAAAAAGGAAAAAAAAAAGAAGAAAGAAGAAAGAGGAAGATATATTTTTCTCCATGTTTTGAGGAGAATAACTCAAAAAGAGGGGTCTAAAATAATTTCCTTACCTGTGGAGGTGCTGTTGTATTAGAATACTAAAAGCCTACTGTTAAAATAAATACGGAGTAATGCATCCCTTTGTATTGCAGTGCCCAGCTCTCTAGTCTAGGAAGATCAGACTTGCTTCCACTCCATTAATGAGACTACTCAAACCCATGAGATTCTTACTTCTCTTAAGTCATAATTAAGTAATTTGGCTCCAGTTCTGATAGATGTATGGACCCAAGCCTGCACTTAAGTGGAAGGAGGAATGGCTAAAACGTCTAGCAGAGTGACCTGAAATATCCAACACCAGCGCAAAGGATATGCTAAGCCCATGGCGGCCCCACAGGGGTCCTCAAAGACCTGGGTGGCACTGGGGGAGTCCATCACCACTTGAGACGGGCACAGACTTCATGAGATGAAACTAACAACTTCGCTGAAATTCCCTGTGTCGTCAGCAGGGATAACTTCTCAGCTAGGACCATTCTGTTGACTTCAATGGAACCGTCTTGCTTTACATCAGCTTAGACTTTGGTTTGCACTTTTACTGCTACAAGGGAAGAGAACTACATCTTCAAATAAACCTGCCTTTACCAAATATCAGTCTAAGTTTATTTAGATGATGAATAAAACTGAGTTGACAGTGTTTCCTTTGTTGCTTGAATTTCATATTTGCTTTCTGTGATCTGAAATTCTTCCTAGTGCCCTTATGGCACTGCCATAGAGAACCATTGTAGAAATTCCAAAGATAAGGAAAATAGGGTAATACAAGAAAGGAAAGCCACAATTACAGCTTCATGTACATCACAGACCACAGGTTGTGGAATGTTAACCAAGCCAGTTAATCAAATTCAATATTGAGTATTCTTTATCATGTGTCACACTATCCCTTTGCCATTGACAAAAGGCTGTCCACTAAAAGGATGCTGAAAGCAATTAACTTCTAACTTCTGCTGTGACTGTGTTCTACCACAAATGTAGAACTGTCCCTCTCTTATACTGTTCCATTAAAGAGCAAAAACAAAATAGATTTTTTTTTCTGGGATCAAATAAAAATATCATGTGACTTAAGCAACATTTTTCTATTTATTTAATTTGATCAAAAGATTTTGAAGTTACATTTCAAACTCGGATTTAACACTGTCATGTTTATATCATCTTATAACAAGTGTGAGAACAACAATGTGCGTATAATAAAATGAAAATATTTGACATCTCCCATAAAGAAGAGGTGGTAATTCTAAAGTCAGTGAGTGGCAGAGCGACAGAAGCAATAGACCCGACCGAATTGAACACTTCGGTTGCACTTATATTATTTTTTACGATTAGGGGGAAATCTAGACTTTTTCTCTCTTGCCCAAAAGTTAAGACGAGTGGAGTGGTATCTTGTTTTCCCCACTCCCAGCAAAGGATGTTTTCACTTCACCTTTACTCAACCATTGCAACATTACATGAGCCATGAAAAAAGCTGATCTCAATGCTTTCACCTCAGGAGGATTTTAGCAACAACTGCATGTATTGACCTAACTGTACAGATCAATTTCTCTACAATTGTTTAAGCTCTCCTTTCTCTCTCTCTTTGGGCCGATTCAGAGCTAGCTGAGACTTCCACCAGTCCTTGCATGCTAACACCTGAAGCATAGAAAACAGAAAGCAAGACCCCCGAATGTATCAGGAATTCGGCGGTAATGGAGAATTTGAGACTAGGGTTTCAAAAGAGCTTAGGTTACACTTTAAAGTAAACCCATCATACATGCTGAATTTCTTTGAAATGCTGGTTTAGAGAGAAGATTATGCCAGAGGTATACAAAGCAACTATCACGTAGATATTGTGAGATCTAAGACTTGTGTTTATGATTCTATATGGATATATTGTACACCTCCCCAAAAGTTTGTCTGCTAATTCTTTCACTAAACATAAGAAGTGTCAGGGTATTGGAAGACCAGAGGAAACTTGAAGTACACAGACCTCATTCATATTCCACAGATGCCATCACCACAGAAAATGAGCAGATTGTGGATTTGGGGTGAACCCTCCCCCTTACCCCAAGACTAGACTTTAGCCAGTTAAACAGGGGATGTTTGTCACTGTTCTCCTTTCAATGCCTATCTTACAGGTATACCATCGTAAAATTATGTTTTGCTTTAATTTTCTTTTGTCAGGACAACCCATGAGAAATGAATACGGGCAAGGCATTACTTTTGCTGAGGGAAATGTCGATAGCCAGGGAAAACAAACAAAATTTATACAATCAGCAATGTTTAGTAAAACCTGAACCTGTGGCAAACACAATAGTTTTGACTCTGGAGAACTATTCTTTCATAAAGCAGAGAAATAAATATTCTCAATTACTTTTCTGAAATAAGCACATTTTATTTATTAGTGGATGCTTCATGCCTCTTTCCAGCTGCAAATCTTCCACAAGACACTGGGACAAGTGTAGCCCTGCCATCACACTTGTGATTTCAACAAGAGGCTAAATGAGTCCATTATGACTACGATGTGCTTGCCAAACCATTTACACTTGTTTACTAAGGTACATAGTGACTTACTGCACCTCCAGAGAAAATTACCACTCATTACTTCATGCATCAGATTATAGCTAAATTATTGTTCTCATAGTACAAGTCTCATGTATTATTCAAATTCTAACCAGTGTATTAACTCTGCCACTCAGCCAAGATTACAGCTAAAAATAGGTAGTACATGTCCTACTTCAGACTATGTCTAACATTACTACCAGCAGCATCCCAGATTTCACATGTGCTCAGATTTCACATCTTTGACCTTCAAGAGAATTTGAAGAGTGAAAGTCAGTAGTATCTAATTGTGATAAGAGTAAGTGAAAACCTGTAACTTCTGGCCACATTGTACCAGCTGGCATGTGCAGTTTTGCATGATTTACAGTGGAGGAGGTAGTTATATTTATTTGGATTGTTTGTATTTGACTGCTTAGGAATAATATACCACATAGACAGGGATAACCATATTCCATAAGTAGCCAGGTCAAAATTAGAACTGTATATTTAAAACTTTTCCAGGTTCACAGTAAGAAATTGCATTTGAACTTCAGTAGCCACCCTTGATCTGCGTGAAAAAGGCTTACTTCAGGTACTGTGAGTCTACACAGAAGAGCTAAGGGAATATTCACCTTCCTCCCTCTTGGATACAATCAATAGTGTGGCAAGTGCTCCTTTGTCCTATAATATAGCTATACATTGGCCCTCCTCCTCACTTGTTTCCTCCTGTTCTCTTCACTCAAATCAGCACTGAAGAGTTAAGAGCTGGAGAGATTCCAGCCCCAAAAGGGAATACTCTTCTGAGAAGAGGTGGTCCTCATCTGATTTATACCATTTCTGATGGAAGAATTCCTCTACACTATATATGCCAGGCCATCCAGTACAAAGCTAGTTCTTCTTACATGCCAGCCTAAATTCTGAACCACAATGTCATCTACATAGAGCTCAAACCAAGGTATGAACGGAGGCAGGCAAAGCACACAAATGGATATCGTTCCCAATCACTTCTGAAAGGAGGAACAAGTTTTCCTAACTCTCTGCTTTTTCTACTAGCATCCTTCAAGTCACAGCTCAGTTTTTGGCACACATGCAATTTCATTTTGACATAAAGCACACATCAGAAATACAGCCATTTTATCATTTTAAATATAGTTCTTTTTATTCCCTATTGAAAGACTTTTCTCTTAGGCTTGCTCTAGTCTAAAGACTTAACTTGGACATAAATGACCTGCAGTAGGACTAAAGTGTCCTAAATTGGCTTTATATAAGTAAGAATTAAGCCCAGAGTGTTTAAAATAAATGCTCGTCTAGACACAGATTTAGTAAGAAATGGTTCTACATTCATTAATCAACCTATTCAGCTTCCAGTTTAGACACATTAGAGTTGCTCTTCTGAAGATGGAATTGGCCTGTGATCTGTTTATAATCCCTTTTAGGGTTCTTTTGTGTTCATTTTCCTTTTTCATTCTACTTCCCCAGTATTCTGAAAATTTAGAGTCTAGAATTAATGAGGACTGTCCCACGGTGCTTCAAAAGATTCCAAAGCCAACAGCTCCTGCCAAGGTTAAAGATGAAAAGTGAGAACAACTCCCTTGTATTTTCACCTTCAGAGGCCTTTTTTGCATGCCTGATTTGCTGTAGTTCCCCACTGTATAACAAAGTGCTTGCTGTATTCTTATTATAAAACCCAGGCTTTGTTAGCTGTAATAGCTACACTATTTAAACCACTGGTTAGGTAATAGAGAAATGAAGGAGAGAGAAGAAGTGTATATAATATTAGTGTTGCCCTCTCTAACATTTATTTAAATGGGAAACTCTGTTAATTGAGCACTTTTTTCAAATATATAAGCCATCTGGATTCTAAGGCTATGTATCTATTGTTTCTGGAATGTGTCTACATATTCTTTCTGCAATATGGTATCACACACATTTCTGTTGGTGGGAGGAGGATTTATTTTGGCCATTTCATCTCATGTGGTATGTATTTTGCATACTTCATGATGAATAAATTAAGGAGGTCACTTCCTGAACCAGGACTTACTTATGGCCAAGAGGAAATCCATTCTTGCTTGTGACGAATAAAGAAGGAGGTGTTGCAAAAGGAGTGAGCGTGCACTTCACTTGTAAGAGAGAAGTAAAAATATAGTTTATTGATACAGAATAGGGAGTTAAAGTTCAATGTGACAGTGTTTCAACAAGATTTGATGGCAAGGTACACTTGATTATTTACTGTATAGAGGACAGGGTCAGACAAAACTGTCAGGGAGACCCTCCCGTTGAGTCATGAGGTTCAGAAAAGGATCCCCTTGCTTTCTAAACTCCTTCTCAGAGAGGAGTCTAGATGCAGCTAGATCCAGTCCTAGTCCTAGACTTGGTCAACGGTTTATGTCTACAGGATTACATGTGCGCAATCAATCCTTTATATCACTTAGCTAAGATTTCAAAGTTTAGCATGCTATTAGTCACTTACCGAGGATCTGTTGTGGCAAGGAATCTCTCAACCTCGAGGAGTAACCTTGAGAGGCGTCCCTGCTCAAGGGGAGATCTTGGGGTGCAGCCCGCTGCTGTGCAGGAGAGCTCAAAGAGCTCTTGGACTGCTCACTATTTATGGGGGATAAGATGATTGACCCATAGTCATATTTGCATGCCGACCACAGATTTTAGTTTCTTCGGTGGGCACACTGCACAATAGCCCTAGGCTATTGTGTTGTTATCTGTCTCCTGAATCCACTTTGAGCTGATGCAGCCATGGTGACCAGATGCATCCATTACGATCACCACTGGTGGTTATCACCTAAGCAGGGTTGCAGGAGATAAAGGTCAGGGGCAGGGGAAGCACACCGTCACAGGAGGTTATTATAATTTATTGCAAATGACAATTGCACCACAGAGTTTCCAATATGAAAACCTCTTCAAATTTTCATGATGCCACTCAGGGGCTGCCCTTGTCTCCTGTTTGGCAGTTGCTTCCCTAGAATCTTATTGAATCTCCAGTGGAGGTTTTCTCTAGCTTACAGAAATGCATAGTAGTAGAGCAAAGGCCTAATTTAAATTGGGTTTTATTGAATAACAAAACTGATTCTCTAACTCTTCACAAGTAATATTGTCAAAGAGCTGAAGAAAGAGAATTGAAAGCTACAGTTGACATTTATTTCTGTGTATAAAGCCTCACACACCAGTTCTCGATGATGTGAACTGTAATCTATGCAGTAATGTGTTTTGCACGAAGGATGTTGAGACAGCTTGGCACGCACAAAGATTTATTTGCGCAGTCTATAACTTATAGCATACATCAACTCTATCAGTAAAAGTTACTCTGGGGAAAAACAAAAGGGAAAACTTGCCAGTGGCCAGCCAGAAAAAGAAAAGCAACGTGATCCCAGAAGAACATCCTGTCCTGGGCATCCTCTGCAGTGCAGCAGGTGGCTCCCCCAATAAGGCTTTTCCCAGAATAAGTATATCGCTTTCCTTGGGACCCAGTCAAGCACACCACCAGTCATCCTGCTGTTGCTGCTTTGCTCTGGGGCTGATGCTACATGATAACCATTGCCCAGCTTTGTGCAGGCATATTATTAGATAATGTAAATGAAAAGCTACAACCAAGGTGTAGGAAAAAGGGGGAAGATGGGGAGTGTCTATATACCAATAATGCTGGGTGTATTTAAACATGTTTGCAACCTTTAAAATGAAGAGGCCTCCTTTAAGCCCTTTTAGATCTTTCTCCAAAAGTGCTCAGTAGTAGAAGTGGAAATGGAAACTTTTTTTTTTTCTGATACAGTTTGGTTACACTTGTCAATACTTAGCTCATCCAAGAGGTATTTGAGCGGATGGTGTTTATTGCTTTGATTTTTCTGAGCAAAATCTGGCAAAAAAATTCTGGCAAAAATCAAGGTTATTTCTAAACAAGACAGAGGGTTATTTAAAAGCAATTACTTTAAGTGAAGCAGGACTCTATCAATACTGTAATAACTCTTATAAAAAGGACTGGATGTTTTTGACATCCATGCTCAATACTAGTATTGCAGGTATTGTAACTTCACATTTTGGTTACACTGAAATCAGGGTAACTTGCTTGGTGGAGTAACTTGGACTTCTTGGTGCAAATCAACAGTTTTTCACCGATTTCAGTGGAGCTACACTGCCAAATGCATCTCAGATAGTGTCACAGAAGCAGCAAAAATAAGTGTTAGCCTTGACTAATGCTGTCTGGAATCTCCAGAGTCCAGAAGCCTTTGCTATCTCTAACCTGCCCTAGAAAATCCATTTTTGCCTTGATTTGTAGATCTGTAAATAAAGAAGTGAAAGTTTTTAATAAATATCTTGTACATCAAGTGTTCCAGCACCTTGAAAGGTCAGAATGTCACAAAGAAATCAGCAAGAAGCAGCTGCTCTTGCACCAGTGAGTAGCACAAGTGCTCTCAGCAGCATTTCCCCCTTTTCAGGACAGACAAGCAAGCTAACTGATAAAAACATTAGAAATTAATTGTAGAATTCATCATGTAGGAAGCAGGGCCTTCAAAGCAGTATCTTGCCAGATAAGGGTAGAGCACTTAGTAGACCTTTAAGTACCACTAATGAAATGGCTGACTGACAAGGGGCAGAGAAGGCTCCCTTACTGCCAGTTGTTGGGAAACAACAACCCGAAGACCCATATACAACCTAAAGCTTTGCTTTCATCTGCTGCCCTGCTGCCTATTTTATTGGCATCATGCTCTGAAATTCCATTACACTTGCTGTCTGCTCTGAAATGTGGCCAGGGATAAACACTTCAAATGTTTGAAATAAAAAAAATCTACTTTGCAGTCCATCTCCTCAGTCACTCAGAACAAGTCTGAACAGGAACGTTTCCAAGAAACAGGCACGATGTGAGGAGCAGTAGCGGTGGAGCACAGCCAGCTCTATGTGTCAAATACAGTCAGGAATAAAATCCTGCCTCTAGCTCTCATCCTGTGTGCAGTGTTCAGATCCCAGCTAAAACTCCAGATCCATCTGATTTTCCTGTATGTTTTCTACCATTCATGAGACAGTGGCATGGTAACGTGCAACTAGTAGGTTCTCTCATTTTCTATATGGGAACTGGATGAGGAAAAAAAAAAGGTATTTTCGCATCCCCCAAAAGGCTGACCTTGACATATAAGAATGAATGTGGTATAAGAAACACAGATAAGTATAAACAAATATCTATCTGGGAACTGTACAGTCATAGACCAAGAAGCCATCACTGTCAGTGTATGCCTTCTATGAGAGGCCTTCCATTACCAAAACTACAAGTGGACTATAGCTTTTGAGTATCTGTTCCTATTCTCAACAAATGAATGCCGGTCTGTGCTATGAAATGCTTCTGCCTTCTGTCCTGAGCCATATGAAACGTGGGTTCGGAACCAATCAAACCATGCCAAGAAGCTCACGTGTACAAAAGACAAATAAATAAGGTGGTAAGGAAGTATATTCCGTCTTGCAGAACTGCTCACATGAGTAAAGTTCACTGTATTTAAAGTGTTCACAGAATGTGTACTCCCGGTAATAGCCCATTCGTCTTCAAAACATAGTTATGTATATAAACATTGAAGTGTCTAGCAGGATTATACTCGTGGGATTAATTTTAGACTTCCTCACCCAATTGTCTACCGACTCTCTCTATGGCAAATTGAATGAAATCGGCACATTTCCAGCATTCTGATCTGTGTCAAATGCCTGCCTAAGGAAGTGACTAGCACCCTAGAACTGCCTACTTCTTCCTCAGTTACAAAAGGAATCTATCTTAGAGAAAATTAGCTAAAACAAATCCCTTTCCAGCTGACTCAGAGCACAAGATTCACCAGAAGTCAATGGACTATGCTGTCACTTATTAATTGCTTGATTTGTTTTTTTTAAATAGGTAGCAGGAAATGAGTATCATTGTGACAGCAAGCAAATATGTAGGTATTTTATTATGAAGGTTGATAATTATGTCTGCTTTAAATGTGTCATAATTCATTAAACAAAATATTTACATGAGAAAATGGAGATTAGTCCATCTCGCAGTACTATGAAATCTTCCATTTACAGAAATAAGAGATGGTTTTGCAACTGCGAACCTGACTGCCTGTTCCCAGCAGAACAATGGTCACATTTGTGAGCATAGTTCTCTAAGCAAGCTGGAAGCCTCTAAGATGAAAGCTGCTCTACAAGTACAAGGTGACTTTATTGCAACATTTATCTTCCACTGAAATTTTAGCCCTAATTATCTTTTAAGTTACACGGCATCTTGAAGCACCACCACAGCTAGCATGAGTTATTTTCAGAGTTGTATTGTGACTATATATTACAAGGTATCATCCAAGTTGCAGACCAACTGGATGCGAATGAAGAAATCCTGAATCATCTTGCCATATACTAATTTGTAACCCAAAAGATAGATCTTCATTCCATTGTCCTGTGAAATGTTGGGGACATAAATCCTTGCACACTACTAAATGCATTTCAGAACAGATTTTTATGTGATTATGAAATAATCACAAAATTCTACATTCAGGGAGAAACTCTGAGACTCCCTTGCACTACAGTCACACTGCAAATCAGCTCTAAAACTCCAGCTGCTGGGAAAGCCACCATAGTCCAGGTCTGTGGCCAGAGCTGGTGTGAGATTGCTCAGTCCTCCCCACCTTTGTACATGACAAAAACAGCACAACAAGATGTTTCTGAGCTCTGTGTACCTTGTAGCTCCCTCAAACCCACATCCCTTGGACCCCCAAGGGAACCCAGGAGACCATGATGCCCAGGTTCTAGCTAGGGGGTCACTGGTAGAAAGAGATCCTGGAACCAGTAGCTCTCACTTTACAAGATACAACCTAGTGCCCACCTTTCTCAGAAAGTCATAATGGGGTCCGGAAGACAGGAGGAGACAATCTGTAGTCACTATGATATGTTTACTCAGTTCTGAGTCATTGGATGAAAGTCCAATGCCATTACCAAGTCATTGGACAAAAGGAGGCTTGCCTCACCCCCACGGCAACCTCTCTCTAATGCAAGTAGGGATAATCAAGCCCAGGAACTAGTTCTGACTTTCAAGATTATATTTTTCTACTTAAGATGCAGCAGGTTTCTTTTGCAGTGAAAGCATAACTCTGTATTCACAGCAACGCAGTATCTGCTGCGTTGCCTTTGCCACATAAAAAAGTATAAACATTAACGCTGTGCTGAAGTCCTGATTTTCATAATTCAGTACAAGATTTACAGGTCCAAGACCAGCAGACATTAAAAGAATATCCTCCACAAAATCTGTCCGTATTCAATTCTTCCTCTACAACCCAAAATATATATTACAGATTTTATCACATCATTAAATTAGTACCACAAACTTTTATAGCTAGCTCCAGTGACACTTTAAAAGATTTTTCTGGTAGTATGGTAAATAATTGAAAGCTGTGCTTATTATATGGCTTTTTACAGAGTCTTTATCATTGCAGTGATTTGCCATTTAAAGTTTTATAAGAACAATATATGGAGCAATTGAAGTCCCATGGTACTCACAATAATTACTCCACAACTGAGCCACTGGTTCACCTGGATGTAAGTGTTTAACTGGGAGCAGAGGATGTGAAAGGAACAGAAACCCCAGGTATAGAGGGGTCAATTTTATAAAAAGCAAGTAAATAGAAATTGCCACTCTGTGTTTTTCTACAGTTTATACACTTCTATAAACGTATTCCCCGTTTCTCAAGTTTTAGCACTGCTCATTTGCAGAGTTGCAGACACTTCTGTAAACTTTGGCTTATTTGAGGTTCAAATTCACTTTATATGGCACATACCTGTTCCAAAACATATTAGTGCAGTCAGTCTGCAAAGCAATCTTCACCTCAGCATCTCTGCGCTGCATCCAACTGAATGCCGTGCATGATTTGCTGACACTTAGCCAGCTTTCCCAGCTCTGCTTTCCACAACACAGGAAGCTTTGCAAAAATCAACTTATTTTTTGGCAAATATCTGTAGTCCTGTTTCTGAATAAGCACTTTTTGAAAGCCGAAACTGCAGAAGGGAGGCTTCTTCCTTCCCCCTTCCTGGGAGCTGTCCCATTGCCTCCGACTGCTCTGCAGCCAGAAGGTGGTGAGAAAGAGGCAGCCCATTACCTGCTGTGTTCACGCACTGGCATCATCCGGAAAAGGAAGTCATAAAATAGCAAATAGACCCATCTATTCTCCAGTTTCAACTATATTACCCTACAAGGTTTGTGAAGAGCTCTCACTAGCCTTATATAATCACCAAATATTAAGAGGAAAATACTGATTTTAAGTGCTAGCCTGATCACTCCTCTGACTGCTATTGTGCTTCCAGCATTGACTGTGCACATTATGGTGGGTCTCTGCCTACAGCACCCACCAGCAACCCAGAAAACGTTATTGCCGTTGTCCTTCCCTGCAGCACCTCCTCAGTGCTTGTCTTTCTCTTAACGACACCATTTGTAGACAAATTTCATGCAGTTGTCCTGTCCCAGGCCACCACCCCTGCCCTGCCCATGGGGATAGGGGATTGCCTGGGCACAGGTCAGCATCTCAACAGCAGAAGCAGAGCACGGGAACACAAGGAAACTAAAACAGTTCAATGTCAATCCTAGGACAGCCTTCCAGCTGAAGTTAACAGTGGTTGCCTTCAATTAGAGGATTTTAGGTTTAATTTAAAACACTCTTAGCCCATTTTGTGTGGGCCTTTGCCAAGATTTCACATGGTAGTCTGGATCTTCATGGTAGACACCAGAGTACGTAGACACCTATGCCAGCTCTACTTTCAAGGTTACTCATGTGTGACATGTCATCTTGTGAAACTGAAGTCTGGATTTGATTTGCACAGCTCCGCATGCGTGCAACTTGAGAATAAAAAACAGGTTCTTACTGCAGCATTTACATATTGGCTGGTGCGTTTACTTACTGCATTGTAACAGGCAAAATACATAACTCCTAAGCTTGGAGCAGAAAATAGTTCTTGCAAATCGCTTACTTGTGTCAAAAAAAAAAGCGATAGAGTGAAAGGTTCTCAGAACTTCATTATCTGTGCTGTACATTTTATTCAGTAATTTGAAAGTGTTTTTTTTCTCCACGCCCTCCCCATTATTGCAAGTTAGAAAAACACAACAACAAACATCAGGTATGCTACATCTAATACACTTCTGCATGTTATGGCACCTATATTATATACAGAGCTTAGTATCAGTCAGTTGGATGCCTTGCTATAGAGATTGTCACCTACTTAAGCATACAGCCTAATTAAACATATGGTATGCAGAGTGCAATAAGCCTGAGCCCTCTACAAGGGCTGGAACAGCACTCTTCCCCTAACCCCGCTCAAAGCACCTGAAGATCTGCATCTCCTACAGTAAGCTAACACCCAGAAATCAGCTTTCTTCCCCACAGTCTGTTGCCACCATTTTCGGGAAGCAGGTCTGGGCAGTCTTTGCCATATGTTTTTCTTATGAAGATAAATGTGAATAATGATTTTGGAATTCCCAATTGAAAAAAAAAAAAAAAAAGTTGAGCACAGGCTTTCTTTGGCACGATTATGTTAAGAATGCAGAGGCTTCAGCTGATATTAAAAAAAAAAAAGTTGAGGCCTTTAAGAGCTTGAGCTCTCATTACTTTTACGGCTTCCAGACAAATGTAGCAGCTTTTGACTTCTTTGAGAAATTCAGAGATCTACAATTATTGCTCATCAGATGGTGGCTGGCAACACTATGGCTTTGCATAATCATTAAGATTTTAAGAATTTAAGATTTCATAATTTGAATTTATACCCAGAGTTATACCATCAAATTAAATCCGTTAATAGACACACCAAATGCCTAATAGCAATTCCATCTGCTTTTATAGATGGATAGATGACACTAACCTCCTAATGTTGTAAATGCTCTGAGTAAATGAAATAAGAAATACAAATCACATTAAGATTTTTTATCTAGATGCATCCTTTTCATTGAGGTTAAAAACGAGGATGCTACAGTCCTGTCAGATCTTATTGCAGAAAGTGAGACAAAAGTCTAATACTTCAGAAATGCTAGATGTAAAAAATAAGAATAACAAAGTGTGGATTAAATACCATTGATTTATATAGGAATTGTTTTTTGTTTGGTTGCAATTTTTGTCTTTGTAACTGCTCGCAGTGGGATTTGGAAAAACCTGGCTTGATAAGATGGCATGTTCTTTTTATTTATCGTAAGAATTCTTAAAAAGAAGGATCACGCAATCAGCTTTATGACTTTCTCCACTGCTTCTGAAAACAACTGCCATAGGTAATTCTGTCAAAATCAGAATTTTTTTAGTTTCTGTAGGAAACAGAGCTGCTCCCTTCAGATTGAATCATTTGACTTGTGTTAGAGAGCCTCAAAGTACTATACATCCAGAAGATCAAGTGAAAGGCATGACAAATGTTTGTGCAGCTGGCCCATCCCAACTCCAATAGCAGCAGCAGGTGTAATATTGTAATAACGTAGACCAAGTTCAAGGTGCATTAGTGCTTATATTCCTTAGATTAGTAGAGGTAAGATATCAGGAACAATTTCTTTTTTTCAGATTATACAGAAAAGCAAAAGAAGTCAATTATTCCAAAACCTAAATCATTCTCCTTCCTCAAGGATTGCCCACAGTACCTTTCTGACACAATGTTCAGCTATACGCGTTAGCAAAATCCAACACCCAAGCAAAGGGAGAAGGACTAATCCAGGAATGGGATTCCAAATTCCTAATATCAGTGTTCAGTTCTTGTTACACATCGCCCCTTCATCCCTCCCCTAATGCAATCAGCTGTTTAATGCAGTACCTTTACCCTTACCTCTTCTAACCTCCAGCTCAATCAATGGCCGCGGCCAAGGATAGACACGATACACCCACCTGCCCTACTCTTACAGACCCCGCTGTTCCATATGTGAAGATGCATTATCTGTACACTGAGGTCTCAGAAGACAGCATCTAGTATTGGAGTGATATTCCTTATTTATTAAATAACAGATAGAGTTCTCAGCCAACAAATGTACTACCTGTTCACATACCTAAAATTCTTCATAGCCAAGTATTTGCAAGTTTTTTCTGCTGTCCTTATTTTAGGGTAGAAGGATAAATTGAGATTTACTGTCACTCACCATTCACAGGGAACAATCCTTGAAAATAAATAAAAGATTAAATAAAATTATTTCCTTAAGATGAAAATTTAGGACCAGCAAAAGGTCACGGCAACTTTTAAGCCTGTCTTGAAAGCATTACACAAGTTGAAAGACATTTTGTGTTCACTTTCTGAAGAGGGAAAGTTCTTTCCCTCAGTGTTTTACTGTCTCTAGTAGAAGCTAAAATTATTTACTAAACAGCACTGAGATCACCTTTACAGACCCCAACGCAGTCTAAGCAGGATCATTTATAAAGCACTTACGTGATAATACTCAGTTCCATGCTACAAAAATTAGGGGAAAACGTGCACGGTCAGCCCACGGCTGTTGGTGTGTTGCCATCTGGCCACAAGAACTG
The DNA here is from genome assembly GCF_035582795.1 of Mycteria americana. Lineage (NCBI taxonomy): Eukaryota > Metazoa > Chordata > Aves > Ciconiiformes > Ciconiidae > Mycteria > Mycteria americana. The sequence continues at coordinate 13,990,741 of NC_134376.1, forward strand.
AAATGAGATGGTCATTTAACTTCTGAGCATAGCAGCTTTGATGGTTATCAGTGCCACGGTATGCTAAATTTACTGATCTGTGCTGTAAACTGGTTTGAATGTGCAGGTTGTATCCTTCACTTGAGAATCAATTTCACTCTAACCTGGAAATAAAGGACAATGTTTCATTTTGTTCTTTTGCTGAAACCATCTAGGTTTATTATTTAAAGATGACACTGAAGAATACATGTAAGCCATTCTTCTTCAGAAAGATCAAAGTATTATCACTGTAGCTACATCCTCACATCACGCAGACAGGCATTACGTACATCTTGGGCAACTCTACTAAATGACATGCGATTACCTTTGCTTCCCTTAATGTAAAGGGAGATTAAACATGCAGTAGCTTTTCTGAGGAAGGGATACATGATGTGCCAAACTGCGCGCAAAATAGACATTTGTTTGTGAATAAAGCCAAGATCAAGGTTGCTCAAAAGTGCATCAGAACTAGTCTTCACACCTTTGCTAATACAGAGACCTGGGAAACTTATTTGCAAAAGAAACAGCTGCAGAAGAAAAGATAACCAGGGTATCAGATATGAATTTAATGTTCCGCTTTCTGTCATCCAGCTGTATGTTGCCCTACAATTTCATTTGATTCGAAATTTAGCTGGATAGAAGCTAGTCAGGGTAGCTGGCAGTGCAAAAAACTTTTTTTTTTCCAGGGAATAATTTTTTCATCTCCTTGGAGAGACTGAATTCTGTCTGGAAAATGCATTTATTCTTTTTTGGATGAAACAGTATATTGCTTAGTTATCTTTGGGGTGGCCTAATGCTCACTTCTTATATCTTTGTACTCAAATTGCCTTGTCTTCACAAAACTGGAGGCACTCTTCCTTTGACGAAGTACCACCTATATCTGTAATATTTAACAGACATTGCACAAATAAAGGCAATCTTGGAGTTTTAGACACACCCTTTCCTCATCTTGCTTGTTTATGAACTGAGCTGATTTAACAAGCTGATATTCCAGTAATAACTTCTATCTCTAGGAATTAGGACCACACAGTATTTTGTGGATTGTATCTCCCTGATAAAGTTTACCTTCCAAAGAATATAGGACTCCAAAACTGGAGATGGCAAGCTACTGCTAAAGGAAATTTTAAGAGATTTAGTCTTACGAGATTACATGTACATAACATTGAAAGATACAGCACATTAAGCCCAGGAATGTCATGCTGCTGCCTGTGTTGCAGTGTGATAGGAGAGTGGGCAGTTGGGGGTATTCCCATTTTAAAAGCAAAACAAACAAACCAAATAACACACAGAACAGCAAACATCCTCCATTCTTAGGATAAAAGTATCTGCCAACGCAGCCCCCAGTTCTCCCTATTACCCAAGAGGCACTAAGCAGTTTAGATAAAGGGTTCTTTTATCATTATCATTTCCCAAAGCAGCAGTTTCAGAGGAAGTGAAAAGAGTTTCACATAAAAGCAAACATATCTGTTTGTGTTTCTTGGGGGTGAAATTCATGAAGCATCAAAAAAACATTCCTTGGTGAAGTAAAGCACATCACTAGGAGTAACAAGTCTCTTTAACTTTCATCCATTTTGGACCCCGGGATTTTAAATCGCTGAAAGACATAGGTGAAGCGGAGGAGATTGTAAGCTTCTTCAGCTACTCTAGAAGCAGAACAAGTGAGAAGGAAAGAAGCAGAACAAGCGAGCTCCTCCACTGGAGCTCACTACCAACAACTGCGGTTGTGCACCTGACTCCCTATCTCAAGTTCCCACCTGAGCTACCTCACAGCGGAATATTCCTAAGAGAGGGCTTGCAGAAATGTCACGGGTACACCAAGACAAAAGAGAAACAAATGGGACGTGGTTTCAAATCCCTGATCAGAGAACATTTCAGAAACACAAATTGGTTAAATTATTTGAATGCGAGTCAGCAATGCGCCCATGGGGAACATAATAATGATAGCCAACTACAATCTGGACATCAGCAAGAATATAGTCAGCAGGTCAAGGGAAGTGGTTATTTCACTTTGCGTGGCCCTTGTGAAGCCACATCTGCAAAACTGTATCCAGTTTTGGGTCCTCTAGAATAAGAGAGTTCTTGACAAACTGGAGAGAGTCCACTGAAAGGCCACAAGGCCCTGAGCAACCTGATCTAACTTGAAGTTAGTTTTGTTTTGAGCAGAAGCATGTGTGTGTGTGTGTGTGTACTAGAGAAATCTGGAGGTCCCTCCAACTTTAATTATTGTTAGTTACAGAACTATACAGTAACCCATTTGTCTGGTTCCCAGACTGACAATGTATCTGTAAAATAAATCACTCGTATCAGGTAGAAAAAAGGGGCATCTTCTCAAACAATTTTAGATATTTAGTCACCCCCTTAGCTCTCTTCATAGTCCATGGAGGGCAATAGCAACTTCAGGATGTAACTATTTAGATGTACAAAATCACATGTTTTGCTTTAAAGTTTCAAGAAGTTACAGAGAGGAAAGGCCTCTTTGTTCTTCCAGTCTATCCTCCTGGCACTTCAGAACAGTCCTCTCAAGTCTGACTGAGAGAACCAGATTTCCCTATTGCTCAGGAATGCACTTTTTTTCCCCTGCAATGGTGGAATACAGCAAAAATGGCAACGTGGATAAGATTTCTTAGCAAAACAAAAAATTACTTTACTTACACTGTTAACGTCCAATCACTGAAAGCAGATACTATCCTGCCAACGTTAACGCAGTGGAAAATTAAGTGGAGCTGGGTCATGCTGAATTTACAGACTGCTTCACTATGACTTTGAAAGTGCTTCATTACAGCAACGTTCTCATCCTGCTCGGGAAAGCTCTACAGCTATCATCCCTGTCTAGCTGGTGACTGCACAGGAAAGCAGGGTGTAGTGGATGAGGTGCCACTGTAAGAAAACTTGGCCCTGGCCGAATATAGCATTTCTCTCTTCAGCCATGACAATACTAAAACAAACAAAGCATGAATAAAATCCAGTGAGATAATTCTAGACAGCACTTCTTATGCAGCAGCTCTGATGCCTTCTCTGTTTGAAAGATTCGGTATTTTCTTCTGGCTTACTCGAAAAGGCAGATAAAAACAAAACATCCACTTATTCGTCTATGTGAACAAGAGCAGTTCACAAGAAGAATCCTTTGAGCTCCTTGCAACATGCAGAGTAGTGCAAGGTTGCCTCTCGATCTTCAACAAACTGGAGTTTTGGAGTTCCCAGGCTTTCTGATAGGCAGATAGGTGGCAAAAACAATATAAAAAGAAAATAAACTGTCTTCTGTTTTCTATCTATGAATCAGTCTCTCATGAACTCGAATTTCTGACAAATTGTTTAGTGTGGACATGGTATAGTGGTGGTCTTGGTAGCGTTAGGTTTACAGTTGGACTCGATGATCTTAAAGGTCTTTTCCAACCTATACGATTCTGTGATTCTGTGATAAATCTTGCAATGGGTAGTTTTCTCGGCAGTGGTACCATTGACTCTTTCCTTATATCATTAAGAAATAATTGTACTATAGAGTATAACATTATTCTATTGTATACTATTATATAGAGTATAATATTATTACATATATTATACTCTTTCCTTATTATAATAATATAATATTTCCTTATATTTTCTTTCCAAGCTAAATTTAATTCCCCCTGGGATTAAAGGCACTTCTCCCATCATTTCTAGAGTGCTAAGCCTTGCATCTCCGTCCCTGAGTGGCTGTTTCAGCAGTGCCATTACCACACTGTGAATCATTTATCAGTACCATCCCTACCGCTTGCTCTGGACCTTCTGCACCAGACTTGAGTACACAACTCCACAAGTGATGCGTCAACACTAGAGGTGACCAGACTTAAAATCAAGGGAGTTTTAAGACAAAAATAGAATGAAATACAGACTGTAGATGTTTCCGGGTTATCATACATATTTAACTGCAATAATATGCAGCCGATTTTGTGGTCGTCTCTCAGTATCAGCCTCACACCAGTATTTGGATATGCCAAGGCATGCAGATAATCTGTATTGGGATACTGAAAATAACTCTTTTACATGAGGGAGATTTATGTTCTTACACCTGTGAAGAAAATTTGGTGTTAGTAAATTGCCTCAAATATCTTCAGGAGGCCAGGAAAAGACTCCGTTAACCTTGGAAGTCTGGAGGATGCAAGACCAATAGACACAGAGAGGAGCAGTCCCAAAGTTGGATATTTCAGCCCTGGCCCTGCACTTCTACAGCAGCTCAGTACTTTATCAGTTGTTAACATGAATCTGGCAGGAGATCAGGCTGGCCGGGGATTATTCATGGAAACCAGGTCTACAGGTTCCAACAGCACACTGACTCTAGTGAGACCACCTGTCTGAGAAAGGACCCACCTGAGTGAAGTCTACAAAATCAGGTTGCCAAATGCTAGGGGCAGCTCACAAGTTAACTTGGTACCACATCCACACAGCACTTTTATTGATCCTAGTATAGTCCATCTGGTACAGATAAAGCTGAGGGCTTCTATATACCTATCAAGCAAATTTTAATATTACTGTGCTTGTTAGGATTGGACTTTTTTCTTTGCTTACAGAAAATTTAAAAAACAGTATTTATGAGTTAGTTTACAGCTTTTCTCTTTATAGCAATTCCCCCCTTAATGGTACTTCACTCTTCAAATACACAGTAAGAAGCTGGATTTCAACCCCTTGATCATCTATTTTTAAAGTTTCATACTGTGGTAGACTGACATCAGTGGGGATTACTTGGGGCTGATTGCCTTCCAGCATGAGTAATTGATTGACTATGTGACCCCTTTCAGGGCACTCCTGTACAAGGAGGGCTCTTCATTTGCAGCATCTGCTGCATCCACAGCGCTGGATGTAAAAGGTGATATTTTTATCGGATGGATTGATAGTCAACATCACATGAAGATCTTATGAAAGACACTCTTGTTTCTTCTTTAGCACAGTCATTTCACAAATAGAAGAGACGTTTAATTACACTGTGTATGAAAACAGCAGCTGAGAGAAGCTCATCTAAATGTTCTGATATAACAGGAGCACTCACAAACCCATCAGGATTTTGGGAGAGCAGAAATCTTTGACAGGAATGAGCAACTTGATCAGTACCTGCCCTGTACATAGCCCTGCCCAATTTCCCAGACCTGTGGGTGTCAGGGCACTGAACATGCACAGACCATTTGTTACAAGTTATGTCTTTATTTCTACCTTGCTTTCTTAAGCTTTCCTTGGGATAGGACTTGCAGAGATTGCTTTTTCCACCCCCCACACCTTTTTTTTTGTTTGTTTTTGGCCATTCTCAGACTCTACTAGTGCAAAAATTAGATTTATGTGGACACAGGTTTGGTATTACATTACCATGCCAGATAGAAAATAGCCATATTTCTTATGGTTCACTCTTCTGTTTGTTAGTTCGGAGGTTTGTTTTGGATTTGAGAGGCAGATACAGTAGTGCTTTGCACATCTCCGCTGAATATCTGTGCAACTACAGCCATCAAGACATACATGATGTGTGCATGAATTGCAACTGGTGGTGTAGCCTCAACAGTTAGCAGTAGGGAAGAAAGAGATAAAAGTCAGGTTTACATACAGTGAAGGAAACATCCACTGAAGTGCTGCCTGGTAACAGTGCAGCTGGCCAGGAAAAGCAAAAGGTTAGATCATAAAACAACAGAACTTTCTGAAAAATAAAAATTGCATTTGTCGTCTTCTGACCTTAAGATGTGAGATGCTTGAGAATATCTACTCCAAGAGAGTGGAGTTGCACCAAGTGTTCTGATGAACAGTGTGTGCTCAGCCTCCTGCCAGATGGGATCACTTGCTTCTCCTCTGTTTGAACTATGTGTGCAACCTCTGCAGGCTCACTGTTTTCAGAAGGGATTTTAAAAACCACCTTATTCTAAAAAAGCTATATCTTTTCCAGATAGATTCTTGACTTTCATTGCCAGTCAGACACCAGATCTTCACGTGGTATAAAGTAACTACCCAAGAATTTAATGTCTGTGCTTTAGCAATCGAGAATGTGACTTGATTAAGAAGGAAATTTCTAGGAAATGCCCTGGCAAAGAAACTGCTAGGAAACTAGTCCTTTGGAAGAATTTGTCTGCTTTTTCTCCCATCCTGCTACAAATAAGTCATTGTACCTTCATCTGGGAGTGTTATAGCAGATAATTAAACCTTGCCACAAATGCAGGTTTTGCTTTTGGTGAAAGACTGAATAAAGATAAAATGCCCCTGTTGGTAGTTCCCCCAAGTGGAAATCACAGGTGAAATTGTCACATAGCCTCTCAATGCCAAAAATAGTAAGCATTAGTGCTGCAAACGCATTTCACATAAGATCGTCACATCACAAAATATTAAATAGCCATGATGAGTTAAAAGTGTAAGGCAACGCTAGTGACCAGGAACATGTTTAGCAGCAGTGTGCCATATTGTCTGCCTCTAAAGGTGAAGAAGGTAACCATATTCCCATGGACTCAACGCCCATGAACAGGAAGGCCCGAGGGACTACCAAGACCGACGACTGCCAAAGGTGAAGGAGGAAGCGCTAACCCAAACAGTTACAACCCAAACACAAAGGGCAGTGCATTTTTAATGTGAGCACCAATCATGCCATGTTGGCACTCAGCCTGTTGTAAGAGGCCACATTTGGTTACATAAATCAGTGGCTCTGAAAGTTTGGACCGATGAACCACCACCAGATTGCAATACTACTTGTAATCTCTATTTTCTTTTAAACTCTATACTGAAGCCTTAAACAGTGCCTATGGGTTAAGGTTAACATCAGCACAAATGTAAATCTCACCCTTGTGAACCATTTTGAGAGCATCAGTAAATTTAGGGAAATTCCCCCCCCCCCTTTTCTTGTGACATGGTCTCGTAAATAACTAATTTCCTTTTCCAACTAGCACTTCTTTCTTTTTTTTTTTTTTTAAACAGCCTCTGGGGTCCCTGGCAGAGATAGAGTCATCCAGTGCCAAGCATAACTGACTCTACACTTTGCCCTCAAGATCTTGCACAGACAAGGCAGAGAGGAAAATATAGAAGGGAAAGAATTGGGCAGAATTATGCAACAAACCTTGTGACAAAACCATGACAGAAATCAGGCTATCTTGTGGGAAATCCATGCCCCCATCACTGGAGTGCAGTGCTGCCGATCCTTTTTTATTTTTTTAATATATATATACCTATCTCAAATTTTGTTCTATTTCCTTTTAGAATGCAAATCATAAGAGAAAATTATTGGAATACGTATTTAAGATACCTGTTACTTATCTGATTTTATGTGCAGAGGCTGAATGTTCCAAGTTTGTTTAACCAAATGTTTTAATGAAAATGAACTTTTTACAATGACAGTGTTATATTAATCACCCACGGACAGCCTCAGGCTCAACTAGCTGGTTTTAGCCTCTCCATGCTTCCTAGTGCCTTATGCCACAACAAGTCCCAGTGGAATCAGAAGAAAACATAACCCGTGTGTTTTGCTGTAGTCCCAAAGACACTAACTTAATCACGTTAATAAGAAAAGACGACTAGTTAAAAACCTGCATTTGCAGAACCATCCCTTGCTGAAGTTGAGATTATAAGGTGTCAGACTGCCAGAAGCATTAGGCTCTGTGCATTTCATTAATGGCTTGGTTCTGGGGATCAACAACCACGTTGTGGGGCTCCAGAAGTGAGCCCCTTTAATACTGGAAGGGGACGTTGCTCTTTTATTAGCAATTTAAACCTTGTGTCTTCTATAGCTTATTGAGCTATTTACATCATGCAGCATCTTAGCAGTCTAACACTTTTACCTCTGAGGTCTCCACTGGAAAGTTCAATAAACATAGAGATATATGGCTTCAGTAGGTCTGAAACAGTAACATAGGAGATTCCTGGTGTGCTTGATATATCGCACCCCACTGGTACTAGAGCTATCCAACTGGAAAATCATAAATCAGCATAAAATAAAGTGCTGGAGCAGAAATGATTCAGTCATTAACACCACAGACGCTCAGCCATTAAATCTCATAAAACGGATAGCAGAGCATTTACAACGAGCGCCCTCCGGACACATGCAGAGACCCAATAGCCTCACGGATTCTGTCTCGGGGCCTTGGTGCATGTGCTGGTGAGATTTACATAAGTCACAGGGATTCGCTGCAGGGTTTATCCAGGACATGAAACCACGTTATTATTTTGCTACCAGCACCACTGGCTGTTTCTGTTTCATTTTAGGAACATCCATGCCCCAGACTGTAGGTTCCAGAAAAGGCACTTGCAGTCTCTTCATAGTACAAAATGACTTTGGACTTCTCCTAATGGCTTGATAAGGATTGCTCCATGCTCTGGAACCAGGGCTATAACAGACCTGATCTCGTGCAAAGCACAGAGCTGTTCTCCAGTGCAATTACTTCATCTAGCATCCCTTAAGCTCTGCTGCTTGCACATTTGGAAAATGGAAGACAGCAATGACAGCATTCATTGCCGTGAAGCAACGTCAAATTACCGAGATGAGAATCTGGCCCGTGAAGAAAGAGAACCCAATTTGTCATCACCTTGCAGTCACTTCCTTATTTTGTTCTAATGCAAAGGTTTGCAAAGTACTAAATAAATCAAAATGAGAAATCATTGCTGTGAAGACAACAAAAGGACAATGATGAATCGAGCCCAAGCCTGAGGGGGAGAGACTTAAGGAAAGATATGAAGCATTGAAGCAATGAGGAAAAACAGAGGAGTAGAGAGTCCACGTAGGAGTCACAGGAGTAAAGGTTTTATAGCAGGAAAGACAGACCTCTGAGCCTCTTACAATCCTTCATTTCATACAGCTTTGTTTTTTATAGCATCTTTCTTTCCTAAGGCTGTGAGCTTAAGACTTTGATTTATACTTCAGAACTAATTTTTTCCAACCTTGAAATGTAGGAAAGAAAATGTAAAGGTTTGTCAAAACAACTGCAGTTTGTTACAACAAAGGCTGTAATGCAGCCTTTTTACCACCTCCAAAGTAGAAGGTATTTCAGGCTCAGAAGGCAGCACAAATATGAGATGTTCAAGACTGATTTCCTCCAGCCATTGAGATCCAATGCTTCTTGTTGGTGTGAGACATTGCTCTTTGCTAGGTGGTGGAGAAAAGTAATGGTACGGTATCGAAAAGCCTGCACAGATTTGTCACAGGAACTCAAAACTGTGTATTCAGGTGCAAAAAAAAAGTTAACGTATTAAGACAACCTGATTCTGTTCTCCCCTCAAGATAATCACAAAACTTGTGCATATTTTTGAGGATGTGGGTATTAAAAGAAAGGGTCTGAACTGAGAGATGTGAGTGGATGGAGAGTCTTCCCAACAGCTTCGTGTTAAATGTTGAATCAAACCCGTAGGCAAGAAGTGAGGAAGCCTGCAACATCCGTACCCACACCAAGCCTGTTTGCAGTGCCCACATTAGCAGAAGCTTCATTGCTTTAAAAACTTTTATGGGTTAAACATGTAAATACTCTACAGCAGTACCCTATTGGTATCTAGTGCTGCCAGTCTGCGTACTTCACGCCATAGTTTCACATTCATCCCACCTAACTTCAGGTACCTAAAGAGCATAATCACTGAAGAGTTATCAATGAACAGAGGTATCTCCAGAGGGCAATTCAGCCCACACAGGACATCGATTACCTGCTGAAGCCAACCATGTCATTAGCTATAGGGGAGCACAGGTTAAGTGTGCTCCAAGTTCAAGCACCTCAGTTAAGTGTCTAAAGCTTGATAGAACAAATCCCCATGTAAGAGTCTTTCAAAGACCCTTGTGGCCACTGGAAATAATCACAGATTTCAGTGGGCTCTGGGTCAGGATTTAACTTCATCCTATTTTGGTAATAAAAGTCAAATGCAGCCTTAAGCATTTAAGAAAAAAAAAAAATTGAATTTATTACACAGCTGAGAAATTTTTGCTGAGATTGCTCTCTCTTTTGGTTTATCAGTGAAAGCTTGCGATATTCCCTGGTAGGACATATAACACTGTGTGTAGAATTTTCCCTTCTCCCTCTTAAATAGCAATCCAAGATCCGAAGATCAACTTAAAAAAAAAATAGTCTGCCAAAAAAAAAAAAAATTGTAGTTTTAAACACTGGCAAGAGAACCTGTACTTTTTTCCAAGTTTAGTGTCAACAAAAGAGACGAAATCACATTCCCCTTCACCAACGATCAAGCATGATTTTTTTTAACGCCTTTTGTCAGCAGTGCCAACTTTTCCGAGTTACTCTTAAACGCAGTCATTGTAAACAGAGCTAAAACCCGTCTACTCTTATTATGTCACCACACCATAAACTGCCTTGATAGTGAAACAACAGCAACAAGACTGCAATATTCTTGCTAACAATCTACTATGACCAAAATCAGTAGGTCAAGTACACAAAGCCAAGAGCAGACTTTGGCCATGGCAGTGTATTAAGGAATACATCAGTAAAATGAAAGCTACCATCTATACACAGTATCAGAAATATATAGCTACAGTTAACTATCTGTATTACTGCAATGCCTGAAAATCTTATAGCTGAACCAGGATCCCATTCTTCAAAGTGACAAATAAATAGAGAACATAAAAACAGCGTAGTGAGACAAGTATTAAACCCTGTTGCGGAACAGGCAGAGGCCATAACCCAGACAGACAGGGGAATCACACCCGTGCAGATACGTGGGACAGGGAACCCTCAGCACATCAGCTGCCCACCCATTGCAATAAGAAAACTTTTATGGAGGAACTAGAGAAAAGGTTGGGAGGTGGTTTTCATTATAGAGAGCCCCTGCTGAGCATAGGAAAACCTTTAAGGTACCTCTCCCCGTGTTTAGTCGCTGCACTATTAGGGGTTTTAACAGGGGCCAGGTGAGAGCTGGTAACTCAAGAGTAATAAAAAGGGTAGGGAGGAGTAGAAGAAGAGAGAAGAGGCCATGAGCAGTCCTGCAAATGAGAACAGCCTGCTTATTCCTGATGTGACTGGGAAGAGGGAAGCAGTGAAGGGATACAAAGAGAATTGGTGACATGGTCAAGGGGACAGGTTAAGGAAAAGACCTTTCTAGAGGCTTCCCAACAGCTACTAGGAAGGCGGACCACAGTTACCAAGATGAGAAAAACAGTTGCCACAGTAATTGAAATGGGACACAACTAAAGCTGCATGTCAGGCCTTGTTTATGTATATGAATGTGGAAAGAAAAAAAAAAAAAAGTGTTTTGCAGCAGGAATCTGCAAGATTTAGACATTGGTCAAATAAAAGCATCTACGGAAAAGTCTTGGCCAGGAACAACGCTTCAACCTAACAGACAGGATTTTGTCCTTACTTGTCTAGGAAAGAAGCAGCAGGACGGGAGTAAAGATTAACCTGTCTGTAGCTACACGGAGCTAGAGCTGGCAGCTAGATAGCTCTGAAAAGGTGTCAGAGAAACTTAGATGTTCTCTTGAACATGGGTCAGATAGTGGGAAGCATCAGCTAAGAGATGGAGTGGAATTTATGCTTGCAAGTGGTGTTACCTAGATGCAAGGTCTGAGTCAAAGAGAGGAGTAGGTGGGAGATGGTTCCGGGAAACCCCTCACAGCGGTAGGAGGAGGGCGAGAGGGTTCTGCTACCAGTGCACCCAAAATAGCAAGGATTAAGAAGGCCAGAGAGAGAGGTCTATGGCTTAGATGTATTCAATCACAGAAATGCAGCTTGGATAACATAACCTTTGGGATCTATTTTGGGTGTAGATAGGTGTTTTTAAAGCCTAAGGGTATTCTTTATTAACGTAGGTATTTCACTGCTTTTTGCCAGTGCAAATGGCATGAGCACATGAGCACATTCATGAGCGCACTCCAGACTGCCGTACTCACTCATGCAGCTTTTAATAACCAGGCAGAAGGTGAAGTAGAGAGTAGTCATAACCAGCCTTTTTCCCTGCAAAATGCTCATGTTGGGAAGAAAGAAATTTGTCAGAAACCGAACTTCCACGCATCATTCATTTCCATTTGTACCAATACTTGCTTCTGCCCTTTGGCAATTGCTTTCTTGCCCTGCACAGTGAAGTGAAAAGAAGGCAAATAATGCCACCCACAGGTGTACGGGTTTATTGCTGCGATGAATTTTGAGGTAGGTTTTCTTATCTTGCGGTTAACTGGAACGTTAATTCTGACTTGCTAGTGACACAGGTTCCTCTGAATTCACCTGCACTCGTGGCGAGAACTACAATGCCTGCGCTTGTTCCGTACTGCTTTGTTAGAGAGCTTATGGTTTTATTGTGCAGCTGGCTTATTTCTACTACAAATGATGTAGAAAAAAAAAGTTAAAAGTAGAAATTAAAAATAAAAAATCCTCCCATATCAGCACTCAACAATATGCAGATCTCGTGAAAGCATTTCAAAAAATGACATTTGTCATCCACTTTAATTAAAAACATACAACAGGCACATTTTCATAGTTATGTAGCGTATTTCACCTCATTTTATTTTGCCATTTCTAGCTTAGAGTTCGTTCAACTGTGATGACAAGGGTTGTAATGATGTAAGAGTTCTTCCTTACAGAACAAGACAAAAGCCATCTGAAATAAGAGCTCAGTCTTTAGGTACGACTGAAGCAGGGGGCGTTCTGCTTACAAATGCCGTACTCATCCTCCATCTCATTTCCTTTTTCCATGCTTATTAGGAGCGTTGGAATGGAAACAACATTTTCAATAATTGTTACCTGAACATTAAAACAGGATTTTATGTTTAAGGTAAAAGGAATTAAAGCATACTTATGAGCTTATTCTTCCTTTCTTTCAGAGCCATAGGACTCCAGAGTACACAGTGTGGTAGAGAGGCTCAGGATCAGATTGCACTGCAGGGGAAGAGGCAATGTTTTCTCTTCTACGTGATCTCTCTCAAAAGCAACTAAGGTAGGCCACTCAGGGGAGAGAAAGCCCTGGCACTCTGCATAGATATATTATATCTCACAGCTGGAATTAATTTACATCCTATCTCCTAGCCAGATTCACAAGAGTGAGCTCTGAATTCAGTGGGATGTATGATGACTCTGTGTGCCATAAATCCTCCTCGTATTCTGCTACACCTCAGACCCTTACAAAAGATCAATTTATCTGAATTCTCTAGGGTTTTCCATCAGTATGAACTGAGGCTGCAGACAGATGCCCTTTCAGAAAAACTTGTAAGAGCCAAAAACACAGAGAAAATGGGCAAAAACAGGATTTGGTACTGCAAAAGTTTTGCTGAAAAATGGACTAGTCCTAGCCGAAGTGTATTCGCAACATGAAACATGGATGGTATATGCTGAGATTATCTTGGATGTCCACGTCAACTGAATAATTTAAGAAAATCAGTAAGGGAAATTTTCCATACTGAAAACAAAAATTGAGAACCGACTTGTCTGAAACATGTTTAGTAAGCATGAGAATTCAAAGATAAGCTATAGAGTCCTGCACTTCATCTCATGTTAGACATCTTACGTTATAGTTTTCTTGTACACAATTGTAGATACGGCACCTACATTCCAAAGTCTGTATTTCAGCACAGTATTAATGTCATCCTATTTTACATATAGCAGTAAGTCTTTGCACATATAATTGTCCATTGCACATATAATCATTTAGCTTATTTTAACTTATTTATTGTACAGAACATACATCAGCTGAGGCCAGATTCAAGATTAATTAGAGACACAGAGTAAAGAACATGAAACTGTTCTATCCTAAGCTCTTCCTAGACATGCTTGCACTTTATTGAAAGAGTTCATCAATACTCTTATTTAAAGACCCTGAGCTCTTGAGGAAGCACTGTCATGTTAAAAGATTGCTATCACTGCTCGCACCATAGCGGAGAAGTTATTTCTGACACCTAACCGCTCTCATGGAAATCAAAGGCATCACCTACTGTCCTTAAATATTTGAAGAAAATAAAAATAAACTACTTGGGTATTTCAGTAAATGGATTTTTTTTTTTCTCTCATTAAAACTTATATTTAAATACTTTCAACCTTATCTTAATTCCGTACAAGATGACACACTTCCCTCTCACACTTACAGCCCCGGGGACAAAGCACACGTCGGGTGATGCTGGGCACTGACAGCAGGTCCTATAGCTGGGGCAGTGCTGGGTGCTGCACGGCTCCCAGGCTGCAGCTGCAGACGTGCACGTCTCCAGCTCGCGGGAGACAGACAGGCATGAATTAAGCAGAACAGGGAGCTGAATCCAGCTTTCCCACTGAAAACCTCTTCAGAAGAGTAGTAACTGGTAATGACTTTGTACGGCTACAACAGAGTAGTGCCTTAAATTTAGTCTCTATACATTGCCCAGTCTCTGATGTAACAGCAGCTCCAGATGTTCAGAGCAATCACACAACACCTGCGACATAGAACAACCCAAGTATTCCAGCTCAACCAATTCAAGCTGTCCCCCAAAACAAACAAGTTTACCTACATTTCTTTTTATACAGTCATTAAAAGAAAAACCTTATTCAGTTTAAAGATTCAATAAGAATACAAGACCGTTCAAACAGTTTTCCATCAGAAGTGCTGCATTTGTTGTCATACTGTTGCCATGTAGGATTTCACCAAGCAGATGATGATAACGTTTCTCACGACAAATAAGACCAAAACACCCTCCAGGCAAATTTAGGGAAATCCTCACTCACAGGCAAGTGTGATAAAAATGCATCAAGCTAACTTCAGAAACAGTGATGGTGAGGGATCTGATCCTCAGTAAACTTACTTTCAAGGCAACACCTATCTGCATGATCTTGAGGACATGTTATCTGACAGCACGATTGGATTGTGCCGACATGAACAACTACCCGTTTGGTGGTTTTGCTCAACGGGACTATCATTGAGTAAGTGTCAGCGTACATGGACTGTTACATTTATGCCTCCATCCATCATAACCAGCACTGCTTGCTGACTCGCAAAACAAAACGTGTTTCACAGAGAAAATATCAGAGAAAGCAAATGCTGATTCATTGGATGATTTGGGTGGTGATAGCGACTGCCAGTTTGTGACTGGAGAAGCTGAGAAGGTTGGTGCATTTGGAGACGCATCCAGACCTCCTGAATCTGGACCGTAATTCTCCAGGGAACAAAGTTCTCCCTGATGGTCTCCCCATGGGGAACAACAGCACAGGATCTCCCTTCCTCCATGGAAAGCCCTTTTGTGTTTGGCCCCTGACGAAGGTGAGGAGGTGCTACACAGGGCACCCCTGTTAAATAGCCCAGACCTCACTGAAAGCAGTTTTACACAAAGCTCTCACCTACTCGCAGATTTTCTGTCCTCTGGACACAGCCTGCATCCAAACACTAAGACACAAAAAAACTGCAACCATATGAGTTCATGACTCTGCCACAGGAGAAGAGAGGGGCAATCCGAGTCAGAAATTTGAAACAGTTAAGTAGGGTAGCCATAGGTTAAATCTCTAAGGATCTTCCGAAAATCCAGCATACCTGCGCCTGAAATTGGACACTCAGTAATTAAGTTTTCACAAATATCTATACCCATACTTACAGATAAATCTTCATATATCTAAAAGAAACACTAAATTGCAACATAGGAACACCAGCCCCTCAATGTTCCACAATACATTGCGGGCTCTAAGACAAATAATGGCAAGTACTAAGGGCTGCACAATGGGGAAAAGCTCACAACATGGAACCAGAGCTTTCCAGCACCTCCTGGAAATGGCATTGTTGCATGTTGACAGAAGAGAGCTACACTGAAATGCAATAATTAATTCCTTCTACAAATCTGCAGATTGGTACCATTTCCTTTGGGTTCAATGGAAATGGTACTAAGGAAAACAGATATTAAAAAAAAAAATTAAAATACATGAAAGTTCGACCAGGAGAGATTGTGAGGCCTTTCCCCAGGACCTAAGAACACTCACGCATCACAAGACTCTGATCCAGAGGAAAAGCAGCACAGGGACCCACAGGAGGAAGGCTAGCCAACCCGCACCAGTGCAAGCACGTTGCTGCTACCCGTGCCATACGGGATACGGCTGCCAATCTTCCAGCAAGACTAGAGTCTCCTCTTGCTCCCTCGCTATTATGTGTCAAGTGCCTACACTCTCCAAAGGTTCAGAAGTAGAATTTAAAAAAAATCTGACTTTGCTTTCCATATATTTAGAGCTAAATCCACTCCAGCTAAGCTACAATTTTCTGAGTTTGCTTTGCTGGCAGCCTTGCTTTGAAACAACACCTCCCTCTACACCTCCTCCTGCCGCATGCTCCCAGCCACCCGCACGCTGCTCTCGGCTGTTTCTTGAGATGTCCGCTGAACTGGGCAACAGATTAAAGATGGGGATTTAAAAGTGACCGCTACTTTCAGCAGTTTATTTTTCAGCCGATGAACTCCAAGCACAGCTCATGACCAGAGGCGTGCCACAGGGTTAAGAACAAGCACATGGGAAGGAGTACTCCATGACCTGCCACAGCCTTCAAAGCAGAAGCTTGCAAAATTACACTCCAACAGAGACCCAGCAGGACATCGCAATCACAAAACGCTAAGATTTGCAGTGGGGCATTTTAAAAGCACCGCAGGGATCCTACCCTGGACCCACACCAACTCCACAGGGAACCGGGCACTGTTTGCACCAGCCAGGAAAACCTGTGAAAGTATACTGCTGATACACTTTGCTGGACTGAAAGAGAATTACAAATATTATTTGCTCTACTGGAATATCAAAAAGGAAACCCAGCCAGAGCTCCAACGAGAAACAGATAAATACCTTGGTAGTTGTCCAGCGAGCATGCAGCCTGGATTCATCTGTGGAGAGCCGATGATAGAAATCTTCAAGCACAAATCCCTTTTTCAATTAGTAATAAACCAGGAAAATGATATTTAGGGGAAAAAATATCAAAAAGTTTTCTTCTGCAAACACAGTTTGCCATAGCATGGATGGAACAACATAAACCATAACATACAGATATTGAGTGTGCTGCATCTGCCAAGCCCACACAGCAGCTCTCAGAAGCATGAAGAAAGCCACTAGCAGCAAAGGTTGACAACACGAAGGTAACAGGTCAGGAAAAATGCTTCAGAGCACATTGTAGGGGCTGGTTTGCTTCACCCAGCCGGCCAGAGTACTCGCACCAGGGCACGTGACAACAAGCTAAGCTTCCATCCACTTTCCTTCCTTAAAACACACCTATATAACCTTAAATAATACCAGCTTACCTACTACCTCTTGGTCAATGCTTTCTGAGTTCACTCTAGCAGCTGACTGACTTGACTTCTTTCTTAATAAGCCCCACATGAGCTCAGTAGCCCTCACGTGCTCCCTTCCCTTCCCTTCCAGCAAGGCAGGGTTTGGCCCTGAGCAGTTCAGCTGTGCTCGCCCCTACCTCACCCACAGCACCGCAGCCAGGAAGAGACCAAACGGAAACACATCTCGTACTCTCCAGGAGGATATTTAAGCCTACAGAGTGTTTTTTCACAGGAGTCACCATAGACTGAAGGAAGATCCTGACCTGACACAACTGAAATCAATAGAAGTCTTTGTACCAGCTGCCCTGCATGAAGAATTAGGTCAGAGACTCAGCCTTAAAAATCATTGGGATGGAACAGTACAATTTGGGGAAATAGCTGCTCCTAACCACGACCAAAGTTGAAATTACACTAAATTTAAGTAGGCGAGCAAGAGATGTAAAACTGTATTTCAGCTGTCTCCGCTCAGTTGTTCCCGCCACCGTCCAGAGCAGAGGCAGGGAGCAGCAGAGCGAGTTGCACCGGCCCTGCGGTTTTGAGAGGTTACAGGCAACCACCCCAGCTGCACTGTGCTGAACACCAGTCCAGTTTTTGGAAAATTCAGCTTCAAGTCAGTCGAAAGCATTTCCTCGTCAAGTAAACAAGGATTTATTGGATAGTGCTCAACACATCCAAAAAATAAACAGTACAAAAAGCCCACAGCTTTGGGGCATTGCATGGTTTTTATGGCATTTGCACACAGAGAGGTTTGCTTCAGCATTTCTTTCAATTTGAGAACATTTAAACTCTAGTGTGAGACTTGGGGATGTTCAGTGGCACCTTTGTCACTTCTGTTTATTCTTGCGATTCATACAATAGTCTCAAATCTTACTAAACTTGCTTTCCCTTTTAAGAGTTTGAACCTGCCATTTTTTTTAATAAATATCTTCCCATTCTTGTGTAAAAACACAATTAAAGATTGTGTTTGCCTTAGATATGCCTTAGATAAAGCAGCCATTATTTTTATCATGACCCTTCCTTTCCAAAACAAGCGTGGCTAATCTTTCCCAAGCAAGCATGCCTAATCTTTCCAGTCTCTCTTCAAGGGAGTGCATTATCACGACCCAATTATTCCCGAAAAGGATAGCTGGGAAATTTCTATATCAGGATGGTTTGCTCACAGCAAATGCAGTTATCACAAAAGCAGGAAAGCTTTGGTATCACTTAGAATGGTTTTCTGTTAAGAAAATTTAGATCAAATATTTCCTTGTCGAGGAGCTCGATGAGATCTTGTTTGTTGCCCTGTTCTGTTCCGAACTGGATAAACGCAGAACTGCATTAGCCCGAGGTGTGCAGGTGAGGCATGGGAGTTGTAGGTCACGTATTTCATTTCAAAAGGGAAGACTACTGTTTTAGTTTACACTTTCTTTGAATTGCGCAGATAATCAAAAGTAAATCTCATTGAATTTCTTGAAGTAAAATGAAGAGAAAAGGAAAGAGCGATCTGTGCCCCTCATCTCCACACTTTTCCACCATGCTAAATGTTCTGACATGAGGATGGGATCCGATCTCACTGGCCTGTCCCAGGTAAACAAGGTGGTGTCCACTGACAGGCTGTCTGCTCGGGCAGAAGGATTTACTAGCTCTCAGCAGAGCTTTGACTAACTCTATCTGCTAGGAGATGTTTGAAAGATTTTCACATTGCAGTGAGTAAATTTGGGATTATAGTGGGGAAGTTTCTCTGTTCTGACTTTAAACTAGGCATGTTGCAAAAAATCCAATAAAAGCCACAAACAAATAGACGCTCTTCACAGGTCATATAACCCACATTGAATTGCTGGGACATTGCTGAATCTGCCTCCTGGAGAGACTAGAAACTTTGACATAAACCTGGCCAATCGCAAAACAGTATCAGGGTATTTTAAAGATAAATTTTCCCATTTACAATTCAGCAGCATAGCCTTCTGTGAGAGATTCAGCTCCACGACTCACCCCCAGGGACCGAAATGGTAAGCTCTCTATCCATGAAAAATGAATGCACGTTTTATCCAGCTTCTGAACACTGAATGACCATACACTTTACTGAAATGGTATTTCTTTTTATAACTATATAACAGCTTAAGGGGGGAAAGAAAAAGAAGAAGGAACCCAGGGCTGTCACTTTGGAAAGCTTTTATTGTAATCAACCTTACAACGCTTTTTGTTATACAATACAAAGAATGTTTAATCTCTCTTGGCTGGCACATTCCCTCCAGGGTTTTACTGCTTAAAATGGGAGCTTTTGCTTTGACTGTGGTGAAAATAGTGTCAAACCCTATTGCCAGGCACCGCTTTTACTCTGGATTCATTTGGGAAGTTCTGAAGAATCAACGACTTCATGAGATGTGGGAAAAAAAATAGGGTTCCTTTTGAAGAGTGATCATATATTTCCTATACGGTTTGCTTCCTATGAGTACAGCCATCTCTAAAATGTGTTTCATTTTGCCGTCGCAAATCCTTGCAGAGTTTGTGGTTTGAATGATTTAAAAAAAAAAATTATGAGCTAGGATTTCCATGACACTTGTTCTCCATAAAATTTCCCCAAACACTTTCTGGATGTGCAGTCTCAAGGCGTTCCAGGTAGGAAGGGAGGAGGCAACAGAGGTCTTGGAGCGAAGCCACTGAGCTAGCACTCAGAAGTGCTGAGCTGTTTGTAAAATTGAAACTTCAGCTTTTTCTTTTTTTTTTCATGTTGGTTTAAGGGGAATTGAAACAGTTTGTACATAATGAGCTCTGGCCTGAGTATTTTCTAAAGCTTAGGCCAAATTCAGCCTCTGAGATTTGGAAAATGGTATTAGAAAGTTACAATGCAAGAAATTCCTCTGTACTTCTAAATTTTTGCCAGGCCTACAGACTGACAGATGGAAACTTCCCAAGAGGATTTAGTTTTGTTCCCAGAGAGCCAAACAAGCAATTTCCCCCTGGATAACTTCATTGCAACCGGGAGAAGTAAAGAGCAAACAAGAAGAAGCGTAGCTCTCACAGGGTGAAGCACCACATAGTGAGCAATGTGTAAGTCCTGCACCAGAAACCACAGACACCTCTTCTCTCTAGAGAAGTCCCCAGAAACAACTTAAATTCATTAATCTTGTTACATTATTGTCTCTACTCAAGATAGCAGCAGTTTCCAGACTAAAGAGGATATTTCAGATAAACATCCAGATTGAATCTCTGTATCTAACTGAAGCCAAACAAAGCTAAGCTTTTATTTTCAGCCTCTGCCAGAGCGGCATAAAAAGAAGTATCATAGATAGAAAAGTAAATGTGTTGAGTTGCATTAACAGCCAGCTGCCCACCATAAAGATGTATTGCTGGGACTTAATGCCTTCATCCTGTGTGAGACCTTGACAACGACGACAGAGCTTTGTTTATGGTTTGGCTTTCACAGATAAATTTCTTCTCCTTGCCAAAGAATGAAAAGATTTTTTTTTTTCTTTATTTATTGCTCAGGAAAAAAACATTACGTTTATAGTAAGTGGATGTAACTGCTATCTTAACAACTGTTGTACTTAACTTAAAATGCATCCAGAATAGATTGCCAGTAATAGAGCCCCCAGAACTGTATTTCAGTAGCAACTAGAAACCAGTAGAAACGGTGTACTTCTTTTGCTAGATATATTCATATTTATATTCATATATTCATATAAAATTACATTAAAGGGCCACAGTGTCTCTGCAGCTTTCTCAGCTGTATGTTGTGCAACTCCATCTGTGGTCCCCAACTACGGTACGAGTTGATGAGCCTTGCACCCTGGGTTGAAGAGGCTGTGTTTAGTGATGGGTTAGGAAAAAAATATCTTGTTATTCCAAACAGAACAGAAGTGAAAATACTTCAGTCAAATAACAGAAATACTTCCACAAATTTTACTAGAATTAGGTGAGGTTTTCAAAGGAATTCAAAGAGTTACACATCTGTTTTTCCTGACTTTCTATTCAGGCTGAGGCTCGTAACCCCTTTGGTGCCTCTAACTGTCCAAAGCAAGGCTACTGGGCTGTCACTGCTGGGTTGGATGACCGTTGTCCATTTGTGCAGCTCCTGGTGAGGTTAGAGGGAGGGTCCTAGCAGGTCCTGGGGAAGGACTGTCGTCTTCACAAGACCGTCCTGCAGGTCAGAGAGAAACTGCACCACTTGTCCTCCTTGTGTGGGCGAGTCCTGCGCCGTGAATAGCAAATAACCAAAGTGAACGTGGTGTCTGACAGCCCAGTGGCCGAAAGGTTTTGGCATACACTAGTCAGGAAACATTTCTGCATGTGTCACATACAGGGTGTCAAAGCCAAGCATGCAATTTTATAGCAGTGTACAAATGAAAAAATAGGTCATAAAATAGGTCATAATAAATCCCCTATGCTGGCTAGTTTCTCATTCAGCATTTTGATCAATCCTGATTGAGACTCTTATGGATTAAAGGAGAACGGGTAAGGAGTTGACATAAGAAAGACTGCGTTGGAAAAGCTCTCATTTCTCTGATAGGTGCTAGATAGTAAATAATCCATCTTGAGGAAGCTTTGGGGGGCTGGAGAGCTTTCCGGTCTGCTAGAGATGTTTCTTAGTCTTGTCTTAGATATAAATGCAGAAGGCAGGTCACATTTATGCTGCTTCTCTGTTTGTAACCTTCCAGATGATAGATAATTACTCATAAATGTGTCCTACAGATGCTCCAGGGATCCATCTGCACATGTCTGACAGAGTAGATGGTTCTGGATGGGTTCAGAAGAGGCCAGAGCTGTGTGAAGAGTGGTGGAGTTAGGGGATGCTTAGTAATTCAATTGTGCAGTCTCTGAATGGCAAATAATAAAGCAATTATAATAAGGCTATCGATACAACAACGGTTCCTTTGGAAACCAAACAATTGTACAGCTATGGAAAAGCACGGAGCTGGCTAAGTGGGGGCAGCCAGCCCACCCTTCCACTCCAAGACAGCATCACCTATGGCCACAGTGGGCCTGAGACATGCTTGTCCAACCTATAAAAGATTCCACCATCCCCTTATCGATATATCCCAGGGCTTCACTATCTTTTTTTTACTGGAAGGTGTATTTTTCTTTACACCCATCCTCAGTCTGCTTTGTTACAACTGAAGTCCACTATTTTTTGTCTGCCCCTATGGCCATGGTGACCACCCTGATTACAGTTGAACTTAAACTCGGCTCTGCTGTGCAGATGCATACTGCAGCCTGCTCAGCAGATGGGCTAGCCTGGCAAAGCCTGCAGAGAGTGCAGGGAGCAAGAGTGGCGAAGTGAGATGCATAAGGTTTGTGGAGGTGGGAGGAGAGAGCATATGATCTTCTATTTTGACTGACTGGAGACAACCAGAGAAAGAAATGATCCCCCAAATCATCCAGGATAAGTTAGGGCACTATACTGCTTTCTCTAAAATTAATAGCGAGGCCTGCAATTACTTCAACACAAAGAGACTTTTACACTGACCATCATTTGTCTGCTGCTGGAGAGAACTGCTCTGCAATTTTCTGGAGAAGGAAAACTCCATAGCTGACACAAAGCACATAGGTGGGCAGCCAGATGTGGTAAAACTACAGGGAGCCAGCACAGGGAAAATAAGAACTACCTCATGCAGGACTTAGAAATGGAATAAACAGGTTATTTTTACAAGCTGGAAATGACCATATAACTCCAGGGATGAGGAATAATGCAGTGCGTAACAGCATTTGCAGCTCAGCATATTCCATTGCTATTAAAAAAAAAAAAAAAAAAAGGCAATGAAAGCAGATGGGAATAGCACAACCAAAGCACCTCAGAGTTTTATTTAACCACAGGAGAAGTATTTTGAGAAGCCGAGAAGACAGCACTGTGGTATCTGTAGTTATGTATTCCGCCTTCTGCACGCTCCACGGTAATGGGAAATGTGACCCTGTAATCTGCTGCAGAAGTGCTGGTCATTTTATGCGGCCATTAAGATGCAGAATGAGAGCTGCTCTTGCTCTTTCGTGGATGCTTACACAATTTTTCTTTCTTTGCAGTTTTGGCCAATCCACACTAACAGTCAATTGGACTGGAGTTTTCTTTGTCCCTCAGGACAGAAAAATTGGACTGATTCCTCTGAGAATTAAGAGAGCCAGGTATTAATTATCATAAGGTGGCTTTGCAAAGTACCAGTTGGCTCAGCTCTTTTCCTTCATTTTTCAGCTCACAGTAAGTCCTTGACTCTGTTGCAGCTTATCCCATTGCATGGAATAGCACGTCATTCAACATTATTAAGCATGGCCAAAAGGATTCTTAATATTAAAAATCAGCAGCAAAAAGTGAATGATCGCTTGAGAAAGCATTTCTTCACTTGTGTTTTATGATCTGCAACAGAAAATTTTGCAATGAACCACAGCTCTTTGTCGCTTGGTATAGTTCTAATATTGTTGCTGTTGTACTTTTCCACTACAGCAAAATCACTGGTACTACCCTTGAAGCATCTAAACAGCTCAGGTCAGGGGTCCAGACCTGCTGCAGGAGTAAAGTACTGTATCTACACCAATTTTAATACATCCAGCGTACAGATCTGATCCTATGGTCATACTTGTAGGAATAACTTTCCTGCAATATGTAAATAGCTACTGACGGACGCTGGATGGCCAGCGTGCTGGAGAGTGGCAGCCAGGAACGTGCCCAGGTTGTCACTGACATGCATGAGGCAGCTGTGGGTGCGAGGGAAGACGAGCACTGGGATGTTGGCAGTTGGTACTGGCATAGGGCTCTAAATTAGAAACTTAGAGAATCATTTGGCTTTTCCCATCCCCTTATCAAGAAACACTTCTTTTGTTTTTCAATACACGGAAGAAGTTCAAATGAGCACACACTACTCTGAGAAGACCCAAGCTTTTCTCTACAGACTTGACCTCAGTGAAAAATAACCTGTAAGGTCAGAAGCACAGCAGCAAGCGCTGCGGTAGCTGGGTCTGCTCTGAGCCCTCTGAAGGACTCCTCAGTGTTGAGCCTTTGGAAGTTGTCTCTCCTGATAAGCAGAGGCAGCAGGCTGCATTATTGTACCTCTCCCAGCCACACCCAAGTGTTGGCAATTGAAAATGGCTATCCCAAAAATAGTCAAGATGTCCTTAAGCCTCCCATGCACTTGCTCTCCAGATTCATACCATCAATTATTCCACTTGCCAGTAATGGCTTCAGACTCTTTTATCTTTCTCTCAGTGGATTTCTCTGCTGCTTTGTATTCAAATTCACCTTGCCTTCATAAAAGCAGAGTCAAACTGTAAGCCACAAATGAGCCAGACAAAAACAAACATGCTGTTGTTTTCTTGGCTTTCTCTGCAGTCCCAAGCAAAGGATGTTTCTATACCCCTTTGAGAAAGCCATCCCACTCTGCCCATGCTGAATAACTATTTGAAAACAACTGGGTAGGGTTGTACCAGCCACCTACTCCTCGGCCTTAGAAACAGTAGGAAATCCCACCTATCCATAAATATTTGTTATGATGATAGTTCTGAAAATAAAGTAGTCTGGAACATTCCCTATCAGGCCAGGCTGCAGTATCCAGCTTTCTTATACCAATTACTGTCTATTTGACATGCTTCATGCTCTCTTCGTTAATGGGATGAAAGGTTTTATGGGATAATAACCTACTTCCAGTGAGCAAGTGTATTTATGAGACCAAAGACCAAGTCATTTGTCCTTGCAGAAGCAGCCTTGAGACTGTAGTGATTGGCATGGGTCTAGGGTGGATAAACCACAAGAGCAAAACTTCTGTCCCGTGGAACATGGATCCATCATGAATTGCTGAGGACAGAGGGGTTCTCACTGCAGGAAAGCGGAGAGAGCAGACATCATCTTGGTGATGACGCTGCTCCAGGAGAAAAGTAGGAGGACAGCTGTTGGCTTCACTCGAATATTGAAAATGCTGTAATTAGAGTTACTGCCATGTTAAAGAGTCCCTAATGGTTTCCTCAGCTGAATCAAGGTTAGGTTGAAAACTTGTGACCTGAAATTGTGGTCATTACATTATTACCAGAACTTATTGGTTTTCTCGCTCTTCAGACAGTAGGCAGATGGCAATTGCTTCCTAAAATATTCCTTAGCTGAACAGCAGTGACAAACATTCTTTTCACCTCAGAAAATCCCAAAGCACATTACAAACTACCTGGACTAAAAGGACAGGTGAGTTTTCCTTGGTTCTGGTAGGAGCCATGCGACAGCCCCTCTCATCAGGGATGAGGCGTGCTTGGTTAATGGGCAATGATCATACCTGGCTTTCCACCCCAGCTGTCCCATACTATTAATCGCATTCCACCCGTACCCACATCGTCAGTAGGGGGTCATCTTCCCCTACGCCATCAACTAGTTAAATGTAAAATCTGCCATCCCAACACAACCGGAGAAGACTGTAAGGATGGAGGAGGGTCTGCAGTAAGGCATTGCTAACAAGAGGAAAACCCTGTTTTCCTCCCAGTTAGCCCATTCCTTGGGCCTGCTTGTGTGATCCCTCTGGGACCTTGACTTCTGCTGGGTGAAAACAGCACAATCACCTCTGATTGTTATTTCAGGCCGTGTGGGACAGAGACTGCATGTCAGGTTCTTGCTGCAGGCTCCTTTTCAGTTCACAGAATCCATACACAGAGGTCTACCATAAAAGGAAACAAAATCCATACTGATCAAATATTGTCACATAGTGGCACCAACGTATCACATTGTACAGTCCTAATCTGTGTACTGTATAAAAGTGTGGTATCCAAAACACCACCATGAGGAAACCGTTGACTTTACTGGCAGGCACGGTAAGATAGACGGTGTCAAGACTTTGTAGTAAGGACTCTAGATGGGTCTGTACTTGGGGCAGGTAAAATCAAACTGGCAGTACAGAGAATATCTGTTTTAAGCTCAGACCATGGGCTGAAGTTAGAGCTCTAAAACTGTGATTTCCTAGGTGAATGACAGGGGAGCATTTACTACAAAAAGCAAGGATTTTTATCCAAATCAGTGAGTATAATAGTTAGAATTACGGCTGTAAGATAAAGTCTTTAGTTTCTGTCACATCCTTAACCAATGCTAATTCAACCAAGGTATGAATGAGCTAGTATTGGTCCCAAAATTTCTCACTGCTGTAGTGTTCTGCCCTGAAACGCACCTCCTCCAGTAGCCTGCGATGTGCAAAGAGGGCCACCCTCTCCCCAGCACCCATAGCCTTTGGAGCTCCTTTTAGACAGCCTCACAGAGTCTAGATGAAAAATCTGTCTTCATATGATGGAAGACAGGTTAACAACTTGCAGGGCACTTATTTTCAGGAGGATAGTCATAGCTACAACAAAAAGACTGAAGGAAGGAGAGATGCACAGTAGAGATAGATACACTAAATGTTTCTGCTGATCTGCTCCAGGGCAATACTGACGGGCAACATCCATGCCCAGCACGGCAAAGGAACAGCCTTTCATGAGATATGAATAGCCTGTGGATTTCACCAGCAGAAGATTTGGGAGATACAAAGTCATTCTGTACATGGGTGGTGAGAACTGCACAGCTGCCTCAGGCAGGGTGAATATTAACTTACCGAGGCACTTCTTAGACGAGGCAGTATTTACTAACATACATATTTTTTCAGTTTTCTAGTCTGCAGTTATTTTGTGCAGACACCACTGTCTAACTGGAAGTATCTACTTGAAAAGCCTTCTTTAGCATCTCCCAGAATTGTGATATGTTCGATTGGCATAGCAAAAAAAAAAAAAAAATCGTTTGGGAGCAATTTATTTCCCACAGCAAACACTCATTTCCATACCACCTACAGATATGCGTATATCTTTTTGTTCTAATATTGAGAAAAAAAATATTTGCATTCTTTCAATACAAGCAATCCTTGGCTTGAATTTTTAGCTGGTCAAATAATGCTAAAGCAGCAAACATATTGGAGTTTCTGTCTGCACCGCTGGGACCATGCAAGCAAGCAAACAAACTCTATTACGGCCACAGTCTTATCAAAGGAAAGCTAAATCTCCTCGTTAAATCTTGGTTGTTGTTATTTTCAAGAAGACAGACTCTCTACTGCAGGCAGAATTATGGAGAAATGTGCAAATGAGCGGTGAAGGCTGGCAGAGGGAGGCTGCGGGCAGAGCCCCGCACTCTGCCGGAGGGAAGGAGATCACCGCCTCTCCTGGCACTGCACCGCTGAAGTCCCTGCCGGGGAACATTTATCCTGCTCATCGGATGGGTACCGGGTACAGCCAGGATTGGCTCGGGACTAATGTATCGTAGCCATCAACCCCAGCGTTTGGCATTTGTGTACAATCTGGCATCGCTCCATCTTACCTCCAAAAAAACCAAAAAAAAAACCCCCACACATACGTCTTCCTCCTGCATATGGCTAACATCTGTTTGGACAGCAAAAATTCATTCAGGAAGGCTTTGTTTGATAAGGACATATGCCAAAACTCACCTTTATAGAAAAGTGTCCAAAATTTGAACAGCTAAATTAAAACTAAAGCAATCAAGAATACACTCCATAGAAGCGGCATTCAACCCGAATTTGTGTATTCATTTTTAATTATTCTTTGCATCCTTGGGCAAAATACTTAAGCCTGGATTCAGCAGAGCATTTAACCACCTCAGTAACACATGTAAATCCTACAAGATTTGAGGTGCAGTGCTAAAATAGAGCCCCCATTGCTCTATTCCTTTTACTAGTTTGCCATCTGTTAAAATGGACATAAAATTAGTTCTGCTTTCCTACTGTCTTACTGGTTTTGGGAGGAAGGGGAAAAGCAGAAAAGAGGAAGAGAGAATCAGGTACAAGATGAAGGACTATGACATAAGGATAATTATGCCTATCTTCAAAATTTTTATTTTTTTTCTTAGAGTATTATCTTGTGGGGGATACAGTTTGAAAGGAGTTTAAGAGGTTTCCAGTGATTATGTTTAAAGTACATAGAAGTAATCTAAATGGCTGGTAAAATGTCGACTGGATGCTAAACATGTTCATGTTATATTAAACTAGATATTAAAATGGCTTTTTTGGCACTTCAAATACAAGAAACTGCCTAGTGCTTTTACTGGCACTCTTAAGAAATGTTAATAAGACCTTTTCCCTGCTACATTTTAAATGGAAGATAGGCAGTATAAACAAAACTGCAGACTGATTTCTTTATTCTGCTGGGATATCCAGCTATGCTCCCACTGATCAGAGAGAGTTTGGTTTACATATTCTGCATAAAGTTGTCCAGAAAACTTTGAATGAACTCACGCCAGGATCCAAAATTCAGTGTATTCCATGGGCAATGAGAGCTTTCCCCTGGCACCTAGTCCCCCTGCCCTAAGCCAGCTGGGGGATGCTAATTCAAATAGGGGAGTTCATGATTTAGGAGTCTAGTAAATTATACTGACAGGTTTAAAAAAAATGATGTTGGCAATACTGTAGGCTAGATTTTTATCTCAATTCAGGTCGTATGAACCTAACTGTAACTCCCTTTATTGGTGGCACTAACCTCAGACCAGGACCTGTGATCACTGCCTGGCCAGGCTGGAAGGAACAAACCAGCCGCAGAGCTGGGTGCAAACGTTTGTGCAACACGGCTGTCTTCAGCTTTTGACACGTCGCAAAAAAAAAGGTAAACCTGGGACCGGTCAGGCCTCACTGAAAGCCCACTTCAAAGCAAGCTTTTGATTTATTCTGAACTATTTTAAATAAATCCCCCAAAAAAGGCTGAAGTCCCCATCGTACCTACACAGGCTCTATGGTCAGAATATTTAGCTATGTGTATAACAGAAAGCACAACCATCACTGTGCCTTTAATTCTTAAAATAAACTACTAGGAAAGCATTAATGTTTTTGCAAAATAAGTTGGATTGGGGTTTTTTTGGTTGTTTGGTTGCTTTTTTCTGAGAGCAGACTGGATTGACTACAAAAAGGAAGGCAAGTTAAAAGTACAAAGTCTATAAAAAACCAGTGTTCCAAGGAGCAAGCGCGTGCACCTAGGAAATCTTTGTTGATTGTTGCTAATATCTATGATAATTAAGCTAAAAATACCCACAAAGCAATAGAATTTGCAGAGATGACTCTATTGTCTTAAGCAAATAACGAAGCAAGGAACAGTTAAATTGATCCCATGACTCTCATTTCAATAATAAAGCAGCAACAACTGTTAATCTATAGCACTCAGTTTAGATTACAAACCTAACACCGAATGGGCAATTTCATTACAGAGAACATGGCTAAGAGAGAAATGCAGGCAGGGAAAAAAAGTCATCCCTATTGAAACCAAACTAGCCTGAGAATTTCTTGCTGCTCTGTACCCAGAACCATAACCAGGGAAGAGTTCTCACAAAGACCAGGTACATCTGGAGGAAGCCTCTGGTGTCCAAGCAATTCCCTTTTACTTTATCCCGAAGGCTACCAGGCTACAACTGGCTGAACCAGCCCCCCAACATGCAAGCTACCTTGGGCAGTCGGGGTGCCTGCTCCAGTCTGAACACAGGAGTCGTCAGGAAGGGGCAGCTGGGAGGGAGGGACGTTCACCCCCACGTCTGCCCGTGGTCAGGGCCTGAGGAACCACCCTGACATCGCCGTCAGAGAGGCTCCAATACACGAGACACATGTGCGTCCCTGAGGACAGAAGGAGCCGAAGGAGCAGATGGGGAACTTTTTTTTGTTCCTCTATTTTATTCTTGGCCCCGAAATCAACACATGATCTGAAAGCCAACCAAACTCACCCACAGATACCAGCACTGCCTGGAAGAGACAGTTCTCTTTTTAAATTAGATCCCTTCAGACACTTACACAAATCCATAGATATCACAGGGCCTGTAGAGCTGGAGCCAATGAACATCCACAGAGCGATGCTGTAGGTGAAGGAAGAAAAGGCTTTCACCCTCTCTGCTGGCAGCTGTATGGAGCTTATGGGAGTAAGAACTTTCTGTTCTCACTGAAGGTAGCAGGCAGGACTATAAATATCCACATGGAACATATTTACTGAAGGATTGAGTGCCATACTAACAGCCATTTTTTCATGGCAGGACCATATTTCAGAGATACTAGCAACTTTCTGAAATAAAGTCAGAGAATAATTGAGGTGAGAAGGGACCTCTGAAAGCCTCCAGTCCAGCCTCCTGCTCAAAGCAGGGACAACTTCGATGTTAAGGGAGGTTGCTGAGGGCCTTGACCAGCTCAGTTCTGACAAATTTCAAGGATGGAGAGCCCATGGCCTCTCCAGGGAATTTGTTCCTGTTCTGCATAACCCTTATTCTGAGGAATTTTTTCCATATATCGAAGCATGGAATTTCCCTTGGTGCAATGCATGACCACTGCCTCGTCATTTTGCAGCACACTGCTGCGGAGAGTCTGACTCCATCTTCTGTACAATCCCCTTCCATTAGTGGAAGACAGCAACTAGACGCCCCCTTAGCTTACCTTCTCCAGGCTAAACAAACCCAGCAGTCCTAACGTCTCCTGATATACCATGTGCTCCAGTCTCCTGAACATCCCATTGACCCTCTGCTGGACTTGCTCCCACTTGTTGACCGCCCTCTGGCACTGGGGTACAGCAAAACCACAGTTTTCCAACTGTGAGATGCAACCTCACAAGTGCTGAGTTGAGGGGAATGATTGATCTGTTGACTACACTCTTACCCAAACAGGCCAATATGCAGTCAGGCTTCATCACCTTAAACACATGTTCATATTCAACTTATGGTCCACCAGGATCCTCAGGTCCTTTCTGCAGGGCTTCCCTCAGCCTGTCCGTCCCCAGCCCGTATTGCTGATGCTTCCCAGAGGCAGGACTTACTGCGTTTGTCCTCACTGAATGTCATGAGGTTCTCGTTAGCCGATTCCCCAAGCTTGTTGAGGTCTTTGCCTACCTTTAAAAACAGATCCTAGAAGTTTTGGTAACATCTTCTGTGGCCTTCATGAAAAAAGGAGTAAATGTCTCACAAGATTTCTGTAAATATATGCAAGCTCCCAGGTGTCATGCTGTTTTATACCAACACTCTACATTCTTTACAACAGTAATAAAGGACAAGGAAAACCCAAATCCCAACTGACATCAACAAGAGTTTTTACTGCCTGCAATGACCTTGAAAATACTCCAGTCATGTCAGTGCAACAGCAGGAATCAGGATGTCAGCATTAGTGCTGGAATGGAGTTGTTTTAATATGACTTCACTGAAAAGGAAGGAAGATTTAGTTGCTGCTCAGGACGGGGGGGCTTGAAATCTATAACCAGTATCCCTGTTTAAAATTCTGTTAGCAAAATTTATGACACACACTGGAGTCCCATTTTTCCTCTAGTAAGAATATTTCTTTCAGCCATTCATTTTGCATTTCATGAGACACTTCTGCAGATGCAGTGAGCTATATCATTCTATTCTGCTTATAGAGCATCCTGAGATCTAGACACTTCAAAACCTGCAGGTATTGTGATGACTGTATAGAATATCTCAATGAAAGTCTACGTCTGCATCCTTGGTAATTCATTTGTATCCAAGCGGAAATATTCATTGCAGCATTTGCAAAGGCTGTTCTAAGCCGTGGGGTGGGTGTTCACAAAACCTAACCTCCTGCGCCTAGATTCTTGCAAGAATTCATGCTATACATGGGATCTCCTTTATCACAGGAGTTTTGTAAAACATTGCCTCTCCCTAATGAAACTTCCATTTTTCCCCTCCCTTGTTGCAATTACATATGCGTTTTACAAGTACACCATGACTGTGCTGCTTTCATTTTGTTACAATACTCAGGGAATAATTAGTTCTGTATCTTCTAACGAAGAACAAATGTATGCATGCAAAAATTAAATATTTACTTTCCAAAGAGCCATCATGAGTTGTTGTGAGTGCTTGTCTTCGTTATGTGTGGAAAATTAAATGCACTCCATATAATAATTCTGCTGGTATAATAAAGGATTATGCATGACAAGGGAAAAGTGACCCAGTTCAGTAAGAAAAAACCACACACCCTTCTCATGAACTTTTAGTTCATATTGCAATAAGCTCAGGTCTTATCAAATATAACAAGTTAGGACTTCTTTTACTGTATTGAGATACACTGATTGCTCAGGATGTACAATACTAACCTAATTTACAGATTTGAGGGAAACCTTGGGTGGTACCAAATGTCAGGTGCTATGTGAAACATGTGCAGTCAGAAGTACTCTCATTCCCTTCCCAGATGCTAACATAAATTTGATTGAGTGGGAATTCTCCAAATAAAAAATAAAAACAAAATTTTTAAAAAGCCCAAGAGAGTCAGGATTTACTTTCTAAAGAGTGGGTGAATTGAGAACTTGACAAATGAGTGGAAATCTATACCTAAGCATAGGTGGGATGGGAAGTCCAGTAAAACAGCTCCAGATAGGTCAGAAAATATTAGAGATCTTGCTTTGGATCTTATTTTACCGGATTGTAATTGTGCAGAATTCATTGACAACACTTCATATTAAATCAGCATTAGGGCTGTTTTTATAACAGAGATTCATTAGCTAAACACGTTTCCTTAGCACTTACTAGACCTAAAACCTGAAAGTCTCGTCTTTTCTCTTTCTTGGACACACCAGTTGTATGTGAAACAACCCGACGCCTCTGGTAGCTGAGGCCCACAGATTACACTCCTACATAGCAAGCTCTGTTGTCCTCCACCTTTGTTTGCTGGCACTGGGAAATCTGGTTTTTCCTCATCTTCTTTGGAAACTTCATGATGCTGGAGCTTTTGAATTTTGGCCCTTGCCTTCAGGCTATTAAACAGTTGTTCCAAACTTTTTACGTTAGATATCCTAACTTCCAACTTGCTTTAGGAGGTTAAAACATATAGAGAAGACCTTTAGCTTTTTGCATCAATGAATCTATTGCTAAACCACCAGCAATTTCTCTCTCTCTGCAGATATGCTAACCTCCTGTCACTACATGAAAGAGGTTGAACAGTTTCTAGGACACAGAATATACACAAGCACAGAATTTTGAACTGCTTTTCACCGTAGAATTCATGGACAATTTCAGGCTGGCAGGACATTACCCAAACTGAGTCACGGCAATTTTGCTTTTCCAACAAAACTAGCAATAATCACAAAGACAGAATGACCTGTTGACCATACTCAAGTCCCAGTAAAACCCTCCGTGGTCTGGTAAATAAGGTAAATACATGCCACCAGAGCTGCCTCCTTCCACCCCACGCCTGGGGCTCTGCAGGAGCACGCCCTGACTCGAAGGCAGGGGCGCAGCTGCCTGCAGGCACAAACCACCACCCACGGGGCAGGGCAGCGGCGAGAGGAAGCTGCTGT
This sequence comes from Mycteria americana, assembly GCF_035582795.1. Classification (NCBI taxonomy): domain Eukaryota; kingdom Metazoa; phylum Chordata; class Aves; order Ciconiiformes; family Ciconiidae; genus Mycteria; species Mycteria americana. The sequence continues at coordinate 14,024,150 of NC_134376.1, forward strand.
GTCCCTCCTCTTCCCTGCGTAGAGCTGTAACCTCTCCAGACTTCTTCCTCTGTTGTCTTACCCCTTCCAGAGTCCTTTCCAGGGACAACTCTTACACCATCTTCTAATCCTAGCTCTTCTACAAATGAGCTGTCTCATAGTAGTATATTTGGCTGTCTTGAGTACAGTTTTCAAAACAACTTAAAATATTCAGCAGCCATTTTCCAGAATAACCTAGAATGAAACCTACAAAATTATGGAATTGTGAAAAAACCATAGAGGCTTGTCAGGGGATTTTCAACAGCAGGCAGGGCACCCGGTGAAACGTCACGACCTGGGCTAACCACCCACCCACATTCCCACCTACCGCAGGACTCCCTGGCCCCTGGGTGCCAAGATGCCTCAGTCCGAACCACTCTCAAACAAACTTGGGTTTGTAAATCGTTTTGGCGGTTTTGAAAATCAGTCAGTTTAATTAGGCTCAATATAAAAGAATTAAACTGTGATGTAAAATGTCACGGGCAGACACTTCACCAGTGGAAACTCTCATAGCCCCACTAAAATCAAAGGAACGATGACAGTTTACACCAGCTGAAAACATTCCTGAGCATACGTGGAGGTAAAAGAGTGTGTAACCTGAGGAAACAGTACGTAACTGTATAATTAAGTAGCTGGGGCCCGATCCTCTTTATGCACCCTTATTTCCTTACATACCCACACACATTGCCAGAGCAGCATTAACTGGTGCGAAGATACACACGAATTAAATTTAACCAAAGAATGCACACACCGGGGAGAGAATAGCTGTGAGGCCACATACGTTGTGATGAGTGCTCAATGCCATACGCAGCAACAGTATTTGGATTTAAGCTCAGAATTTCCAGGAGTACAGGCTGCATTCGCACACCTGCTGATCACCGAAGCAGCCTGCAGCCCCTCCGCCGTACACCTACCTGCTTATGCAAGTGCACGTAGGCACAAAACACAACCGTTCTTTTGCCTTATGTGGCACCTCAGCGTTTAATAGATCTGTTATCACTCCAAGCTGGATGTACCCACAAGGCAATAAATGACTCAAAGTAGACCAGCAGCTGTAGTTTCCCTGGTGGCAGCGGACCTTGCTTTCTGAGAGCACGCCGGCACGGGCAGCACCACTCACAGGCTGTCTGAACGGCCCCGTCAGAGCACCGGCTTCATCAGGCTGCAAACTCAGCTGCAGAGCAACCAGGTGGGACCTGAGGAAAATCAAAGGCTCACCCAGAGATCACAAAGGAGACCAGACCTATTTACCAACAGGGAGACTGAGGCACAGAGCAATGTAGAAATTGCCAAGCAGCAGCTGAGCACATTCATCCACGAAGTCCTGTAAGAATAAAACTCTTCCCAAATCTAATGGAAGCTGGTGCAAGTGTATTCTTTGCTTTTACTAATCCAAATGTTGTTCCTAGAGCACCTAATGCTGCCTTCTGGGTCTTAACAGCGTTATGCAGAGCTAGAGAACAGAGCTTGCCCCAGCAAGGGAACCATCCTGCATGCAGCTGCACGGCTCTCGCTGGCGTGCGCGGGGCAGGAGCACAGCCTGGTCCAGATTACTGCCCAGGGCATCCTATCTTCAAGTGAAGAAGCTTCCTAAACCACCTTTAACCATGTGGGATTGGGTTTTATGCCCAACTTTTCGGACAAGAAATATGTTTCTAGACATGATCACAATCCTGAAACACAGAGCTGTCTGGGAATCTCACCTTGATAATCCGTGGCCAGTTAATGCATTACGGACTGCACAGTGGCTCTGTACCATACGCACAGGGAGCCTTTCCAGGAGCAGGGAACAGCCACGCTGTCAGGTTTTGTTCCTTGGACAGACACCTGGGAACACTTCCAGCACTACACCATCTGTCTTGATCTTACAGAGTTAAGATATCCTATGTCCTCCTTACCTTCCACTGCCCAGCTCTGGATTTGGTGTCTTTAATGCTTAAAAGGCTCTTTAATCTAAACTGTTATAGGCTAGCTCATAACTATAAGCTAGACCCTCCTCATATGCACTCCAGCAGTGATTTCCTGGAAGAACAGGCAAATTTGGAAAACTAGACATGAGACAAATAGCTGAAGAGCAGTTATTTCACCAAAGAACTGTCTGTGCCCAGATAACTCATAAAAACAAACTTGGCATAGTTTGTGCTCATGTCACTTTGGCCTGAACAGATACAAACCTGCAAACACAGGACAGCGCGGAGCCATCATTCTCCCTCTTCCAGACTGAATAGAAAACGCCTATTTTTGGCTGATACGCTTAACACTGAGCAGTAGATACTTTCAGATAGCCGTTCTGGCTGGCACCCTTCACCAGGCAGTTTATTTCTGCCTCTTGGTCCCGCAGAGTAGATTTGTCATGAAGGAATCGAGCTGTTCATTCACTTTCTCATACATCATCTCCAGAAGCACCATGACTGTCCCAGAACATTTCTATTATCTGGCTGTCAGTGTTAAAATGAAGAACAGAAAGAATATGGTATGTTCTGTTTGGAATGGTTTGAATAGTGTGTTGAACAGCATGGTACGTTTTCCACATCAGGATAATTTTTTTTATCCCGAGGCTTTCATTTAGGAAGAAAACAGAAAGATAGCACTAGATCTGAAAGCCTTAATTTCTAGAATAATTGTAATAAGACTAGATACAGGATTATGTTCAACATATAGCATCTTTTGATTTCCTTGTAACCAAATACTGCTACAACCAACACACTGAGGATGAGTGGACTATCTTTTCGATAGTGGTTTCAGCCTTTTCCTAGAGGCACTATCACCACGCTCAAATTCCTTTTCAGTAGACGGATGTAATTGCATGACACGTGTTTATGCATCCTCTTCACCTCCACCTGCTGTCTCGAGACTGCAAACTGTACGCTGAGGTGGGCTGTGCAGCCAAAGGGATGCATCCTGATTCCTCTTGGACAACAGCACCTGCTTAGCTGTTACATGCAGCCCTACGCATGCACATGTGAATTATCTGATGTCTGTACAGTGCTTGAATCTGTCAGGAAAGCTGTTCAAATTAATTAGAATTATAATTAGCAGACAGCTGAATTTCTTTAGGAAGCCCTGAAAATTCTGCTTGCAATGTGTTATAGTGAGATAGAGACCGGGCTGACACTCAGCGGGGGTAACTGCTTCCTTTCAGACAAGCCTAACCCCAGAAATACCTTCAGATTTCAGGATCTGGCCTTTGGAAACCCATAATAATGATACATATTCCAAGTATGCAGAGGGATTTAAACAGCTTGTTCAGGAATGGGCTCCGATGAAACATTGCATCTCATCGCTGACATCCCCTGAGGGAAGAATAAGTAGGAGTTAGGATTTAACCTTTTGGGATGACACTATCTGGCATATGTTTAAGATAATCAGTGGAATTGCAGAGTGAAAAACTGTATTATCTTAAAATAAATGTGGTTCACCAAAAAAGGTATTCAAACTCAGCTTCATGTAATATGAACAATTGTTCCTATCCTGTAACATGCAACTGTCAGTGGTTACCACAACAAAAAGGGATTCCGTGCCTCTAATTATTATTATACAAACATTTCATTATCAGTGAGCCTGTAGTAAATAATCATGACATCTCATGAGTACAGCTATCACATTTACTATCACTAGCTGAGCTGTTCTGATTAAGGGCCATAGTTTTTCCAGTAAATACACATATCTCTCTCTAAGGAGTGAAGAATGAAGGAGAACTGAAAATCTAAGAGAGAAAAAGAAAGGGTTATCATGTGAGCTTCATTCTTTGCTCAGAATTTCAGGTTTCATATAAAAGATATATGGACATATAAAAGATAGAGGCTACAGAGCCCTTACCCCACACCTCAGATGGACTTCCCTGGACACCAGCAGCAGCTTGCTCTTGTGTTATCCATCAGCCATGGAGGAACCTGTGCCTTCTCCTTGAGGCTGGAAAGCAGCTCAGTGCTGTAGTGTTAATGGTATGTTCCTAAGTGGGCATAGGAGGTAGCCAGTGCATTATGTCCTAGAGATTTTAGCAATTTGAGCAACCCTTCTGTTCTTTTCAAGGCTGCTTTAAAACACCTGTAAAATAAGCTGAGTTACTTAAAGCTACCCTGATGCTTAAACTTACAGGTGAACTTTCCAAAATAGATTTTATGGCCCTTCAGAGTCAGACACTTAACACAGTTGTTTTATGTTTACTCAGCTTCCCCCATTTTTATTCTGGTTCATCAGCAATTTCTGGTCAAGTTTCCAGACCAAGTCAGTAAATGTTTACTCTTTTTTAGTGAACAGGATGAGAAACAATCAAGTAAGGACCACTCTCTCGGATAAGATTTTGTAAACTCTAGACATGACAAGATGCAAGTAGGTGAAATAGGTCAGTTTTCATCTCGTACTTTTTTCTTTTAAGTTTTGGAAACACTAAATGTTTTTCCAACTTCCTCTGAGGATTTTCTGCTCTGCCTTTCCCCCTGGTTCTTCCAGAAAAACGTGGTGACAAAACAGAAAGAGAAAAAATATTCCCATTCTCTTCTGGCATCTCTTTCTTGGCCTCCAGTGCACTGTTTCCAGCAGGGTGCATCCAATCTGCTGTGCCCACGTGGAGGCTTGGCAGGGGCTTTCCTCTCCTGCATCTCACTTTTGGGCTGCTCCTCCCAGCTCAGGGTGGGAACAGACATCAGCCGTTCCCATGGATTAAAATGCTATTGCCTGGCCATTGCCTTGGATCTAATTACCTCTGAACCTTGAGAAAACTCGGCTGTTTTCTTCTTAGCCGTGCTCTCAGCGTCTGTTTGCACTGCGACATAAATACACCGCTCCACCTCAGACCCCTGCTTTGAGCCATTTTCACTTTGACCCCATTCACAAGTGTTCTCTTTTATCAATTTTAAATGTTTCATTGCCATATTCCAGCGTTTCCCTTGCCACCGCCCTCGCTCCCGGCCAAAGTCTCTCTTCTTTGTAGTGAGCTGCCCCCTCTTTTCCCATCCATTGCTTCCATGGATCTCCTGCAGAGGCCAGTAAAGCCTCCCGGCAAGTTGTATTGATTTCAGTCGGCCATTGCACAGTGGTTTTGAAATCTATATAACAACTAGAATGAGAAGCAGCCCTGTCATCCGTATCTGGAGCTCTACCAAATTCCCTGAGGTCTGGGAAGGTCAAACTTCGGTGGAAGCTTTCGCTGTGCCTGGGGCGCTGACAAAGTCCACCTGGATTCTCCAGCATCAAATGCGAACTGGCTCTGTGCCATCTTTTCCTCACCTTAGGCAGGAGGAGGGATTTCACTGTCCATCTATTGCTGTCCATCTTATAGGAACCATATCTTTGAGCCCTATCCCTTTATCAAATATTGCTGAAATTGGCTGACAGTGTCAGAAGCTATTAGGAGGGATGGGGAGGGACGGACAGACACACCCAGAGTCTAGACAAGCAAAGTCCAAATCTGTACTCTGGGCCTGAACTCTTGAAAGTCCCCTCTGTTTGGGGTATAGAAAGAGGTCTCATGGGGTTTCACCTTTTTTTCTTTAGGAATCAGCAAGCCTGAGCTGGTTTGTAAAAGTTGTTGTTTACTGCTCGCTCCTCCAAATAAACTTTTGCTTCCTTGCTACACCACAGTAATCTACCTTTGGCAAATAAAGTGGCTCCTGACGATCTCACCGCAGGGCTACTTCTTGTTGTAACGCTCAGTGCGGGAGCAGCAGGAGGGGTGTTCAGACAGCTTGTTCCCAGCACACACAGCTCAGAGGAGAAGACTGGAAAGAGAGAAGTAGGGGGCGGGGGGAGAGCAATAGAGAGCATAGAGAAAAAAGAAGAGAAGAAAAAAGATGCACAGGCTTCTTATTTCTCCTCGATGTTCACAGTTTCCCAGAAAGGACCGAAGCATGTTATACCAGCTTCCCTCTGGTAAATACGGCGCAGTGCAGACACAGGAGTGGCAGGCTCCTCTCCCGCTGGAGACAGCAGCACTAAAGGCAGCTGTTTCTCGAAGACCCAGGAGAAGCTGTGGGGCTGTTCCTCCTAACAGCTGAATCAGAAAGGAGGCATTTCAATCCCATCTCACTTTGATTTTCCATCAAGCTTTCTGAAGTGTCCAACAGCAGTATGCAAAAACTCGTTCTTCATAGCCAGAGCAGAACAAAGAGCACACAGACCTTTCAGAGAGGCAGGAGAAAGTCAAGGGGAAGGAATGCTTGGGAGAAAGTGAAGTAGCTACTTTTCTTGCTGGAGTTTTCTATCCTGTAATTTTACCTACAGCAGAACTGTGCAAATTTGCAGTAATGGCTGGGAGACCCATTGTGAGCTACTGAACCTTGTGAATTACAAAGTAATTGGAAAAACACAATGAAAACAAGGATTTGCACCATAAAGCACTGCTAGTTCATTTACTGGGATGGCTATAGGTCTGGTTATTTAAAAGAACACTTTGCAATATGCTGCCGTACTTATGAGGGGATGCTTAGCAAAGGAAACAAATGATGAAGCCCTAATAAAGAGAGGTTTCATTGTAAGCAAGAAGGACATTACGACGGTGGTAAAGACTATGTCTATGAAGAAATACCCAGAACCAAATGAGTTCTACTGGATTTTATAAGAGGGCAGATTAATGAAATGACCTTCGGGGCTGTTGCACAAATCCTCACTTAGTCCTCTCTGTCTCAGGGAAGCCACCTTCTGCACAAGGCAGAGCTCAAGCCCCTGCAGCAGTTACCTGCACGAGCAAGGAGCCTCCTCTGCAGCCACTCTTTCCTCCTGCCATCCGTTAGCATCCTTTTTCCCTTCCACTCCTGATAGCCTTTGGTCTCTTGCTGTGTGGACCTGGACAACTGGGGTCTAGCAGCAAATACACCACCAGGTGCTGGAAAACACCATTAAGCTCCGACGATGGCAGCACCTCCATGGAGCCAACAGCAGGAGCGAGGCTTTCATCTGGGAGGAACCTGGGTCCAGACGAGGTATTCTGTCACGGTTCACTCCTCGGCAGAGTTGGAGCCGCTGTGCTCTCTGTCCCCGTGCTGGTGTGTGGTAAGCAGGGTAACGAACGTAAAGAGCTGCCGGTATTGACTCTGCTTCTGCTTCTGAGAGATGGATGCTGTTGGGATGCGTGGAACAAAATAACTCAGAGAAGGCAAAATCCTCTGCCATAGCACTGACAGACCTCAAAATGAGTGGAGATCTTGTGAATGCACAGCAACAGGTAGAGTTCGACCCACCGGCTGCCTGCTGGAACACCGTGGGGCTGCACGGAGCAGGCTGCACCACCAGGCACATCCCAAGTTCCCTAATAAGCCTCAAATCCACTTCAAAAAGAAGAAAAGGTTGCCCTTTGCTTTGTCATTTCTCTCTACTTCCAGCTGTGATACTGATACTCACCCTTCACAGGCTCAATAATAAATGAGGAACAAGTACAAGATGATAAAAATGTTTATCTTCCCTTTCTTTTTTTTTTTCCCCCCTTTCTGTGGATTTGCTACAGATGTGCTAGTTAGTGATGGATGAGTTTAGTCCTCGCCCTTTTCCTAAGGTCTGTTGATTATTTACTGGTGTTCTTGTAGTTTGCTGATCTATATCTACAAAGGGAATTTTGTAATATGTAATGTCTGCATTAATGGGATTTCGGGCCTGTATAAATCATCCGGCCCTGATACTCATTGTTGAATACATATTTCTGAAGCAGATGAGTGCCTACAGCCCCGCTGAAAATCCCACATGGTGCTTTTTAACCCTTTTCTTTTTTTAAATGCTCTATGAGGATCCTCCCTCCTTCTCTTCCCCCTGCCTGAAAAAACTGTGAATGCTTTTGGCATTTGAAGAAACCAAATCTTTCTAATGGTTTTGCTGTTGATTCACTTTGGGTTATAGTTCAGCTGCCTGAATTTTAAATCTTTAGGTTATTTCTGTTTGTGCTACATTGGTCAGAAAAGACAGGCTGGCCTTACCACTACAGATGGGTGGGTTTTTGCTTTGAAATTGTTAAAAACTCCCATAAGTCTATAACATTGAAGATGTGCCTATTTTTCCTACTAAATTTTCCTTTTATTATGGGATTATAAATATAATAGGAGGTTCAGTATTTGCAGAGGTAGAGTACTTTCCCCAGCCTTATTTAATCAACACTATTAATATTTGGACACAATCCTGGTCCACATAAATCATCTGAGGCAGACAGTCATTCTCAACCCTGTTGTGCAAATATGGCAGGCTGACCTTTAAAATAATACTGCAGTAATCACATTTTACATTTATAGATCTCTGCTTATCCCGAGGGATCCCACACCACCACAAGATATACGGACTGCCTTCCGTGAAGCCAGGATCTCCGGTGTGCAAGCTAACGGGCATGCAGCGCCCTGCACAGCACGAGGGAGAAGGAGGATCTCAGGCATGGAAACCAGCATTACCCAAAAGATGTCTCTGAACCTTTGATTCGGTCTGAGCAGAAATTAATTTCTCAAGGTTTCATTGGGTAACTTCCATTGAACTCAGCTCTGTGAAGCGCAAAGGGGACAAACATAAAATAAAAGAGGTGAAAGCCAGAGCTGGGCACACTAGAGGAAAACAACTGCACTGCCTCAGGCGGAGGCAAAGAAAGAAGTGAGGAGATAAGTCTTTGAACATCAGCATAGCCACTAACCTTGGGGCACTGGGTTCAGCCCTCCCGAAAGCATGCTCAGGCACTCAGCCACCCTCACAACACCGGGAGGTCTCCGAATGGCTGCAAGGGGAAAAGAGAAGGCAGCTTGGCAGGTAGACACGGCTATCCTGCAAGTTACGCTGTCCCCTGAGAAACACTTGTGCGCCCAGAAGTTTACCTATTCTTTCTAAATGTGACAATAAAAGATATTACCTCTTCCCACACATCTTACTCCAAATAGAAATTAACTGAAATTGAGTGATAGGAGATTTGGTTTTCTTACAGCATCAGGTTTGCTACCTGACTCATGAAGTGGCAATGCATCTTAGGTAAAAAGTTTGGGGAGCACCAGTTTCTGTCAGATGGAGAAAATTCTGGCTCAGGAGACAGTGATGCTTCTGTGGAAGCCCTTCTATCATTTAGCAAATAATTCATGTTCAAGTAAAGTTTGAGTGGGGATGACCTTGGAAATAACAAGAGAAGATCTCTTCTCATTTTTAGTTAAGTTCGTTACCTTCTCAGAAAGTCCACTGAACATCCAGAGACTCCTCATTTACATAGAAAAGACATTCCCCTTCACGCAGAGGCATAATGGATGCTGTAAGGGTAAGAAAACATCTTTTCCAGTCACCCACAGGGAGAGTTTGCTCAAGACGCCCACACAATAGAAAGCAAATGAAGGGTTTCCATGTTTATATTGGTAGTGCATCTGAGGGAAAGCATAATGAAAAGCTATGATAAAGGCAGGCTCGGCTGGCTTTCTGAAGTGGTGGAGCGCCGTTATAATAAACACTTCCTCAGGAAGCCCCATGCAGCATGGGGTTCGTATGAAAGCACAAATGGAATTAACCTTCATTAAGGCACGAATATCAAACCATACAAACAAACAACGAATGGCACTTTCTCCTGCAGGACTGACATTTTGATCCATGAGACCGTAAGTGTGGTCCCATCTGACACACGTAACCTGAATGTGTCTGCTCCTGATGCTCCAGATGTTCCCAGCGCTCCTGATGTTCCAGAGCTCCTTATCTCTCCTGGCGAACTAGTCTTGGTCCAGGCAGTCAAAGCCATGCCAAATACAGTTGACAGCACCATCGCACAGATCAGGCCACAGCAGGTTCCAAGCAGCTTAGAAGTTATCCAAGCTGAAAAGAAATAGAAACAGAAATAGAAAAGAAATAATATAAGCAGTGCTGCCTGCTGGGTGCGTTTTAGGTGGAATATATATCAACATCAAGCATACAGCAATTTGATTCTGTCTGACTGGAAAACGCAGCCTTCGGAATGGAAGATTACAAGAAAAAAAACCGGCAAAGCAGGATATATCATGAAACATCTCCCTAGTACTGAAAACTGTTTGAGGGTTGTTATTTTCATAGATCTAGACTCTAACACAAAACACGGTGTTTTTCTACCCTGAGAGAGCAGCATGGCTGTACAAGATAGGCACGTCCTTTTCAAGAGAACATCAGAAGCAGGAATGCATTGATTTTCACCAAAGTAACATTAATAGCACGTATCTTCACTACCCAATGACTATAAGGAGAAAATAAACATGATTCAGGCTTTTCAAGCCACAATGGAAACATTATTGGTCTTGAAAATCTTTTGAATGTTTATACTTAGAGCTTGGTTCATATGAACAGGCGGAAGAACACCAGAGTCGGTATCTGCATATACACACACGTACAGAAAGCTTTGCAAGATCTGGGTCTGTTCTTCCCAGCTCTTATAAATTCATATAGGTTAGGAGGCAGAGGGTATTTCTGACCCAACAGCAAGAAAAGGTTTCTTAACTTTCACTGAATCAAGCACAATCATTTTTGGTGAAAAACAAGCTTCATTGGTAGCAGAACCACTTGTAAATTTTTCAGTCCTGACGTTCATCCATGAGACTTCAACTAAAACTTCATCTTTTATGCTGAACTACCACAGAAGACACAGAAATGACAATAACTCCTGTTTGTTAAGATCACACCCACTTTCAAGATGCACAGCTGAATAGAATGAAAGCTGCCTTCATTTACCACCCAAGATGCTGCTGCATTTCAAAGAGGTGATAGCCAAATGCATACAGATGATAAGAAAGAACTGTTCAAGGAATGATTCTCAGCAATGACTAATATTCGGTAATAACAGCCATGAAATGAAAGCAGCATTGAGTTTTATTAAATCATTTTCCACTGCCTCAACACTGAAGCATTAGCATGTGCAGCAGAAAGCTTAACTAAATTATCAGTTGAGAAAGTGGTGTCGGGAGCTATTACAAAATGTATCAGCAGTAATGAAATTCAAAGTCCATGACTGCTCTTAGAGAAGTTGTTTTACAGACGTGGAAGGGGGGAAAGAAAAGCAATCCTAATTAGTAGCCAATGACAACTGTAACTATCAACCTCTTCCACTTCATCCACCTTTGCAGAGTCCCTTGACTGCATCCTTACTGTGCCTTGGTATGAGCAGAGGACAAACTGGGGGCTGAAAGGCCAAGAGGATCTAGGCTATGCCTCACTGCAGTCAAACCAGAATCCTTCCAATCCTCATTGCACTTCCAGGCTTCCAGCATAGAGGCGTAAGGGCTCATTGCTTATTCAGCAGTTAGTGCCTCAGCAGGGGCAGGCCTTGCCAGCTGAAAAGTGCTTCCCTAGCACACCGCACAGAAGAAGAAATTGTAGCTAAATGCTTGTATTTCGCAGCCAAATCTACTTATTGCAGATGTGAAGGAACCACTGGTGGTCCCGTGGTACAGGGATGTTGGCACAGCCAGCTCTGACAGTGGAGCATGCCACCAGCACGTATCGCAGCCCTTGGGTCTCAGCTCAGCGCACAAAGACCCCAGAGACTCCAGTTCCCCTTTCCAATCAAGAAGGGAACTGTTCCTGAAGCACTTTCTCTAAGTAAAACACCTTATGGTTTGGCCTCCCCAGATGCTATCACCCACAGACAAATGTTTGGCCATCATGTCCCTACTAGATATGGTCCTGTTGTCTTCTTTTGACTCATTTGATTTTTCAAAACACAAAGGTCTAGGAGCTCTAGCTTTATTTTCATGACATGCTGCTTTGCTGGCAATTTTTCTTAAGGGCTTTTCCTCCTTTCTCTTCATACTTGGATGCTAGCTAGGGGCATCTGAGAAAAGTGAAATGCATGAAGATGAGCAGCAATGGTCAATCACGCCAACATGCATTTAAAGATACATGGTAGAGACTTAAATGAGAGGAATGCAGACAACAAAGAAAACACACATAATTGTGTACAGAAAAGAGGTTCACCTAAAGGTTAAATTAAAAATATCCTCAAAAAAACCCCATGAGTTGCATGAGCTAGTTGGGCTAGAATCCATTTTGTTCTCACAGCTCTCTCCCCCTTTCTGTTGAATTATGAAGAACTATTAATTATTGCTGCTGACATGGTATTCCTGGTATGCTGCTGTGCTAAATAAGCACGACACACAAAATGCAAACAATACAACATGTTTTATACTCCCATGTGCCTATATTTCTTCACCTTTTATACACATCCCTCAGAGTTCCTTGTGCAATGCCAAGTACTCGCTGCAGTAGGACAAAGAATATCATCCATGTGTGACCAGCACACCAGCTGAGTTATGCGAACTGAAGTAAGGTGAACAGCCGAGAGTCCTCCTAGTACACACAAATAAAAAAAAAAGGGGACATGGTGCAAACAACGTGGCCCACTCACTTTTGTTCCTTCTTGTTGGGGCCAGTACCAGTACCTCCTGACATGCTGTAACTCCCACTGGTTAGTCATCTCAGAGCTAATTATACATCTCCTCCTTAGTTTCTTTGATCCATTATTTTTATGAGAAACTGAGAGAGTTCAGTCTAGCAAGATATTCAAAGGAAGACACCTTGTTCATGAGCTGTAATTATCAGCCTAGAGAGGAGATATCTGAAACTAGAAAATTTGAGCAAAAAAAGAAAACTAAAACCAGATGCCATGTCTGAAAAGTGGTCAGCCACATTCACACTGAAAATAAAATCTATCCTTCATGCAACCAAACACCGGGTAGACCACTCATGGGTATTGTGGATTTATCAGCAATTGATTCTCTAAATTAGCAAGCACAGTGTTCAACCACAGGTTCTTAGGCATGCAGGAAACACTGCCTGGAACTTGTGGTCTATTATTCAGAAGGTCAGACAAGACAGGACTCTGACTTCTGGTTTTAAAATCTTTAAACTGTTAACGGCATGCCCTGCCCAATGCTCCCATCCTTACTGGAGCCTCAGCAATTGGCCCAATAAAAAAATTGCATGAAAACAAATGAATTTATCACCCAAAAAGATAAATTACAAAGGCTGGTAGGCCAGAGACACTACAAAATATACACAACTTCAAATAAAGGCATAGTTTGCTAAAATGTGAAATGCCAATTACTTTTTTTTAGCCGGTCAGCTTAATCATTAATACCTGCTCTGGGATCACTTTATACCACAGCAAATAAAGAAAAGATGAGAAGTGAACTCCAGACACTGCAGCTGTAGGAAATGACAGTCTTTGCATTGCTGGCTTTCTTGCCCTTCCTGCTTTCTAACTCCATGGGTCTGAACTCTCAGGTCTCATTCTGATTAAACTCCACGTGTAAGCTCCATCAGAAGCACCAGTTTACTCATATGTTCTTGGTGAAAGAATGAAAAAAAAAAGTGTGTATATATATATATATAAAAATATAACAGCAAAATCGTAATTCATTTGAGGCTTATGACTGTGGCAGACCAGATGAGACAGAGAAGCTTACAGATGTGCATTGAACATATCTGCCCAGCTCTTGTGACTGGAGACGCAGCCCTAGGTGACTCCCTCACCTCCACGCAGAAAGGACGGACCATTCTGCAGCCTCGCTCCTCTCTCTTGTATGCTTGCCTCATCTGAGCTGTCATGTAAGCCATAACTCTGCTTCATATAGTTATGGGGCAAATTGTCTCTCCAGTGCTGCCCGCAGTGCCTGCACAGTAACTGGTACACAGCCACGACGAAGCGAAAGCATTAACCAACCTGGTCACCAATAAAGAAAGCAGCAGCTGCGTAAGTGCGTTTCTCCACAACAGACCTGGAGATGCCTTCAAGGTGTTAAGAACATTTGTAACTCTTCTTCATAACTAGTAATTACTTGGAAGTACACAAAAGTAATCAGCTTACAGAACAGACCTCTCTTGGCCTATTTACACGACATGTTGTTTTGCTGCCAGTTTCTGTGCCTGAGCTGTCAAAGCAAATTTTCTTCCCTGTTCAAGTATGGATGTGCAGTGATGGGCATGTTTGTGATGGAGCATTACTTATACAGGCCAGAAGGTCTCTGTGTCCCCTCCACTTCTTTAAGGGCTTCTTCATTTCAGCTGTAATTTGTCTGTGCTATAAATACTCAAACCTGGCCTCACTTTCCAACCCAGGCACACGGATTGTCAGGGTATCACTAGAACACACAAAGGTATATAATGCACACAGATTAGAACAGACCCAGCAGCTTGCAGAATGGCTACAGACCACTTGAAAAGTTGCTTAATATTATTAAACCTTCAACTCTCATTCCCTTGAATTCCAAAGCATCATGGCTTTATTTCCAACATCATACAGCTGGTACCACCCTGTTCCCAAACACCATCACCACTTGACCTGAACTCTTCGTAGATAAAGTGTGCAGTCCTGTTGGGTGTTAGCACTGGACTAGCACCGTTCTTCCTGATACTGACTACCTCCTTTTAGCTCCATGTCCCAAAATACAAGCACTAAATACAAGCTGTGAATATAATTTTAGTCCCTAGAGTGAAAATAATCCATCTTACTTCCCCAGAATGCAAATCATCCATTTTGCTGCTTACTCCTTCTCGGAGTCTCCTTCTTACCTGTCACTGAGCAGGGAAGGTCTCACAGCAGGCTCATATCCTGGCTTGTTGCCTCTCCTAAACAGCCTGTGCAGAAGTAGCTGAGAGATTGTCCACCACAACTAACAAGCAAGGACAAGCACGGTTGCTCTGTCTTCTGGAAGGGTGGCCACACAACCAAAGACGTGCCAGAACAATTGCTGAATACTACACTGACAGGAATGGATCATTAAAATCCCACCTCTCCATTAAACAGACCATTGCAGTGTCTTCTGACTGATCTGTTTAAAAGAAACAGACTAAGCTGTATCTTTTAAAACCAGGGTGTACCTTCTTTGAACAAATTGAAAAGAAGGATTCAGAGTCACCTAATGGGGAACAGGCCACCATTCTTGCTGAAAACTTCGTTTCATTGGGGTTTATTTAATTATAGTTCTTTAGAGTGTCTGGACAGATATGGAAGTGCAGAGAGAAGATGGATCATTTTGGTTTGACACTTTGCTGTTTCTCCTCATTTCATGTATTCAGCAGAGACTTCCTCAATCATCAGGTAACTTACAATTTCCCAAAATAATTAGTTGTGCCAGAGCAACATCTCACTGCTCAGTCCTGGAAACCTTCTTAAGCTTCCCACAAGATGTTGGATGTATGATTTGCCACCAACATGAATTAGCAGAAGCAACCTTCATTCAAAAATCTAAGGCTCATTCAAGGATTTGAGACTGTACAACTAAAACTGATTTTTCTGTCACGGTTTTGCATTTGCAATAGTTTCTCTAGGTTTCTTGTTTCAAGATAGTCCAAAAATGACAGGCCAAACTTATTTCTGCTACAGATTAATCTTTCTGCATCGGTAAGGTTTGGGCTAGTGATGACAGAAATTCAAATTTCTGAGGTGTAGTTTCTTTAGGCTTGTTTTGCAAAAACACGCGAATATCAGATTTCTACACTAGCTTTTAGTGTCCAGAATGGAGAATGCAGGAAATCATTAGTCATTCCTGAAAGCAAAAACTCACTGCAAAACTTGGTTTCATGACATATTAAAGTTCAGATAAATGCCTGTTTTTAATTGGAAACATCAAGTCTCAACTCCTAACCTTTGAAAAAATTCAGGAGCAAAGACTATTTACAACCACTGGATCTGCAATGCTGGTTATGCTCAGTCGTAAGAAATCTACAGTTCAGAGATCAAGCCTGGTCTTGGCAGACCTCTACCCCGGTCCTGGTTTGATTCTTGAGAGATGTAAGAGAGAAACTGCGAAAGAAGTGCATATAGCCAAAAAGGTTTGGCTTTTGGTGGAGGACAAATGCAAGATTTAGATTAACTCCACAAAAGTCATGGGACTTTGGCTTTTTCTTTGCTCTGGCAGCTCTATGTTTTTCTTGCCCTCTGGTTGTATTGCTATTCTGAGTAGTTATTTGGGGGGCTGTAGAGGTCTCTAACTAAGGTATGTTAGGCTTATTCAAGCACATAATTTAGCCAAAACTTAGCCAAAATTAGGTACTCTGAAGTGCCGTTCCTGTCCTTTCCGAAGCAGTTACTTCTCTTCTTTGAGCACATGGAGAACTTGCAGTGCCTAAATTAAATGTTTAAGACACTGGCATGAAATCCTTCCTACCCCCTCCATGTCCATGTCTGGCAATGCTGTAGGCTCAGTATGAATCAGGACCTCTCAGCACGTACAAATAACAACTGCATTCTTGTTTCCACGGAGCCTGTTTTTCCTTTCACAGGAAAGATGCATTGGCATAAAATTATAACAACACAGACACAATTATGAGAATCCACGAAGAGGTATTTCCTCCCCTCACTCTGGTATACTTATTCTTGCCCAGGGATTAACCTCCATCTGGCTTTACTCTGTGTTGCCTTGCATGGTCAGCTCATTCACACATTCATTTCAACAGCCACCGGATTGCCTTCCAGCATTAGTTTCAGGTTCTCTGTCTCTTCGCTTTATGACTCCCTCTTGGCTGCTTTGTGCCTTATGAAAACAATATGCAATTCCCTCAAACCTATGTCCCAATTCTATCTAAATTAATCAGCAGGCTTTATTCTGTGAGTTTGCTTTTCCCTCTTGGAGAATGGCCCCATCATACCCTTTATTCATGAAACAGATATCATCTCCAGTCCCAGAACGTCTTTACATACAGCGATATATTTTATCTCCCGCAGAGCTCAAAACATCAGTAGCGTTCTCAGTGAGGTCTTAGAGCAGTGCTGCACCATTTCATAAGCCCTGACTCTCGTTGCACTCGTGCAGCCGCACCGCATTATTATACCATTACACTCATCGGCATTGTGCTGAGGACGTGCTGAGCCAAATGGTTACACGTGCAATGCCATTTGATGGCACGTCTGTAAACTGGTTTCCAGATACCTGGTAGAGGCAGAAGACATCGCCACTGAGAAAGGGGGGAAATGAAAGGCTGACACAGTTAAATCAGTTTCAAAAGTGATCTGAGAAATCTGTGGGTTACGTGAGCGTACTGACCGCGTAGTTACCTGTTTCACCTAGACAGCCATGGACTCAAACTTCTCTGAAGGCCAGTAATAGCAGATGTTTAATTTTCATGGGACCCTTGAAAAGACTGCCTAAACCCAATGTAAAGCTTTGTGATCTGAAGTAGTGACGGAGTATTTTGAAACATTTGGAAATCTTCTGGAACATTGGGAAACATGTGCTTCTACAGAAGGAAACCCTGTCATCTTCTAACTCTTCTGTCACGGCTAGAAGAGTGTAGCTGATACCATGTATCTTGTCTCAATATGCAAATGTTTGTAGCATCTTCTCTTTGGCTTCCACAGGAAGAGAACAGCCCCAGTAATCTGAGCCTGTCTACGTGCTTTAGCTGTTCTTATCAACTGCTCACAATGTTCTAGGTCTTCCCACACCCTAGCTACAAGAAAAGTTCCCCAAAAAATAAACTCAGTACCTCTGAGAGATTAAAAGACCCTCACTTCTAAATGTTACTGGAGGCTGGTACATCCTGTGGCTGGGAGTTGTTCCATGAATTAAAATACCTGAACTCCACTCCTGGCTTTACTGCAGACCTTCATGACCTTGAGTAAGTCATTTTGCTTTTTGTTTTTCATTTGGTTTTTTTTGTCATTTTGTTTTTCAGGTGAAAGATCCCTTGGGAATGGATCTGTCTCGCACAGCGTGTCGAGATACCACTGCCCTAAGCTGTAGGATCACAGGCTTGACTGGGCAGTACACCTTATTAACAAAGAAAAATCCTGCGAGTAAACGTTTCCTATCAGGACTTACTTAACAATTAAAATTTTATATCACATGCTTTTTGCATGAGAATTATCTTTTTCACTTGAAATTAGGCAAATGAAAGAATGTCCTGAAGCTCAAGAGATTTGGATTGATTTGTCATTAACATCCACAGGGACATATTGCAAGGTCTGGTTCATACGCTGCCTATCATCTTCCTGACTGTTGCACATTTACAACAGATGGGCTAGACTCTCTTGAGACTCACAGCTATGTTGCGTGCCCTGATATAGCTATGACAATTGTTCTTAATCCTCTAGGATACCTCTGCCTCTTGTTTTCTAATGCCTTCTGAGAGAACATCATCATCTGCATATGTGTTTTCTGCAGAGATCTGACAATGCAGAGCAGCAGTCCATGTCCCACCTCCTGTTTGCAGAGATTTTGCTCTGAGGTCAGCGTTCTGTCTGGTAATTTGTTTCCATCAATGCTCTTTTGTTTACTGCCTCGGAAAAGTGTCTGTGGCAAACCCGTGCTATTTCATTAAAATCCAGGGAGTGTTAGTCAGAAAAGGGCACGGTCATTAAGCAAAACTATTTGAAATATGTTCATCTTTCCCAAATGCACAATGATTTTTTCTTACTGTGACTTATGCATTACAAACATTGCAACAGTTGCTCACGGAACGGGCTCACACTTACATATCTTCAGGCATACCTTATTCCGGTTCACTACAGGTGACTCCTAAAGCTCCCAGGGAAGAACGAAATTAGATCTCAAGGACATTTTTGGAAGATATCCTGAGTGACCTAAAAGGCCTTTTTCTTCTGTGGATTACCATCCTGACACCAGAAACTGCAGGTTCCTGGCATAACGCTCTCTATGAAGACAGATAAATTGCAGACTGAACAGAAGCAAGCAAAACTTTGCAGTTAGAGGAATCAATGCACAGGAACAACCAATATATAGGAGTGAAACTCTAGTTTAAAGAAGATCATTAATTTCATGGGTAGAGCAAAGTGCTTGTGCTTTAAAGGACTTTCCACTGTATATCACCTCCAAGGGCCCAGGCGGTGACCAGCTCCCAACACTTGTTCCCAGGATGTAATCTTCAGCAGTGACTTTGGAGGTGACTGCTCTTTCTTCTTGAAGATCCCAGTGACCTTCAGAATTTTAACATAAAAATTACATCTTTGTTCATGCTGTAGTCTATAAAAGTCATTTTAGTACTGATAAGGAACATTTAAACAAAACTAAAATAATTGGCACATTGCTGGGACCTAATAAAAACGTCAGCATGAACCACAAACACACATATAAGCTCTACAGCTCATCTGCAGAAGCAGAGGGTGGTAGCTCACTGAGTTGGTCCCTTATAGACATGCACAAATATCACCTAAAGCATGTACTATCCTGAAACAAGGGAAGAGCAATAACCATTTTTGGTTATTTGCTTTGGTTATTTATATTATTGCATTATCTCTGAGGTGCATGGAACATAAGCAGGTACGCTAAGCAGTTACCTTTATGTGGGCCAGTAGAGCAGCAGCCTTGATGAAACTCTGAATACATGATCTGGAAAATCACACCTCTGTAAAAGACTCTTTGATCATATGCAAGCAAAAGAATAACCATTTCGTGTTCTTTCCTGAAGCTGATAAAATGAGGAAAACCCATGCTTACATCCTCAGGGACCTTCTTAACTAAAAATAGAAAAGCTGCAACAGCAACATCACTACACGGCCTGTGTAATGTAGTTAAGCACTGTATAGGGATTGTCTCTGACTCCCAAAAAATGCTCTTGACGTGACTTACAGATATTTTAAAGACCGATGCCAATGTTTTTGAAAGGATTATAAAGTATTGCTTCCTACAGCTTGACATTTACCCCAGCCACATGGGAAGTCTCTTTAACTGTCTGAAGGAGATTAGAAAAAAAAAAAATCAAGAGCAACTCAACTGACACATTCAAAGCCCATCGAAACTAAAGTCAAGTAAATCCAGGACAGCAAGGAGAGCTCACGGTACGGTTATAACACGCTCGTTGTGGCTACAGTGCACCTACCCTGCAGTAGCTCCCTTCCAGTATGATTCAATATCATGACAGTTAGTGCAGCCTCTCTACCCTCACCGTGCCTTTCTTGGACATGTTGAAGTGTCTGCTGAGTCCAGTAGAGCTATGTCTCGTCCCACCAGCGTACCCCACCTATTTGGGGTCCATCCACCTGAGCTGCCGTCGCAGCCATGACCACAGCATAGGCATGCCTTTCAATCAGTTCAGCAGGCAGGCAAACATCCAGGGCCGGCTTACCATGTCACTCGTTAGGAGACAAAAACATAACACAAGTGAGGCAGAGATACTCCGCCTTCTGCTCGGGAGTCCCTATTCTCCTACCGAATCCCCTCGGAGGACATCTTCTGTCATCCAACATCGAAGGCAGTAGTACAACAAAGTTTTATGTACCGCTGATTGCAGTCGAAGCATGCAGCATGAGATTTTCCCTTTATCTGCTCTAACTTACAACTGAAAGGTTGGATTTCCCCCCCAGCACCTTGGGAGAAGTCAGAAACAATTACCTCGATATCAGTGCAATTACACCTGCGTGAAATGAGAGCTTACGAGCTGAGAATGAAGTCTTTCTGTTTCAGGGAACAGCCTCCAGCAGCTCTTCTGCACAGGGACATTCTGCACAGAAAATTGCCCAGTGGTGCCAGTGGCTACAGAGATTGGAAACTGCATTTTTGCCTTACTGTACAGAAGGGATCAATAAGTCTGAACTATCAAAATAAGCAAAACTCTAAATTCTTTAATTCACGTGAAGCAATCAAGGTGAGAGTTCTCTGTGAAAAAATATTCGGGCACAGCTTGAGTTCATAGCAAGCATACAATAGAGTGAAGATTTGTGACCTGTTTGGGAAAAAACAAAGCATGCGTTGTCTTTCCAGACTGTCTAAAAAGACATTTTCCTCAGGTTCCAGAGCTAAATACAATACACAGGATTGGTTGGTTCAGTCTTTAACACCACTTCTGGGTATGATGAAACCTTAGTACCTATATCTTTGGGAAAAAGTTTGCGCTACAGTCCAGATCTTATAAAATCATGCTTCTTAAAATTCTTAAAATTCCAGTTGAATTTCAGACATTTGAAAAGTTGTGTAAAACTACATGGGTGCACTTTTAGACTATTATCCGCACAAAAGCTCAGTTACAAACAGAAACGCTGCATCAAAATTGACTTGATGTCTTTTCTTCTGAAGTTGTTTTTAATGTAATAAACAGTAACACCATTAATGCATTTTACAGCGCTGGGAACCATAGAGATAAATCGTCCTGAAAAGGGTTAATCTGAGATGATACAAAATTCCCAGGCTTCTACAAAGGAAAAGCAATAAATATCATCACTTATTGTACAGAAATACACAAGAACTCCAAATATGAAAGCAATGAATATCTGTAACCTGTTTCCTTATTCTTTTCCACTTTTTAAGGTAAAAGAATGAAAAAGATGGTACTTTACTTGCAGCATTCCCAAAATGTGGATTCACTTTCTCCAAAGAAGGTGGATGGGGAACGGAAAGGAGACAAGGAGACGCGGAAGGAAAATACGATATCATTCATGAGTCTTCCTACTGTTGTTCTTAGAGCTTTCTTCAGCTGATCCTGTCTGAAACACTAACAGCAGGTTTCGCTTGTGCAGCTGGCCAAATACTCACCTGGCTCCAGGTACAGCCACAGAAATCCATTTCAGCTAAGGAAACCCTGAGTTTTAAAAGTACTCAGACACAATTTCCCCTCTCGCTGCCACCATCAGCAGTAATACATCGGTCACAGCATACTTCTTCATTATATACCCAGATGCCTCCAAAAAGGAAGTGCAGATAATTCACCTGTATGTTCAGACTTCACAAAAGGGATATAAATTTGCATTTTAGCCCTAAAGAGACGACTTTTTGTTTGAAGTACGGAATGGTCCAGTGGCTTCACTTGAAATACTGAGTGTTCAGCAACATTCCTCTTCCCAGGGTCACGCAAAGTTTATCTTTCCAAATCACTCAGTGCATCTATAATCAAACTGCATCTTGGCTTTAGTCCTTAGGTTTATATCTTACTGTCTGACACTTTGTTCACCAGTTTATAGGAGGTCAAAGCCCCTTGTCCTTCACATCTTCTCTCGCTGAAAACATATCTAGTTAAAGCCAAAGGACGACTGATGGAGCTTTTCATGCATGACTAGAGGATTTAAGATAATTTCACAAAATCAGCGGCAGGATGTTTTCCATAGTGATTTATGTTCAGCTGCCAAGTGGTTACTCATGCAGATTAGCTGTCTAATAAGTGAAAGTGTTTCAAGGGATGCTCTCAATAGCCCTCCGGATCGTTATATTAAAAGTTGTAATGATGTCTCTGGTCAAATTCAGTTCTTGCTGTGAAAGCTATTAGATTAATCAAAATATGAGGGAGCCCACCATCTACTTTTAATTAATAAATTAACAAGTTACTGTGTAATCAGCAAGATTCTGTCAAGGTTAAAATTAAGTGCTCATCCCCTGACCCACGATCGCAACTTTGAACTGAGGATCACGCAGCAATGGCAGCAAATGAAGCCTGTATTTCCAAGCATAAATGTGACTGTTTCTGCAGTACTGTAATAAGGTGGCCTTGAGCTCGCACAAAAGCTTTCAAACAGTAAGGTTGCACTGTTTCAGAAAGTATTTAAAAGTGTGTTTTAAAGTTAAGCACGTATTTCAGTCCCATTAAAATGAATGTTTTTTAAACATATCCTTACAGCTAAATACACACATCAGTAGTTTCCTGATTAGACTGGATTTAAATAAACACTTATTTTTCTGAACAGGGGGCTGAACGTCTAACGAAAGCAGTAGCATGGGCAATGGTATCCAGAGCCCACCACGGTGCAGACCTGCTTGTACAGAGCATTTTGTGCATATCCAGTTCCGGCCCAAATCTCTGCATAATCCTGCAAATGCCTATTCAGGAGCCGGTTGTGTTTCTATCAGTCACTTCATTAACCTGACGACAGCTGCTGCTTCTGTAAAGTGAATGGCGTCTGTAGGCCGGAGAGTAATATCTATATTACCTTCAGTGACTCACAGGACAAATCAATCATTCTCTCTTACAATGGCTTCATTTCTTTGACTCACAATTTCAAGACAGGGCTCTGCATCAACCATTCGTTGCAGGAACTCCTCAAATTCAAGGATGGCTCTGTAGAAGTCTCTGAAGTAACTGTACTTTTTAAAAGATAATTCTTACTGTTAAGAAAAGTTAAGGAAAGGCTTACAATTACTCACAGTGAAAGGCTGGGAAGATGAACTTCATTCAGAGCAGCAGAACAAAGGGTAGAATTATCTGTGGGACCCCCAGATTTGCTGAAGAACTGGACCTTGTTGTGACTCCATTTTAGATAACCAAAATATTTGTTCAATATGAGGACTAAAACCCTGACATCCAAGATGTGATAAAACTCCTGCACAGTGCATCCTTACACCACTAGCTTGTTGGGCTGTATAACTCCCTGAACCCAACAAGAGAAGTTCTCTATCGCAGAGGAATGTGTTATGTAAGAATTAGCCTTAAAAAAAGAAACTTGCATAGAATTCCCATTCACTTCAAAAGATGCTCACACATGCAAAGTAGGTTTGTAGGTTGTGCTGGAGAAAAAAAAAAAAAAAATCTTGCATTTGAAATAAATTTAGAAATAGAGTTTGAAAAATTCAAATTGCTTTGAAAAGCAAACCAGGTTCTGAGTCCTGATACTGGAAGATATTTAAAAATTAAAGGAGGTGATAGATAAATTTTGCGATTGATTTCAGTCATGGGCTAAAATTATTAGATCTCTCTGATGTCTGGGAGAACTTGAAAACTCATCAACTCTTCTGGAATAAAACACTCATATTTTTCCCCCAGGTTCAAAGAAACTGGAGAGCGATACCAACTCTACATTCAAATCAGACCATGAGGCTTAGGCAAAGGTAGCTATTATCTCGCTATGCAAAGCATGATCATAACAAAGGAGATTTAAAGAAAAAAATCTTCCGTTTCAGTAAAATTTTATGAGAACATGAAAAACAGTAAAATCTTTATCTGAGGCACCTTATGCAACGCCATCCTCCTAGCAGCATTCTTCTCTTTGATTGGTTTTACAATATTCTTATTCAAGAAACCATTCTTTTCAAAATGCTAAACTTGCAGGGTTATATTCTTATCTCACTGCTTTTTAAAAAACAGTAATTCTGTTTGAGAGATGTCAATGCTTTTTGGTACGCAAGGAGTAGATCAGGTAATATACAGTATGTTTTATTGGCCCAGTCTTAAAAATGTTGAAAATCAATAATTCTCACTGATTATAGCTTGGTTTGTGAAAATGTGATTTTTATTTAAGCCAATAGCAAATCTCCCAGTTACTTTATAGTGTAATATTGGGACTTAGATCCAACAGTGACTGTGTGTTTTTATTATTAGGAAGTCATTTGGACAATTTTGATTATTCATAAGCTTACAGTGTATAAATCCAAACGCGTGCAAAGTACAACTCCAACTTATTCGTAAAGTCAAACAAAAACATACTGCCACAGCCAGATACAAATTAAAATGTCAGCTCCCAGGCCCATATCGCATATTGAGCAATATTCAATATTGCTTCCACGTCTCAGCACTGGGAGGAGCATTCTGTCCCAATGACTGTCACTTGTGACTGCGAAGATAACCTTGAAAATGTCTCATATCAGGGCAATAAGTGGGTATTAAACCCAGAGAACAGCTTTTCTTTCTAAATTTGGGAATTTTTAAGTCAGTCCCATAATTCTGGTATCCCGCCTAGAACTGGTCAAAAGTTTTAAAGCAAAGGTTTCTTTCCAATAAAAACAGTCTCATTAACATTAAGGCTTCTTGTATCACACTTGGCAATTTCAACACTCCCATTTCGGAAAAAAGGCATGCCTTTTAAAAACATATCTTCATTTTGGCAAAAAGATTACTGAAATATAATTAACTTGTCTTTTAATTTAAAACAACGTGGGAATTTTCCAAATCCTGAACTTTCAAAGAGTTTCCATATGGCACAAAGTCAGGTTTACACCTTCTAGCTCGTCTCCCATCAATACCGTTGTGCAAACGTCACCCCACCATCTCTGAAGACCAGATCAGCAGCGAGCACAATTGTGCTTACCTGCATTTACCAACTATCCAGATGCTCACAGAATGGATGGCTTTGCAAACCCTTTGTGAAAAATAGTATAAAATTATGGACACATGAGAAAACCTTAGGTTTTTTTCCATGAAAACTTACCCTGTTCTTCTTTTACATTGATTTTTTCAGTTTTCCCTAGGAAAACCTATTAATCTTGGCAGCCTGACAGCATGTAGAGTAATTACCCATTTGATCTTCTTTGCTATGAACCTGCTTGTTAGAGTGCCTTTGGAGAATGTTGTTTATTTCTCTGGAAAGTATAAATATACTTGAGAATATGTTTTTCCACAAAACTTTCTGCTGGGAGGTCAAACTCCTGACATTTCTTCGTCTCCTGGATTCTCTATCACATACTTCAGTAGTGCTGATTAACATCAGCCACATCCTGGCATTAGTAATTAGAGGGGTGCTATTGGGTCCGAGTGCATTTGGTAGCTCTAAAAAAGATTTCCCTAGCAGCAGTCGAATTCAGGAGAGGTATTTTCTTTCTCCTCTCCTGGAAACCTGCCTTTTTTGGTTTTTTGCTTTCATAAAGCAAAAAAGATCATTCCTAAACTGTCCTTCCCGTTTCTGAAGCAGGTGATTGCCCTTTTCTGAGGAATTTGTTTTTAAGTTCAAAGGTAAATCGCCATGGAAATGGCACCTGCAGGTGCTTGCATAGAGCTGGACACTCCTGCTGCCAGCCCTAGGAGAGCCTCTACAGGGTTTGTATTAAAGGATAATAAAAGCTAGCTCATTCAAGACAGAATGCAAGCATTATGCAGGAGTTCTGCAAGGAGACTGTAGAAATGGATTTCATCTTTATAAAAAAGGTTAATTACAGAGCCTTGGGAACACATTTATTATTTTCTACAAGCAATAAAAGCCCACCTTGGACTCAGAAGCGGTTTAGCCCAAAGGTTAAGCATTCTACTATTCCGATTTTGCAGCTGAATAAACTTTGACGTGGACAGGGGACAAGGGGGATCCCGCCTGCCCGCAGTGCCCTGCATGAGGAGGGTGGTGTCCCCAGCACCCGTCTGCCCACTGTTCCTGCTAAGTGAGCATTAGGGGACGCAGCCAGCCCAAGGGCTGGAGCCAGCTGAGGGCACAGCCCACGGTGACCTGGAAATCACTGGAAATGAGCACAGCCCCTCACTGTACGAGTACGGGCGCTGAGGATCGTTCCTAATGCCCAGCACAGCCTTGGCTTTTACTGAAACTTGTAAGGCCAGCTTGATTTCACTGCAGCATTCTCACAGGCTAGCCAGAGCCCTCTGACATGCACTCCACAGAGATTACGTATGACAGACTTCAGCGATCAGGTTTTGGGACAGCTGACCAGGCTGACAAGAGGCGCTTGAATAATTCAGTCAACTGCTTTGACCAAGCCAAACTCTGTTCTTCTCTTTCTCCCTGTTTTCTGCTTACATCGCTTCACAGCGTAGCTGAGTTTCATAGGCAGAGGGTTTGCTTGGCTTTGGTTTTTTGTCAAAATAATCTTTATGAGCTGTTGAATACGCCACTTTTCTTTGTTGCTGTGCTGATGCCCACGTACAAGACCACCTACGGCAGGTCGACCGGGGGGACCTCAGCAGCCTGAGCACAAGACGCCCGCGCTCTGTACGGGGACGGGTGGGAAGCCGCGAGTCCTGCGTCCACTCCTGCAGCGCTGTGGGCAGCTGACGCTTCTATCCTTGGAAAGGTCAAATGCCTCGGAGCAGGAGCGTTGGAAACTCAGCACCGCGCTCTGCAGAGCTCAGCCTCAGCCCCATAATTCACATTGCAAACGCCGCGGTATGAATGCAAATCTGCCGTCCTAAGGGAGCCATGGGCACCAAGAAAAAAGTCGAGCGGTTTTATTCCCTCTTTTCCTGTCATTGCAAGGACGAAATCCCACACCAACAAAATTAATTTATTCCTTTGATGAAGGCAATAACCAAAAGAGAAAAATGGTAGGAAAAACAAATCTGACCTTATGACATTTGTGACACACTGACAAGAATACAAAATGGCAAGGAGTCCTATTTTTAAAAGCCATCATCCTGCTGCTGTCGGACTGCACTTATGTCAGCAGTAACCCACAGCAGCTTTCTGGCTCGGCTAGCTCTTCCATGGCAGAAAACTGCCGCCACAATATTCACTCGGACCAAGCAGCTGGGCTACCAGCTAAAATCACCACAACTACCTACGCCTCCCTTTTAAGATCTGTCTTAGGGAAACTAAAGTTTGTGGTCAAAAAAAAAAATCCGGTTTTCATTTTATATCTGTGTGCTTAAAGTTAGCCATGACTGATTCTGCTGAGGACTGCAGATCTGTAAAGGACAGAAATGGAGGAAGGCAGAACCAAAAGGCAAATGAACAGCCAAGGCGTAAATAGGACTTACACGCTCACAGGAACATGGAAAGCTTCAAAGAATGAATGGATGGCTATAAACTCTTCAGGAGGGATAGGCGAGGCACGAGAGGTGGTGGGGTAGCCCTATATGTCAGGGAGAGTCTGGATAGTTTAGAGCTCGATGATGGTGATGATAGGGTGGAGTGTCTGTGGGTCAGAATCAGGGGGAAGGCCAACAAGGCAGATATTGTGGTGGGAGTCTGTTACAGACCCCCCAGCCAGGATGAGGAGACAGATGAACTATTCTATAAGCAGCTGGGAGAAGCCTCACGATCGCTAGCCCTTGTTCTTGTGGGGGACTTCAACCTGCCAGATGTCTGCTGGAAATACAATACAGCAGAGAGGAAACAGTCCAGGAGGTTCCTGGAGCGTGTGGCAGATAACTTCCTGACGCAGCTGGTGAGTGAGCCAACGAGGGAAGGTGCCCCGCTGGACCTCTTGTTCACCAACAGAGAAGGACTTGTGAGCCATGTGATGGTTGGAGGCTGTCTTGGGCAGAGCGATCATGAAATGATAGAGTTTTTGATACGTGGAGAAGCGGCGAGGGGGGTCGGCAAAACTGCCACCTTAGACTTCCGGAGGGCGGACTTCAGCCTGTTTAGGAGACTGGTCGACAGAGTCCCCTGGGAGGCAGCTCTTATGGGCAAAGGGGTCCAGGAAGGCTGGACATTCTTTAAGGAGGAAGTCCTAAAGGCACAAGAGCGGGCTGTCCCCAGGTGCCGAAAGACGAGCCGGCGGGGAAGAAGACCGGCCTGGCTGACTAGAGAGCTCTGGCTCGAACTGAGGAGAAAGAGGAGAGTCTATGACCTCTGGAAGAAGGGGCGGGCAACTCAGGAGGACTACAGGGGTGTAGCGAGGCTGTGCAGGGAGAAAACTAGAAGGGCCAAAGCTGAGCTAGAGCTCAGTCTGGCTGCTGCTATAAAAGACAACAAAAAACACTTCTTCAAATACATTAGCAGCAAAAGGAGAGCTAAGGAGAATCTCCAGCCCCTAGTAGATGTGGGAGGAAACACAGTGACCAAGGATGAGGAAAAGGCTGAGATACTTAATGCCTTCTTTGCCTCAGTCTTTATTAGCAGGGCCGAATGTTCTATGGGTACCCAGCCCCTGGAGTTGGAAGATAGGGATGGGGACCAGACTGGAGCCCCCATTATCCAGGGGGAAATGGTGAGTGACCTGCTGCACCACTTAGACACTCACAAGTCTATGGGGCCTGATGAGATCCACCCGAGAGTGTTGAAGGAGCTGGCAGATGTGCTCACCAAGCCCCTTTCCATCATTTACCAGCAGTCCTGGCTAACTGGGGAAGTCCCTGCTGACTGGAGATTAGCGAATGTGACACCCATCTTCAAGAAGGGCCGGAAGGAGGACCCGGGGAACTACAGGCCTGTCAGCCTGACCTCGGTGCCGGGGAAGCTGATGGAGCAGATCATCCTGAGTGCTATCACACGGCATGTAGAGAATAACCAGGGGATCAGGCCCAGCCAGCATGGGTTCAGGAAAGGCAGGTCCTGCTTGACCAACCTGATCTCCTTCTATGATAAGGTGACCCGCCTAGTGGATGAGGGGAAGTCTGTGGATGTTGTCTATCTAGACTTCAGTAAAGCCTTTGACACGGTTTCCCACGGCATTCTCCTGGA
The DNA here is from genome assembly GCF_035582795.1 of Mycteria americana. Taxonomy (NCBI): domain Eukaryota; kingdom Metazoa; phylum Chordata; class Aves; order Ciconiiformes; family Ciconiidae; genus Mycteria; species Mycteria americana. The sequence goes on from NC_134376.1 coordinate 14,053,065, forward strand.
GAAACTGGCTGCTCATGGCTTGGACGGGTGTACTCTTCGCTGGGTAAAGAACTGGCTGGACGGCCGGGCCCAGAGAGTGGTGGTGAATGGAGTTTACTCCGGTTGGCGGCCGGTCACAAGCGGTGTTCCCCAGGGCTCGGTGTTGGGGCCAGTTCTGTTTAACATCTTTATCAATGATCTGGACGAAGGGATCGAGTGCACTCTCAGTAAGTTTGCAGACGACACCAAGTTGTGTGGGAGTGTTGATCTGCTGGAGGGTAGGCAGGCTCTGCAGAGGGACCTGGACAGGCTGGATCGATGGGCTGGGGTGAATTGTATGAGGTTTAACAAGGCCAAGTGCAAGGTCCTGCACTTGGGCCACAGCAACCCCATGCAACGCTACAGGCTTGGGGAAGAGTGGCTGGAAAGCTGCCTGGCAGAGAAGGACCTGGGGGTGTTGGTTGACAGCCGCCTGAATATGAGCCAGCAGTGTGCCCAGGCGGCCAAGAAGGCCAATGGCATCCTGGCCTGTATCAAAAATAGCGTGGCCAGCAGGACTAGGGAAGTGATTGTGCCCCTGTACTCGGCACTGGTGAGGCCGCACCTCGAATACTGTGTTCAGTTTTGGGCCCCCCACTACAAGAGGGATATTGAGGTACTGGAGCGCGTACAGAGAAGGGCAACGAAGCTGGTGAAGGGTCTGGAGCAGAAGTCTTATGAGGAGCGGCTGAGGGAGCTGGGACTGTTTAGCCTGGAGAAAAGGAGGCTGAGGGGAGACCTCATCGCTCTCTACAACTACCTGAAAGGAGGTTGTAGAGAGGTGGGGGTCGGTCTCTTCTCCCAGGTAACAAGTGATAGGACAAGAGGAAATGGCCTCAAGTTGCGCCAGGGGAGGTTTAGACTGGATATTAGGAAATTTTTCTTCACCGAGAGGGTTATCAAGCATTGGAACAGACTGCCCAGGGAAGTGGTTGAGTCGCCATCCCTGGAGGTATTTAAAGGACGTTTGGATGAGGTACTTAGAGACATGGTGTAGTGATGGTTTTTGGCAGTGTTAGGTTTATGGTTGGACTCGATGATCTTAAAGGTCTTTTCCAACCTATATGATTCTGTGATTCTGTGATTCTGTGAAAGAAGTCTTTGCAAGATTAGCTTCATGGTCTTACATTGCAAATGAACAGTTATAAGGAAAACTAGCGTTTTCTTGGGGTCTCCAGGTTAAGAATATATTTAAAAACTTCAGATTAATGAGATCTAGTGCACTCACTTAAAGCAGGAAAAATTCTTTTTTAATTACTCAAAAGAAAAACCCAATAATTAATAACCACCAGGAATAATAAATCAGCCAGTGTAATCTCATTTCCATTACCCTTATTAGCTAAAGAGATTGGTAGATCAAACCCAATTTCATTCTTCCAGAAATAAATATACTATTATTTTTAGCCTCTTTTCCCAAGACAGTGACGTCAATGTACTGGGTCTGCCTGCCTGTTTGTCCACTCTGATAAGTTCTGAGCCTGCTGGCCAATTTCAACTTAAATTAATGAAGACAGTGGTTTCAGAGATGTTAAAGTTATAACTGTTTTCTGAACAATCTCTGGCCAGGAAGGACTCAAACAAATGCCCCCACTTTGAACGGCAGCAGCAATGCAGTGTGGGACCTATTCACCTCATTTCACAGCAATGGAGAGTGGATATGAAAAGTCGCATGGCTGGGCACAGGGAGAGAGAGGGAGTATAGAAGGATGCCTGAGGTTATAGAGAGGGCTTAGAGGTGTTGCATGGAGGGGTCAAAGAAACATCAATACGTAACTAAGGAATACTGCAAGGCTGTAAGGATAAATAAATAAATCCAGAAGCAACAGGGTTCGCTAATTCCACCACTCCTGGAACAATTTATTACTAATTCTTCACTCATCCTGATGCTTTTTTGTTACACCAGTGCCCATGCAATCATCCTCAAGCAACCCCAACTTCAACACAGGAGACTTACTGGAGCTGAGGGGAGTCCTCAGGCTGGTGTTTTGGTTAAAACCCTTTGAAAATTTCTGTTCTGTATCTGGCATCTCTATACGTTAAAGAAAAGCAAAGGCTACATCCAGCCTCTGTTCTTACTGCTAATCTGGAGAGCCACTGCCACCCTGCAGCAGCGCAGTAACAGCAAGCGGGGAACGGAGCTTAAGGGCAGGAATGGTTTGACTGGAATGATGGGCACAGGCAGAGAAAGGAGTCGTCTACTTTGGAAAAGCATCCTTCCTTAAAGAGATAACCTCAAAGTCTGGCAGAGTGAGCAGCCATTGCTTTGCTCACGGAACAAGGAGCTGACCTGGCAAGGTCCCCTCCTCTCTGCTTGCAGCTGTATTGCAAACGCTTATCCTTTATCCCGTCTTCTCTTAAATTAGATTTTGCTTGTGACTCATGCTGGTTTAGCAGTTTACTGCACGCTTGTTACATGCAATCCGCAGAAGACAAATTGCCTAGCACACGGGTTTAATCATATCTGCCTTAGACAGCATGAGTATATTATAAAATAACAAATACTGTAAGATAATTTTTAGAGATACAAGGGTAGTATAACTAATCTGACAATGCTATCGGTAAAAGATTTACAAGTATGAGTAGCCATTGTAGAAGCCTAGACTGAACTTTGCTTTAGTTACGATAATAAATAAGGTGGATGGAAAACAGTGGTGGAGAGAAGGAAAATAAATTATCTGGGGCTTTCCCTGGACAGAGGACAGGAAAGCCCACTTAGTCACCAAATAGCCCATAGATGTATTTGTGATATTATATAGGATAACTTATTATCATGGTATGTTTATTTATCCTCAATAGAGCGATTTAATAATAATATCCAATTATCTAGATGCAAAAATTTTTCTTTGAACATTCCCTCAAACTGTCCCTGAACTCCCACAAACCGGGGGGGACAGTCCTTAGCAAGCTGACGAGCAGGTCGGGTTCTCTGAAGTAAATTCCTAACCGTCTGAATATAACATACTTTACGTTATTATGGAAACATTTACCCAACGGATACAGTGCAACATAGCCTTCTGTTTGCAAAACTCTCCTAAGGCCAAAAATAGGTTATGACTTAAAATACATAGGCACCACATTGGAAGTCAATGTAATGCACCCTGACCAAGGCCCAGTTAGTAAGTCATGAGGTGTCACGCTTCTATTTTTAGCAGTAAATTATAGTTTTTCCTCAGCATTGACAACGACTACTTTCTTTATGTATCAGCTATATGATGTGATCATCCACTTACTACGTAAGGTGTTTTATATACTATATTGTGAAAGTGTTTATAGCAAATAGTGCAAAAACGATGACCAGCATTACCCAGAGGTTGTGCTGGAACGGCGAGGTGTGCTTTAAGTAAACATCAAATTTCTCCCGGATGCCTTTTTGGCTGAAGTCAACCAGCAAAGGCAGGATGACAAAGTGGATCGTGGTCACAGCACAGGAGCCAGCTATTCCTACAATCACTTCTATGTTCCCCGTGGTCAGAGCACTTGTGGTTGACAGTATTGGACTCATCCCAGGAAAGAAAAGTCTTTGATCAGTCCAACAGGGAAGGAGTGAGCACAGTCCACAGAACGTCTCTTAAACCACTGCATTTAGCACTCACCTTGAATGTTGGATGTAGTCCAACGAAATAAATGAGGAACAGCCCCGGAGCAAGAGAGCAGTCAAAAAAAAAAAAAAAGTAACAGCATGATTGCTTGAATCTTACCATTTTCTCAGTTGAACAGAACTGGCAATGAAAGGGTATAAAAGGCCCCAACCACCAGGAAAACGGTAACAATCCCAGCATCGAGGTGATTCCCGGTCTGCCTGGGAGGAAAGATCTGGGGAGGGACTGTGTGGGACGTAGCAGCTAGCTGGATTTCCTGTGCCTTGGCCCATCACCAGCGGATGGAAAGCCAGCGCGAACATGGAGTGAGAAACTGCAAGAAGAAAGAAGAAAGTCAGCATTTACAAATTCACAGGGAAATTCTTCATAAGGACCCGTCACACTTCTATATGAAGCCTGCTGTAATGTCCTTATGTGCTTTTTTTTTTTTTTAATTAATCGTGATGTTAACCATTATCGCATCCTGCTTTCTGCAGTAATTACAGCAGACGAGAGAGATGAGCCTGAAACATCAATGGATGCAAGTAGCACTGGACTTTGGGGAGCTCCAAATCAATTCTTTTTAGTGTGGGCTTATCTTGAGTAAAACAAAAGAAATTTGTTAGAAAACAAATGCAATGGAGAGCGAAATGCAGGTTGTCAAGTAATGTAAATGAGGGCCCTGGTAGTCCTTCGAGGCGGACATGACACATTAGAGTGCAGATACCCAATCTCTCGCTAAATGAACTGGACTTGATGAAAGCTCAGAGTATGGTGTTCAGCCCAGACCAAGAAAGATCAATCCCACAACAGCTTAAATACATGCTAAATGGATTACCTGGCCAACAGGCCATTTCACATGGTGCCAGCTCGTCTTCGGTTGGCTTCTAACATGTGACAAAACGTGGGCAATAAATTTCAGGATGCCGGCATAACATCCTGCATGACACCCACAGCACTGAGCAGCTCTACCTGCTGTCAATGTCACGCACTATGATAAATTCAGACTCATGCCTTTTGCTTTAAAAAGCATCCAACAACCAAACAGCAACCTGCGGAGATGCTCTAAACCATCCTAGCCAGGACGACTAGGGCGAGGAAGTGACCGAGGAGCCCTCCTTACTCTAAATTCTGGCATTTCTCATAGACGTTTATCAGCTTTGTTATCAGAGAGGTACACATACGTAACGACGCACATCGGTGCGGTGCTTCACTGCTGACAGCGTTCATGGCTCTTGTTTCTACCGCTTCGGTAGCTGAATCTACAGCTTGCCGTGCAAGGCTCACGGATATTCAAATCCAATAATTTCACTAGTGTCTCACCAACAATCGAGCATTTTCTGCACTCTTTTGCCTAACAGGATATATTCTTTTCAAGAAGTAGAAACTTGTCTTTCCTTGACCCAAGCGAGTTATACAATCAAGTAAAACTAAGTAGATTATCCCTAAAATGGTAGCTACTTTTACAATTGCTCTGCTAGTTACTCCAGACTGGTGTGCAATGGCTTTATTAGCTGATTGCAAGTAAGATCTTGTCTAAATGGAAAGGAACATGTATAAACATCTGCCAGAAAAAATGCTATGTAATTTCCCATAAAACTCTCATTTATCAATATTTTAGTCCATGTTCAGCCTGCAGCCCCTTATTCCACACAATCTTCATTAACTTTTAGTACGAACGTCATTGTTCACTGAAATCTAAAGCAAAAGATGAACCTGGGCGCGTAAAACACTTGAACTTTTTTATACCTTCTGTACTGCAGCATGCATAAAAGGAATGTGATTTCTGTTTCTCTGCTTCCCTGGGGGACTTACTGCTCCAAAGAAACCCATCGTCTGTTGAAAATACTTTATTTCTTACCTTTTTTATCTGCCTGTACATAACTCTGAGAACAAAACCAACAGACCTTTACAAGACAGCCAAACTTCAAACAGCCCCGGTGCAGGAGGCAAACTCCTGTGCAGCGCTTCTGGTCCCAGCGGGAGAGATTTCTATTGCATCCTTGCTAGCAAAACCTTAGAACCATTTCACTGCAGCAGAGTTGTTAGAAATTCATGAAAGCACAACAGAGATCAAACTGGGGCCTGTCTCGTGTGAACCAGACACAGTTTTGCATGCCATCCATGTAAGGCTTCTTAAGGCACCATCTCTTAAAGTCTAAGAATAAGAAGAGCTCACCGTCATTCCCTCCTCGGAGGGAGTGTGCCCCGTTCTGCCTGTTGCTGTTCTCCAGTAATGCAGAAATACCGTGTCTGAGAGAGAATAGCCGCACACAGCAAAGTAGGTAATGGGGAGGGTGCAAATTAAACTCAACAGCACCAGAAGCCATGCAGCACTCAGGCGTCTGCTTGCGGCAAACCCTGCAAGGATACTTGTAAATGGTTTTGGTTTATTTTAGTAGGAATAATGTAATAGTTGAATTGGTTTTGCACAGACCATTGTTATAATGGGGTAGCAAGAAAAGGAGGAGGGATTATTTGCGGCCTTTCAATATTTAAAGGGGGCTTATAAGAAAGATGGGGAGAAACTTTTTAGCAGGGCCTGTTGCAATAGGACAAGTGCTAATGGTTTTACACTAAGAGGGTAGATTTAGACTAGATACAAGAAAGAAATGTTTTACAATGAGGGTGGTGAGGCATTGGCACAGGTTGCCCAGAGAGGTGGTAGATGCCCCATCCCTGGACACCTTCAAGGTCAGGTTGGACGGGGCTCTGAGCAACCTGGTCTAGTTGACGATGTCCCTGCTCTTGCAGGGGGGTTGGACTAGATGACCTGTAAAGGTCCCTTCCAACCCAAACTATTCTGTGATTCTATGATTATGCTCCCTGCTGAGCCTCCTGTAATTAAGTTAATTTTATCAGGATAACCATTACCTGGGTGTACCCAGCCCTGTGAAGACCTTTCTTTTCATGCATTAGTGAATTATGTTTTAATTCCTCACTATCGCTGATGGAAATAATATGTGGAAACCCATGCATGCATAGATAATATGGGACTTTGCACCCATCTTTGCCAGCTGCCTCCTCTATGCAGTTACTGTGCTCCGTGCCGTACTCGAGTGCCTGAACAGCCTGCTGACAAGCTGAGCTGACTCTCCACATTTAAATTAACAATTTTGTGTATCATTACCTGGACTTAATTTATTCTTGATCTTTGGCTTCTTAATACAGAAAAATGTCATAAGAAAGAGCCAGCCAGAAGGCTGTTTTTATCAATAGATTATTCAGTATGTTCTTCTATTTCAAATTTTAAGCCCTTAAAAACACTCCTACTCCACTGCATATTGAATCCTGTGGATGTTTCTTATGTCGTCTACTTCTCCTTGTCTCATTCCGTTAGAGACCCTCCCTGTCAGATAAAGTCATCAGGTCTTTGGATAAGGAGAAGCAATTTCTTTTGCTTGATTAACTGCATGACTTAATGCTATCAGCTGCATTAGGGGACAGAAGCATGAGACAGGCTATCAGGGAATCAAAGTCAGCCACAGCCACACAAATCTCTGCAGCAGCAACACCATGAAGTTTGAATAATCAATTGCACATTCCCAGGGAGTTTGCCTGCAATAATAAAAATATTTCTTGTAGCTTTCAAAGGAAAGAGGTAGATTGACAGTAGAGACAAAAAAAATCCTACAGCATCACTTTTTATATTATTTGCAGAGCTTGAGATGGGTAAGGTGCAAATTTTTGGCAATCCAGATGTGAGAATCTGTTATTAAGAAGAAGATATGCTTAAGTAACTGCAAGTATTAAAATGAGGGAAGCTAACATCGGCTCTATCCAGGTGTGACCAGGCAGAAGAGCCATCCATCGGAGAGTAAACTCTCAGCTACCTGAAGCCTGCGAGAGTGCTGCCAGGCTTTCCACACTGACCAATAACTCAGTAAGTGCTTCTTAAGTCAGTGTGAGGTCTGAGCCAATGCTAATCTGCTAAATGGTTGCCGAGTGTCTGAAAGAGAGCTGCCCACCACACCAGGAAGGTGTTTTGAAGTCCCAGAGAGCAGCACAGCTATGCCAGCGGAGGAACGTCAGCATGTGTTGAACATGGCGTGGCAAAACCTGGGCCTTCCCAGAACCTGAAGGAGAGCCATTGCAGCGACAACCCACTCGGCCCCTTCCTCACCAGCCGTCTGCCTTAACAAGGAGTTCATGTGTCTTCAGCTCATGAACTGCTCAGCTGGAGTCAGGTTTAGAAGTTTTGCTGGGGAGGAGATGAAGTGGAGCATGCTGGCCAAGTCAGATAAGACTTTTGCTTTTAAATCAAGCACGTTAGTTCAAACCACTAATAAATGCAAGCTATTTTTGTCCAATGGCATTCATCAGTCGACTCTAGTACATCAGTATCCACGTCAAAACTGTCATATGTGGTAGATGTCTCAGAAGAGGAACCAGGACTGATAAAGTCCGATAAAGCTAACCAGGGCTTCACAGAAACTCTTGAAATTTGGAGTCCAGTCAAAACACCCAGCTTGGTAAGCTCCCATCTGAAATTAAAACCCTTGTACCACCTCAGGCAGAAAAGCCTCCCAGAATAAACATCACCGTGGCTAACAAGAACGTGGAGTGAACTGCAAAATAATTAAAGTCATCATGTCTCAAGGAAAAACTGACTGATTGCTGTAACTGATTAGTTGCTCCCCCTGCTCTGGAGAGCATTAGCATGAGAGCAGAAGATAACCTTGATATTTCAGTAAATATTGAAGCTATCTGTTTAGCAGCGTGGGTGAGGTTATCAGCCCAGAAGAGGCTTGTTTCAGCTAATTATCACTTCTTCCCCTCCTACTGCTGATGCATCTCTAAGGGTGGAAGCATGGTTTCCCCAAGCAAGAAACCAGTCCAGGCTTGGGCACTTCTGAGCAACTGCTATTCTTCATGCCTGTTGAGGACGCTTCTTTCACCCAGCTAGATGGTATAGCACTTACTCCACACTCTGCAGCAACTGCTTTCCAGCGATTAGGACTTTCAGCGCTTTTTTTTTATTATTATTAAGAGAATTTACATCTCTAAGTCAATTCCCAGCCCTGCTGCAGTTCAGCCATTTGACAGGAGCACACCAAACCTAATGTTTGGGAAATTCATATATATATATATAAGTTCCAAAATAAGAGCTATTCATTATCTGAAGCCCAGCCTCCAGGCCTTTTTCTGAGATGCTCAGCTCCAGCCATCTTGCATGCTGCAGGAGGAAGCAATAGGTCTCACTATCCAAGTAGATTAACTCTCCAGAGCTTTTCTAATTAGAGACATCAGCTCCATGCCAAGGAAATGTGCTTGCTGCAGCTTATTTTAGCTCTGCAGTTCTGACAAACCAGTCACTTTTCTTCTTATGATCTTGTGTAATTGGAAGACAAACTTTTTCTGAATAATGAATGCTCAGAGATACCACTGCTTATGAAGCAATGTATTTTCATGATAAAAATAGATCTATAAAATGATAGCTTAACAACAGAGAATTTGCTCCTGTAAATCGCAGAAGCAGAGAACAGTTGCGGTTGGCAGGAGGTCCCCACTCCAACCCCTGCTCAAGGTAGGGCCAACTTCAACATCAGATCAGGTTACCCAGGGCTGCGGCCAGTTAAGCTTCGAGTGTCTCCAAGGACAGAGGCTGCACCACCTCCCGGGGCCCCTGTGCAATGTCTGACCACCCTCACAGTGAGAACAGTTTTCCTATCTAACCAGAATTTCACTTGCTGCAAACTGCTCGTGGCCCCTCGCCCTTCGCTGTGCAGCTCTGAAGAGAGTCCAGCTCTATTCTCTGTAATTTCTCATTAGATGGCATGGCATTTATTTATTATTTGAATTGCTATTTGATGCTCTCTGCATTTTAATCTTTTAAAAACCAGGCCTTATTTTGTTGTGAAAGTTACTGGGTAGAATTGGGAAGAAACGCTTTTCCTACACGAGTGGCTCCTGTGCGTGAAGATTCCTTCTGCAGAGCAATGCGGTGAATTAAGACCCTCAGCCAAAACCAGCCCTAACAAAAACGCGTGTTAGTCCAAGGAATGAACATTTTCTAGCTTACCTTTCCTTTCTGCTTTACGTTGAGGGACATTTGGTAGTGCTGTTGCTCCTGGGAATCTCAGCTCATATCAGCACAAAGCACTGTGCCTGAGTCTCAGCAGCAATACAGTGCATCAGCCAAATGGTGATGAGGATTAACATGTTTTCCTAACTCCTTTCGAGCTTTTTTCCTTGTACTGGGACAGAATTTGCAAAAGTTTCTACTTCTTGCAACTCGTCTCAATACACAGAAAATATTATGCCTGAGGACCTTCTCCATCCATTACTTACCATGTGAAAGCGAGAAGTAACGTTGTTGTTCTTTCCCATTTAAAAAGGGGAATAAATGTTTTCTTCCCGATATTCCATCTCTGACAATGTCACACAGCCTCATATCCCACTGCTGCCCATCCACGAGGGAGCAGTGGGATCCTGTGCGCTCAGCCCCCGGGCTGCAGAGGGTTTTAGAAGCTATCAGGCTTTTCTTTCCTCCTCCACCACTAGTTCGTGGGCAGACGCAGTACATGTGCACCCTAACCCTCACCGAAACTTAAAATTTTATCTAGGGAAGCTCACGTAAATCCTTCCCAGGCATTATTTCTAGCTGAGAGACTTATGCTGAGCTGCAGTCCATAGGATTTGTCGGTCTCAGTCCTCCTCCTGGTGGGGAGAGATGTAATGGCTCAGCACCGGGGGAAGGAAGGAGAGGAGGAATTGAGGATGGGATGTGCCCAGTGAACGAACCGCCCCTCCTCAAGGAAAGTCTCTCTCCAGCTCGACAGCCAAAACACAGTCATGGAGCTAAAGAGGAGCACTCGCCTCCTGCTGCAAGTAGTGGCATGTGAGCAGCACAGAAAGGCACCGCTTACCTGCCTGAAGTCTGCTCCATAGCACAGGGGGTGAGAAAAATCAGCCCAAAGAGCTGGTTTTCTTCCTCCACCGCCAGCTTCGACCAGCTCTGAGCTCCCTGATGTGCAGCACGGAGCTAGCAGCAAGTAAACAGAGGCATGAGCAAACAGCGTCTTGCAACGGAGGGCTGAGGAGCCAGAAGATGGAGATCAAGGGTGTACCGGCTCCTCAAAGGAGCAAACCAACAGCAGGACAAAGCCAACGCTTCGGTGTTGTGGAGGAGCCCAGCACAGAGACAAGCTTGCCATTTGCCCTGATGGTTTCTCTCCATGTGTTACTTGCGTGCCTCAAACATCTGAACTGAAACCAAGAGCAGGGACTTGCGCTGCCCACCCTTCCCCCCAGCCCCACAGGTGATGTGACACCGCGCAGCACAGAACTTCACAGAAATGAGGAAAAGATGGGAGCGAATAAGAGGTTGATGCAATACAGAGGCATTAATAGAGTTTTCCATGCTGTTTCCCTTGGATGACATCAAGGGCTCAGCCCTTCGTCTCAACATACACTGCAGCTTTTGATAGGTTTTTAATAGAAAAAATACCACAGGAGTATTTTATTCTATGTTTCCTTTTCTGCTTTTTCTCCTTTCCCACACTGTCTTGGGAAAAAATAGCTAGAGGAGTTTCAGCTATTGCCAACCGCTGATTCTCATTCATATATGTGTATGTATATATATATAATAAGATGTAGGAATATAGGGACCTCAGTTCCAAATAGCTGTAGCGTGTGGTGTCGAGTGGCTTTGCATTACAGCGTGAAGCCTGTGCTGCCGGGTGCAGCAAGCTCTGCAGCTGAGCCCCTCCGCTCTGCAGCACACCGTAAACCCTGCAGCAGAGCAAACAGCCCCAAGCCACATCCATCGAGCACGCCTGTTGGTGCACGCTATACCTACCGGCACTGGAAACGTGTTCTGTGTTCAGTCCGAGAACTTCTGCTTGGGGATGGCTGCAATGTGTTTGAGTCTGCTGAGTAAGAAGCAGAGATTTAAGTTAGACTGGAAATGAAGGCTGCAGAAAAGCAGCGTGGACCTTCTTTCTTTTGCATCCCTTCCGCACTGGTGGAAAAGCAGCACCGCTCTTCTCTGAATGTAGAGATTTAGGAGCCTTTAAGTAGTAAAGGTAATGAAAAAACTAGAATGAGGCACTTCAGTGGCCACCAACGAGCTTGTGTGAGCTGTGCTGCCGTTAATCCCGCGGGCTCGGCAGGGAGCCCGGGAGGGGAGCAGACACAGCGCATGGCCATGTGTAGGTGGGCGGCAGCAAGCAGCCCAGCGCAGCATCGCACATGACGCAGCTCCAGCATGACCGAGGTGCAGCTGCACGACTGGTTTTACCATCTCAAACCAGCCGAGGTGGCTGCGCAGCGTGCTGTGTCGTAGACGTGCCCCGACAGCATCTGCATCGCTCCTGCTCATCTTGCCAACCTCCAGGACGCACCTCTGCATTAGCATGTCTGCTGGCTGGGCTCTGCCAAGCCACTGTGGGTTTTCCCCTTAATTCATCTGCCTAAAAAAAGAGCAGAGTTTTCCTTTGGGATTTAGCTGCAGCCTCACGCAAGCCCTGAAGAGCACGTGGCAGTCGTCACTAGTGCCACACAACATCACTGCGAATTTGATAGCACCAGTGCGAGGAGGGAGGTGCCCAGCAGAGCAAAGAGCATTCACCCATGAAGGCAGCGGCTTTGGGACCACGGTGGACACTGACTTCCCCCATGGCCGCGTGCCCCTGAGCACCAGGCCGACAGGTCACGTACGGGGCTTGTAGTACAGCCGAGACGAAGGGAAAGCCACTGCAGCGTGAAAAGATTGGCATCCACCCAACGGGGCTGCCGCTTAATGGACTGATTTTAGATACATGTATTTGGACAAGGAGCAATCAATATTGTACAGAACAGCACAGCACATACATCATCTCCAGCCAATTATGCCGCACTCTCCGCTATACAGTATTCATGTTAATGTTACCCTGAAAGGAGGGAGCACGGCAGGTCAGCCACGTAAAGTGACAGCCATTGCTATACAACCCAGTCCTCGTGTCTTTGAAAACCCGTGTCGATATAGTGCAAATCCTGACAACCAAGCCCTTACAAAGCACGGTTCTAGGAAATCCATTAACCCTTTACTCGGCTCATGGCCACTGCTGTTTTCTCTTGCCTGTGCCACGCGTGCCGTGCAGGCTCTGCTGCTGGCTCCGCTCCACGCCCACCCAGCATCGCCCTCCCCACCAGGCACCGCCGACAACAGCACACCCCGGCTCCCCGGGGAGGAGCAGGACAGAGTCCCTGGAACTCAGCTCATCCTCCTCTTCCTGACCAAGTGCAGGGAATTTAGGGCAACGTAGATGCCCAAATTGAGCCCGGATACCTGGGGCCCTTACCCTGCGCCTGAGTATCTGACTATAGGCTCACCCAGCACAGGGCCGCACCATACGGAAAGCCGTATTATGGCACCAAGGATGCTGCTCTGAGCTGAAGTGCCTTTCCTCGACAGAGCACTGCAGTCTCTGGGTCACGGCATCCTTCACCTCTTTTCACATCAAGTTTAAGCTGTGAAATACCATAACCACCTTTTTTTCCCAACCTTCATCTGTCTCTTCTCCAAGGCTGAAGGTCCCCTCACAGCACCTTCAGCTCTTGTAAGTTAGTCCCATACTATCTGGCATCTGTTTTAAATCCTCAGAATGACAAAGGAAAAACCAAACAACCAAAAAAGCAATTATTTTAATGACTCACTCTGGGTGCAAAAAGACCCTGAATTGTTTGAAGCCCATGATTGAAAGGTATGGCTTTTACAGGCAGCTGGCCAGCACAACACGCACTGCTGCAATGTTCTGTGCAGTACCTGGAGGTGCTTCTCTATCGCAAATAATCAGAGATTAACGTTTGCAAAAGGCTTTTGAGTGTTCCCAGGCAAGACGCATTACAGGAGGCAGCAGAATCAGTATTATTTATATAGATCTCATTATTACAAACTAGAACTCCACGCCATCACTGTAATAAAGCGTTACCCAGGAGACCACTGAAAAACCAGAACAAAATCCTGTAATATGCTGGGATGAAATAAGAACACAAAAGCAGACAGCCTTTCAGATCAGTTGCCGTTATCCTTTTAAACGGAGCCACCTCAACATATGCTGTGCATCGCAGTGGATTGGCACATCAGCAGAGTGCTCTACCACAGCTGCAGAACTCTAAAAAACACCTTTTTCTTCTCACCTGTATTTCTTGGTTTAATTCTTCCCGTTTTGTTTTTCTACTGGTATGAATATGCCTCTTCCGTTGGGGGATTTGGCAGTAAGAAGTGCCAGGGGATAGCCCTGGCAGGTACTGCCCAATTTGAAGGCAATGCTGAACCATCTTCATGCAGAAGATCCCTAGCAGGGACAGACTGAGCCAAATTCCTCCTGAAGGACTGGGATACTGCTCTGCAGAGCCCCACGAGCTACCTTGTGTCCTCTCTTTTTAAGCAACCAGCAACAGAAATAGCAGCAGCAGCATCTGCTGCAGAAATAAAGCCAAGCAGTCCCTGTGTTTGGACCGTACCCAAAGGGCGAGCAGTTTCTACCTGTGTTTTATCGCAGTGGCTGCGGTGCCATTGAGCAGCCGGGGTTTACGCTGCAGCGCTGCCTATGCATGGTACGTATAGATCGGCACTGCCGACCTGGCCAGGGGCTTGGCCTCTGCCCGGGCACAGCTGCAGGCTTGGCTGGCAGGCAACAGTGGTTTTGCATCTACAGCCAAGGTGGCTCTTTAGTTTTAGGCAGGGGCTGCTTGCATGCAGTGCCCCAGGAGCTGGCAAGCCGCTCGCTCGGCTCCCACTGAGGCTCGCTCTACCACCGCAACCGAGAGATGCACACCCCGGGGAGAGGGAAAGCCAATATTATTTGTGCTCTCTTGGAGGGAGCTGCAGAGAGAAGCTAGTTAGTATCGATATAGAAACCCACATTCAGGCCCTTCAGTCCCTCGTACTTGTAGAAGCAATAACTCTCTGTAGGTGCTGAAGTGAATACCGAACAGACCACATGCAAAACAACCTTATTTCAGATCCGGATCCATTTCAGAACAATTGTAGGCAATTATCAGAGTTTGGTGATCTGCAGCAGAATTTTCGGTCAGCGTCTCGGTCATGCCCGTTGGAGACCCAAAGGAGCAGGGGGGCCGTTCCGCTATTGGAGGAGCCAGGGAGAGGTTAAGGTGGGAGCCTGCGGGCACAGACACGGCCTGAGCCCGCAACTGCCCGTCACAGAGCCACCCCCCGGGAGGGGAGGCCGAGCAGGGTCCCTGCCTGCGTGCTGCTCTCCCCCTGGTTAGACACGCTGGGGAGGGAGCGAGCCGGGTCAGGCGCAAGCCAGCCGAGCCACAGGCCAGCCCAATTAAACCCCTCCAGAAGCAGTCACAGAGTCAGGGCCAGCTAAAGCTGCTAGCTGTCACCAGCAGGATCGCTGTATTTTAACTCACAGTGTATTTCACAGCACTGCTGCGACCCGCACCTCTGGCCAGAACCCCTTCTCTTATGAAAAACTCTCATTAAACAAACTCCTAAACAAGCAGGTTTGTATTACTCCTTAGCAAACACGTGAAGACGAGTTGCCCAAGGAGAACCCTGCGCAGTTCATGCCAACTGTTAATACATTCAAAAAAATATAGCGAGATCCAGCTGGGGACTGTGGATAAAGCTCAGTACCTATAAATAAACGGGCTATCTGGGAACTAAAGGTCAGCTAATCTGCGTATCATCATCTTCATCCATGGAAAATAAAATGTCAAATAAACCAGGTATTTTGGTTGCATCAGTACTTTGTTTGACAGAGACCTAAGCCTGAAGCAGACTTAAAAGTGTTTTATACAAAATAAAGGTACCCAAATTATTTTAAAAGTAGTTAACCAATAGGTAGTACACGATGAACAGACAAATAGCCAAATAGTTTCTGTCCTTGATCCAATCCTATTCAGTACGTTACTCAATTATCTGGGAAATACATGAAACCATTACTGATACTGTTTGTACATGGCATTTGGTGCCAGGAACAGCGTTAATGACAGATCTGGAAAGCTGGGTAATATCAGTTCATTTGAGCAAAGTGCTCTGAATAGCTGCAAATGGCACGTTGCCTAAGGAGCGAGTACACAGGTCATGCCAATAACATGGACGACAGTATTTTGGCATCAGCAATTAAGAAAAGGAAGCGGGGAGGTTTGTACAGAACCAGCCGCACATGAACTCCTCATGTGATGCTGTTACTAAGAGGGGGAAGCAATCCAGGGCTGCATAAATAGGAGATTAACAAGCAAGTGCAGGGAAATGGTGTTATTTCAGCATCCAGTATCCAAGATACCATTGCTAAATGCTGTGAGCAGCTCTGGTGACCATATTTCAAGGATAGTCTTGAAAATATATGAAGGATTCAGGCAAGACTCTGAAGTTATATTGGCTCTGGAAAAGTTGCCTGATAGCAAGAGGCTTTTGTAGCTCAGGCTATGCCTTTTTCCCAAGAGGTTCAGCCACGGTCTACAATTACCTCCAAGAGGAAGAAACTCTGATAGCACGCAGCTCCTAGCCCAGCCACAACAGATACACTGCAGAAGTAAATGAAGTAAACATTTGAAAGCAGAGGGCAAGCAGTCACTGGAAGCACAGCCCTGGGGTGCGGTCAGCTCCATTCCGCCCAGCGAGAAGCATGGGTGACGCGCAGAGAAAACGCCAGGGCTCAGGCTGAAGTTACAAGCCCAAAGCAGAAGGTGCAGGCAGTGTTTGGATGTGCAGAGCAGCACCCTCTGGCTCGGACATCTCAGCTAGGCAGGCACCGGGGGTCCTGCAGGCAAGAAACCGCTCCCAGCTGTAAATGCTCTCCCCAGCTGCCCCATCTCTGACCCACGGGCAACAGTGTCCCTTAACAGTACCGAAAATGAGGTTAATTGAGTGGGAAAACTTCCAAGTGAATAAAAGAAAAGGATGCTTCATGGCATGGAGAGTACCCGAGCAGCTGACCGCTCAGACTGCCTGCTGGACCCGTCTGCAACGCAGAGGATGACTGAGGGCTTCTGGGGTTTGTTCCTCTGAGCGGACACATGAACAACGTGAGGATGGGTTTGGGCTGTGTTGCTGTACCTTCCCGCTGAGACTATCGCAGGATGCAACGGATTAAAAAAACGACAGATCATGCACAGGACACTGCCTCCAACTGAAAAACATCATGCAAAGGGACTGAGCTCCGCAGCTGGAAGAGGGTCCCAAACAAATGACAGAATCCTCCTGCAGTAGTAGAAAGCCCTGCAGGGTCACTTGCCGTAGATTGCCGTAGGTAGATTGCCGTAGGGAGCGCCAAGGTCACGAGGTAAAAGCAAGCCTGAAGGGGCCCATGCTCCCTGCATAGCGAACGCAGTCATGGAGCTGGCACGCTGCAAACTTCACACACCCTCCACCATCGGCATTGACAGGAACACAGCCCCAGACAGTACTCATCAAACAGTCATGCTTACGAGCACCTGCGTGCTTAACCACAGCTCAGGCTCCTAGAAAATGCAGCTGCATTCAATATTGCTTATCACAGGGGGGTCGGTGCCACCAGCTCCCAGCTGCCCGGCAGCTTCGCGGCCTCTCCCCGGGACCACGCGGTTTGCCCGGCACTCGGCCCCACGAAGCCTCAGCACGCCCCCCGGCAGGGAGGAGCAGGACAAACCCCCTCCCCGCTGCCCGGCTGTCCGACCCGGGGCCCCCCCACCTCCCTGTGCAGCTGCAAAACAGGCAGCTCCTAATGCCGACCCGGGCTGACGGCAGAAATACTCATTTATGCTCATTAGCAAGTCCACTGGGGTCAGGTTATTGTGCACAAGCGGAGCACGGGAGGACTCATCAAGCCTTTATGCCTAATTATACGTAAATGAAGTACCCTCTGCAGTAGGATGCCTGTTGTGCTGTCCAAACTACTGCCAGCGCTTACATCCCAACCCGCGCACGCGTTAGCTGTGGGGCCTCTACGCACGGTCTAACTAAAAGGAAGGGAAAGAAATGCGACAAACCTCCAGAGTGATGAGGCAATGTTTCACATGTCAGAACAGCAGTTTTAATTCAAGTTTGGAACTTGATAGAAAGCTTTGACTAAAAAGAAATAAAGGCTGGTACTGTGAAAGAATATATTGTTAATAATGGAGGTCTGCAGCATGAGATCTTTTCCAGGCAAAAACTATTCGTTACAATAAATGATCTAAAAAATGCAGTATTCATATAAGAATCCACATGCATCCATAAAGTAAGACAGTTGCAAATAGATTAGGTTTAAAACACTCTCAGGAAAAAAGAGAACTCATTTTCAGTTAAGTTTCCCCATATCCTGCCCTCTCAAATCACTGCGAAGAGCATCTGTACAGCCTCAGAAATCCCATTAGCTCCCTGTTCTAGTCATAAATTCAGCAGTGTTTCTTTGATAAATTACATTCCTTTCTATCATATTATTTTACTAAAAATTACAAGTCAGAGTTCTCCTTAATTGAAGCCCACACCAGTAAATTGGATTTTTTTATATATAATTGGAATATATACACGTATATAGTATAAATATAGTATATACACGTATAGATGGGATCATGATGTGCCATTACCAAAACAGCGCTATCATTTCTATAGCTCTTAAAGGGCCTATTGTGATCTGTGATTCATGTGTTTTCAGGAGCTGTGCTTGTCACCCAGGGCTCTGTACCTCCTTCATTTTTCTGGTTAAAATAGAGAAATTTTTTTTTTTTTTTTTTTTTTAGTTTGTCTACGCGATAAGTTATTCTGGAACAGTTATTCTTGTGCCGATGCCCTCAGTCTGGAATGAAATGCTTTATCATTTTGATTTAGCTTTATCCATATGCTCAAAACTCTAAACATTTCCCTTATTCCAGATGAGGAAACCAAAGAATTGGTAACCTCCCTTGACCAAAGAAAGTAACACACCTCTGCATGCGTGTTACTTACGCCAATCAGTCTTTCTTTTTCAAAGTTACTAAGGACGCTGAAATATATAAGAGAACAAAACATATTACTCAATAAAAAAATAAACCGTAGAGAAAAGGATGTTTCTAAAGCAGCAAATTTCAAGGAGCACTGTGCATCCTCAGCACGTCCTTAGTGATGCAGTGGGCGATGTGGGCTGATGCAGACACGTGCCTCTGTAGAAACATTCAAGTAAAAGAAAAAAAAATGTGGCACTGGTGCTTTATGTGTGTTATCAGCCTGAAAAGGGAAAAACTCCCTCTTTTGGGGAGGGAGGTGGAGAGTCTCTGCCAGGTCTCTGGCAGGTGGAGACCTGCCAGCCCACAAACTCGGCTTAGCGTTGCAGATGTGGCTTCACAGCAGCTCTTCCCATCCACCGCTGCTCCCACTGCTCAGCACCACTCCTGAACTGAACTGCCCTGGAAGAAATCATCTTTTTTTGCCAGTTTTTAAGTTGAATCAGTTCACAGCATGGCCAACAGTGCTGATACAGCAAGAGTCCAGGATGCTGCTGCTGGGAGCAAAGCAGGCGGCAAAGGAGAGGGCCGGGCAAACCTTGACTTTCCCGACGCTTGGAAGCACGGCCCGGAGCCTCGCTCTTGCACCAGCCAGGATTACGTTCCCTACCTGCAACCGAAACACCACAAACTTGGCATCACTGAAAAAACTCCTTAATAACAAAGTGTATTCACACGTTAGCTGTACGTTGCCACCTTTCCGGGGCGCGACTGGTCCAGCCAGGAGGAGAGAGATGTAAGGGGAGGGAGAAGACTGTGCAGACGCCATCACAAGATACAAACGCCTCATCGTCCTTCTTGTGTTGTTCATCACATCTGTAAGTCAAATGCTGCCCTTTCACCCATTTTACAGACAAGCGACTGAAGCATATGTGGAAACACAGATAATGTCTGTGTCTGAGGGATTTGGGGACTCAAATCCCGCAGACTTCCATCAAAAGCCCACAGTGATTTCAGCGACTTGCCTGGGGGCAGGAAAGGAGCCTGTGGCAATGCAGGGAATTAACCCTAAGCGGCTCTGAGTCCAGCTTTGGAACCGGCCATTGCCATCCTCCCACTTAACACAAAAGCGGCTTCTTCACGAAAAGCTTCACTACAAGACTTTAATTTTATATGAATTTACTTAAAGTTAGCTTGCGCTGTACAAGCATGTCGGAAGCAAGCAATTAAGGAAAAGCATAGAAAGACTACCCATTCATTTTCATGTGGTTAGATTTATCTTTGCAGCAAGCTGGGTGACGAGAGCGCGAGCTCTCGGCGTGCAAAGCAAGAGGGCTGCGGCTCCTCTGGCTGAGCACGGCAAAGGGCAGGCACCAAGCGTGGGCTGACACACGGACCCCCAGCACCCACCGCCACGCGCCAGAGGCCAGGGCAAAGACTTTCGCACCGAATCCAAGGCCGCCACAGCTGCCCTGGCCCCGTGAGCAATGCACGGGTTCATCTTTCCTTTATTAACAGCGGCTTTTGGCAGGGCTCGGTGCCCAGGTTGGGACAGCAGCAGCGCCGGAAGCAGAGGAAACCCAAGTGGCCCCCGGACACGCCGGCAAAAGCAACAGGGGTTTTGCGTGCGGCGCTGTACAGCACAGATACAGCTGACGAGGCTGCAGAAGTGCATCCGATATCCTCACCTGCCCCGAGGAGGTGGCGGATGAGTCACGGCCGTAGGTAGGTCAGGCTGTGCGGCGCTGCCGGCAGGAACACGCTGAGCGGCCCCGAAAGCATCCCCGCGGGAGACAAGCAGCCAATTCACCTCTCTTCCCAGCCAGCAAAAATGAAAACCCAGCCAGGAGCTTTACAGCCTCTTTATTTAAAAAATAAAATGGAAGCAAACTTTAGAATGACGTTAACTAAAACTTTCTAAAATAAAACTTCCATTAAAAGGGGAGGCTGAAAGCAGGTATTTCTGAAGCTGCTGCATCCTCCACGGTACTCGCACTCATCGCACCCTGAACCCCCCAGAGGAGCCGCTGCCTCCCCCTTGCGCTCCTTGCACTAGTTAAAATAAAAAGGGAAGGATCATTGTCTGCAAAGACGGGCTTGCCGAGAGACCAGGCTCCTAACAATCAAGTCGCACTGTCAGGTTAATTAGCACATAAATTAAGAAATGTTTTGCACGCTGTAGTACAAGGCACAACGTGGCCCTCCCTTGACACAGCGCAGAAGGAAGGCTGTGGGGATGGAAATGAATGCGGCACCAGGGAGTGACAGCACGACTTTTTGCCGCATCTACGGCCCATGGTGCAGACAGTCTCAATAACCAAAGCAAATTAAAAAATTTACCCTGTTTCTATCCTAGCATCTATTTCTTCCTTGATTAATTTTTTAAGTTTTCCACTTAAAAAGTTGGGACATATTTTCCAAATATTTCCAAATTGGGCACCTAAACTATGTTTCAACCACACTATTTCTGGGGCCAGACCATAGCTGGGAACCACCACGCAGCTCCACTATCAGGTCAACCCCTCGACCTCAACAGCAAGTGCCACCATGTCAGGAGAAACTAGTACATATGCAACCACCCTCCGTCCCGCGTTGCTCCCCGCACACCAAGGCAGGATCTTTGGATGATGACGACATCAACCAAATATTTAATTTTTAAAATTATTTCTATTCATTTATGAAGAACCATGAATTAAAATACGTCACTCAAAAGAAACCTAGAATGCAAGAGGTCAAAATGTGTCTGTGTTCAAAGTAATAAGCAATTCCACTCGGTTGCCTGAAATTTTCTTGAGGCTCCTTCTTACCTGAAGATGGCACAATCATGGAAAAGACTTGAATAAACTTATTCTTCTGAATGGAGAAAAATGAAAAAGATCTTATCAGTAATACCAAGCCAGCCTGCCAGAAGAAAAGGTGTGGGGGGTGGGAGACAAAAAACATGATTACTGATGCCTTAATCTTTTTATGCAATAATTTCTGCCTTCAAGGGACTTCTAGTAAATACCACAAAAAGTCTCACCAGGAAAGCGCCGTAAGCATTAATCTTGCTGCTGGGCCCCGGCAGGTTTTCGGCGCAGCAGATCACAGTCAGATGCTCCCTTGGCACAGCAAGGGTATTGCTGGGACAGCAGACAGACATGAAAACCTATTTCTGCTGTAAAAGCAGCACAGGTTCAAAGTCTGCTCCAGCTTGTAACATCAGGAACCCCATCTGGAGCTCTGCCACCCCCTTACACACTGCCAGAATCCTGAAATTCCTCTTCTCCCCGCATCAGCAGCTCCTCTCTGGAGCCTGAGGCTATTTCTGGTGCTCCACCACGGCATGCCCAGGCCACCTCTGACTCACTACTCCTTGTTTGCTCCCTGTGAGGACAGGACAGGACAGCTCCTTCAGGTTACTCACATCCTGCATGAGCAACCCTGTGGTCCACCCAGTCACACCTCCTGGCCAGCGTGACGAGTGACAACACACTGGGACCATGCCCATCACTCTTCTGCTTTCATCCCTGCGGGGCAAGGCGCCCGGGACGAGGTGTGGGGTAGCAGCCAAAGACAACAGATTTTAAAATGCCCAAACTGGGGTCAAGCAGCTCTGAATAAAGGGTGGGTTCACATGAACCCACCATGAACTGTGCTTTTCAGAGTATCTGTTAATCTTAGGAGCATCGAGCGATGCAGCTGAGGGTTTGAGCTGTAAGTCAAAGTGTTAGCTGAAAGGCAATGCCTTGCAGAAGGGACCAACAGACAGGGAGTGGAAGGACAGGGATGGAGGGAGAGGATGGGTGTATGCACGCAGACAGGTGGGTTTTCTTCTGATATATCCTTGGTCAATGGACACCAGAGGTAGGAAAAGTTTTTAAACCATGATGTAATTTTATTTAAATCTTCCAATTTGCACACACTTCATCCTCTTCTACCTTGTCTTAGTAGCAGACCTTGAAGGCAGGGATTTGAAGGACAGGGCAGCAGCTTTACAAAACCATCTCCCAGAGCTCTCGTTAGCCCTGAACGGGCAACAACTGTCGGGTGAACACAAGACAACAAAGGCGGCACACAGGTTTTGCAAGCTGAACCAGTGCAAATTGGCAAGAAATAGCTGTATATGTGACGCCACCCACACTAGAGGCGCAGAAATCAAAGGGAAGGAGAACTTCAGGAAATGCATCCAGACACGCAGGCAGTCACGCCAGAGATGAGTAAGAGCAAAGGAAGGGAACGGTGGGAGCTGGAGGAGGAGCAGGCGAGCCACGCTCACACCACCACCCCAGGCAGCACATGCGGGCATCCAGGGCAGAATCCCAAAGCAGTGAAAATGGACGTTGGATTGGCAAACCCACTGCTGCTCTGATAATTGCCACCCAGCAAAAATCTGCCCACTGAAAACATCTAAGCAATGTGTACTGGGGATTTGTACTGGGACAACGCCACGGCCAAGTGCCCCAGCGTGGGGAAAGGTGGGTCCCCGCAGCAGCCTGGGGTCCTCTCCAAGGGCTACGTGAAAGCTAAATGAGTCACCAACGGTCAGAGAGGGCTCAGTCAGCGCAAGCTCACAAGACATACAGAGAAATCTCTCAGGTAAATCTCCCCAGACACCATTCCCAGCACCGATGCCTTCAATTAAAAGGAGTCTCACTCCAAGCAAAGGCCACTGACAAGAGTTGCTCCAGATTTAGCAAATGCCCATTTCAATACTCAGCCACGGAGTTCCCCTCGCAGGCAAGGGCCATATGAACAGATAAAAATCTCCCTTCACCAACACGTGTTAAGGAAAGGAGACTGCCAGGAAAGTTATACAACATATTGATCACCTTTCATCCCATTTAGGCCAATAAATTCCACAATTTTACAGTAAGCCATATAGGGAACCGCATACACGTGTTGCATATGCACCCTGGGCATCCCCGGATGTCTGCTTGGCCAAAGATTAAGGTGCTTGATTTTCTCACAGTCTGAAGTCCATGCCGTGAACTCAGACCATCAGAAGGATGGCACCAATGGTATCCTGCTTTTACTGGGGATGCTGGCATGTTAATGCAGTTTAAAAATGCACACTGCTGTTCCCAGGGCCTCCCTCACTCTTCATACTTCCACCTCACTGCATTTTCCCCTGGCCATTTTAGCACATCCCCAGATATCCCTTTCTCATCCTCCCCAAACTGCCTTTATCGGATCCTGCTTTGTATTTGGTGCCCCCTGACATTTCTCTTGCTGCCTGAGAATAGCCAGAAAAATAAAGTCATAGAAGGCAATAAACTTGCCTTTAAGAAAGTAAGAAAGTACTACCCTGGGACAGCTCTGTTTTCTGCAGTATGTCAGTATCTAAATTATAAGCATCTTTGCTTATTTTTCTAACCCCTTTGCTTACTTGCAAGCCTTTGAAGGCCGGGCTGTACGACATGTAGTGACCTGGGGAACAGAAAGAGCGAGCGAGTTCGGATGGGCCAAATACCCTGTACCAGAAAGGCTCAGAAGTAGCACAGTCTACAAGGACAAGAAATAGGCGGGTGAGTGGTGGAACTGGTTAAGGAGATGCTGGGGAGGTCTGACTGTGCTGCAGCTTCCTGAAATGTGCAGCACGTATTTATCAAGTGAACATTAAGGGACCAGCACCTGCTCCAGGAGAAAAGATTATTTTTTCTAAGGTCTCAGAGCTCATAAACCCTAAAAAAATTCCATCAATGTCATTTCTTTCTCCTCCCTCTCCGCCCTTTCCTGCCCATTCATGTAACCAGAGTTTGACAAAATTACAACTAAAGATCCAGGCTCTGGGCTGTGATTGCTGGAACTTCGCTCTCCATGTTAATTTGCAAAAGGCTTTTTCAGACTGCAGAGTGCCATCTAGATGAAGGAAGGAGGATTTGCTGCGAATCAGCCAGCTGGAGGTAATAAATCCTTTGGGGATGCATCACAGAATGCCTACAAGAAGCTTTGCAGAACAGCTCTTTGCAGACTGCAGATGTTTTGTGGCAATTTTTTTAAAGTACTAAAATCCTCCTGTGGCTGAATGAGCAATGCACTCAAACGGCTTGTGGGATGAGACGAGAGCCCTTCTAGTTTAGCATTTGAGTATTTATGCATTCTCATAGAGAAACATTTTAGGTCCTTATTTTTTCCAGGCTTTTTAGGGGTTCACCTGGTTCAGATGGACACTGAACCTGGACAATTTTGAGGCTGGGTTTCCAGGCAGACCCTCATTAAAGGACACATGTGGATGGGCACAACTGGACCTGAATGAGGTCCTGCACATGAATGAACTAATTTTTTACATAAGTGCAAATATTTGCCTATGGGGAGGTATTAGAAGGCACAGGCTCTGTGAGCTGTTTGAGACAGGCTAAGTGTCTTCCCTATGTCATGAGGGGAAAAAAATTCTTCCAAGAGAACTACAGAGATGCGGTGGGCAGTAGTTGCTGCAGCAAAAGGGGACTGCTCCAAGAGACAGGGCTCCCACAAACCTGCCAGGCAGTGACAAGGAACCAACACCACACACACCTATCTTCTGTGCTGAGAAGGCAACCATGGACTTACAGACTGAGCACCTTAGTTTCTGTAAAAAGAAGAAAGTGCAGGAAAGTCTCTCCTGACTTGTTTCATTTCCCTTACACCAAGCTGTGTGTGAGAGCAGATCACTGAAGATGCCGACCGCCCCACAGCAGTACCAGCGGCTCCAGAGCCCTTCAAGAACAACACTGGAAATGCAGCAACCTCCTAAACACACTTGTGCAAGACCCAAATGAGCAAGACCCGAGCGTGCCTTTGCTGCCTGGGAGGTTCCTTCTGGTTTAGATGGGCCTGAGGACAAGGCTGCGAAGGTCACTGAAGAGGCTTAAATCCCCATGACCTGCTCGGGGCAGGAAGGCAGCTCCTGCCGTCCTCTCACCTTCCTTAAATCCAGTGTGGAAATCGGCCAACTGCACCTTGCTGGCTCCCCGCGCTCAAGCTCTCCCCCTCGCAAGATAACCCCCGGGTTCAGGAAAAATTCAGCTGAAGCGGGGGAGACTGCAAGCAGCATGGATGCGAATCGCCTGTCTCCTGGCCCCGTGCCAAAGCCCAACCTGACAAATTCATCGTTTCAACTAAGCAACACTGAAATAGCCAAACAACGTCTCGTATCAACAGCCCGTATTTAAAAGACAGGCCGCTGCAGCAGCACAGAGCTGCCCTCCAGAAGCACAACCATTTCTTTGGGAGTTATAAAACAATACACTAGTACAGCAATGTAATAAATAATAGAACCTGGTGAATAATGCAAATAAAATGTTTTCCCTTCCTATTTTTCCTCTTTCTAAATATATTTCCTTCCATTGCAGTGGGACCCTTTCTGCTTTGCTTTTCACAAACCTTCACGTGATGCAGAGACAAATTGCGAAGGGACTTAGGAGAGAAACGAAGGGGCTGCTGCCACCCATGCCTCATCCCCCCTTCCCTCTGCCACGCTCTGACGGGACCAGGAAGCCGGGGGCTGGATTTGGATTCAGCAGGGAGGCTCTCCCAGCCCATAATTATGCCGACAGCTTCACAAGAGCCTTACTTCGGGTCTAATTAAGACTTATTAGAGTTGAAAACAAACAGAACTTGGTTCTTTCCAACACTATAGACCCTTTGCATGTGCAAAGCAAAAAGATGAAAACAAAAAAGGAGGGAAATGAAGAAAAAAAAGAGGTCTATGCCCAGCATTTTCCGTCAGGGGAGGGAGCCCTTCACCATCGGGGATGGTGGGATTGTGGCTGGAGGGACGGAGCCTGGCCCAGCGTTCCTCACTCAGTGGTTAGGGGCCACGTGCCGATTGCTTCCCAGCACACTGCTTGGTACCGCTGTGAAGCTGGAGGGAAGTTCAGTGTTTCGTAGTTTCTGATGGCTAGGGGGTAGGCAGGAGGAGAGGCAGCAAATCCGGGCTCTTGGGGTGAAGGACTGCACACCTTTACAACTTCAGGAGAGACTGCGACGACCTGAGCTTCCCTTGGACAACATGAAGGTCACCTTAGTTTGTGCATTGAATACCTAATGTAGGTAAAAAAAAAAAAAAAAGACACTAAATCAAAGTTTTTCAAAAAAACCCTCACAAGAGCTGTACCAGACACCAGCAGATGAACTTGCCTACATTAAAAGGAAAGGGGCAGGTTCCTACCTGGTGCAAGCGTGTGCACGGCAATTTAGCCCCGACCCTTTGATTTCCCTGTCTCCGGAGACACACAGACAATAAACACAGTTCGTTCACTCTTTCCGTAGGCTCTGGTCTCACCTTAAGAGTGTAAGGCGATGAGGGTGCGCGCTGCGATGCAGTAACTCGGCCCTTGGCACGGTCGGGGTGCCGAGCCCGGCACGGCTGCTGGAGTGCCAGTGCCATCTCCTGTTCAGCGCGCACCGGCTTCCCCTGCTCGCTCCACAGCCTGTTTGCCTGCCTTCGGAGGCTGGTGGGAAATATTCCCAAACAGCCTGACGTCCTGCTACCGACTAATAAAATATGGTATTTATAAGGTTAAGGAAAATGTGAAAACGCTGCAGAACTTACTTGGACGCTGCGTCGTCTTCACCGCAGTCCAGAAAAATTATCACTTTCATCGGGCCATTTAGGAAGAAATAATCCTCAGACTATCTCATTCCATTAAGTACAGCAGGCTTGGATCTTCTTTCCAAAGCACATCTTCAGTGACATTCAGTTTTACTTTCTGTGGCTGTAACTCGAACTCCAGCCGCTGCCAAATGCATTCGCAAAGTCACAGAGGAGGAAACCGAAGCCAAAGAGGAGTCATTAGTGGGCCTGACGTCAGGGAAGTTTATGCTCCCATTACACCTGGACTGTTTATGCTCCCATTACACCTGGACTGTTTTCCAGACTTTTCACACCATCGCTTAATTACGACAGCACAGACTCGCCCTCATTTTACCACAGTATCAAAAGCAGTGGTGATGCTGCAAAGTGTTTTCTAACAACTCTTTTTTCAGTTATCCCAGGGATTCTGAAGGGGAGCTCTGATGAAGTTGCTTTCTGGTCTAATATTATCACCTATCGTAAAGTAACTGAAGGAATCAAAAGAACGAGCAGAAAACCTTTTCCCTGTTGGAGGACGGGAATATTCCCAATAGGACAAGATCCCTCAGATGCCTTAGGATGGGCAAAATATCAGATCAAAGTGGAAAAAAAACCAGAATTGTTATTGATACATAAACAGAGGGAACTTTACTTTCTTCTTCCGAATCACCACTGCCTGGAGTCATGCTGTAATGTGGAAACTTCAGCCTCCGGGCTGTTACAATGAAGGTTTCCAACTCATGTTTGGAAAGAACTGCTTGAAAGCATGACACTTAATGGCTCAAAACTCAGAAGACAAATAAAAAGAACCCAAAGCTCCCCAAAATAAATTCAGCTGAGCAAGTGCTCTGGCAGTGTCTGACACCCAGCGCCAACCAGCAGCTTTACAAGGCAAACTGAGCAGTGAAGACACTCCTAGCAAATCGGATTTTCTAGTTCCTGACCTGTACTGGTATCCTCAGTAATTACCATTTCTGTCACATCACTTCAGTGCCACAGTGCTCGTACAGTCTCAATCTCTCCAGTGGCTGAGGCCATCCAACGGCTAAGGAAGGAGGGGGGTGAAGTATAAAGCTGCTGCCCCATCATTGACTGTTCAACTAAAGGAAGAAACACAGAGACTGTCTCATCTCGACAGAGAACACACTTAGCCAAGCTAACGAAGACAACCCTAACAAGATGAAAACACAGACAGCAAAAAGTAGGGAAGCTAAGTGGTGAATGAACATGTTTAGCACGTTTCAGCTTTAGGAAGCTTGCAAGCAGACTCGTGTGGGAAAGAGGAGCTCCTTGAGACACTGCTGGGCAGAGCAGGGCTTTGGTGGCACTGCCGCCACCAGCACCAAGGGAAATCGTCCCACGGGGCTCAGGGGTGGACGGCACCAGGCACCTCCTGGCAAAGTCAGGCTCTGCTTCTGGGGATGCTGTGCCTTCTGAAACCTAAGTTGCTCCAACTGGAGCGGTACCAGTTTGACCAGTTGAAACCCAGGGCTCAGATGAGCCGGCGGATGTGGTTTACCCAGTAAGGTGGCTCTTGCCACTCACAGTTTCAGAGTTATTCTCACCATCACCAGCAACAACCAGCAATGGACAACAGAAGCACAGAGCCTCTGTGATCACTGATGGGCAACCTTACATGACTTGTTATTCCTTATATTTCTCCTATGCTGCTACAAGTAAAATTAACAGGGTCAGCCAAAAATTCATACCAAAATATTGCCTAGTATGTCAGCAGCAATATTTCCATAGTATCCCTTGCTTTAAGAGCTGTAGTAACCTGTATAGTAGCTTAAATTAATTCTGCTTTGTGTTCTGCCAGTTAGAAACAACAAATACAGCTGCTCTGTTATCAGCTGCCAAGTTTCCTGCCGCTATCTTTCTATAAACCTATTTGCTGGCAGCTCCTTCTGGGAGGAGAGACCTGGTGTGGGGTTCACAGGGGTCACCGCTCCAGCAGAGACGTTGCGACGGGGCACAGAGAAGCGAGGCCGCACCGCGGCCGTGGTCACAGGGGTAACGCCGAGGAGCCCTGGTCCAGCCAAAGAGCAAAGCTCGTAGCACAGAGCAAGGATGCAAAGGCCTCAAATGGTAATGCCCAGGGATTACCCACAGCTCCTCACATCCAGATTTTGACGTCTCTAATTTTTTTTTTTCCTGCAACTCAAATCCATGAAAGAAAACTAATTTGTCCTAGTTTGGATGCTCCCATAAAAAACATCAGTATACCAAAGTTTTTCCAATGACAAATTTTGGTTTTCATCAGTTCTTCACATAACATATGTTCATACAGCACTAATTAGGACCAGATCTGGAACTTGCTGAAAGCCAGTTGGGAAACAGGGAGGTTTATCCGAGAACAAGTTTTGGAGCTCTTAGGAAACAAGGGGGACATCGCACCAAAATAAACTTAAGTTTAGAAGATACTAGAGGTGTTTCTATACCATAAGCTGGGTTGGGTGGACTCTAAAATGAGTCACATGCAATAACTTGTGGCTTTTAACTCCAAACTCCCAGTAGCCCTACAACACCACTTTTTGGAAAAGCCCCTCAATGGACTTCCATATTCACCATCTGTGGATGCCAGGTAGATGCGCAAGCAGAAAATGATGCTCCACATTTCTGACAAAATCAGTCCCAAAGGAAAATATGAAGGGAAAGCTATATATCCAGGACCCTACCTGTATTGAAGTGCATCTTCGTCAGATCAGTCAGAGAAAGCAGCTCCTTTATATCAAAACCACCAGGTTTGGGATCTTCTGGCCTGAAACAGCAGCAGCTGAACTGGGAGCTTCCTCGAGCTGGTTCATGTGCTGCGTGTAAGTGTGGGCATCCCCTACGGGGTACCAGCAAGGGTGTAACCCAGGCAAGGATGGAGCCTTCCCTTTGGGAGGTGACGTGGACCATGAAAACAGACATTGAAGGTGGGCATGTCCCCTGCAGCTGAGATCCCCACTGCAGCTCCACATCAGCCAGCGCAAAGCAAATTCAGAGCACTGCTGCCAGGGTCTGTTGCAAATCCACCCCACGACTTTCCTCCTTTAAGCTCTGCGTGGGTGCTAAGGGAGGCTGCTGAAGGTTTCCTTCTCTGTAGGACGCAAACGTTATTTAATCGATGACTTTAAAGCCATTCATGGCACAAAAGGTCTCTCCTGAAATTTCTGGTTACAACTGACGCCTGTGCCTAACCAGCTGCTTTTCTCTATGAAATCACTGCTGACGCTCAGCGTTTTCCTTCCACCTGTTCTGTAAGGAACAGGATTTCCAGCCACTTTGCAGGTCCATGTGCTCAGGGCGACTTTAGGCAGTAATTACCCCTGCGAAATGGCATCCACGCTTAGCTCAGGAGAGGAACTCGTGGTGGTACGGCACCAGAGCCACAGGGACAACACCATCCTTCGTGTTTCCCTTTCAGAGGGCCTCCTCAGTGAAGCATTCACTTTCTGTCTTGTTCATGGCCAAAAAGCATCAGTTCAAGGTATAACATAACACTATAAATTGTATAAAGATACAATGTGTCATATTTACTTCTGATAACTAAAAATGCAGTCACACCAGAA
This sequence comes from Mycteria americana, assembly GCF_035582795.1. Taxonomy (NCBI): domain Eukaryota; kingdom Metazoa; phylum Chordata; class Aves; order Ciconiiformes; family Ciconiidae; genus Mycteria; species Mycteria americana. Next base: position 14,083,592 of record NC_134376.1, read on the forward strand.
TTACCAGCCTTGCAGTTTCTGAAATCTCTAAAGTACCTAAAAGTAGGAAGCATTTAATTGTACTCTGAGTAACTGATGGATTTCAGTCCATCTGTAATACTTAAACTTAATAGGCATCTCCGATAGCTACATCCACATCAACAAATAAGAAAAAGAAGTCAAGTTCAAAGCATGCTGAAATCAATACGGCTTTAAAGGTACTCATTTGAGATGAATCTAAAAAACCCACACATTAAAAAGTGCCAGCTAGACATTTTTCTAGGATCTGAATCACCTACCCACCAGCACCACAGGACTCCAAAAAGTGTTTCAGAGAGGGGGAAGATGTCCAACAAGAAGCCTTAAAAATGGAAGAAGCCCTCAGGACTGCAACAACATGCAAGTTCTGCCATGTACTTCCAAAGGCAAGGGAAAAAATAGGGGCTACCCAAAGGAAAATTGAGGGAACTACCAACGGAAGGGCTGTTTGGTGTGCAGACTCTTCCACTTTCTTTCAGAGGAAGGAGTATTTTCCTTCAACGTCATATGTTTTCTTTCGTGTTTTTAGAATTATAAGCGTAGCAAGTCAGATCAGTAAATACTCATATTTACTAATATTTATTGACTGTAAGTAAAGAGTGAGACCCAAAGTCTTGGTGCAAAACCACGTAGCTCTAAATCTGACCCTCTGCATGCAGCATTACAAGGAACAGCCGCGTTCACTCCAGTATTGTTCTACAAGTTTTAAATCGTGCCGCCACTACTGAGCACACGTTAAGGCTTGATCAACCTAACTCTTATACCAAAAAAAGAGCAAAAGGTTGTAGCATCTGTATACAGGACTGATTTGTCGGAAATGGGGGAGAAGGGAAAGTTACCTGCATGGCTTAATAACTTTATAAGGCTTCCCACAAGAATATGTAAAACCATTTCAAATGTGATACGGCTTTTAAAATCTGATCCATAGTTCCTTCTGCAGCCAGAGAAGGAACTATATCAGATTCTGACAAAATATGTTGGAATCTGTGCTCTAAGTTGCTGAAATTCATCAGAATCAATGGGGAACCTGGCACGAAGTAAAACTCCCATCCAGATTAAAACGTCTGATTCCTGCTGACCCTTTGGTGGACTTTGTCTCAACGCTGTACGTACTATGGACTATACAGATCATTTCAACATAGACTTATTTAAAACAACGCAAAAATTAGAGGATGTGAGGGAAGGGAAGAAGGACAGAAAACTTGAGGTATTGCTGACTAAGGGCAGAGCATGGAAGTGCAAGGAGGAAGGGATTTGTAAGAATAGGATGCAGATCCACACCAAACTGCTCTGCCTTTGTTTTACTGCCATAAAGAGTTAAAAGTAAAAGGCAGTTAAAAAAATATACTCTCCTCTTTATGGCTGTCATATCTCCTGTTTCAAAGTACACATGCTTTTGCAGAGGTCATTCCTTCAATCAGGAAGGTCACAGTAATACAGCTGTGGAAGAACTGCAGCAGGTATTGATCTGGACTAATAAGTGCCTAGTTTGTACTGATGGATGGCAAAATGGCCCTGGCAGCCCCTCTTCATCTGTCTCTGGTTGAGACAGCCAGCTAGGAGGAATTTAAGACTGTATGTAAATTCATTTAACCAGGAATTTGAGCTCAGGGTAAAATACCAGCTGGATTTGCTGAGGTCTTTAACTCATACACCAAGGTAAGCTTAGGGCAAACTTGTGCAGCTTCAGCACACTCTGCCAGGCTTAAGTTTAATGCAGAGAAGTGAGAGGCCCCTTTGCTGGGCTTTACAAATACAAAGTTTGTGGCAAGTAGTCTGTAAAATGGAATTTCAGTTACACCTGAGCTGGAACTACAAAAAAAAATTTCCTTTTTCTTTGAAGTCCTTGATGTGGGGTCAGAGCCATTAGTGCAGGTTTCAAGCTCAGGATTGATTTTGGTCTGAACTGAACATCTGTTCCCTAGCCGTGCCCCGGAGCCCAGGCAAACCAGCCCGCAGCCTAGCTTTGGCTCACGCCTTCTCTAAGTACGTGTAAAACTTCTTGGATCTACAGAAAAGGACCGTTTAACATAAAAGTAAAGCAAAGAACACCGTGAGGTGCACAAGCCCGTCCCCAGAGCTGCTCAGCAGCGTTTTGCAGAGGCAGAGCACGTGCCGCAGGTAAGGGTTGCTCTACGGAGAGCCCTTAGTTGCTGGCTTAAACAGGAGCCACCGCCAGCGATCTCTGACCTCTGCCACAAAACCGGACAAGCGGCACAGGTACTCGTAAACAAACGAACAAGCAAGCGCCTGCCCAGCCACGCGTAAGAGGCCCACCTGAGACCAGGGCTAACCTCCGCGGGGACAACGCACCTGCAGCAAGCGAAGGCAGCGACGGTGCCGCCTGCGGGACGCCGAGAGCTCGCGGCAAAGCCAGAAACCCATTCCCCATCTCCCCAAGACCACGCTGACGCCCAAGCCCCAACATAATGCTCTCCCGCAATTTTTAACGCGGCTTTTCCCCCGGAAAAGTATATTGTGGTAACGTGGTGGACACGTGCCTCGCCTCCCAGGGCTGCCCCGCCCCAGCAGCCGCGGCGGGCCGGGGCCCGGCTTTCCTCCGCGCACCCTTGCCCAGCGGCGCCCGGGGCAGGAGCCCCGCGCGCGGGGTTCCAGCGGAGCCTCTCCCGCCCGCACCCTACAGGTGGCAGCACCGCCCCAGGGTGGCCGCGGCCGCGGCGGCAGCGCTGCTCGCCGCACGGGGAGCCGGCTCGGCGGCCCCCGCCAAAACACCGCCAAAACACCGCCAAAACTCACCTGGGAGCCTGGGCAAAAGGTGCGCGGTGCGAGCGCCCAAGCGGTTGCGGTGGCCGGGGGCAGCGCGGGTGGCGGGGGCGTTTGTCCCCTCCTGCCAGCGCGGGAAGGACGGAGCCAGCGCTGCGGGGCAGCCTGCGAAGAGCACTGGGACGGTCTGCGCTTAGCACTACCAGCGTGCTCTTCTGGCACAGTAACGGCCATAAACCCACTGTAAAGGCACCGCCTTCGCCGGACCGCTGGGTAAAGGTGACGGCCTCAACACAGGGGAAACGTTGGTCCGTTTCCCTGTGTAATCATTTCTAAGACATGCCCGCACCTTAAAATAGTTTTACTTGTTTCAGTACTGGTGCGTGTCTCGTCTAGCTCCGCCTGAGCTAGACGAGCTTCGCCCCGTGAGCTTTGTCAGAGAGCTTCAAACAGCCCAGGGAAGTCAACTCACGCCAGAGCCCTGCGTGAGCCCCAGCGCAGGACGGAGAGACGAGGATAAAAGGGTTTCCATGTATTTACCTGCCAAGGTGAGACTCCTGCCCGCCAGCAGCATCAGCGAACACTGTGGGCAAGGCAAGGATCCCAAGACCAAACATGGGGCTGAACAGGCACACCCTGCCCACCTGCAGACAGACAGGCAGAGGTAAGGCTGGCAGGGACCCCTCAGTGTCCCCATGGACGTGCACAGGGAAAGCTGATGTAGCAATGAAACCCTGCACTCTGCTATCTTCTCCATCCCTCCCATACGAGGAGGCTTTTCCAATACAGGACAAGGATCTCCTGTAAAACCATGCAGGTCATGACCTGGGACATGGAGACTGGCCCTTCCTCCAAGCTCTGCTCATCTCAACCCTTTCCTCTAACAGGGAGGAAGATGATGCCTGCTAACTCATATCAGGCATTTCTGCTCTCCCTGCCTGTGCCTGCCCTACCCTCTGCTCTCTAGCTTCACCTGCAAGCCCTGCATTACCCTGAGGGATCACAGTCACAGCGGCAGTGAACTCCTGGGAGTGAATTTCCCCAGAGCTGGGGCCACATGGAAGAAAAGCAAGCACTCTATTCCACCCCTCATGTTGAAGGAGCATTAATATTTTACTGTCAATGAATATTGACTTTCTTTTTCCATCTTGCATTTCTTGATCACATCCTGTATGAAAACAAATTTCAGAGAAAGGAAGAGAAAGCAAATAATGTCATTTAATTTGCAATGTATTACCAGTTTCACTATGTGGAATGCTAAGCCTGGATTTTACCACATGGATTAAGTGTCACTCTGGCAGATAATGGAAACAACATATCTGCAAAGGTAAAACTGAGAATGAGGTACAAGTTGCAGAAGCAGGAAAGCACAGGGCATCACTCCATCCACTGCCTCCTGCATCACCCTGCGGCAAGCAGGGCACCAGCCTGAGCCTCACCCAGCTGGGCTGGGCAGTGCCACTGGTCCTACCGGATCACCTGGAAAGCGCCTTGGCCATCTTGTCACCTCTTTCATTGCTGTCTGAGGAGAGTTAACTTCGGGCTAGGTATGCAAGAGTTACTCTTGTATAATGAAGTTATCATTATGGAGATTACACCAACTCTACTGATATATTTGAAAGTTTAAACATAGGAAACATACAGGATTAACAAAAAGTGACAGTTTCAGCACCAAGAGCCTGCAAAGTTGCCTTCAGCCACTGAGAAAGGAGGAAAGCAGGCTGTCAAGATATATTTTGATCTTCACAAAGGACAGATGACAGCACAGAGCTCTTTTAAGGATACAAATACAGCTAGTAAATTCAAGGGAGATTTTCTGTTCCATAGTTCTGTTCATCTGATGATCTGAGTTCATCAGCTAAAAAAAGCATTGATTCCTCATCAGTCGCACTAGCAGACCCACTGGTGAAGGATGCAGACCCACTGGTGAAGGATGCAGACCCAGCCCTGCCATCACACAGTGTAGCACAGCCATTGGCACAACCTGCTGGATTGTCACGTACCAAAAGAAGATCTGGGCTAAAACACAAGCAGCAGAACTCCTCCAGAGCTCAGGAAAGCCAGGATTCCTTCAGCATACCTTGGCCTGCCCATGTCACCTCGTCTTGTCGCTGCCAGTTAATGTGGAGGCCCACGCTGCTTTTTTAAAACATTGAGGCGGTAGCTGGATCAGTGTCGCATTATGGGTACGCACAGGGGTAAGCCTCCCAAAACATCAGGGGCTCCACCACCACATGAGGTTTACAGGGCACACCATCTCCGTTAGATTTTCTCCTCTTCCTCTTCACTTGCACACTGTGAACATCGGAGTGCTGCAGTGCACCCGTCACTAGGAGGTTCACCCCTCTTTTTCCTGCTGCCGACCAGCTGCGAATCCGCACCATGGGAAGGAGCTCCTCTGATTCGCACTCCCAAGCAGTGGAAATGGGCACGGCTCCACAAAGCAGCTGAAGATCTGGCTCCACTTGACAGTAGTTTTATCTGAGATCACGATGAGCTTGACTAGAGGGTGCCAGCTGGATTGCTCTGGGGGACCATATTTATAGACAACACTTGAAAGGACAAGTTCAAGGTGATGGCCCCTGGTGGCCCTTTTCGTATTCCTTTGAGAGATCCTTATTCACACCTACCCGAGTGCTTGCCAGGCAGGTTGGAGAGATAGCAGATAATGGAAGGAAGGCATAAAGGTTTGGCTAAGTCCCCTCTCTCCACTTCTGTTCCAGTATCCTGTTAACTACAGCAAGCAGCTACAGCCATACGAGCAAGACTGAAATTGTAGAAAATCTCATCATATAATCTGGGTTTTGCTTCTGACAAATTACACCCCATTCTCCCTCCATACCCAGATTTTATTTGTTACCAAACATCAGGCCTTGCAGAAAACAATTTTAGACTTCACCTGCACCTGCCCCCCAAACAACACTTGGGCACCAGGCGCTTTCTTCTCCAGCCACCCAAGAGGAGCACCGCTGCTGCTTCGCCCCGCACCACAGCCACCAACAGCCAACACCTGAGCTGCAACATGGGTACAGAGTCTTCAGGCCAAAACTTCATTTTCGTGGTCAGAGCGGTACATTTTTTTCCTGTAGGCAATGAGATGCTCAGTGCAGTAACAGTGTACCAGCACTTTTTAGAGCCGTCATCCTCCTGCCTCCCAGCACAACTCATGTGACTCGTTACTGACTCTGGACATTTTGCTTTACAAAGAACATTTCAAAATCACTGGCAAGGGTCACCGGGGGGATTATTTTTCCTTGCGCAATGAATGGTTTTCAAAGGGGTAAAGGCACTGGGCATAGCAGTTAAATAGTCCCAAGAGCTCTTTGTATTGCTTTATAGCTTTGAGAAACTCAGAGATACATTAAAGCATCAGCATCATCCCCATGAAATCCCCTGTGATAGAAACAGAGATGCCTCCACTGAGCCTAAACCATGTACCAAAATATGGCTTAAAAAAGAGATTTTTCTCCACACTAGTGCACCATGGCTTTATCCGGGAACTTAAACCACTTGTTTTACGTAGCTCTAAGTAATACAGCATGTGGGCATTTCTAAAAATGACTTGCCATCGGTTGGCCAGTACAGCTGAGGCTGAACCAGGGACAGCAGGAATACAAAGCTACTCCAGTCTAAGCTGGAGTTACTGCAGTTGAGGGCTGGGGCAGCCGATGGGCAAGCTCACTTCACCTTCCAATGCTCCTGTTACACCTCTTGCCCAACAATTATTCCTTACATTCCTCAAGACTGTCTCCTGCTGACCATCCGTACAGAGTCTAGGGGTCTCAGCAGGGCCTTCTAGCTCCACGTTAATGCAGCTACCACAAGGACTTAGGGGTTGACCTAGAGCACTGCGCTGGGCACGTTTATGGTTGTGCAGGTTGTGGGAATCTGCCTGTAGATTTGTCATGTCTGTTCAGAACAGCTGTGGCAAAATAGCTGCACAAGGGGGACAAAAAAATTGACAGTATTCTCTCATATCCACAGACACAGGTAAGTGATGGGATGGAACGTCAGTCTCATTTGAAAGCAGCTTGGTCAACATAGAAAGACAACCTGGTGGGTTACTCACCAGCAGTGCTGGGAACCTCATGCATCTTTATATCTGTATAAACATTTAAAACTAGTGAAACATACCTGCAGAGCTTAGCGTGATCAAATCTACAGATACCTATTTACTCCAAGGGGTATCAGATCAGCCGCCGATGCTCTGACAGGTACCAAAGCTGCCCACCCTTCCCAAGGCTGCCCCCCTTTTTGGCATGCTCCAGTGACATCTCTGATCTGTCCAGCCCACCTTCCGGAGATGCAAGAAACTGTTGGCTGTGTTAAAAGTATTCCAGTATTGTCATAATTATATCATAACCTGGGAGTCCAAGTACAAAAAAAAGAAAAAACCACTGCAGTATGCACTTGTAAGAGCCTGTGGCCAACAGGTAGCATCTAGGTTCCTCCCAAGCCAGAACAGTTAACATACATTCAATATTAATTTTACATTTGCCACTAGTTTCTCTAGGGAGCTTGACATATCCTTGAAAGGAAGGATGCTTAGCCAGGACCTGCTGCTTTAGTCTCAGTGGAATACACAAAAGTCTGACTATTTCAGGAATTAAAAAAAATTAAGTAATACAGGTCTAGTTCATAGCAAACAAACTCAGGCACTGGAACAACTTTAATAATCTGCATTTCTGGAGATCTTAGACTGGAGCAGAGTAACTCTAATCCATGTTCTACTTTTCAGGCAATATCCCGGATTTGTGAAAAACATTTTCAAGCCGCCGTTAGTCCACCTGATGCTTTTCTGAATCTTCAGCACAGTGTCCAGTAAGTGGAAAGTTCTAAAACTTTTTAACTAAGTTCTAAACCTTTATAACTGATATGATTTTACCATTTGTCTCCAGTAAGTCATACAAGAAACTGATAGAACGACAACTAGAGCTTTAACTGATTATATGCCTAATCTGTGTTGACAGTTTCACTTTTCTACCCCATTTCCCCTATATCAGATCACATCCAAACGTATGCCAACAGAAGCTAACATACAAAGTTTCACTCCAGATTTCGCAATACCACTTACCAGTCTGCCAGAACATTAACGAGGAGGGGCTTTGGCCTTAATACATAAGCACTTCGCTACTCCTAATTGGAATTTCACCTCTTAGAAAATGGCATTTTTATGACTTATTAAAGCCAAGCTCTGGCAGATGCTTTCCTGTCCTTTAGAGGTGACGTTTCCATCAGCTGAGCAGATGATGTAGTGCAAACATCCTGCACGATTCAGCCTGAAACCCCTCTGTTACTTCAAAGCCCAAGAAACATGCGACAGGTGAGAAATTCAAGTAGTCAAATTTGGGACCAGTTTCCCCTTTGCAGGGCTGCATATCCTTAGGAGGTTATGGAGTAGCAATTTTGATAGACCAACCTTTTAAGTTTCCGGAGGAGTATGTGCCTCATAGGAAAGGAAAATCGTCTGTTCCCAAGTTATCATCAGCAGTCGGTTGTTATTCCAGCAGCAGATGTTACTTGGCAGCAAGGACACCAGTGTCTTTTACCCCTCTCATGGATAAAACTGCATCGAGAAGGACAGCATATAGTGAATCCTAGACTAATTCAAGTGGAAAGAGAGCCTGGGAGGTTACCTGGTCCAACCCCTGCTCAAAGCAGGTCCAAGAGCAAGATGCTCTGGGCTGTATCCGCTTGAGTCCCGAGTATCTCCATGGACATAGACCCCACCACCTGTGGGCAACCCAAGATTATGTTCATTTAAAGGAAACACCACACATCATGTACAAGCACTTACCAGCAGTATCTCGACGTTCAGACATGCCGCACTCAGCACAGGGAGACGCTCCTTGTGTATAAGGGGTCAGAGTGGGCCATGGTCACAAACAGGAGGAAGAAAACCAGATGCAGACATGGCTTGCGGGTATGTGCTTTAGGAAAGATCAAATCAACCTGAAAACTAACTCTGAAGGAACTCTTAGGCCTTCTTGTGCTGGAACTATTAAAGACCCCAACTATTGGTATTTAAATGTGTTGAACCCATTTCGCTGGAAAATTTCTACATGGGAGAGATGAATTGCCTGTATTTTGGGAAATGCATCTAGGCCTAAGGAAATCTGAATTTTGGCAAGACCACATCCAAAGCTGTTACAGAGCAAGCAGAGGCAGAGACAAATCAGTTTTTAATAAATAATCTAAGACTCCAAATGAGTTGCACCACTGCACCGTGATCTGGCAGCACACAAGCCTCTGCGGCTACAACATTCAGAGCATCTTCAGCAGTTTCCTACTCTGAAAACTACAATCACTTAAGTCAAAGACTTTAAAATTCATTTTAGCAGAGAAAAATGCATCTTCAGTGATTCACGTTAATGACAATAGTTTCTCCAGGGAGAGGAAAAAAGCCTGCCTACCATGGGAGATCACAGATGCTCTTCCACAGGAAGTCATTTAAACATAGCCATGAAAGAGCAGACTTCACTGTGAGCTTTTCCAGCAGAAAGGCTTAGAGATGGAAAAAATAATACAAACTGTGGCTCCCTCAGTAAGATGAAGAGTTGGATTATTGGCAGGGTATTCAATGCAAGTCTCTAGAAGACGGTCCACGCAGCTGAGAAGTCCACTTGCCGCTAAGCACAACCCACACATTTCTTTTTGTCGGTGCTTTCAGAGAGAATAGGTAAACAGGTTTTAGAAAACTTTTGTAGCAGACAGCATTAGTTATCTTCAGCTGTGCTTTATGAAATAGATAGAGGGCAATATCACTGTTGCCAACTTGTGGCAACTCTCTCCCCAGAGCTTTAAAATTTTAATTATATTCAAAAAAGCAGAGTAGGTATTTCTAAAAAATAGCTACAAGACTAGCCTAAAGCATTCCAAAGATGCAAAGATTTTTGTGGTTTGAAAGTGGTCTAAAGATAATTAAGTTGCAGAGAGGCAATACTATACACAACTGGAGTTATTAACTCTATGAGAGCAAGTAATTACTCCGTTAAACAGCAGAACAAACTTGGTGTTTTTTCCTCATCTTACTCTTGGTCTTGCATACTGCATTATAGACAAGTAAGACTCTAGGAATTCACTCCAAAACAAGAAAGCTAGGTTCAAACAGTTACCAGTATAAAAACAAAGGTATGTATTAATAAAGTAACAAATGCTAACCTTTGGACTTCTCAGCACTGACCATATTCTGTGAGCAGAGGTACATACGGGCTGTATGGGCCGGAGCTGGAAGTGACCCTATCAAAACTCCAGCAGAAACTTAGAACAAGATTCTTAGTATACCTAGTTTAAATGCAAACATTTTGTATTCTCTGCTTTGATGCTTTGTAAAAAGGACACTAGATGTACAAAACACCAGAATTCTTGTGGCTTGAGTTTCAGAGCTGCAGAAGCATCACGAGTTTCTTTTCTAACAAAGAGGCAAGACAGTGTTACACCATGACAATACAAATGAGGACCCCAGTATTTCTTTTCATACATAGCTTGCTGTTCTGTTCTCTGGCATCCAGAACCAACTTCACCATTACACTTAAAACAAAATCAATATAAGAATGGTGAAATATTACAAAGCATGATTAAGAGTGGTCTTAGATGCTATCTTAACCAATTGATCAGTACTTTTTATACTGAAGTTCAAGATTTTCTACAAACCATACTGCCTGCCCAATGGCTTGTAGCAGATTCCAACAAGGTCATATTCTCGTGCACTCTGCCACCACTTCCCATCTTAGTCAGTGAAAATACAGCCCTTGTGTACAGTCCCAGTGTTAAAAAAGCCAGATAGATGCTGTAACATCAGCATAAGAGCAGCAGCATCAGAGCAGCAGCATCAGTAGTCAAAATGAAATCACATAGGAAATGCTGGAATCTCCTTACCCACTGAGAAACATTTAGCTTCCAAGTCTCTCTTATAACAGAGCTAGGTGATGCTTCCATGCTACACAGAAGTGAATTTGGTTGGTTTATTCACTACCACCCTTGTGAGCCTGGGACACATTTAGTTTCCCTTGAGATGGTGTGAAAGGGGCACAGTGAGAGAACATCAGCAGAAAGCACCAGTGTTGACTACAGAACCATTGCATCATAAGCTCTCAGAAATTTTACCAGCCTCAAGCTATCCACGGGAGTTACACCCAGACAAGGAAAGCTTCAGAGAGAAGCACAGTTACTGACAAGTGCCAGTGCCTTCCCCATTACCTTAAATAACCAGAGGATCTGGAATGAGAGCACTGCTGGGCCTTGTGGCTACCCCAGACAACCACATCAGCCCCACCTGGTGCAGGGAACTCAGTGGACCAAGTCAGGTGTGCATTCCTTATTTCTGCCAAAGTATTACTAGCTCTAGGCTAACATTTGAAAGATGCTGTTTTATTAGAAGTCATTTAAGAACACTTTCCAAATCCCCACTGGAACATTTCATTGGCTAGAAGGGAAAACGTTAACATTAATCAAAAAAAATAAGACATTTTTAACTGAAAAGCTCCTGTGAAGTAAAGCTTTCATTCATAATTAAATTCAAAGGCCTGCTGATATAGCAAGTGGAAAATAGTTTGCAGATTTAGGGACACCCACATAAAGCAGGAAAAGCTGCTAATTAAAGCACCTAATTTCACTTAAGTCCAAAGAGTCTTTTGCACAAGATCAGAAAGCTCTACTACTGAACTCAATACCACTTAACTTTCTAAAGAGGTTTTAAGTGGCATATAGTTTAAGATGCTTTTCCTAAGTATTAGTGATGTTAAACTCTGCAGAACGTCTTGTACAAATGCAACAGTAAGCCCCAATTCTTAATGTCTTCATTAGTCCATAAAAGACAGAAAGGAAAGCCTCTTAAGTGTAGCTAGACTGAACAGCTACCATCAAATTGCATTCCTAAAGAAAAATCCTACTCTGCAGAACCAAATAAGCCTGTCAACTCACATTAATCATATCTTGTTTTGGGTTTACTGATGGACTGTATTATTCAGAAACTTAAAGAACTACAAAACAGCCTGATTAGTTGTATTTATTTTTTTTTATTAGGTTTATTATGACTTAGAGTTTCTATTACTCCAGCTGGGTAAACCACATTTGAGAGTAAGTTTAACTGCAGGGCTTCACTTTCAGCCAAAATCATTTTTGCGTTACTTTATTGTAATATAGATTTAAATTTAACATTTAAAACTTACTTCATTAATAAGCAAGCCAAGCTCAGTAGCTTCAGTGCAGGATGTACTTTATGTAACTTGCCGCACATTCATGTTAGATTTGATGTACATGGAGAAGAGACCGGTCAACTATACGATTCATAGGAGAAAGCAAAAGTAAGCACCACTTTTACCAAACTAAACAGTTCTCAATTCAGTGTTTCTTACAGGAAGTCAACTCACTTCTGGCTCCAGGAGCTACAGTTTGGATAACAGCTGAAAGCTATTTCCAAAACATCGATTTTCTACACTGGCACAAGAAATAGTCTTCAAAGCAACAGGTACTGGACTTTTTTTATTTTTTTAAGAGACAACCTGTTCTCCTTGTGTTTACCAGGTGAATACATGCATTTTTTTGATCATTCTGGCAGAGGTTAACAAAGAGCAAACGACAGTTGGGGCTAAACAAAAAACAATCAAAAAGTTGCCAAATATTTAAGGTACAAGCAAAAAAACATTAATGCAACCAGTTTAATATCTAAACCTGCTTTCTTTCAAAGAAAAATGGCACAAATTAAATAAGCCAGACAAATTTAGTTTTAGGTGGTACTAGACTGAATTAACACTTCAAAGCATTAACAGGATTTATTTCACTGCAAGGAAAGGGAAAAGTAATTTCAACAGGCTCCATATATTTGGGCTAGACCAGAAGCACTGTTACAGTTCAATCCATATATGCAGAACTGATACCAATATGATGTTACCTTTACCACATGTAATAGTAAAGTGTGTTAGAAGTTGCAGAGCATAAGCATCTTAGTTGTACAAGCCAGTTAATGAATAAACAGAAGAGCTGAAGAATGGTTCTCACACATGTCCTTTCTGTTCAGGACTCCAGATTTTTCTTCTGGAACAGAAAAATCCCTCTGCCAACAGCCTAATAAATACTAACAGATATATTTAGATACCATCTTCAAAATCTTTGTTGAAAATGCAGTCTCCAAATGAAAACTAGCTTTATGCAGTATTAATATTTTACATAAAATAAGTTTTATGAATCGTAGTTAATAGCAGTAACTGAAACTAATGTATACTGAGTCTTCGGGTGATGTGCAAGTTCAGCTTTGAACAGTTTTTACCGTCTTGCTTTGGACAGTTCTTACACTTGTCCCATAAACTACAGAACCCCTAGCTACAGTATCGTGCAACTGCTGACATCTTCAAGAGCTCTTCAATGTAAAGAAATTTGATGGAAGCACCACAAAGCAAGGAAATCATGCTCTTAGTAGAGAGCCTTGAATTCTGAGAATTTAACACATCATTGCTGCCTTGCCTTGACTACAGAACACCAATGAGAGGACATCAGGGTAAAAAGGAGCAAAACTACAATGAAGTCTGCTTCAAACAGGGAAGATAATATTAAAAAAAATCTGACTCTACAAGCACGTAAGCAAAAGTCTTGAAGAGCTGTGTATTAACATGGAACTCAAGGTGCCTTAACTTAGCTAGAACACCACAATTTTTTTAGTATTGTGAATCTAGCATAGCTGCATTTCATCCAAGAATCAGCCTATGCTTCCAGTTAAAGCATGCATACCACCTTGCTAAATACCTCTTCCCAACTTGCTGGTTGAGAGCTCTTCATTTTCTTATTCCTCCTGTATTATCCCTTTCCTAGGCAGAGATTGAGAGGCCCTAAAAGCCAGAGCTCACCACCAAAGACTTGCTGCATCTACATGTAAAAATAGTTAGGACACTCTTCGAGACTGACACGTATCCTTCCCCATTCAGAAATGGATTTGCAGCAGATCAGCCTTGATCTCTAGTTCAGTTTTAGATTATGCTTAAGTTATGGCAGCCAGAGTTCAATCCTATGAATGTACGCTCAACACAAAAAGAAAGCCATTTATCCTTTTTAATTCATCCAGAGCTTTATAATCAACTTCCAGTTTTAAATTATTTTCTTAGCACTTCACAGAACCTGCATGTCACGCCCTCCTGAAGGAGATGGCATCACACAACCTTGTTTAAGTTAGTCCAAGTTTCCACATGTGACCAGAAGTCTTACTTGTTAGAACACACCCCTTCTCCAACTATTCCCCCTCATTCCCTCTCCTCCCACCCCTCCCCAGCAATGGGCAATTACTTCACAAGAAATGTAAAATGGGATATGGGTGTACACAAAACCTACCCTTCACTAATACTGAACAGAAAAGCCTATTTTCCAATTACAGGACATCTTTCTCTAAATTTAGGTCAGCACTGGTGCAGTCTGCACTGTGTATGATTACCACAGGATAATACCAATAAGTACATATATTTTCTCAAACTGATTTAAAAGCCTATGAAGTTAATCGGGGAAAGTTTAATATTGCTACTTCAGAGCACTAAAACACACAAAGTGAATCCAATAAAGATCCTTGTATTGATTCAATATTAAGTATTAATTGCATGACCATCATAGCACCTCTTTACATTATCACACAATCACCAGAATTAACTGCTTTTAAAACTAAAAAGGGTACAGTCCAATATTTATAACTTGCACACTGTTACTATATAGAAACTAGGTGCATGGTACAGTGCTGCAAAAATGGAAGCCTGCAGTTTTGACAAAGATGCCAAGTTATGTTGTAGACAATTTCAGTCAAACTGGCAATACTGTTTAAGCAAATACTCAACACAGCAGGAAATAAAGGACAAAAAAAGCATTCTATAACCAAATAAACATCTGAAATTTCCTTTCCCTTTAATACAAGTAAGGTCACTTTTAGCCTTGGAACGGATACATGTTCGCCTATGATGATCTTGCTAACTACTACACAATATCTGATGTCCTCTGCTAAGAATATAGTTTAAGAAAGCCGCAGTTACAAGAGGCATCTAATGTAATACCTAAAATTTCCTTTATGGCAATTATTGAATTCATTTGTCTTAAACAGTGAATATGGAAAGATGGCCTCATGTTTCCTTTTCAATAGTACTCTGAGGATCAAGTGGCTTTCAAGCAGCATGGTGGGTTTGAAATTTTTGCAGTTTAGATCATTCTGTTGCGTTTATGAGTTGGTGAGTCTGTAATGACATCGCCACACTGGGCTGAGGTACGCTTTCTAGTTCCACCATTGTCCAAGTGGAGTGCCATTTCTTCTGATATGAAAGTGTTCAAATCAACATCATGGAGTCCATTTCTCCTTCGACTAGCATTGGAGCCACTGCTCACGTGAGTGGGCGAGCCTGGGGTACTTGAGCGAACACTTATACTAGCCATTGCACCACTAAGACCTAGGGGAAAAAAAGAAAAAGCATTTAGATCAAACAGTAAAGAAAGTTAATTTCCCATGTGTGGCAGAAGGGATGACACTTATCTGACTTCTAGTGACATGTTAAAGGCACTTCATCCTATTAGTTGTACCACAATTACTTATATGAAGTCCAGACCACACCTTCCCAGCTTTTAGTCCCTAAGAATCTAGCAATTACTAGAACTGCTTTTTATGACATTAAAAGTGAGCTTATACACCAGGTTGTAACAGCACACTATGGCAAATGCTAGCTCCCATAAGCGTGACATGCTATTCAAAATATGTGTACACACTCAAGAGCAGACTATTTCAATATGAAGGCTTAACACTAGACCAACAGTTACACAGAATGAAAATCCCTCTACCAAGGGCTTTCCAGGTTGACTTGGTCTTTTTTCAAACACCACCACCCTGCTCCCTTTCACTCCCTGTCACTGTAGTTCTAAAGAAAACTGCAGTATGACAGCAGATCTCAAACAGCTAGTGTTTAAATAAAAGCTTTATTTCATGGCTGCCACTATTAGCCAACACATTAGTATTATCAGAATTCAGAAGAGCACTTATAAATAAAAAACAAGCTAAGCAAGACCACATGACAATGCCCCAAAATTTACTATTGACAGATGTGATCCAAAACAGTCACAGGTACCCTGCAATCACTTTGGTTTGTGTTTAGGTTATTAATAAAATATTTAATTAAAACAGAAAGTTTACTTCTTGTAGAAACAAGGCCATAAACAAGAAAACAATGAACTTCATACTAATTTAAACTTTTTGTCTTCAGTAATGTTACTATTGTAACTTTGTAAAAGCAGGACATTCCAAAATATAGGTTTAGTAAGGGCTAGTACATGAAAGCCTAAAAATTCTGCTCAATTTGGAATTCAGGCTACATTTGTAGATAAACAAGAGCTCAGATACAAGACAAACATGTTTGCTATCATAACTGCTTCAAATCTGAGTATTATTAGGAAAGTACAAAATATCTGTTGGCTCTAGAAATAAACTACCAAAGCAAGAGTCACACAGGAAGATGAAGAACAGCAGAACAAGATCTACATCTGTATATTTTTCTAGCAACAAGAACAAGCAAGTGTTAAGCTGTCCAGGAAGATTTCTGTCTCAGTAAGCATCAAAATCTTGAGCGCTCTCAGAGGTTTTCTCCAGTCTCAAATACTCCAATACCTTTGTCCAGCCATCACACACCTTGTGTGTGTGCAAAGCCATTTAATACACATCTTCATATATACTCAACTAGACAGCCAGAAGTCACACGCTGACAAGTAAAGCCTAACAATACCCTATCTATTAGCTGCTGATAGGCCAAACAAGCAACTTCAGAGGCTCTGTGAAGAGAAGACTGCTAGAGCTACTAGCAGAAGGCTAGCTAGAGCTAGATCAGTTGCCAGAAACCTCAGTTAAAGATAAATTCTGAAGCTCTCTGCAGCAATGGCAGGTTGATATACAAGTCAGGATAAAACAGACTGTTTCACAAAACCAATTTCACTCTATTGTACATTACTGCTGAATGAACATTTAAAGCTTAGATCTTGTAGCAGCACAGGATATATTTTTACACAAATTGGGCATTATACAACAACCAGCAGAAACAGCCACTAATCGCTGATGCTTTCTTAGAGCTTTTGCTTACAGCTCTAAGTGGTGTTCCAACACACCCAGAAGCATGGTTTGAAGTCTGAAAGGGACCCTGCAGGTTTTAATATTAAAATAGTCTTGCATTCACAATGGCATAAAGTATTTAAACAGCAGAAGCTGTTTTAGTGAAAAGGTAGTTCAGAAACAAGGTTTGTTCCAGTACTCCCAGGATTAAGGTCAAGTTTAACTTCAAAACCATTATGAAGAGAGGTTCCTATACATCTACCAAAGAAAGTAAAGCAGCTAACTGGATGACATAGATGTATGAGCAAAAAGCCTCTTCAGATACCGTAACTTGGATAAATCACCAACGTGCAAAATTTGGTCAGGTAACAAATCACTTCACAGTTCAAAGACAACAGCAAGTTTAATTTCAACTGGCATGACATACATTAGAAAAAAAACATTAATTCATCCTGTACATTTAAATCTGAAAAAATTGACAGTGCACAGAAGGTGACATTGTTTCAAATCCAAATTGATTGCGAAGGATTTCCCCCCAACATTACTATTCCAAGCAAAATTGCTCTGAACACACAAGTTCAGTGTTGTTACTTCCACTGAGAATCAACAATTTACACCACTTAGTCATTTACTCTTATGTTATACAACCCATAACCAAATGGCCAATATATTAGTTCAGTTTTATCACGACATCTTTTCATTATGTCTAGTGTCCAAGGAAGGAGAGAAAAATTATTTTAAATAAGCCCCAAAACTGACCTGTGACACGAGTACATTTTTTTGGCATCACTCAAGAACTGTTTTTAAGTAGAGTCTTTTCAAGTAACAAGCATTTTTTAAAATAGCAGATATAAGTCAATTAAAAGATGCATCTGTAATATGCTGCAGCATATTCTAAAACAGACTGCCAAGGTTTGCAAGCAATGCCTCAAACAGGTATTGACTTTCCAATATTTAGGTAATACTGAATCACTGTACATGTAAATACACAAACAACCTTCAGGAGATAATCAAGAAGTTAAAATCTTCAATCAATCAAACCTGGTGTCAAAGGCAGAAGAGTAGTTTTGAATTTCTACAAAGACAGAAGGACAAGGATATTGCATCACAACATGGACTTCTAGTTGCAGTTTAATCTTGCATCTCATACAGGTATTTAATACTGAACTAGTGAGTAACAGTCATTACTGAGTATGCTAACAGACTGAGTGACAATCTGGTATCAGTTACTGGCAGTTAACCATATTACATAGCACTACATATCAATCCAAGAGAGCAGAACTGTCAAACAAAACACTTAGAGCACAGTTTAGGATTGGGTAATCAAGCTAACATGGAAGAGTCAAAAAAATTCAAAGCATGCACTGAAATATCAAGTTGCCATTTCATGGAAGCAACACCTTTGAAGACAATCAGCAATGCAGTAGAAAAGATCTATTTTTTGTTCACAGAGAAAGTATCTTTCAGGATCTGAAACTGAACTGGGATCCACAGTTCACTGTTTCTTGGAAAGCTGATGTAATGCAAAGAAGAAATCTCAGAAAACCCATTTATTGTGAATTATTTGGAGTTTAAGTTTTCAGTGGACTCTGAGATCTCTTCCCAAAGCATTTAACCATTTAAAGCAGAAAGCAAGCAGTAATAGATACTAGGAAGTAGTAAGATGACATGACTGTTAGCAACACCATTTCACAACCTCAAATTTCTATACTGTGATTAGCATGACTTAATCACAGGCACAGCAGTTTTGTCTATACAAAAGGACAGAGATTCAAACAGCTACTGAAGTGTCTTTACTTCTTTCACGATCTCACGACCACGCCTGAAGTATCCCACTGCTTTCTACAGGAGACATTTCCTTTTACAAGAGGCCTTTAAGAAAGGACACATGGCTCTTTCTCCCTTTTTAAACTTGAAAGGATTGAAGTGGAGGGCATATCTGAAATATTTTGCAATATGTATTACATTCTCACTCCTGCCATATCTTTCAGTCAAGTCATCAACAATATGGTGTTTCATAGCCGGTAATTTCACAAAACTCTGCTTTTATCTGAAGCTATATTCTAAAGCATTTGTTACAGTACTATTAGAAAAAGCTGCATTATAGAAGAAATTGTGACTAATACTAGCTAATTTATAACTAAGTACTCTCCAAAACTATCAGGTGATTAGAATGCTTGGCTAAAAGTGTATGTTTTATGGCATATGAAATACTTAAGGTAAATAAAACTCAAAGTCAAGTCAAAATTAGCAAGTTTATCAACACTGGCCTAACAAACTGAAAATGCTGTTTTATATGCACTATAACTATGTCCATAATGAGTATGAGTTATTCAGGTGACTACCACAACATTATACTAGATAACTACTGTTCAGTATAGTATTAACTATTGCTTTCCAGAAGTTTTACTCAGGAAGTATCAAAAAGAACATTCACGCTTAGATAAGTGTGACTAAAGCAGGAATTAGTTAATAACCCCAGATAAATAAAAAATGGCATGCAGATAGATCCTCGTCACTCCTCTGTCACACTCACCCTTTCACAGTACTGCTCAAAGAGCAAGTTTTAGCAGTACATACCAATACACAACTCTGATAGCTATATATACACACACACAACCTTTAACTTAAACTCTTTCAAACTAACCTGAACTCTGCTCTCCCATGCCCTCTTCTACCAACTGCTTCTTCTCCACTAACAACTGCTGCTGTTTTATATTGCAGTTTAATATTTTGAGAAGAGAGTAAGAAGGTCTAATGGAAATTCAGGCTCTAAAGGGGCCAAGCCACACACTTCAACATGCTAGAGCAAGGGGTTCCCCCCCTGCAGAGAGACTGAATCACATTAATGATATACATCAACATTAAAGCTAAGGAGCAAAAGAACTAACACTCCCTCACTGTGCTGTTGCACACTCACATCATTTTTACTGAAGAACACTCAAGTCTAATATATTTCAGCATTGTCTTCCCATGCTTGCTTCTTCCCCCTCCTCAAATCATAGCATTTTCTCCTGTTATGTTGGGAGAATGGTTTGTAAAGCATGGAGAGCATATCCCACACTACAAGACATCATTTCAAACATGGACTGTGTACAGCCACTAGCACTGCAAGATTCAGTATGCTAGCTACGCAAGCCAAGCAGAAAATGACCTGGGACATGTCAGCTTTTGGCAGTCTTATGACTATTAGCTCAGTTTTATCTAATTCTGTCATTTGAAACTCTTCTTACAGAATTGGATACAGCAATATGCATCGAGAAAGTAGGTGAAGATACATCCATACCTGTGCTAACTGCAATGACATTTTAAGGTCTGGTGGAAGTTAAAAACCCAACTCTATTTGAGATGCTGAGCAATAAAGGTATTTATCTTCTATCACATCTTAAAACACTAAGAAACATCAGATGCACAGTTCCTGAAGTTTCAGAAAAATCCACTTGAGCTTCAGAGTAAAAGAGTATCTATTACCTTGAGCTAACTACTCAGCTTTTCTTGAAGGCTTTAATTTCTTTTCACATATTCACAGTTCAGGTTCCTAGCCATGTTTTATTTCAAGGGTTACCATTGGCACACTAATAATGGAAAGCTGATATTAAGGGCAAAGACTTTTTTTATTTACCAGAGTTTAACTCTCTCAAGAGGTTACTTAGTTCCAAAAACTCATTCTCAAGTACCCTTAAGTTACACTAAGGGTTTCAGTAACAAGTGTACAGCATACATACCATAGAGTTAAAAGAAAAGGTAGATCACATACACCTTAAACATTCTTGTGTCAGTATAGGTTTTTTTGTCATGACCATTTTGCTTTTAGCTACTGTAACAAGTCTTGAAAACAGTAGTAGAACAAGTCTCCTTATAGCACAAAGACTATTGTTAACTAGTATCATAAGATTAAATTTTGGGTTCAAAGTCTCTAGCTTCTGTCAAGAAAACTGTTAACTACCTTGCAGAGCTATAATATAGGTCAGATATAACAAGGTTTGGCATAGAAGAGGTAAGGTTAAAAATCCAATTTTAACAGATTTCTCTTCAGATGCAGCATACAGTTTTAAGATTGTACTGATACCTAAAGATACTCCTCTCTAATGTTTTTGTCTAGGGCATACACCTGGAATTGTTTGCTGTTCCAGGAAATATTTGATTATTAGCCACTTTGTTACCACAGCTTCTGTCAAAGTTTTCAGATGTGATTATGAAGCATTTAGAGGTTACATGATCAAAATACAGTTATTTCCCCCAAAGAGCAAGATCAACAAGTTATAGGACCATGGTCTTTAGACATATATTAGTACCTATTTCTGAGAAGTCAATAAACCAGCTCAACTTCAACAGAGCTTTATTTGGTGTCATATCATGACATAGATTCATACCTATCCCTGCTTCACTAAGAGACCTTGCTTAGAGCAGCAAGTTTTAGCATTACCCATCAAATCTAATTCAGCCCATCCACATTACAAATAGAGAAACACTCCATTTCCACAGGAAGCCTACCAGCACAAAACAAAGCCTCACTCCCTTACATGCCAGCCAAAAACTCCCCTTAAAGCTTTAGTCCTGAACACTTGCTGAGACTGCTACTCACTATCATCAGGTTTTCTCATGTTTCCTCACAATACCTAGAAGCAGCAAATCACTTTTAAACAGCCTGTCAAAAATGAAGATAAACATAGCCCTACAGAGAGGACATCAATTTACACAACCTGAAGATCCTATGCAGGTTTCAAAATCAAAACATAACTCTGAGAAGCCCTATGATAAATAGGAAAAGAGTTTGGGAGATAGTTTAATCACAACTTCCTTAATGTTAAAGAGGAGGGGAGAAGCTCCTCTTCCCCTAAAGAGAAGGGGAGGGCACACAGACACTGTAGGCAATAACCTAAAAACAGTTATCAGGCCAAATACAAGCCTAGTCACTAAAGGATTCGCACAAAAGGATTTGTGTCAAAGACCAGACTGAAACTGGTATCAGGAGAACCTAATCCAGAAGGTGACTGACATGTAATCTTGTCAACCAGCTGATGAAAGGGAAGAGTGCATTTCTAGCCCCTGCAGTGCCAATACGCAGCAGAGAACTTCCTATGGTCCTCATGACCCTGTATTAGGTTATGAAATATGAAAAAACTTTATACTTCATGGTTCAGATTCCCATGCTGTAGAGAAGTGACTTCCATAAACCACCTCTATACAAAGCAGATGCTAAGAAACAATACAAGGACATGAAAAGAGCATATTACCAATAAAAATGCCTCTGACTTTACTCTGCTTGAGAGCTCACTGTGCTGAAGTGAGTCCACCCAGCTTACTATCACCTGAGAATAAGACTTTATAGTTAAAGCCAACTGCACACCAGATTCAACTAGTTTCAGAAAACAAGATTTTTTTTAAGAGGGTGTTTATCACATCATATCAGGTGAGAGCCAGCTTCTGCAGTTGTTCTCCTCATGAAATTAGCTCTACCTACTGAATAAGCAATACTAGCACACAGAATTCTCTAGCCAGCTTCCAATATGAGAAGGGAAGTTGCCAAAAACTACACGACTGGGTAGAAGCATGCTTGATTTAAATGGCAACAGAGCAGCAAACAGTACCAGAATTAGGCTGTCACCTAGACAGTAACAGTGTCTGGCTTATGTATCTTGAAAAGCCACCACAGCACAGCAGAAGCAAAGACTGCATTTTCAGGAATCTGCTCATCTAATTAACTCATTAATTCCACCCCCCACTGAGAATATTGAGACAGTAACAATTTCATTTAAGTTTCACAGGTTGTACTTCTAGATAGCTTGATTTTTTACTTTTAGAATGGTCTACTATTTATACCTCAAGATATCTGCTACCCTTTAGAATTTTAGAAGGCGTAAAACCCACAGGTGAACTGCTTCATTTCACCTCAGGAGCATTTTAAAACATGTTTTTCTTTATCACTTGCTAGGTAATGGTCCAATGCAGAATATGCTACTGAATGTTCATACCTGAAAAGGAGAAAAGATACACTGCCAACATTGTTGGTGATGGCAAGGAAGGAAATTCAGTATGACACTGGAAGACATTTAAGACTGAAAGTAAACTAGAACTAAGTTCTGAACAGGACTCAAGTATTGCAATGATGTGCAAGTAAAGTGTTCTTCCCAGGATACTTTAAGTAGAATGCTAAACCATATTATCCAGTGCATAACAACAAGGGTACTGGAGTGAGGTGAGGTACCCCCAGAGACAGAAGCTTCAGACAAATTCCCTCCATAACACTGCAAAAACTTGCTAGTTATTTGCTACTAGTCAAATCTCAATATTTAACTAGTTGCCAGCATAGTATTATCATTTTCTAAGAATTCTGTTCACTTTAGCATTGGCATGAATGCCAAGTCTCTTCATTGCTTCAAAAACACTACCAAAAGTTGATATTTAACTATTGAGTTCACAGTTGTAGAATATTACAGATCCAAACTTCATTTTTATACAATACATTTCCTCATTCAAAATATTTGACTATGCAACTTTTTAGTAGGTACATGCATTATACATGCAAAAACTCCCTTAGAGAATTAAGGAGATACCTTCAGCTGGAACATCAGGTACATGACATATTATGACACCAACAATGGCCAAGAGCCAGACATGCTTTAAGAACCCCCACCCAATTTTAACCAAGTAGTATTGAAAAAATTACTGTTACCATGCAGAGCTATGGCTTCACGGAAGGGTTGCAAATCAGTCTCTACAGATGAGCTAGTTTCTGTTGAAGTAGCTCGGTTAGGGGATACTACAGTCAGTCTTGGGGGAGCTCTAGAATTTCTTGGAGGAGGAACTTTTCCACATAGGAAGCTGATCAAGTCTTCTCTACGAATAGTTCTTCTGCGTTTTTTAACCCAAGCTAACACATCCTTATTCCGACGCTGATAGCCAATCTGAATTCCTACATCAAAGCTCCGCTGATGGGCATCCACACTTTCTGCAAGAAGACAGAAAAAAGTTTTCTTAGTAAGTGTTAACAGAGAGCAATGTATAGAATGGCACATCACAGATACGGCTTCCTGTCAACCATGGGAAAGAAGTAGATTTTCTACAGGTTACTGTAACACAGTACCAAGTTAGCTGTAACAAATTAGCTAGCATTGAAGATGAGTCATATTAAACCCAAAAAGTATTAGCTAAAAAGTTCCACCCCCTTTACAAGTCAAAAAAAAGTCAAGAGCAACTCAAGCACAACCTAAATAGCATTTACTATACTTCAGGTCAACACTACAGCACTGTTTATGAAACCATGTTGTATTAACATTGAAAACACACTTTGAGCCTGTCAGTCTGAGGAAGGTACTTAAATCAACAGACAACATGCTTTAAGAGACACTCTTAAAGTACATCACTACAGTCAAGAAACCCCACAAAAACAAAAGTAATAACTGCTTTTCTTGATTCTGATAGGTAAGGAATTTTCAGAAAACTCAGATTTCTTTAGAGTCCCTCTAGTTTCATCTGAATTTCAACTGCAGAGGCAACCTGCAGGAGGCCATAGTTTTGAAACTACTTAGAACACAAGTGTCCCCAATGCCTTTCAATTAGGCAACACACCATTTACAAAGGAAGTCTAAAAAAATTTCCTTCCCCATTTAAGATCCCATTGCAAATTTGATATACAAAAGCTTTAAACACATATTACTTGCAATTAACCCTACCACAAAATGCAATTTCATTCTCCATTGATGTAATTGGTCACCTGTGCACATCAGTTATAACTGTGCCTCTAAGAAGGACTCTTAAATGCCTTATATTACATTGCTTTCAAACTTTGATAAATACATTTCTGGCTACTAGTTTAAGTAAATTTCAGACAACAGTAACAGGTGGGACAAACCATATTCTCTACACAATTATGCTCATCTTGTTTGTCATAGATTTGTTATCAGAGCTTTGCCAACAGCTATTTCAGTTTTATGAAAATTACTGCTATGTTAGCTCTTGCTCCATTAAAAGACATCAACATATCCACTCCTATTTCATTTACTTGATTTCCATATATTTTTTTTTAATCTGACAGATCTAATTAAAACAGCTTTTTATATTCTTGCTTTACTAATGAAGTCCAACACAAAAGCCATTTGCCCAGAACAATATTAAGAGATTTAAGAACAGCTGTCCAAGATATTGGTTTACAGGTAAACAGTGACATACACATCTAATCTAGTTCTCACACTCAAAAAACCCCCAAAGATAATCACTATTAAATGCTGTTCTTAGACTTATATTCTAAGGTACCACTGCATGGTCCACAAAAGACAGCACTAAAATCTACATTATCAAAGAGCAGCACTTCAAACATAACACAACCTACCAAAAAAGAAAAACATCCCAAATTGATCATAGCTAAATCTTGGAGCTTTCAGAATATAAGCTATACAGGTATACATAGAGTACACTTAACATGTTAGTTACTTTTATGCACTCCAAGAGTATTTTGCCTGTGCTGCTTTATAATCAAAAGGCTAGAAGATTTACAAATGCTAATTCCTGTGAAAGCAATGGCAACATGACAGATTATTCCTCCAGCCATTTTGTACTCCACAGCAGCTAAGGCTCCAATGCACTCACTAGTAAAAGCTACCCAAACACTTCGGAGATAATTTGGAAACTGACAATATTCCTTTAATCACTTCCCGAAATACCACAAGACCTTCTGAGAGGTGAGGAGCCCAGCTTTATGTCAATAACCTGCTTTCCTTGTATACAAGAATGCTTTACAAAGGACTAACCATGAACTAGTTATGAGGTCAAACACACTGACTGCTGATGTAGCCTGGACAAATTTCAAGTGTCATTACCCTGGGAAAGATTAGATTTTCTATGGTAAAAGCTACAACTACTTTGTTTACAAAGTTAAGCTGGCAAAATATAAGCAGTCAGGCTGCCTACATCCTGAAATTACTAAGTCAAAACTAACATTAACAAACATTCAGCTTTTTTTTTTAATAAAAAAGGTAAATTGTAGGCTTAGAAGTCTTATTCTAATACATGCCTAAGACTTTCTACAGTGGCCTTAAGTTCCAAATCCTACATTACAAGCCATGCCTTCACTTCTTTAGTGCAATCTGGAAGATAATCAAATGTCTTTAAACGAGGCCTCTATTACCAGCACCAATCAGAAATTCATGATCTAAGACCTTCACAGTGTGGTGTGATATTATACTACTAATCTATTTTCAGAAAAAATGCTGACATTCAAGACATCATGGCATTCTCCTTATGCACTATTCCTCATGTAGCTCGTTAAAAGAATTTTAATGTCTCAAAATCACAAACATTTATCAGATCAGAAACCCAGCTGACAGGGCAAGAGGCAGTTTGTGGTGTTCAGTTTACCACACCAAGTACTCCTCCAGTGTTTTGACAGAGTCCTCCAAAACACAAACATTACTGAATACATGAGAAACAACAGGATACTTTTAAAGAGCCATGTTCATCACTAGGGAAGGCAAATTCACATTAAGAGACTCCAACTTGCCTGGTATGCCAGTGCCTAGATGGTTCTACATGTGTTCTCAACAAATTTCTACCCACTTGGAAGTTAAATTCAAATCAAAAGATCACAGTTCTTAAAGATCTGTTTTAAAGAAAGATTTGTTTTAGGTGCTGCTTTTTGAAGTATTACATTACACCTGACTACAGACAGCTTCCTACTTAAATTCTAGTTTCCCTGACCACCACACATATACTCTTCTGTTAATCACATTAGTGCAGAAAAATCAGGCTCATTTTGCCTATAGCACAAGTAATCAAATGATTTAACCAAAAATAAACAGCCTAAGTCTTTATAGTAAAGATGCTGTAAGGGAGAGCAATGCCATTTGTAAAGAAAAGACTATAATTATTCCAGACAACTTAACACTACCTGCTGCTACTCTAGCACCACGCTCAAGTGGCTAGTGTCCCAGACCATGTTCTAGTGACCCACTCCCTCAGGCCAACACCTACCCTGTTATGTGATGTGCTGCCCCTTTATATGACCTATGACACATACACCATATCCAAATGCACTTTCTGCAAGAGTCAAGCCTCTGGCAGTGAGGGTTATGCATCTGCATTTCCTCCTTGCTCCATCCACATATGTCAGAAACCTGATCAGCCATCACAAACATGTTACTAAGTTCAACTGCCTAAAGCAAATCCAAAATCGGAAAACTAGAGACAAATGAAAGAACACACAGTTAGAACTGTAGATAATGCTGTACAGGCCAAGAAAAAAAAACATCCCACAAGTCAAAAAAAAAATCAAACTACAAGTCAGAAAAACAATTTGGAACTTTAATGTTTTTTCCTTCCTCAGAATGGAAGACAGTCACAATGGGAATCACACTGTGCCAATTTAAGCCTCCACTGATACAGGTATCATTTTTGTACAATCGTTTAAACAAACTAGAAACCACTGAATGACGCTTCTGCAGACAATTCTTTTGACAACCCAAAGAACAGCAGGGTTTAGAAACAGATCCTGACAGATAGAAACACACAGTAAAACAGCGCAAAAGCACAGCCACATGCAGAGCGTGCTCTTATCGAAGTTTTGGCTAACACTGCTTTCTTACAGCCACGCTGGACACAGTCATAATGACATTCTAGTACTTAAGATAAACTGTGAATCTTCTTAAGTAAGAAGCCTCACACTGCCACAGGAAGATAAAACTTGGTCACATAATATGTATGCAGAATTTTACAAACACTAAACCCAGCCTGTGCTTCACTGCAAGTGTACATGTATTATACTGATATCCCAACATTTAATACACCATGAAACACACAAAATGCAGGAAATTTAAGTACTGTTTAACAAGCTATTGCACTCTTCCCTTGAATTCACAAGGGCAAGCCACACATTAAAAATACCCTTTTTCAAGGGTCTCAAAGTAAAACAGCTTTTAAGTTATTAGTCACTGACATGAGGCAACAACAAAGATTCAGCTACCGTCAGCTAAAGTGGCCCAGGGAAAACTTCAAGATTGAGGAAGCAGTCTCGGGTTAGATTTTATCAGGGTGAATAAGAGACATTAACAGGCCCTGCTTATGAGTAAGCCGGGGCAGGAGGCAGAGTGGGGCCCGGCTCGGTGGGGAGGGCTGCCGGGGCAGCGGGGGGGGGGGGGGCAGCCCCTTACCTTTGTAGAGGTTGGTGACCGCGGTGGCGGCGTTCTGGAAGGGGACCCAGAGGGATAGCCCCGGCTGCTGGCACACCCGGTCTGCAGGGAGGGAAGGACACACACTGTTTATTTTGGAGTCACCAACTCCGAACGGCCATGTTAGGTTTCGCCATTTTGTTCCACCTTCCGAAGGCAACTCGGGATCACGGTCGAGAAGGGCGGGCCGGCAGCGGCCCGGTCCCGGGCAGCGGGCGCGGCGGCGGCGCCCCCAGCCCGCCGGGGCAGCGCCCTGCCCGGCCCCCGCCCGCAGCCCCCGCCGCACAATGGGGCCGGCCCCTCACTTCGCCATTTTGTCGGAGCCTCTTCCCTGGGCTGGGCGTCAGGAGCCGCCGCCGCCGGCAGGGCCGGGCTTCCCGGTCTGCCCCCACCCTCCCCGCCCCCGGAGCCCGCCGCTCCCCGGGCATTCACAGGGCTCGCCCCCGCCGACCGGGACCCTCCCGGCGCGGCCCCCCGCCGAGGCCGCTCTCGGCCGGAGCGCCCTGCCTCCCCGGGGCCGGCAGGGCCCCGCCGGCCGCCCTCCCGGGCCGACCCCCGCCTCCGCCAGCCCGGGGCGGAGAGGGGGAGGGTGGCCAGGCCGGGCCGACGTAAGAGCCGGCCCAGGGGCTCCGCCGGCCCAGGCCGCTCCGCTGGAGGCCGCGAAGGGCAACGTCCGGGCAGCGGCCGCGGTTCCCCCTCACGCCATTTTGTTTTCCCGTCTGCCTCTATGAACGGGCGCGGAGCCCCCGGGCCGGAAGCCCGCTCCTCCCCCTGCCCAGGCCACTCTCGCCGCTCGTCTCTTTGTGACGCCGCGGCCCCGTTCCCACCCCACCCCCGGCGGCTCCGCGGCCGCCCCGCGCCTCTGCGACCACCCCACCCCCTCCCCCCCCCCCCCCCGTCTCCGGGCCCGGCCTCGGCCCCAAACCCACCGCGCTCCGGCTCCGCCGCCCGCCGAGCCCCGTCCCGCCCCAGCCGCCTCAGCAGCGGCCCCCCTCGCCTCCCCTCCCCGCCCCAGGCACCGCCGCTCCCCCCGCACCCCCCCCCCCCCCCCGCGGCGCTCACCCTTGTAGAGCTGCGCCACGGCGGTGGCCGAGTTCTGGAAGAGGTGCCAGAGCTTCTGCTGCTTGTGCTCGGGCTGCGCCGCCGCCTCGTCCTGCAGCTCCGGGGCCAGCGCCTCCTCCTGCTCGGCCTCGGCCAGGCACTGCCGCTCCCACTTGCTGAACCAGTGCTCAGGCCCGTGCTCCTGGATCTCCGCCTCGCCCTCCTCCTTCTTGTCCTCCATCCTCCGGCCGGCTCCGCGTCCCTCCCCGCCGCCGCGCAGGCCCGGCCCCGCCGGACGGCCGCGCTCGCCTCCCCTCCGCAGCTGGGCCGGCCCTACCTCACCCCCATGCTCCCGGGCCGGCCCGTCCGTCCGCCGGCTCCAAACACACTGAGCGCCGGCGCCGCCCCGAGCACAGTAAAAGCCCGTCGGAGACGCCCGGGAACGTGCTGCCGCCCAGCGCCAGCGCCCGCCCCCGCCGCCCGACTGGCCGCCGCCGCCCCGGCACCGCCGGTTTGAACGGCACCTCCGGCGCTCACTGGGCCGCCCGCACGCCCATCAGCGGGACGCGCCGGGGGGACGGGCCCAAAGCAAGATTGGTTACGCTGTCACACACCCGCTCGCAGATGTCGTCGGCCGCGGCGCGCAGGCGCAGTGGCCTCCCCCGCCGCCCTCGGCGCGGCCGGGCCCCTCCCCCTGGCGTGATGCGCCGGGCCCCGGGGCGGCCCCGCCCTCGCCCCTCACCCCGCGGCGGGCCGGGCCGCAGCCGGCGGGGCCCGGGCGGCGGCTCGGGGGCTGGAGCCGCGGCGGGGCTGCGCGGGCCGGGCGCCCGCGGGGGCAGGGCAGGGCAGGGCAGGGCCGTTCTGCCATCTTGGCGCTGCGGCCTTCCCCAAGCCGGGTAAGGCGTTGCCCCGCCGCGGGCTTCTCCCCGGCCGCTGCCGCCGGGGCCGAAGCCCGGGAGGTGACAGCCGGCCGCCGCGCTACCCACCTGAGGGGCAGATCCTCGCCCGGGAGGTGGTTTCCTCCGCCCGGCCTGCGGCCAAGGCCGGGGCCAGGCCCGGGGGAAAATGGCTGCCGCGGAGGGCCGGGGCTGGGCCCTGTTGCGCGGCCGAGCCCGGCTCCAGCGCCGGAGAGAGCGAGGTGGCGGCCGGGCGGTTTGCGCTAAGTACTCAAAACCCTTGCGATCCCTTTTCTACCGTTTTTGCACTTCTTTTATTTACCATTTCTTGTAGTGTATTTGCACTGTACCAGGCAAAATTCTAACAAATAGTAAGATAAATCACAGCTTCTTTGCACGTGTTTAAAGCACTTGTTTACCTCACGATCTCTTCAAAATGCTGCTGTGAAAATTCTGTTCCTCGCTACTCCGGCCACACTAGTCCTTTCCATCCAAGCAAACGTCCCCCCGAGCCAGCGTGTGAGCCAAGCCGTGAATCGGCGTAACAACAGCGGTCAGCAGGCAAGCGCCTGGAGTTTCACTCGCCATCCTCTGTGAAATACTCCCATCTCTTGTTTGTTACTGCTCTAGTGCAAAGGCTGGACATACCTGCAGCAGGTTTTGCACCCCCTGCCCTGAGTCTGCAAGGCCACTGCTGCATGTGTGCAGCTGGCTTTCACATCAGCTCTTCCGTATTACCGCACTGGTGTTAGACATAAACTGGTAGTCTGGGGTGCCCACCCCACTCACACTCACGGGATGTCAGAAGCACTCACAAGCTTCATGGACCGTTTCCTCCTCTGACAGCCTATTTTATTCAGCCTGTACTTGTTCCCATGTTGAACTTGGATCTTCATACAACTCCCGAAAACATACAGGAATTCAAGCCTAAATCATATATAGTGGGGAAAGAGATGGTATGAGGAAATAATTAGAACTGTTGGGTTTTTTTATCTCTAAAGGCAACTGAAAACTAAAGCTGCAGGCTACTATCTTTCCTAGACCACTGAGACTAACTACTAGGGACCTCCTGCTTGTGGGTTATGCTATGGTACTCCACGTGAGTAGAAAGGATGAGAGTACCCGTACCTCTGTGCACGTGTTCTTAAACTGAAGTTGTGGCATTAGCTTTTTAATACATATTTCATAACGCTAATGCACATACACAGAGGCATGGATATTCTGTTCCTTTCTAGGTAAAGCTCTGTCCAATCCTTATTTAGGATTATGAACTTCAGCAGGTTTAGGAGTAGTCCTAGGTATAAGCTATTGGGCTTTTATGAATGTACAAAGATATCATAGAAAAGAAAAGAATAAATTTTAAAAATTTAAAAATGTTGACAATAAATGAAAATTGGTTTTGTAAATCATATATTGATCAGTAGGCCAGTAAGTACATATTGTGGTGGAACGCGGATTTTTCTCCTGTGCAACTGTTTTAAGGAAAACAAAGAACAGAAGACAAAACTCTCTTCTCTGTTGAATAGGATTTCTTATAAACTACCTTCAACTTGGAAATGTTCATTCCTTATATTCTTAAACTGTTTGAATACTGAAAGACATCAAATGGGAATGTGTGATGGGATTGTGTTCAAGTACTTCTCCGATAAATAGGGTACTTAAATCCACCTCCCTCATCAAAAGGTGAGCAGAAATGCTCCTGCCAACTTCAATGGGCTTTGCAGATGCTCTGTGTAAGATCTGAGATCAGAAGTTACTGGATGGAGCTTGATATAGGAGGGGACATGGCTATCCTGGATTTTGTGTACCACACATCTGTTTTTCTGAATATTTCTAACGAGTTGCATAATGTTGGCAGCTGTGAAACAAACAGCTGGTTACTGCAACACAATGTAGCGTTAGTCACGATTTGTCAAGTCCTGAGATTTGGCCATGACTGATGCCCATTCAGTATAAATCAAGCAGAGAGCTGTAATGCGTCACTAGGTAGTCCTGGGTAAAAGCGCAGCACCCGCATTTCCTGGTTTAGTTTGGAGAAACCTGGATACACACAGTTCTCAGAAATATCTACAGCTGACAGAAACTGCTGAGAGTTTAAGAGGGCTGTTTCCCTTTCTACACCTGTTCCTCCCGGTGGGGTGGGTAACGTTGGAGTTGTTGTATCAATTGTTTTTACAGTTTTCTGAAGTGGCCATTGGTGATTTCTGGGATAATAGTGTGGAGGGGCCTAGCACAGCTGAGAACTGGGATATTGAATTTTAAAATTAGAAAACTTATGTCATTTTTTGATAGAATGGATTGAAGAACTTTAACTTGGTCTACAGACTTCTTTATGCCACCTGAAGATAAAAAGAGTGTTAGGGACCTGGGAAAGGAGTCAAGCATTTTCTGGGACTAGAAGAATAAAGTACCAAAGGAGTCCTGCAGGTAGCGAAGTAGCATTAAATGGAGAACGAAGACAATATTGATTGACTTTTCTTGGGTAAAACTTTGACAAACTTTTGACAAACTCTGACAAACTTGTTGACAAACTTTTCTTGGGTAAATTGTGGAGGAGGCAGTAAAGGAGAAAAGAAAAAGGAACGAAAGCACCATGCGCAAAAACCCCTTAACACACCCAAACACTCTTCTCCCTGATGCCTCCTAAGAAGCTTAGTGCCTGTATCCTCTGAGCAATACTGATTCACTAAAGATTTTTTCCTCCCTGTAAATAAAGAACAAGTTTCATGCTAATCCATTTTGACCTGCCATCAGTGGCCTGGGACAAACACAGCTGTGCTGGTTTTGGTTGCTGGTAAGCAATTTATTGGCTAAAGTCAAATGCAAAAAGACTGGGAGATCAATGGTGTACGCACAGTGAATGTGGCATCTGAGTAATCTTGGTGTTTTGCCTCTTAATTTCCCCCATGGGAACGCTGTAGTGATGAGAGCAGTGTGGCATCCCAACTGAAGTCTCAGGGGAGATAATTACTGGAGCATGATGAGGGTATGCTAATTGTAGAAGGCTCTGAAGGCTTGTTTTATTCCCTTATGCAGACTCTTACTGGGAGTTGAATCTAATGATAAATAAAGGAAAACATTTTTTAAATTTGAGAATATGAAATTGGGGGAAGAGAAGGGTTTATTGGTAATACAATCTATTCAAAGTGAACACTAATGTTTTAAAATATCTGAATGTATAGGTGGCTGAATATAGACATGGAAGTGTTTTCACAGTGCTGCGGCCAAATGTGTGGATACTTGTACAAGAGAACTTTCATGATACTTTAACATATTGGAGGAACTGAAGGGAGCAGGTATTCATTTCACCAAAGGGAAAAAAACAGGTCTGAGTGACAATGTTTTCATTTGTCTTCACCATTTTGTCCTTTGGGATCAGACTCTAGGTATGCTGTCCTCCAAAAAACCAGGTCAGCAGGGAAGGAAATTACTCAGCTGGAAATTGTAATGTTTCTCAGGCTAAAGTTTTCAGCCCAAGTAAATCTGAAGTAGTACGCCTGAGCAAGCAAGCAGCAGGTATCTATGAGAAGTCGGGTTTACAGAGAACAGCAGTGCACTGACCGTTGCATATTGCATAATCAAGACAGTTTAACCTGTTATTGATGCGATCAGTTGGGCTTTTATGTATATTGGCTTGTTACTGCTATTCCCCACTGGAAAACCTGAAGATAGAGCACCTTAGTGGAAACCCTTAGCACTTGATCAGTCTGAAACAGAAACTGATTGACAGAGGTCAATAGCATCAATGTATGAGGGTTCATTATGGTCGCAAGAGCCTCACATTCTCCTGTTTTGGAGTCATGGGAAGTAGAAAACAAAAGAAATAGGATAAAAGGATTTCTTTTCCAATATGCGCTCCTAGGTGATGGTATGTTCCGAAAATCAAAACTAGGTAAGCACTGCAAAAAGGCTATCTTAATGGTGTTTTGAATTTTAAAATGTTGATGACCTTAAATAAAAAGTGAATATTGCAACAATGTCTGCATCCTTCCTGCAGTTTCCTGGGAGCACTTTAGTAGCAGCACTTCTAGACCATGGTCAAAATGCTGTCACATAAAAGCAACTTGAAACCACGTGATTAAAGCTTGGTCAATTTATTTTTGCCTAAAATAGAGATCCAGAGACTTTTTGCCCCAAAAGCCATGCTCAGTATGAGAAGGAAAGCAGTTTGACTCTGTGGGAGCAAGATTCTCAAAACCTCATGTCAGGGCTCTGATATCAAAATCATTAAACAATGCAGACAAGGAGCAAGAGTCCCCTTTTGTGAAAAAGACTACACGACTACACCAAGGAACAGATCATTTACGTGTGAATTCAAACGCTACCAAAAAGAGTAGCAGACAGTTTTCAGTTTTACTGGATAGTACCTTACTACATATTTGGTTCCACTGAAATAAATGGTATTTCCTGCATAACAGGATAAAGCACATGGTGAATATGCAGTTGTCCTCCTGCTCAGTACTTCAGAGCAGCCTAATCTTTCTTCATGCCTCCAGAACTGCTCTGAAAGGAGAACTCTACTTGTCTATAATACTTCTCTAAACGGCACTTTTTTTCCTCCAGATTCAAATCTCTAGTGCATCATCAAAAATAAAAACCATTTCTACGTAGCACATCATTAATTAAGATTCGTGAACAAGGTCCTATTGCCATGGGCTGTATACAAATGAAAGAGATGATCCTTGCTGTGAAGGACTAGCAATTAAAACACAAAGGAAGAAAAAAGGGCGCATCGTATTTTCATGATATACGATGAATGAGCAGATGACTATTCCTTCTAATAACACAACCTTATTAGTCTGTGCATAAGCTGGTATTTCTGTTGTCAGTAGTAGGACAGACAGACCTTGAAGATTAATTCAGTTTGGGAGCTTGTGCTATGGTTAGTATAACTGTTGGCCCAATATGGAATTTTTTACCCAAAATTCAATCCCAAAGCCATGTCCAAGGCTGCGGGAGAAACAAGATCCAATAGTCTCCAACTACTGCAGGTCAAAGTGTAACTGTAAAGCATCTTAATCACTTACTGCAGATACACAACTGGCCTAGAAAACAAAAAGGCTACAGAGTAAATGAAAGATTGGGAAAAAAAACATTGTGGGGGTCATCTAAGTGGAGTTCCCTCTGCTTGCAGAGTAGATTACGTCCTCCAGTGCCTTCATGAGACAGGAAGCCAAGGCTTTTAGAAATCCTTGATAGAGTATAAATGAAAGTAGAAATTCTCCATGCGATCTTGTGGTGTGATGTTGGGATGTTTGGCACTATGCAAATTGCTGCAGCTGGCAGGTGCTTCACCGCTTACTGTCATTTATTAGTTAAAGGAGCAGCAGGATGCCAAAGGTCTACAGTAGGTTGCCTGCATGCTCCCAAAGGCAGTTATGAATCACTCCAGCATTTATGTCCCCTCTTTTTTTAGAGCATCACAGACTATAAAAGAAAAAGTAGCTTGCTGTATCACTCTTTGCAGAGTGTTTTGGAATCACAGATTGCAAGAGTATTTAAGTTAACCCTGTGCTCAGAGAAGGGTTTTTTTGTTTCTAGGCAGAAAGTCCCATCCCAATAGCTTTATTTTTGAGTTGGCGGCTTACCTCCATGCAGCTGGTAATGTCACATAACCCACCCCTTCTGAAATCAAGCAACAGGGTCATAAGCAGAGCAATGGTTTACTACGTAGCCTTGTTGGGCACAGTCATGAGAACGCTCATTTTAAACT
The DNA here is from genome assembly GCF_035582795.1 of Mycteria americana. Taxonomy (NCBI): domain Eukaryota; kingdom Metazoa; phylum Chordata; class Aves; order Ciconiiformes; family Ciconiidae; genus Mycteria; species Mycteria americana. The sequence continues at coordinate 14,119,196 of NC_134376.1, forward strand.
GCTGGAGTTAGCTTTGAAGAGCAGGGATCCCATAATCTTTTTATACCTGATACTGTTGCAAGTGAGAATAAATGTCCTCCTTTTATCTAGTGGCACACATCAGTCCTACAGCTGAGCCTGTCTCAGCCCCACTGACAGCACTCATGACTGGACTAGATGCACATGAACAGGAGCGTAGGAGGGTCTGATTCAGTTGTGCCTACAGAGCTCTGTAGGAAATGTTTTTAGCAGGATTAGATGGCTGAATAAGCCATGAAAAGCAGGCTCCCTGATCAAATCTTTGAGACTCAGCAGAACCCCCACTGAAGGTACTGAATATTTTGCTTGCTCAAGGACAACTGAATTTGAACTTTTCCTTTAGAAGAGCAAGTGGGCATATCGTGCACAGCTGTGCATAGAGGTAAGCAGTAATATGAACAGAGGATAGACATCAGATCTCGGATTCCAGCTTCAATAGCAATGTCCTTTCAGTTCTTGACCAAATTATTTATTTCAAAAAGTACATCTCTCCCCACGCTCTTCTAATCAGTTGAGTAGAAAAAAAAATCAAACCACCTACTCCCATGTTGTAAGGACTGACTGTTCAAGTTTAAAGCATTTCAAGTGCTAAATATAATATTTGCAGTTTCTGCAGCTCAGCTATTGGAGGATTCAGTAGCTGTTTGAATACCAGTAGTCTCTTGGGACCCTGTCCAGGGAAGACTTCATTTAGTTTGTGTGGGAGTAGGATGCACAGCACTCCCCCAAATGGGTCCTCTAGCTTCTCTGCTTAATTCTCCACCTATATAAAGGAGATAATACACTTCTATTACATAAGAAGTATGGAATTAATACCTGCCCTTCAGAGATCCCCATAGTGTCAGTTCTTTGAAATCTTAACAATTTGTCCTGAGCAAACAGGACATGTAGTAAACTGGGGACGGTCATAGAGTCATTCGGTCTCAGTGGATAATGTATGTGGTTTCAGTTCTGGAATGCCTGGTTTTCTAGTTCAAGGAAAATAAGGGTGATGTCCTATTGACTCCCTAAGTGCTTAATGAAATACCTTCTTTCACCAGGAAGATTGCATAGGAACAGATTTTTGTCACGAAGTGTTAATGAAATATTTAAAATGAAACATGATGAAACTACTAAAGAATACGAGGTTTAACAGACAAGTTCTGGATTAGCAGATGTAATCTGACATTAGCAGCTCTAGCTGCCTGGCTGGCATGTGCCAGAAGCCACAGCCACGGCAGCAGGGGTAGCAGGGCTGTACGTGAGCCCCAACGTCAGCTCCCACGGTGCAGCCCAGTGACTTGGTCTGAAATCACTTCCATCAGGGCTCAGGCTGTGAACTGAGCCCCCCTCTTCATGGTGGGGGCTAGTCGTGCAGTGGAGGAGGCCAACGGTGTGAAGAACACAACTAGAACTTCATCTCAGATCATGAAATCTCTCCTATAGGCGCCATAAAGAGCGAGCGCTGGGCCCCAGAAGGTTGGTGTGTACTGAAGGAACTGGAAAGACTCTTTCCCAGGTTTGACCCCATTTTTCAATAACTCTCTGCAGTAGAAGAGAGATGCTACTAATGTTTCCCATTGCTGCTGTTCGATGGAGTACAGGAGACTTTAAGTGGCACTGGAGCTGGGACTTGGGTTTCGAGTGCCACTTCAAGACCCGAATATATCAATTTCCTGTGGGAAGCAAGGACAGGGAAAGATTGGTGTTGCAGAGAGTGGAAACGTACTCCGATGGGGCAGTTTTCTGGGTTGCTATGGTGAGGGTGTGTCCTGCTGTGCTCTGTTGTAACAGCCTTAGAAATACAATGGCTAGAGTCTATTCCAGTGCAGATTTATGAGGATGCTGGAGCACTTACTCCAGAGCATATTTTTCTCCCCCCATCGCTATATTCAGTTGTTGTCAACAAATGTTTTGTAACTCTTCCCGTATTTTACTCCTGGGAATAGAACAGAAACAGACCCTTAAATCCAATAAACATGGAAATGGGATAAGCTTCCTTTCTTTATAAATTTTTTTTTCTGTATTTTCTTTGCCTTTTACTCCAGATCTGAAGTTCTGTTTCTGGCCTTGCAGCTCGAGGCAGTTTGGGTCATCTCTGCCTACTCTTAGCACTCCAGCTCACCCCCATTTCATTTGATGAGAGATGAGGGCAGTGTCAACCAAAACGAGGTTTAGGCAAAGTACAGGCACTTACCAAAAGTTCCTCCCCAGCAAAATTTTCCTTCTGTTTCTTTTATGTCAGCATTCACAATTGTGTACCACATACCAAACTAGATCAGATTGGAAACAATTTTTTTTTATCTTACTGTGTTTGAAAAAATACTAGTTTTCAGGCAAATCTGTTTCCTGAGCTGGCTCATTGGCCTCATGTGATGTGGAGATGGTGAAACAGAGCAGACAAATCAATATAAAGTCATCAAGCAACAAGAGCTGAATATTGTGTTTTAAGTCATTCTTCTCTTCTGTAGGTGAAATGTTGACTGTCTAACTCCTTCTCCTTTAAATTGTCTTTTTGGGAGGAAAAAAGAGGGAAAAAGATAAGGGAAGGAGGGTTTTTTAGACATTGGCCTTCCCTAAGGAGAAAATACCTGCTTAGATGATGAGGAAATCATAAATAATTCCAGTACAACCTGTAGAACAAATAAGGCATGCTAAACAACTCCGTTTTAATTTATTTTTAATTCCCTGTGTCCCCACTAGGTGCACAGCTTCAGTAGTCCATCAGCATGCGCTCTGCCAGCCCCATGGATTATTGCCGTTGCCATCCAGGCAGTTACTTATCTTTATTAAAACACCCTTGTGCAAAACAGAAAGCGACGTGTCTGGTCTGCGGGTAGTGCTGGAAGCCTAGCGACCGATAGCCTGCGGGACCTGGAGGGGCTGCTCACGCTGGGAATTTCTGGGCTTTGTCATAGTTTGGAGGGTTGATTTGGTTTTCTTTGCTGGCTTAGCTCCATCAGAGGTTTGAAGAGACTGTACTTGACCACTCCTAGCAGGGCAAGTTTGGTAGCTTAGTGTTTAAGAAGAGTAAAACCTGGCTAGAAGGTACCTATGACGTGTTTTCAGGGGCACCAGTTTGGTCTTGTTAGATATTTTGTAAACTACTTTTAGATTTGGGGTTTTCCTATACCCTATACCCCTATAATGTGTGAAGAGCTGTTCCTGAAGAATAGCCACGAGCAGGTCAAAAGCTTATGGGTAAGAATTAGAGACCGAAGCAACAAAGGGAACCTTGTGGTTGGTGTTTACTACAGGCCGCCCGATCAAGGGGAGCCTACTGATGAAGCCTTCCTCCTCCAGCTACAGGAGGCTTCACGCTCGCAAGCTCTTGTCCTACTGGGGGTCTTCAGCCACCCCGACATCTGCTGGAAAAGTAGCATGGCGAGCTGTAGGCAGTCCGGGAGACTCCTGGAGTGCATTGAGGATAACTTCTTCAGCCAGGTAATAGACCCGCATCCCCTACCTGAGGGGATGCGATACTGGACCTGATGGTCACCAATGCAAGTGAGCTCATCAGTGACATCAAGATTGGAGGCAGCCTAGGCTGCAGTGATCACACATTGGTGGAGTTCACAGTCCTGAGGGATATGGGACAGGCAAGGAGTATAGTCAGGACTCCGAACTTTAGGAAAGCAAACTTCCAGCTCTTCAAGGAGTTATTCAGTAGGATCCCCTGGGAAATGGTCCTCAGGGACAGGGGAGCAGAACAGAGCTGGCAGATCTTTAAGGATGCTTTCCATAAAGTGCAAGAGCTCTCAGTCCCCAGATGTAGGAAATCAGGCAAGGAAGGGAAGAGACCAGCGTGGCTGAGTCGAGACCTGCTGGTCAAACTAAAGAGCAAGAGGGAACTGCACAGGCAGTGGAAGCAGGGACAGGCAACCTGGGAAGAATGTAGGGACGCTGCTGCTTGTGTAGGGATGGGGTCAGGAAGGCCAAGGCACAGCTGGAGCTGAACTTGGCAAGGGATGCAAAGAAGGGCTTCTACAGCTATATCAACCAGAAAAGGAAAGTTAAAGAAAACGTACCTCTACTGATGAACAAGAATGGTGACCTAGCATCAACAGACAAGGAGAAGGCTGAGGTACTCAACAACTTTTTTGCTTCAGTCTTTCCTGGCAACTGCTCTCCTCACCCCTCCCGAGTCAATGGACAACATGCTGGGGACCAGGGGGGTAAAGCCTCTCCCAGTGTAAGGGAAGATCAGGTTCGTGGCCACCTGAGGAACCTGAACATATGTAACTCTATGGGACCTGATGAGATGCATCCCAGAGTCCTGAGGGAATTGGCTGATGTAGCTGCCAAGCCACTCTCCATGATATTTGAAAAGTCATGGCAGTCAGGTGAAGTCCCCAGTGACTGAAAGAAAGGAAAGGTTGTGCCCATCTTTAAAAAAGGTAGAAAGGATGACCCTGGGAACTACCAACCTGTCAGCCTCACCTCTGTGCCTGGGAAGATCATGGAACTAGAAGCTATGCTAGAGCACATGGAGGACAGGGAGGTGATTCAAGACAGCCAACATGGCTTCACCAAGGGCAAGTCCTGCCTGACCAACCTAGTGGCTTTCTACGAGGGAGTTACCACATCAGTGGACAAGGGAAAAGCAATGGATGTCATCTATCTGGACTTCTGTAAAGCCTTTGACACGGTCCCCCACAACATCCTTCTCTCTAAATTGGAGAGATATGGATTTGATGGGTGGACCGTTCAGTGGACAAGGAATTGTTTGGATGGTTGCATCCAGAGGGTAGCGGTCAATGGCTCAATGTCCAGATGGAGATCAGTGACGAGTGGTGTCCCTCAGGGGTCCGTACTGGGACCAGTACTGTTCAATGTTTTCATCAATGACATTGACAGTGAGATCAAGTGCACACTCAGCAAGTTTGCAGATGACACCAAGCTGAGTGGTGCAGTTGACAGGTCAGAAGGACGGGATGTCATCCAGAGGGACCTGGACAAGCTGGAGAAGTGGGCCTGTGTGAACCTCATGAGGTTCAACAAGGCCAAGTGCAGGGTCCTACACCTGGTCGGGGCAATCCTCGGTTTCGATACAGGCTGGGGGATGATGTGCTTGAGAGCAGCTCTGCGGAAAAGGACTTGGGGGTACTGATGGACGAAAAACTGGGCATGAGCCGACAATGTGCGCTCGCAGCCCAGAAGGCCAACCGTATCCTGGGCTGCATCCAAAGAAGCGTGGCCAGCAGGTCGAGGGAGGTGATTCTGCCCCTCTACTCTGCTCTGGTGAGACCCCAGACCCGCAGTACTGCGTCCAGCTCTGGGGTCCTCAGCACAAGACAGAGGTGGAGCTGTTGGAGCGAGTCCAGAGGAGGGTCACAAAAATGATCCGAGGGCTGGAGCACCTCTCCTACGAGGACAGGCTGAGAGAGTTGGGGTTGTTCAGCCTGGAGAAGAGAAGGCTCCAGGGAGACCTTATAGCAGCCTGCCAGTACTTACAGGGGGCCTACAGGAAAGATGGGGACAGACTTTTTAGCAAGGCCTGTTGTGACAGGACAAGGCGTAATGGTTTTAAACTAAGGGAGGGCAGATTTAGACTGGATTTAAGAAATAAATGTTTTACAATGAGGGTGGTGAGGCACTGGCACAGGTTGCCCAGAGAGGTGGTAGATGCCCCATCCCTGGAAACCTTCAAGGTCAGGTTGGACGGGGCTCTGAGCAACCTGGTCTAGTTGAAGATGTCCCTGCTCTTGCAGGGGGGTTGGACTAGATGACCTGTAAAGGTCCCTTCCAACCCAAAGCGTTCTATGATTCTATGATTGTATGATTCTATAATTGTCACAGAGAGCAATGTGATCAGCTATTTGATATATTCCCCTGCTTCTCATGAATTCTTACTATTCTTTTTCTGAAGTCATGCTTTGCTGCTGTCACCTTTTTTTTTTCCAAAACTGAACCGTTCCAGTCCGCATGGCACATCATGTTTTCTACATAATGTTTTCTTCATTTTGGGGAGAACTGTCATCATGTATCTCTTTTCAAAGGTGTGTTTGTATTTATTTCTGTTGTCTAAAGATCACTGTGCCAGGTTCTTATCTGTGACTCAGTGGAAACAGATTGTAAAAATACATATGGGCTAAGAAGTGTCTAAATTTCCTTGTCTGGAGCAGGCTTAGTGTTTTAGCTCATGATGTGCCACAGCTGGCAGCTCTAGGGATGTTGGGAATGAGGATGGCGGAGGAGGAGGTATGTCTCAGTATACATTTATTGAACTATTTGGGAAAAAGAGTTAATCTGTTCTAAATAGTAATATGTTTCTCTAAATAGCCTAGAAGCATCACATTGAGTTAGAGTTGGGAAGGGAAGAGATGTATTGCTGGTTTTCATTTTGAGGGTTTAATACTGCAAATACAAATTTTTATAGCTGCTTTATCTGAATTGATGACAATTAGATTATCCCTTGGCTTTATATTAGTGTATAATATTTTTAATATTCACAGATCCATAGTTCAGCAACTGTAATCAAATAATTACAGATGCCATTAGCTGAGTTATTGCACCAATGTGGGTGTATTTCAATGGATAATAATCTAATAAAATCAGCACTTAACTTCTGGAGTCCTCTTCTCTGCACAGAAATGAAAATGAAATGAAAGTGCTACTCTTAACTTCCTTCATTAAGAAACTGCAGCCTTGATTAACAGGATCTGAACATCCAAACATTTAGAACTCATTTTCCTAAATTTCTGCCCCCAGAGGCATTCACGGGAGGACAGCGAATTAAAAAAATAGCCCAGAAACTCCACATTTACACAAACCACATGTGGGAGGGGAGCTCGGAGCAGCGGTGCCTCCTGCTCTGGCTGCGCTCCCGGAGCAGAGAAGGCGCTGAGCAGTTATCTTCATCAGACCTTTGGATGGCAGGCACCGTCATACAAGTAGCAGGTAAAAGGGGAAAAGTCTCTCTGTCTGTAAGCAGTTCCTCTCCACCCTTCAAGCTTGTCTGTGAAAGAGGTCGCTCATCAGAAAGGTCAGGAAGATAGTGTATCAAAAACGCTGGGAAAGGACCACAAAGGGAAAGAAGGAGATGGATGCCAGGGTGCCTGTTAGGGTTCCCTCCAGTGTCTCGGACACGGACAGAAGGCTCGAGTCTAGGTATGATGACGGTTACCCTCACGATGACTTTTGTTCTTTAAAGTTCAGTGTCTTTGCTTTACATGGTGTAAGCCATATAGTTTACAGTAAATGACTCCTTAATGTGTAGCCACTGACAGCAGGGATTTGTGCTGCACTGCGTTTGAACCAGCTTTAAACTCATATTGTATTTCTCAAATAGATTTGGGAACGATGGTATAAACTAGACGCAAGCCCTGCAGCTACACAGCCGTTCAATCTCTTTAGGTGTTCCCTCCAGAAACTGCTGAGGCAGCCTGAGATGTTGCCTCTCACCTTACCCAGCCCCCCCAGTTCTCTGAGAGTTCATATGCTTCACCCACACACACCGTAAAAAGCCAGCGTGTTTCATTTATGTACGTGGCATCCACAGGGGACAGAACCCGGCGCTGGGGCAGATCAGGAGCATTCGCTCCGTCCATCCCTGCGACGCTGCTGGGGGCTGCCGTCCTCTGGCTGGAACCTGCTGCAGCCCTGCGGGCAGTGAACGTTTGCACGTGAGAAAAAGCGCACCTCAGCATTCAAAGGAGACCGAAACAGCAAAGAATCTCATCGTGAATACAAGAGAACCAAACTAAAAGTATTAAAGAAACTAATAGATTCATTACCAGCATTACAGTGGTCTGGACCCTTCTGACTCAGGAATTCCCTAAGTTCCCACTACAAAGCCTGCATGACTCGGGCAAAGGAGGTTGACAGCCATCTCAAGCAGCGAGGCAAGTACGGAGCAGCTCTTCCCTGCTGCACACTCACAAAGCAGCGGCTTACGGGCTTTCTGAGTCCAAGGTTTCATCCATTTCCAATAATAACTGTCTGTTAATTAATATGCTGACCTGTCCCTTTATCAGTAAAAGCAAAGCTGTTGGGAACTTACATACTATGGGATCATTTTCAGCAAATTAGACTGTAAGTAGCTTTTTTCCTCCTGTCTGGCCCAGGAGTGAGCGACGCTTTGGCGATCCAGAAGGCTGGTGTTGCACCGAGGTGTGAGCGTGGGGACTCTGCCCTTCGAGACACTTGACATTCCCCGGTATAAAACTTTGCAGCTGAAATTCTCTGTTCTGTGATAAGCAGAAAATCGGGCAGATTTTCACAGTAGTGTTTCAGGCAAGCAGGGAAAAATAAATTGGAATTCTAGATCAAGCCTTTTGTTGAAGCACTACCCTATTTCTGGGTTTAAATCCCTTCTCATTCTGGGCCCCGTCCTTGGATATGGTTCCTCACTTTCCATGCTGTGTATTGCTGTGTGCTATTAAGGGAATGTTATGTTCCCTTGAAAGGTGGTAAAGTGAAAATCATATAAAGACTCAGGGAAGAGCGCTTTGATATGCTTCAGGTCTTAGAGGGCTATGAATTTGCAAGCTCTACTAGCATGATCTCCTTTTATGGCACATATTTGTATCAAAACATGGTATTTTCACACTCGGATTTGACACATGGATTCCTTCCAACAGGAATAGAAAGATGGCATCAGTCATCTGTACTTAGAAGCCGAACAGAGGCAGTTGCCTATAGGAACTGCATTAGGTAATGAAAGGGAAGATGCCCGTGATTCCTATTGATCCTCAAAGTGTGACCCTGAGCGAGTCCCTGGATCTTCCTGTGCTTCAGCCTGGGATGCTGAGACACGATTAGCATGTGTACTTTATCCGCAAGGATGTTGTGCAAGTTATTTAATGAATGCTTGCAAAATGATTTGCAGCATTTGAATGAAAGAGGCTGTGTAATTGTAAAGCACTGCTGTATTGTATAATTGCATATGTTGCAGGAAGCGTATGGCAAGCCACTTTCTTGCTCCCTGCTGAATAGCCCGTGAACAAATGATCTTTTTAGTGCTGGAAGGAAAATCCTGTTACACTGAAGCATAAGTGTGGATCCTCTGCGTTTCTGGGCAGTTTACGCTTCCTTGTGTCAAACTCGGTGGTGGAAGTTTGCTGCTGTGTGCTAAGCAGATTTTCATGGTGGTGTCTTCTGACTTGAAATTATTATTTAAACAGAGAAAAATCTGTCAAAGTCAGTAACTTCCATCTCAACAGCAGGGAGAAAATATCACACTTCAAGCGTGTTTCTGTCAGGATTGAGACCTTGCCACTGGAGGTATCTTTGTCGCAGAGAAGGAGCGCAATCCCTGCATGTGTATTGTTAGTCCTCTATGCTCCTCACGCGTCCAGCTGGAAGCTCAGATCCGCGGATGCCTCTTATCTATCACACAGTACTGAGCCCTTCCGAATGAACGTGTGTGACAGCAAGGAAACTGGTGGCTGGATCTCACTGAAGAGCCGGCATCCCGGATCGCTTGTCTCTCCCCCTGCCACCGCTGACTTCAGGGCTGATGCCTTCTCTGATTTCCTGACCCCTGAAGTCCACCATACACAGCTCCAGCCAGGGCTTTGTCCTTCTGCCTATGTAAATAAAACAACTTTTATTTTGATGTTTGCACTAGAATCCACGAACGGCAGCAGTGCAGAGAGGAAGCGGTTCAGCTGTCACTTTTGCCACCAGTTTTTCTCCTAAGCAGCTGCCTTTATGCAGAGTGCTTCTGTTTTAAAACTTCATGCCTCAGGCAGCTTGGACATGTGACTAAAAGCACAAAAGTATTTACTGCTAAAGAAAATCTGTAGGAAGTGGTCTAAGGACCAGCCCACGTTGAGGAGATGAATTCTTACTGATTTGGCCTTTTCCCCCTTTAACACACCAGTTTTAAGAAAACTTCCTGCTCATCTTTTGAACCTCGCTCTCACACTTAGAGAAGAGGCGGTGCGTGTCTCGCCCCGTGTGCGCTCGGCGGGCGCAGGAGTGCCGGTCACGGCGTTGTCCCCCGCGGCGGCAGCGCTGGGAGCCTACAGCAGGTTCAGTGCCGAGCTCTGTTCCCCCAGCGAACGGGAAATCCTCCGCGGGGTCTTTATGTCGCCGCTTTCCTTTTGAAAGCGCCGTGGGATCCACGCGTGTGTGTAACCTGTTGGTATGGGGCGGCTACAGCGGTCATTTCACACGTGTGTCAGTCAGGCCTGAAGAAGGGGTTGAGTCTGGCAGGGCCAGAAGGGAGCTGGAGCACGTGCGGGGCAGGTACGGCTGCTCCCGCGTGATGGGATCCTGCAAAGGCTACATGGAGGGGTGCGTGCTGAATGAGTATGGGGAGAGGGCAAGCATTTAAAACCCCTAGAGTATGATTACAGTTTCTGTGGAGATACAGGTTAATCTGCTCTAAAAAGCGTTTTGAACTCTCTTTTGATCACTAGAAAACAGTATTTCGTAAGAACTGGCTCCAGCAAAGGTTCCGTGGGCTGCGCGCAGCAGTCAGGGGGGTGGCAGGGCCGGGGGCAGAGGAGGACGAGCCCGCCCGAAGTGCCCGCCCTGCGGGCAGCAGCTGGCAGGAGCTCACCGCTCCCTCGTACCGGAGGCTCGAGCCCACGGCCAGCGCCCCGACGCACCACATGGTGCCTACGTATTTCAGCTCTTCTTCTCTTTAAAAAACAACAGGAAAACTTCCCAGCAGTGCCCCACAGAAGGAGAAAGCAGACAGAAAGTCACTTCTTGGTGCTGGAATATTCACTGCCACCTGAGCAGGCTCAACACGGGAAAATACAGTTTTAAGGAGCTGGACCCCAAGGCTCCTTCACAAGCATTTCTGTGGTCACATAGACATTGATGCGCTGGAGTGTTGGGTGCATATTTTTTTAGTTTCTTGATATTTTACCTTCCTTTCTTACTGTAGCAGCGGAGAAATGCCACAGAGCTGAATTCTGCCTTTTCAGGACAGTGACCACTTATACAAACACCCCGCAACTTAGGGTTTAAAAACACTTTTTAAAAATTAGCGTGCAGTTCATTTTGTTCCACATGGAGGTATATGCCCATTAATTTTGAACGTGAATATAAAGTCCACGGATTCAACTTAACCTGCTTCATTCCCCAGTAGGGATTTCACTGGGATGGAAGGAATAAAGCTGCTGCCCACCCCTGGACACGAGCTGATTTTGGAGAGGATTTGCTAACGTTTCAGCTTTAAGGTAGCACAAAGACAAGAAGTTTGAATTGCTATAGCTATCTTACCTAAATTTAGTTTCAGTCCGTTTTCTTTACGGAACTACTCATGAGCTTAATTTGAATAAGCAGCCCTAAATAATAAGCCCAGATGTGCTTATGATTGCAGGTAATCTGTTTCTGTAATGGATGTTGAATTATTCTATATGATTTGGGAAAACTCCTGAAAGAGATTTTTAAACAAATAAGCCAGTTTCTTAGGCAGATGCCAATTTAGGTGGCAATCTATAAATAATTATTATTTGTACCACTGCAGTTTAAAACAACCATGACTCCAGGATGACAGTTTGAGCTGTGCGTTAGACAATATGTTGTCAGAAATCAAGTCTTTGACTTTTTCTGTGAGTAAATGTGTGCCTTGGGCAGTTTGCAGTACGCCTGGCGGGCTCAGCAACGGGCCCCAGGGCAGTGCCAGCTTCCCACCGCTCGTTCTGACACTCAGGCGAGTTTGATGGGCTTTGCAGCTGGATGGAGCCGAGACTTGGAGGAAAACGTGGCAAACGTGGACAGACTCTGGACTACACAAGGCCTTGGGCTGACCTGAGCCCTGGCTCTTCCAGACACGAGGGCAGCGGTTCCCTGCTTGTGCTACATCCAGCGCCTGGGTTCAAGCACGTCCTCTGAAATGACCCAGCTGAAACCTGCTTTCGGTGCCGCAAGGCATTTCCAGGTGTGTGCGGGCTCTGCAGGACAGGAGCTCCCGTGCGGTTTGTGCCCGTGTATTTGTGACTGAGCAGCTCCGGACCAAGGTGTGACGGACAGCCCCAGGGACAGCCCCAGGGACAGCCCCAGGAGCATCCCCAGTCGCACGGGCTGCGATATCACCGTGTTGTACTGCATGAGACAAACCCAAAGCGACTAAAGGCCAGAGAGCTAGTTAGCTGGGAAAAGTCATGCACTTAAACTCTAAGGCAAAACTCTTATTATCTTTCAAGAGGAAAGAAATCTGGGAAAGCATTTCAGATTTCTTCTTTCTGAATGCAGATCTAATTTTTTAGGCCAACTGAACAAAATGTCTGTCTAGAGAGCTCCAGAAAGAGGAACAAAAGTAAACTATAAATATTCAGCTCTTGATTTCAGGTTTTAATAAATGATGAGCTCTGGGAGAAGCGTTTTTTGTTCCAAATATCAAATGACTTGATTCATTTTATAATTTGGTTATACAGTGCTTGTCACCTTCTATCTGGATACAATACAGCAGTCTCTGGCAACGCTTTAAGATGACACATCCCAAAGGAAATTGGGTCCAAGGGTCTAATAAGGAACAACCACTCCCCCGTGAAAGCTGAAGTCTGTATCTCTGTATCTGTATCTGTGTCTATAACTATAAATAAAGCCTCCTGCACAGGAAGGTCTGATGTGAGACACGATGTTCAAAGATTACTTGACCTATATAAAAATCACTGAGTGCTCTGGTGACAGCCCCCGGGGCAGGGTGACGGGTAGAGGCTCGCTCTGCTGCTGTTTGCCTGCAGACCTGCAGCGTAGGCTCTGCTGGCAGCACTGCGTTGACCGGGACTCTGCCTCTCGGCTGTCTGCCAGCCAGCCCTGCACGGACGGAAATCTGCCGCCCGTGTTTCAGAAGCACACCGGGCACACCTGGCTGCTCACTGGAAGCCAGGCTTCTTGAGGATGGGTTTTGTGGCCCACCTGGTATCATTGGCTTTGATTGAAAATCTCAAGATACAGACACCTTCTGCTCTAAGGGAGGTTATTGTGAAGCCAAAGCAGACTTAGGCCCATGTAAATTGCTAATGTTACTACATGGTGTAGTGTACTGGCACCACCTGAGCATGCCTGATTCGATTAGCGACAGAATAGCTATGATGTGTTGCTGGCTCAGACCATGTTCTGACCACACTGGTATAATAAACAATAAAGAATTATTCCACCAGCTTAAAAATTGCCAATTGTTTTTCTATCTTCAACGACAGTTTTCTGGACGGATAAAAATACATGAGAGCTGAGCTCTCTCTGGGTCCTGGAGCACTCGGGCTACTTCAAGGGAACTGAAGGAAGGAAACAATGTGAATTCCAACTGTTGCACGCACAACCGATGGAAAGACAACAATTCCGCTGATCATATATGTGCTTGTGTTGTGAAGCTGAATTACAGGGGACTGGGAACATGCAATGCGCTGTAAATTCCCTTTAGTTGCTAATGAGCGGGGTGTTATCCACTGCTGAGGAGGAAGAGGCCTCAGCTCTTACAGCAGCAGCATATCTGTATTGCTGAAGTCGTGTCACTCGCAGTGTGCTGGCTCATGGCAGCAGTGGTGGCAGGGGCTGCCCATTGGCTCTGGACCACTCTATGGGGTGTTAAGTCCATGATAAACTCTTCCTTTCCTGGTATGGCCATAAAAAGTGCAATTTCACAGAATCACAGGATCATATAGGTTGGAAAAGACCTTTAAGATCATCGAGTCCAACCGTAAACCTAACACTACCAAGACCACCACTACACCATGTCTCTAAGCACCTCATCCAAACGTCTTTTAAATACCTCCAGGGATGGCAACTCAACCACTTCCCTGGGCAGCCTGTTCCAATGCTTCACAACCCTTTCAGTGAAGTAAAATTTCCTAATATCCAGTCTAAACCTCCCCTGGTGCAACTTGAGGCCATTTCCTCTTGTCCTATTGCTTGTTACCTGGGAGAAGAGACCGACCCCCACCTCTCTACACCCTCCTTTCAGGCAGTTGTAGAGAGCGATGAGGTCTCCCCTCAGCCTCCTTTTCCCCAGGCTAAACAGTCCCAGGTCCCTCAGCCGCTCCTCATCAGCCTTGTGCTCCAGACCCTTCACCAGCTTCGTTGCCCTTCTCTGCACACGCTCCAGCACCTCAATGTCCCTCTTGTAGGGAGGGGCCCAACACTGAACACAGTATTCGAGGTGCGGCCTCACCAGGGCCGAGTACAGGGGCACAATCACTGCCCTAGTCCTGCTGGCCACGCTATCTCTGATACAAGCCAGGATGCCATTGGCTTTCTTGGCCACCTGGGCACACTGCTGGCTCATATTCAGCCGGCTGTCAACCAACACCCCCAGGTCCTTCTCTGCCTGGCAGCTTTCCAGCCACTCTTCCCCAAGCCTGTAGCGTTGGATGGGGTTGCTGTGGCCCAAGTGCAGGACCTGACACTTGGCCTTTTTACACCTCATACAATTGGCCTTGGCCCATCGATCCAGCCTGTCCAGATCCCTCTGCAGAGCCTTCCTACCCTCAAGCAGATCAATACTCCTGCCCAATTTGGTGTCATCTGCAAACTGACTGAGGGTGCACTCAATCCCCTCATCCAGATCATTGATAAAGATGTTAAACAGAACTGGCCCCAACACAGAGCCCTGGGGAACACCGCTTGTGACTGGCCACCAACTGGAGTAAACTCCATTCACCACCACTCTTTGGGCCCGGCCGTCCAGCCAGTTCTTTACCCAGCGAAGAGTACACCCGTCCAAGCCATGAGCAGCCAGTTTCTCCAGGAGAATGCTGTGGGAAACCATGTCAAAGGCTTTACTGAAGTCCAGATAGACAACATCCACAGCCTTTCCCTCATACACTAGGCAGGTCACCTTGTCGTAGAAGGAGATCAGGTTGGTCAAGCAGGACCTGCCTTTCCTGAACCCATGCTGGCTGGGCTTGATCCCTTGGTTATTCTCTACATGCCGTGTGATGGCACTCAGGATGATCTGCTCCATCAGCTTCCCTGGCACCGAGGTCAGGCTGACAGGCCTGTAGTTCCCCGGGTCCTCCTTCCGGCCCTTCTTGTAGATGGGTGTCACATTTGCTAATCTCCAGTCAACTGGGACCTCCCCAGTTAGCCAGGATTGCTGGTAAATGATGGAAAGGGGCTTGGTGAGCACATCTGCCAGTTCCTTCAACACTCTCGGGTGGATCTCATCAGGCCCCATAGACTTGTGAGTGTCTAAGTGGTGCAGCAGGTCACTCACCATTTCCCCCTGGATTATGGGGGCTCCATTCTGGTCCCCGTCCCCATGTTCCAACTCGGGGGGCTGGGTACCCAGGGAACAGTCGGCCCTGCTATTAAAGACTGAGGCAAAGAAGGCATTAAGTACCTCAGCCTTTTCCTCATCCTTGGTCACTGTGTTCCCTCCCCCATCTACTAGAGGCTGGAGATTCTCCTTAGCTCTCCTTTTGCTGCTCATGTATTTGAAGAAGTGTTTTTTGTTGTCTGTTACAGCAGCAGCCAGACTGAGCTCTAGCTCAGCTTTGGCCCTTCTAATTTTCTCCCTGCACAGCCTCGCTACACCTTTGTAGTCCTCCTGAGTTGCCTGCCCCTTCTTCCAGAGGTCATAGACTCTCCTCTTTTTCCTGAGTTCGAGCCAGAGCTCTCTGTTCAGCCAGGCCAGTCTTCTTCCCCGCCGGCTCGTCTTTCGGCACCTGGGGACAGCCCGCTCTTGTGCCTTTAGGACTTCCTCCTTAAAGAATGTCCAGCCTTCCTGGACCCCTTTGCCCATTAGGGCTGCCTCCCAGGGGACTCTCTCGACCAGTCTCCTAAACAGGCCGAAGGCTGCCCTCCGGAAGTCTAAGGTGGCAGTTTTGCTGACCCCCCTCGCCGCTTCTCCACGTATCAAAACCTCTATCATTTCGTGATCACTCTGCCCAAGACAGCCTCCAACCATCACATGGCTCACAAGTCCTTCTCTGTTCCTGAACAAGAGGTCCAGCGGGGCACCTTCCCTCGTTGGCTCCCTCACCGGCTGTGTCAGGAAGTTATCTGCCACACGCTCCAGGAACCTCCTAGACTGTTTCCTCTCTGCTGAATTGTATTTCCAGCAGACATCTGGTAGGTTGAAGTCCCCCACAAGAACAAGGGCTAGCGATCGTGATTTGCCAGGCTAGGTGTGAAATACATGATGTGCTTGGGCAAAACGTCTAGATAGCAGCACATTGTTATTATTTTAAGTGTTCTGAAACTGGAAGAACTGCGCTCAGTGATTTACACCCGAAGCAAAATGCCCTTAAGCAAAGTGACCATTTAAATGACTGCTGAAGTGCCTGAATCAAAATAGGCTTGCACTATCAGGGTAGCAAGATGTCCTCCACCTTGCTAGCTGGGACCTGCAGGAGCAGGGCAGCTGGGGCTGCTTTGGCTGAATAAACTCTGGTGTGAGCGTGAGCGGTCGGTGGGTACTGTCTCTCTGCCAGGTCCCCAAAGTCTGGAGCAAGTGGTTTCCCTGGGAAGGAACATTAGGAATTACACAGCTTTGGGTATGTTTGGGGGGGATTTTTGCTAAAATAGATCATTGATACATTCTTCCCTCCAGATAATGTCTTACCTGGTGTTTGATAGGAACTTCACAAGCTTGCCAGTAGCGTGAAGAAAGGGCTGCCTGTTGCCGGCTGTCTGCCAGACCCACCTTGCAGATGTTCCCTTCCCGAGGACAGGGCATCCCAGCTACTACCATGGGAGGAACAGCCCATTCACCTGGCCTGACCAACCTGGGGTTAGGTGCCAGGAGTGCTGGTTTGCTTTGGGCTGCTGGGCCGCGAGTCGTGACAGCTGCTCTGCAAACACCAGAGATGCCTCTGCCATCTAACAGCATGTATAATCACCGGCTGCCTCAAATCGGTTTTGGCGTAAGTAATTTGAATTAAATTGTCTATTTGTGGAATTTAAGAAGTCATGTATTTTCTTAACTAACTATACCTTAGATCCCTTTTCAGACTTCCAAATTCAATAAAGGGATAAGACCATTGTCTTCTATTGGAAGATCTCAAAGCACACTTCCAGGAGTAACATGTTCATTTTAGAGATGTTAACTGCGGCCCGGACAGTTTCCATGAGCTTCCCCTGCTCACACAGCCAGCGTAGTCCTAGAAAGAGACACAGCATTCAGCCTCTACTACACCAGCGCTGCACTGGGTAACACTTTTGAAGCGGTGGTGTTACATCATGAAGCAATGTTTTCACACAATAACCTTGGTTTAATAATGGAGAACTGAGTCCAGCCTTAAACCAAACTGTCTCCCAAGTAATTTCCTGGGAAGAGCAGATCCTTTGGGGAAAAAAGCCACACAGTAAAATAAGCAGATGCTAGTCCTGCAGTATGTCACAACACGAGAGATGTTTCATGGGGGAGATGAAATACAGGTGGGGTCACGAACGGAGCCATAGCTGCTATGCTTCCTCCAGAGCGACGTTCACAGCTTACAGTCCTACAGCCTACATCAAGCCTCTTCTCTTACTTTGAGAAAATTGTTTCAATTCACTGTTTTCCAGAATGTTCACTATCCCACGCTGGGAATATTTAACAGCACCAGGCACAAAGCTCTATAACGAAGTTATTTTTCCATTTTGCTCTGAAGGCACATGGTGGGCACATGTGTAAGCAATCAGGCTGCATGCCCACCATTCTTCACCAGCCTGCTGCTGCCCTGCCCTGCTGGCCTGCCGGGAGGAGAGGACAGCAGCTGAACTGGTCCTGCACCGCTCACACGCAGCCACGCAGCTCTTGTTGCCTTTTCTCCTCCAGACAGCCACGCTAGAAGAAGACTTGACCGAGCCAATACAGGAGATGAACTTCATCTTGTACTTCTGTCAGCAAATCTTCATCTCCATAGCAAAGGTGCTGCCTGCTCGCACAGGCACAGATGTGCTGCCTGCGTTAAGGAACCGATGTTTCACCAGCTGCTGTAGCTGTGACACAGGAGGCTGCTCGGTATATCCCAAAGCAATGCAATCTCTACCTGTGCTTTGAGGAACTTTGTTTAGGAGCTGTGGAAGAGTGATCCCCAAATACCATTAAATGGGATGAGTGGGTTCTGCACTGCTGGTTCCTGATTTCAAGAAGCTGGCTTAATCTGTGCTCTGATGTTCTTCACTGACAGGGGAAATCTTGCTTCCGAGGCTGCTGTTTTCTTCATATGTAATGTATAAAATATCTTCCTAATCCATGCACTTCATAATGCACTTCATTTTCCTATTTTCCCCAAGAATTATCTTTATAAAATATGTGAAATGTTGCATTTCTTAAAAGCGTTGTATGTTATTAAGATTTTTAACTGCAAGACTTAAAATTTGATATTGAAAAAAACCCCTAGTTGATAAACATCACTTTCATAGCCTGTGCATCTGTAAGGTTTTTGTTAAACCCCCTGAACACAGGATCGAATATAAAACCTATGTTGCAATAGTTTACAGGGCTTTCCCTTTTTGGTAGAATCAAAATCATCCTGGAGACTTCACAAAGATCTTGAGAGACCTGTGGCCACAGCCATGGGTAAGAAGGTGGTTCCTAGAACACAGAATTAGCTTAAAGCCAAGTGTGACAAACCTAAAGATGGGATATATTTGCTGCCGCTCGTGGTGGCAGCTGGATTCTCTTAGCTGCATCTGGGGTTTGGGACGCCTTTGGATGAGCCCCCGGGGCTCTGCAGGAGACCTAGAACTAACGATACTGCAAGGAAAAAATCTGGAGCATCTAAGCTTCAGAAGAAAGTTTAGATCTGCTTGTTGTCTCCGTGGTTACTAGCAGAGCTAAACTCTGGGAAGAGATGCATTTAGACTTTATGCCAGCTGCACGCATCCCGTAACGCAGCCAGTATTCAACTCTCAGGATCCCACGATGCGAGAGTTTTTTAAGCACACGTACACGGTCGCGAGTTCTGCAGGTCTGCCTGTGCTTTAATGCCTTTCCGTCCAGCCACGGTAGCGGTGCTGCTTTGCCAAGCCAGAGGGAACGCTCCCGCCTCGGGCAGCCGGGGGCCGGCGGCCGCGGGGCAGCGGGCAGCGCTGCCCAGACCCGGCGGGAAGGGCACCGCCGGCTCCCCCTGCCCCCCGCCTGGAGCAGCCCAGCGGGAGCTGCCGGAGAGTGTTTGATTCACCCTTTATGAATTTAGATGTCTGCCGTTCCTTGACTCATCTCTGTTTATGTCGCTTGCAATTTTGTGGGAAAATTCCCAGCTGGGATTCCCTACATCCCCGCTAGGGATGGGCAACCCCTAAAAACACCTGGTGGTCCTTATCCACGCACACTCACCCAGCCCCTGCGCGTTGATGTTAAAAACTTCCCTTGTCCTCTGCCTGCTGTCACAGAGATCGGCTCTGAAGTCTCTAAACCAGCTCTGGTTCTCCCTGGCCTGGCCGGAGCTTCCCCCGGGGCTCACCCAGCCCGGCCAGCCTGGGGGGGAACGGGCTAAAATACCGGGGGGAGCCTCGGAGCTCGTACCTGCGCCGGAGCCTGCTGCCCGCTGCTGCCTGCTCCTGCTGCCTGCTCCTGCTCCCCGCTGCTCCCCGCTGCTCCCCGCTGCCCTCTGCTGCCCGCTGCTGCACCCCGCTGTCCCCTGCTGCCCGCTGCTGCCTGCTCCTCCTCGCTGCTGCCCGCTGCTGCCCTCCGCTGTCCCCTGCTGTCCCCTGCTGCCTGCTCCTGCCCGCTGCTGCCCTCCGCTGTCCCCTGCTGTCCCCTGCTGCCCGCCGCTGCCCTCCACTGCTCGCTGCTGCGGCCGCCTTGGTGCCCAAACCAGGCACCGAAGCTGGGTATGCAGGGCTTCCCCAGGCTACAAGGAATATTTGCAGATAGCGTGTATCCCTTGAGTCAAACGCTGCGCATGAAAAGAGTATTTCTCTGGTGATTTTGAAATGAGTTCTTGTAACTTTAGGCTAAGACAGATTTCCTCATTTCTTAATACCCACCTCTAGGGAAGGGGAAGGGTGGTCACGCTTCCCTACAGGCTTCCACATACTGACCTTTCAGGGGTTTTTTTATTATTTTAAAATCGACCGAAAATATATTTAGAAATTCCAACAAATAACTTTCCCTCCAAAATAAATTCTGCCTAGCGCTGCGTGGGTTATTACACCATCACCCCAGGCACTTCAAAGTAAGAGAATGAATAATTAACCATAAATGTGACTTGAGCACTAACTATGCTGTACACATCGGCAAAATTTCATAGGGAACATTTTCCTCTAGTAGAAACCATCCATTTAAATTCTACCTGCTGTTTTAAGTGGGAAATTTCAATTTACCCTAACAGATTATTAAACACTAACGTAACCCTAACTTTGGGAATCTGTTTAAGAGTGTTTGTTTCCATGAAAGAAAAGCCTTTTGGAGTTAAAAATAAGATGAGTTACAAAAGGAGTGAATTAGAGAAATGCTATAGAGAGAAATCCTGAAATATCGATCCGTTTCTGCACGGCTGCTCCAGGTTACTTGAAGCCATCCAGGGCCCTGCTAATGAGAAAAGGTCGTGGGCTTTTGTGGGGAATACAGAATGGGATGGGCTGCGTGTTAGGACTTGATTAGCATCATTAGTACTTGTGTCCTGTGAGGCAGAGGGAAATGTCCCTTCATGACAGCGCAGTTACTGCAGAAGAGCAGAGCTCGCCTATTACCTGGCACTTGCAATTGTGAACAAATCTTTAGCACAGGTTCTAGCCCACGTTTATGTTGCATCTTACTTCAAACTGCAGCTTCTGCTCCTCTCTCAATTTCTAACACTGTGTTCATCGGTACTCTGACGCGTGGGATCCTTACGCTGAGATGTGCTGGCAGTACCATTCCTATGAGACGGTGCCAAAATACAAAAGTTTTTCCAAATACCTTTCTCTGGGTGTTGCGATGCTGCCGTAAGGAGGATTACACCTCTTACCATCATACTCACTCTGAACGTGACGAAATAAACGGGCCTCCAGCTGCCGCCCTTTCGGCAGGGACAGGCTTTGCTCAGAAGGGCTCTGCCTGGCCCAGGAGGCCCAGGGAGGTCCCTGCACAGGAGCTCGCCCAGCCCGTGGCACACAGCGTGGCACCTCTGCCAGCGGGCATGGCAGCCAGGCTGCCTGGAGTTCCCTGTCTCCCTGCAACCAAGCCACGGCACGGACGGAGCCTGCTGACGAGCGCGGCGTGCTGTGCAGTAAGCTCACGCTGGCTGCAGCTGGCGTGGAGGGCACGCGTCTGCCCAGAAACACCGCTTGGGAAAGGCCGGTAAAGGGAATACAAAAATCCAAGGAAATAGCGAGAGGTTTATTACTGGTCTAAACCTTCTGGTGGCCGCTCTTGGGCAAAGTGGCTGCTGTGTTTGAAACGAGAGGCGTGCAGCGTACGGAGGCCTCTGGATGAGCAGATCTGTCCCTGAAGTTCCCCTGGGATGCTTGGGCACACCGTGCGGTCTCCCCGCAGCCAGAGCGGTCCCTCCCAGCTCAGCCTCTCCATCACACCACTTCTGCACGGGGAGCAGCATGTTTATTTTCCTGCTTTCAAACATTGGACTGCGTTGTTGTGTATGTCCACTTCATCCCTCAGCTTCCAGAGAGTGTTTGTTTTCGGGGAAGTTGCTCTTTGGGCTGGTGGGGCTCATCCTGAGAGCAATTCCCCAGCTCAGTCCGTGATGAGGAGTGCTTTTGTCTGAGCACTGCCCCTAAAATCACAGAGCTTCCCAAATCACTTTCCCCTCCTCTGAAAGAGCAAGCTGTGGGTTAGAAAAAAAATGATGCGAAATCTGGGCTGAAATTCTCACATATTGACAGGAGTCCAGCATGTGGAGCTTTAAAAAAAACCCAGAAAACCCAAGCACACAACATACTGTGAAATGCCTCATATAGTAATTAAGAACTGGCAGCGCTGCGGGAGCTTGCACACCTGAAAGGCCTTTCTCGCCTGCCAGCACACTTCAGGTACAAATGGTTGGTTGTTGCTGCCATTAAGATCGAAAGATAAGGGGGAGCTGGCAGAGCCCAGGAATGCAGGCTGTTAAGCAGACATCTCCCACCCATCTGGGCCGCAGGGTTTGGGGCAAGCAGCTGCCCTCCCCCGGCTCGCTTCCCCACCGGGGGGGACACAAAAAGTCACCTTCTCATTACAAGAGCTCCCCTTCGGACTTAGAGCTTTTATTTACTGCGTTAGCTCTGCAAATCCCAACATGCACTATTTTTAGCTTCCGCAAAGATGGACCGTGGTTTACTTTGTCCCTGAGACTGATGTCCTTGTGCCTGCGCAGCGGAGCGCAGCATCCTGCCGCCTTCTGCTCTGACTGGCAACATTCACTCACTTGACAGAAAGCGACATTTTTTTGGCTAGAATCCTCCTGTAGCAAAGGGGACTTGCATACAATACCTGGTAGGGGCTCCCTGCAGGCTGACTCTTTTAATTGTCAGCAATTCTTGTTAAGGCAAGACTGCAAAGGTTTAAACACTGTCTTCTGTCCTTCCCAGTTCCTGCTGAGCCCTCAGATGTGTTTAAATCCCTCTTGGTGACTCTTGAAGTATGAATGTGCTAAGATACAGAGTATTTGTCATTGTGCACACTAAATGTTTGTATCGGTGCCATCGCCTGTGGCCAAAACAATGAAACTTTCTTCTCTCCAGAAGTGGGCACAGAGATGGGCCTTACAAAGCTTGGCTCTGTTTAACATCAAAGCGGGTTCTGCAAATTTAAGATTAATTCAGCAGCTCTGAGGAGGTCCCCTTCCTGCATCACTGGTCTCACCTTGCAAAAACCTTGTGTGGAGTTAAAGCCTTTCGGATAGGGATTCAGCTAGGGGGGATCTGGGGAGCACGGCCGTGGCAGCCACGGGTCCGGGGAAAGGCTCTGCCTGGTGTTTGGCAGCTCAGCACTAGCACCAGGGAAAGGAAGGAGCTGGTCCTCTCCCAGACCTGTCAAATGAAGGGGAAGAGAAGGGCAGACTGGCACTGGGGACCAAGCTGTGCCAGGGTGGCTGTATCCCACACGCCGGGCGCTTTGTGGGAGTGCGGGAGTGCAGAGACCGTCCATCGTCATACCCCGATGCTGCTGCCCAGCATTAATTAAGAGCAGCTTTAAGGTAACAGAGTTATTGTGACGTTTTGATGAAAGCCACATCCTCATGGTCACAGCACCCCGGAAAATCCCTTCACACCAGCGACGCTGCGTGCCAGCGAGGCAGCTGCCCTGCAGACCACGCCGGGCAGCGGAGACCTGGGCCTGTCCCAGGGCGGGCGGCCGCAGCGGGCTGCTCGGCTCCCAAGCCAACTGCGCCGGCAGCTGCCAGGGCAGCCTGGGTGAGGCTGAGAACAGGGCTGTTTGGTTACAACAGACAATATCCCTTTTCCTTTAAAGAAGTGTGAGAAGTCTCAACAATGGGCACTTCCTCACCAGAAATATTTCTCTCCAGTGTGTTTGCTTTAGGTGCTGCGTAATCCTTGGCTCGGGATCTTGGTCCTCAGTCCCTATGTAGCGTATCTAGAGTGACATTAAAAACCCAAGTGGAGCAGCTTATGTCCTTAAATTGGGTTTGATTTTTTTTCATTGTGCAGCTTTACAACTACGTCTTTCTAATGAAATAAGAAAACCAAACTATGATCCTGAATGACTAATGCCATTGAAAAGGCTTCGTAGGCAGATGTTCCTGGGATAACCAGTGGATGAGTTATGCTTTCTGGGAAGAAATAATTTCTACAGACCTAAATGCTGATCTTTCCCATAAAACCTCACTCTACTTACCTGTTAGAGGGAACAGAATCTCTTTCGGTTACACGTAATTTTTTTCAATTACATCCATTTCAATTACACTTAACCCACTGACTTCCAATACCTTTAGGTTCAAACAAATTACAAGGTCTTGTCACACACTAAGATTTTGCATTTCATCTGAAAATACCCATTTAGTTCCGGTGACGTGCCATCTCGTTTCCTTGCTAAAGCTGCTTCACAGGCTCAAGTAAGAGAAATATTATTGCCAGTTCCATTCCACGGACTGAAAAGCGGAGGCAGGGAGGAGATACGGGCTGGACTGGGAAGGACTGGGAAGGGTGGTGGCAGGGCTGAGCCCGGCCCTCCCCGGTTTTGTCTTCTTGTCCTTACAATGACTCAGCCAAGCCTCCTCCTTAAACACCGCCTGGTTTCCCGGACCGCTGCGGGGACTGTGGGATTAGCCAGGGGAACGAATGTAAAACGCAGGATGTGTATTTAAGGAAGAAAGCAGATTGAAAAGGTATGCGCAGTAACGCCGAGTGCTTTGGAAATCAGGGCCATTAGGTCAGATTATCATTAAATCGCCGCCTCGAGCCGAGCCCGGGGGCCTGGGAGCAGCCCGGAGAGCAGCTGGGTCCAGCGCCGGGGAGCGCGGCCGAGCGCGGCCCCGACCGGCTGCTCTGCCGGGGCTCTCCCGCCGCGGGGCTTCCGCGGTCGCGGAGATGGCGGCTCCGTGCCTGGAACCCTCAAACCTGCGCTCAACTTTCCATTCAAGTACTAAACTTTCCCGAAATAAGTAAATAAACGTCTATGGGCCGCTGAGAGCCGAGACATGAAACATGGAACTAAGCAATTCATAATGTACATTTATCTTCTGGCATTTTTAGAAAAATACAGCCGCTAAAGGAGAGTAGTGATCTCTCATCAATTTCCTAATTCACTGAAGTCAGTGCCTTGCTGAACTGCTGGGTTGGCAAGGCGAGAAGCCAGCTTACGGAGGAGAATTACATCACCGTCCCTCGCATCATCCCATCATTAGTCTTAAAATGCAACACATAAATGCCGCTAAACCAAATCTAACCCAAGTAATTTACTCGCACCTGCTATATCTCACGGACCTACGGGGGGTTCTCTACTCTTAGTTTTCAGGTATTTCAGATGCTGTATTAGATGCATCTAACTTACTGCAGCCTGGGGACGGCGTGAGCACGGTGTCCCCTCCCCTCGGGTGGCTGTGGGGAAGCGAGCACCCCATCTGTAAGCTTCTCCCAGGATGAACGCCCGGTGACAGCGGAGGGGGCTCCCCGGGGAGCTACGCTGCACGCTCCAGAAAGCGGGTGCTGCTGGGGAGGCAGCAGGCTCTGCCTCAGCCTTTGGGGATCGGGCTGTGAGCAGACAGACCCAGCTGGACCCAGCTGGCCAGCTGTGCACTTAGGGGCTCATTTGGACCAGCTTTAAGCACGTGTGCTTAGCCGTGTATCAACTCACACATGGCCCTTTCAGAGATGCTGGATGAGGTGGCCTGGAGGGGGACTCTGCTGCTAATCTCAGGAATTATCTGACGCCCAAGCACTGGCTGGGAGCTGCTGCACACAGACCATTCAGTTCCAGCTTTTCAGAAGTCAGTTCTCCAGAGTCAAGGAATGACTAGCCTCTACAGGGAGGGAAACAGCAAAAGAAATTAATCTTCTCCGAGGCAAATAAATGTTCCAATCATACTCGTCATTTAGTCGAATAACTGCCATAAAAGCAGTACTTCCTGAACCTCTGGAGAGGGGTTTTGCTTTAAGCACAGACCTGACTGACTGTAGGAGACCTGCGACTGATGTAACCGAGACCCCAGGGGGTAATGGAGACCCCAAGGAATTCAGACTCATACAAGGACAGAAGTGCAGGACCGAGATCCCCATGAAACTGAGACAACTCTAATAGACATCACTACTTTTTTGCAGTAAATCCATGGTAGTCCTACCACATTAACGCTATCAGTTTTGGAAATGAGAATCACTCAGTAGCTCCAGCCAAAGTGCATGAGATTTTTTTCTGTTGGACAAGAAGATATCAGAAATCGTCAGCGTTGCCTTGTTAATTCTTAATGTCAAGATGTTTTTGCACTGAATCTTCAGTGTTGACCACCCAGGACCAACGGGCTTTGCACTTCTCACTTCATGTGTGATTTATACAGGAAAGGCGACTGAGGGTAAGGATGGAGTGCACCTCCCGACTTCATATCAAAGCTCTATATGCTGATACAGGTTGCAGAAAAACATTCAACTTTACACTATAGCTATAGTTAGAACAAGGTTTAGGAGACACAAGTAGCTTCACTTTAGAAAATTGGAAAAGTGCCTCCTTGGGAATAGGGCTGTGTTAGCAGGGTATTTTGGCTGACTAAGTGAATTTGCGTGCAGATTTTGCTGTGTCAACAAAGCAAAAGAAAAGATTTTTCATCCTTTTTGGCTGTTAATTTTTCCAGAATTTGCCTGCCAGGGTAATTGTCTAGAATGGCGAGCGATTAAGATCTGTTTTGCAAACAGAAGTATAATGAGGTTTTAATATCTGGCATTTCCACAGCAATACCCTAGAATTCCCGTAAGATAAAATACACAGTCAGGAAGAACAAGAGACATCTCCTGGGTTGTCACCAAGGAGTCTCTGGCTTCAGTGCCTTTGTGCGGTTTTTAAAAAAACTGAATTGAGATGTAAGATTATAATTATCCACGATGGCAACACAATGCTCATAAAGAGAAAACAATGCTCTTTGGACTTCAACCCAGGGCAGCACCCGCCTCTTCCTCTCTCCATCCCTCTGACTTGCTGAATTAAAAATAAAATATGACCCGGAAGAGCAGGCGCGGGAGGTACAGCAGGCAGAGGGAGCGCTCCCAGCCGTGCCATGCCAGCCCCGCGGCCCCGCTCCGGCACGAGCCGTCTGAAGGCCCCGCGCCGTAATAAAGTGTATTTTGGGCCCACGCCAGCACCCGCGTGGGAGGATATTGGATTATTTTTCGCTTTGACAACAGGAAGTCTGAGACAAGGCATTTCCCATTCTTGTTCCAGCATTATATGAATGGCCTTTAAAAGTGTTGTGGAGAAGTAAACACAAAGGAATGTCCCACAAAGGAATGGTTTTTAACAATGCCCCTGTTTTCTCCGCGTTCAGCTGCACGGCTGAGCATGCTCCCTTGCAAGTCAGTGCAATTCCGCTCATATCATGGCGTGGTGAACTTCCTCCTCGGTCCCCTCTTCTTGATGTCACTACCCATGAGACCACTTGCGCTTTAAAAATGGCCCTTCATCTGGGGCTCTAAGCCTCACGATCCTCACCTGGCACTCAGGGGCACATTTCCAACAGTATGTGGGGGTTTAGATCCAGACCCATTTTTCCAGGTGCTGCCGAGATCAGGTGTTTAACACTGGCTTCAGTCATGGAGGGAGCATCCCAGCCATGCGCAGGTCTCATTGCTGAGGTCCCACCACCTCCTAGGCGTGGGTGAACAGGTTTCCACTGTCCTTGATATCTAGGGAGAGCCTCTCCCAACTCTGACCCTGCTGTCTGACCCTTCCTGGCTCCTTTCCCCTTCTGCAATCCCTCTTTCCCCCACCTTATCCTCTTCTGCAAACCCCTTTTCTTCCCATATCTCTTTCCCCACCTTAATCCCTTCTTCCACTGTGCCTCTAAAATAAGATCTTGTGTTCAGTACCACAATTTACAGCACAGCTTAGACTCATCCCAATCATTGTGTCAACAGCTGGACCTACAAGAGTATAGTTGATGCCTTCACCATTGCCCATTCCCTCCTCTTCCTCACCCATCAGCTACTGAGCGGGCAGATGTTGGCTCTGCATCTCAGGAAAAGAGGATCTGTTCTGAGACCCACCCAAGGAGGGAGAAGGACAGGGTTCACATGGGTTAGCCCTGGACCCTCTTATTGATAGAAACCTGCTCTTGAAGCAGCTGCTGAGGCTATTTTCAGCTACAGTCCTCTCCTGAGCAGACAGGTTGAGTCCCATCTTTCTGAATATTCTTAAAATAAGAACAAAATCTATGTCAGAAACAGTAAGTGGTAACTTGTTTGGGGGTTCGTTTGTTTGTTTGTTTTTTAATGATGACTAATGATAAAGCTCAAAGTTTTCAGCTAATTCTTGATTACTGTCCTGATTATGGCTTGTGGTCTATGTTAGATCCCCCTGTTCACACTTGCCACTACAAATCCATTGCTGACTGTGTGTTAAAATGGGAGTTCAAGGTGATAGATCATGAGATGGAAAATGAGTTCCCTTTCCTACAGATACTGAGACTCCAAGTTGCACTGCTCTCAGCTTAGCAGCCATTGCCAGCTTCTAAGAAGTGTATCTCCAAAATGTCCTGTTGAAGACTGATGCAGGGAAACACTAAGCACTGGGATGGCTGGTGGAGCTGCTGGATGGCCTCCTGATAGTTTCTTTCTTTTTATTATTTTGATTATTGTTCACAATGTTTCTGCACTTTTACAGTATAAAAATAGTAGACATGCCTGCTGGCTGCCTCTGTACGCTGTCCATTAATCAATGGTTAGCTAATTCATAAATAAACCCTTTAAACTCTTCTTTTAAGTCTTCCAGCCTTTGGGCTGCTCTGTAAACTTTGCTACGGTGCATTTTGGAAAGAACCTTTAAATGATTCAAATATTGCCTGAATTTTTCATGGGTCCTCTACAGAGAGCTGACATTCATCGGAACCAAATTCATCTTTAATTTGCACCACATGGGAAATGGGACAAAGAAAGGTTAAACGCTCTCCTCAGGGTCATGCAACAGTCCAGTTAGAGAAGTCGTTTCTTGACCCTAGTCCCAGACCTGGCCTCAAACCATGTGGCAAGTAGATATCTATCTCTTTAGAAGGATTGCCGTACTGATCTCATCACTGGCATCTCAGTCACCCGCTTTTTTATCTCTAATTATGTACTGACATAATTATCCGTCATTACACAGAGTGCACGCTGTGCACACACAGACAGGAAAATAAACTATGTAGTGCAGCTGGGGCATGCTTTATTCTGTCTAGAGGTAACATTTACCCACCATCATCAGTAGTTTGTAACTATTGAGTGTAATAGAAACTAGTTAGGGGGGTGGGTTTTCTTTTTCAGGATAGAACTGCCCTGGTCTCATGGTTTACAGTTCATCCATAAAGATACAAATTGTTTTCATTTCTTCTCACTTCTGTTCTACCATTTTCTCCAATATTAAAGCATCTTCTGGAATAGATATGATAAAACTGCTATCACTAAAGCTTTCTGCTTGGTTTAGGGCACTTTCCCATGTCATCTACCTGTATTTATTTTTCCTTTGCAAGGATATAAATAGACAAAATATACTGCCTGAGGCAATCTGAGTATAGTAACTACTCTAAGTCACCAGATGGAAATCAATCAGGTTTTTACTGAGTAAGGGTGAATAAGGATAAGGATCCCTGGCCTGAAGACTACCACCCACCGGGTCATCCATGAGCGAGCTTTCGGAGAGGAGACTGCAAGTGAGACTTTGATGTTGCACTTTGATGAGACTTTGATGTAGACGTTTAGCGACACGTCTGCCATTAACGGCAGCGGTGACTAGCAGTGCTGTTCAGACAAGCCCACCAGGCCAGTCCCACCCGAACGATGTGGCAGCGCAGTCGGTGGTGGCAGCACACCAGGGCCGTGCTTCCCGCGTTCTGCCGCAGGCTCCTGCAGAGACTTCACTGCGCTGTTATTGCCAGTACTTCGACCTGCACCTTTCCTGACAGACTGCAGGCAGCGAGTGTTATTTGATGCAAATGAGGAATAGAGCCTTACATTTGATCAGAAGAGTGCTCACCCAGCAGTCTGAAGGAGAAGGCGGCTAAGGGCCCTGGTTTATGGGTGCTCAGGGTTTCTAGGTGCCATGCTGTGCCTCCCGGTTACAGACAACTCCAACGACCCATGCCAGTGGCCTTTCACTGGCATATGGACCTTCAGATAACCAGGCCATTTGATGGCAGGAGTTTATTTGTCCAAATCCATCATAGGTCAATGCTATAAATATTAACTTTTTTAATATCTTGGTTCCTCCTTAATGTTTTCTCCTTTCATCTTCCCTATTGGAGTCAACCCGAGAAAGAAAGAGATGGTTCCTGGTGTAGTATAAATCTCCATTTTAACAGCTGAGTATGTGAACCTATATGTCTGATGCCACCTAGGAAAGGAGCTTCTCTGCTGTCAAGAGCTGGCTTTCCCATTTAATTCAGTCCTCCATCTGCTGCCAAGGGAATGAGTGTCAGATTCCTCTGGATTTTCTTGGATGAACGGTTAGACCATGCTGGTTTGCAAACTTACTAAAAAAAGGAGGCAGGGCTGTGTTTTCATTTGCTTGTATTGTTTTAAGCAAGTTGATACGTTCCACAAATAAAAATGTTCTTTGTTTTATGCATAACAGTAAAAGAGGCTGGGAGGCTGAGGCTCTCCAGAAAATCCATCAGGAATTCCCCAGTCTGGTTTTTAACCTGTGTCACCTCACCAGGAGTGCAGTGCCTTTGTGACTGATTCATATTTTGATAGTGCTGTATTTTATGTGCTATACATCAGGTTTTGGCACCATCAGAAAAGTTCTAGTGAAACATTTTTGTGGGAGGCAGAATGGGAGGCGGACAGGAAGACAGCTCTCCCCTGTCTTGGTGAAAGGAATGAAAAATATCTCCCATAAAAAAAGAGAAACTGCCAGTTCACAGGAATGTAACGCAGTCTGCCTGTGGCTCTGCCATGTACTGTGTTCAGAAACTCTAAAAACTCTTCATTTTTTTTCATTTACAACCAAGACAAGCTGTATAATACCTACGCCCTTCTTTAACAGCCCAAGGGAGTGAGTCATCACGCTTATCTCACACGGTGGTCCCTGACAGCATCGTTGGAGGCACCGTGCAGCATCACGCTATTCAGAGTAGGACGGGAGTCAGCACAAGGGCTGGCACTGGAGGACCAGATCCACGTCCGGCTGCTGAGTAGCGATGATGCACACTTACACGAGAAATCCTGCCGTAGCAGAACCTGCATTTCTGGGTTATACTCCTTCTTAAATTGGGGCATGTTATTAAAGATTTGGGGACTCTTGGTGCAGTTTTTGTTTTTAAAGAAAGTTTTGGGTGAAAACCAAACAGCTTCAACTTGATGAGTCAATGTTTCTTTCAAGCTTTTCACCCCACTCATAATGCGATTGGTAGCAAATTGTACTTGAAAGACTATTTTCATCTGACACTTTACGTTATTCCACCGGATCAATGTAACATTAGTCACCATACAGAGCAGAATGAGTGGAAATACAGCATTGAAACTGTGCGTTGCTCTTGTCTGGAGTACTCCTCAGACACAGCCCAGCATCCAGCTCTGTCAATGCACCTTAAATTGACCTTTTGTTCCTAATCCTACCTTCTCTGGAGATAATATCCAGTGAAATTACTGTAACTTTATTTGGGGAGGTCTAATGTCGATCAAAGAACAGGATACTTTCACATACAGAACATTATGAGATAAATAACAATCTCAGCAACAGAGAGGATGCAGAGCATGCCATGTCCCTTCATAATGAGCTGTGACAGGGAAATAAAATTACTCATCTAATACTTCTGAATTCGGGAGGGCTGAAGAGAGCTTTCAAATAGGCCTTTGTGTTACTTTGCTTAATGACAATTACATTATTTTATCACATTTTCATACTAACAGATTTTTTTTATATCCTTTTGTATACTACTAGCGACATTTCTACTTCAACATTCATGACCTTTTATCTTTCCTACCGCTGTACTTCAAATATCCATTTCTCCACTGAGAGCCTTCCAACACTGAGCCGTATTATCACTGTCAAACCACCACCTTAGTATTCGAGTACGGTATCATAGCTGCCTGTAACATGAACTGTAAGCTGCTCGGGACAGAGACTGCAATACACATTTAGAGAGCGACACGGCTTAAACAATGGGGAGTGGATGGCAGTTGGTCTCCTTGCTCTAGAGCCTTCCCATGACCTCCTGCAAGCCCGTCAACCCTCCTCCACTGCTGAGCTTTGTCTCCTGCTTTTTCACTAGAGCACTGCAGATCCTTACAGCCTCTTAATAAAGCAGGGCAGTACCTTTTGCTCTTCCCCTGCGAGATGTCTTACGCTTTGGGATTTAGGAGTTGTGGCAAGAGGTAAGCAAGTTGTTTTCGAAGGGCCTCACAGTTTGACACTATGCCAGGGCTAACAGAGGTTTAAACCAAAATGAAAAGCAAGTGACATTAAGCAAACCAGAGGTGATGACGGGAGGGGGAAATGAACATTTTGGGAACTGCCAAATATTTTTTGAGCCACTGTCAACCTCCAGGCTTTGCTTTCCATTGACTTACCACTGTATTGCTCTTAGTGTCAGGATGAAACAGATTTGCTCAGGCATCTGATAACCAGGGAGAATCCTTCTCTTACGTGGTCTTCGCATGCACTGCATACCTCACATTGGTGGTCTTGCAAGCTGTGATAATGTCCTTCCTGCAATATATCTCAAGAGAGAAATAACAGCTGAATGTTGCACAGAAACTTTGGCTACATCTACATGCATTGCTTAGAAGTTTGCGACATTTAGCATGTTAGGGGCTTGCCACTGCGGTACTCAGGGCTTTACACCGGGCTCTAATTCTGGATCTATGACAAGCTCCTTTTGCCTGGGCAGTACCTCTCAAAGTCTGCATTAATATCCCCCACTTTACTCGTGACTTGGAGTGCAGTGCACTTAACGATGGAGACCACGTGGGAGACCTTATCTTGGGAAACTTACTGCAGCCAATCATTAAGACAAGCTTATATCTTCAAAGACAAGTTAAAATCTTCAAAATCTGACATAATAATCCCTCAATATACGCTCACCTTTGCTGCTCTGTCTGGCCTCTGCAAGCCAGTCCTAATAGCAGCCTAGAATGACTCCTGCTGGGAAACGCTCACCAACATCCCCTCACTTTGATATGCATCTTAGAAAAAGTACAAATTTAATATTAGAAGCAGAATAGAAGCCTTTTTCTGAAGGAACAAAGTAATGCACTGGAGACTCTGGTTCTCAGGTTTGGCGTGCACCTGGCATTCACATTTGCTCTGGTGTACCAGAGTTTCTCAGTGTGTTCCTCTCACATGAAGGGTCATATGTTAAGAAATATGCTCCCAGAATCCTTTAATTAGCCAAATTCAAACTACGGTTTGAATTCTCGTGGTTTGAAGTATGGTTTGAAACTTCGTGGCTTTTCCACGAGGCATCATTTACATTTACCCAAGAGCAGAACCACGGATGCCTGGAAGCTGGCTGTCAAGAAAGTTCTCACCTTCACTCTGGAAAAGTTCAAGTAGGCAGTTAATAAAAAATTTCCTTTTATCTTAGATTTGCTTCTTGCCTATCCCTTTTCAGCCCATTAGGAAATAAGGTCAGCATCACCTCAGAGAATACCTTCCACGCTGTTTTGCTGTCCCCTATTTCTTTGCGTTCACCAAAGCGATCCTGATCTAGTCTGAACTGTGATTCAGCCCTCACGTCTGGAGGGTCCGTGTAGTAGTGAGGAGCCAGGAAGACTGCAGAAACAAAAAGGCACATTCATGAAACAGGAAAGGTTATTCTCCTTAAAATTCTTACTGTTATTTTATTTTCAGTGAAGATTTGAAAATTGCCCTTACAAGAAAGACCCAGAGCTTTTCCTGGCTGTGAGGCAGTGAAGTATTTTCACACGTCTCGTAAGGATGCCAAGCTCTCGCAGGACGTAGAGTGCTTAAGTCCTTCTGCTGTCATGGCTCCATTTTCTGGGATGCAATCAGTGAGCCTTCCAGGTACGTTTTCAGTTTGATGCCCCCAAATTCTCACTGCTCCCTAAGCCCTACGAGCTTGGTAATAATGTCCAGTGAAAAGCCTTCTAACCTGCCGAGCCTGCTCTCCGGTGGGAACTTATCAGCCCTGCTGCCTCTCCAGTATCAAGTCCAGACTTGTCAGCACATGACTCTTCTTTCAGGAGTCCTACATGCTGGAAAGCAGATTTAGTTTCATTATCGTCTCCTGTGAAAGCAGGATGACTCTTAGTGCTGGGAAGAAGTAGGTCGTATTAGGGAGACTAACGGGATTATGGCCAGTTCAGTAGGACCCTGAGAAGGCCATAGATTTCTCCCCTGCTGCAGCTGACAAGCTCCGTGCAGCACATCTGAAAGTGCTGAATGTCCCTGGCAAAGGAAAGACTTAAATTCTTGTTCCTCGGGTACACACCTACTTCTACCTTGAACAAAGAAAAGAACGGACAATCTCGTAACGGGGTCCAGGGAGCCATCAGAAAGGTGATGCAAAATGATTCCCATTTTACCCTTGACTCATCTCTTTATTCATTACTCCCCGAAATCCCCACCGTCGAGTGGGAGCTATGAGCCCGTGCGGGATGCGGGGCTGGGCACAGACCGCGGTCCCTGCTCTAAACCTCCATCAGCTGTCAGAACAGCCGCAATTATATCCTCTCCACTGCCTCTAGAGGGTAGAGCAATCATGAGTCTCTAACAGGGCGGGCAGGTTGCACAGTGCCATTTCAGTCTCCTAAAAGCTTTAAAATTTCCTTAGCAACCCTGCACAAAAATTGCCAGTCAGTGCAGCCAGCCGGCAGAGCTGAGACTGGTGATACAGCAGTTTCGCAGCGCTCTGCCAGATTCATCCCGCTCCAAACATATTCATAGCAGTCTCATGGAAGTCCCAGGACTGCTTTGGCAGCAATTGTGCAGGATAAATAAAGCTCCCATTGTTGCAGATGACTCTGCTTTCAATTGCATGGGAATCCAGGACAGCGGGGACTTCTGACTGATAAAGGTTAGCACATTTGTACTGCTTTTCTAGTAACGCAGGGCTTGAACTGCTGCACTAGATAGGATCTTTTGGAGTTGATTTTTGGGCAGCTGTTTCCTAACTGCTTGAAGCATTTTTCTAAACAGCTAAGCCTCCACTACCATGTTTAATTCGTGTGTCCCCAGCCTCACTGCACTGCCATTTGAACAGGCATGAGTCAATATATTCTCAGCCATAGGTATGTCTGGCTCTTCACATAAAGAAGGAGCGAGTCTTTGCCTCAAAAATCTTTGGGGGAGGAGGGCTTTATAACATGGGAGGAGAAGACAAGTCTATAATCAAGGGATTGTGTGATTTCTGAATTTTTGAGTGGAAGAAATAGTGTTCTTTCTATTATATGCTTTGATAGAAAGTCTTTTTATAGTTAAGTATGAACCGTGCAGGTTCACTTAAAGTAGCCCTGATCACGAGCTCGGAAAGTATTTCTGAAAACTCTTTGGATTTCACTAGCTGTAAATATTCCTCCCATAGCATAGATTAAAAAGACCTGATGCAGCTCCTTGCGTGCTACTTTACCATTACTTTTATTTGTCCCTCCAGCAATCTACCAAACTGAAGTTACTGCTCCTCAATATACAGCATGTACAGAATAGAGATACAACCTCTTCAAAGACAAAAACCAGTCCATTTTCTTAACTACCTTCCTTCTAAAACATTTAAAAAACTGCATGCAACGTCCATGAACCAGAAATTTCCCACTAGTAGGCACCTGAATAATTAGAGGTGTTACTGAAAATTTTATTCCAGCAATCTGGTCTGCCTATACAGCACGTGGGTTTTTGAGCCTAATCAGAGCTCAGAAAGCAGCTTATATAAATCAGCCTCAGGATGGTAATATGATAGCAGCCGCGCTTGTTTATAACACAGCCTTCTACGTGGTGCAAAGTCTGAGTTTGATTGTTTATAGCAGGCAATGAAAAGGCATGCCTCTGCCTTGCCCTTTGATTGCTCGCCTGAGCTGAACCATTGAAAGCTGCAAAAAAAGTCCGCAGCCTTTTCTTCTAGAAGTTTAATTCACTGTGATGCAGCCTGTAGAATAGGGGCAAAAAAATAATAGTAAAGTTAAGGCAGACAGTTTTTCAGGAGTCTAACCTCCCTCACATGGGCCAGAATGAGAGCGTAAAAGCATGTGTCTCTCCATACCAGCACAGGGACAAAATTCACCGTGGCACGCTGAAGTGACGGCCCTGGACGTCCGAGCCCAGCAGTGCAACA
The DNA here is from genome assembly GCF_035582795.1 of Mycteria americana. Taxonomy (NCBI): domain Eukaryota; kingdom Metazoa; phylum Chordata; class Aves; order Ciconiiformes; family Ciconiidae; genus Mycteria; species Mycteria americana. Next base: position 14,154,871 of record NC_134376.1, read on the forward strand.
GCTCATTGCCTGCGTACTTGCAGCCAGCGCGCTCAGCCAAGCTGGTCTCAAAGAGGAGGCAAAAAGTGCAATTGGGACTGAGACAGAGTTGTTTGTTTTCCCACTTCTCTGGATGCCAGACGTCTCAATCTGCCTGCAGTTTGGGGAAGGAGAGATCCCCAGGGGAGAAGGAGAGAAGGGAATGGAGGAGGCTGCTCCCTTTGCTCTCTCAGCATGGCAACCCATTGAGAAATAAGGGAAGACAGACAAGAATCTTGTTAAAATATAGTCAGTTAGGGCTAAGGACTCTACAAAAGGAAGAAATGTTGCTTTTAAACAATGCTCTATGAACAGCAGAAAAGATGAGACTTGTTTTTTGCAGGTTCTCCCGTGCAGATTCTCTGATGTCTGATAGCACAGTTGTGCTCTTCTTGCAGCTTTTATACTTGGGGAGACGTGGCGGGTTTCTCCCCTGCGCAGCACTCTAAGAGGGACATGTGGAACACTTTGGATTTATTCATTTGGGAGCTAATCTTCTTGCTTCTTTTGTGAAAAATGACAAATGCGTAGGGCACAGCCTGACCCCAACACAGACACGCTGGGGACCAACACAGAGGGCAATTCCTCACCGTTAAAAGCAGGTTGGCATGCCTGAGCTTTGTCCCAGGCAATCAGAAGTAACACCACGTGTCTAACTTGGCGATCATCTTTGCTTTTATAAGCTAAACGGCAATCTTTTTCCTAACGGACTTCCCGTGGCCCTTCTCCAGCCGTGCAGAGCATGCGTGGCTGGCCAGAGAAGGCAGACAGCCCTTCCCGGCACTCCGGCCTCATCCCAAGCACTGCACGCATGGGGAGCCCCGCTCCTCAAACCACCAAAATAATATCCCCAACGGCTGCGTCTCCATCGGGCCTCGCATAACTTGCCCTTTTAAAGCTCTCAGCGAACAGATCACTCGCGAGTACGTAAAATATAATGAGAATAGGAGCGGCCAGGACTTGCTTTGCAGTAAAGATGTCTGTATTTCCTCTGAGCGCGCGGCACGGGCGGGCGATGCGGGCCTGGTTTATGGCCGTCGTAAAGGCTACGTGGAAAGTCACCTGACGCGGCTGGCTTGGCACGACCGTGGTTTATGGCACGTTGTTTTCCCCTTTCCTGTGCTTCTGCAGGAAGGCGGTGTCACCTGAGGTTTGCGAGATGCACACCCTGCGATGCCTAACAGCCCCGCATCCTCCAGCGGGCTGAGCTGACATACGTGTATTGACTGCATGGAACCGTTCAGTTTTACAGCAGTTGAGGATTTAGCTTGCAAAGCCTATAGCATGTTAACTATGTTGTCTTTGTAATTTTGTTATCGGACCGTCCTGTAGCTCCCTGGGAGGGGGACTGCGTTCCCCCGTTGCTGTCCTGTGTTGTCCCCGCAGGATGAGCTGCTGCTGGAGAATGAGCTGATGCCTGCTCCTCTTCGGGGAATTGCTCCAGGCTGTGCTCTCTCTGAAAGACCAGGATGTTCCGAGGATACGCTCAAGTAGTTTTTTTGGTTGCCTTTATCAGTTTTCGGATTCTTCCTTTAACCTTAATTTTATATTTGTACTTTTGGTGACCATAACAACTGCCTTTCCTTCTCTCTCTTAGCATTGTTGCCAGTAATGGTGTAGCTATACAGATGTATTGTCCTGGTTGGTGTACAACACTGGTTTTAAACCCATAAAGAAAAATTAGACTTAGAATTGTTATTTGGTGCTGACCTTTTCTATTAGGGTGGGATACAAATGACAGAACTCTTCGTTTTCTTTACCTTGCTGCCCAGTCCCCGCTCTTCTTGAATTAGCTGGCATTTCTTCCAGCTCATTATCAATGTGCTGAGATGGTGATAAATCTTACAGCAAATTATTTCAGGAGTGGGAGTAGGGAGTCTGAATTTGTGAATTTTGAATTCCAGATATATTGCAGAACCATTTTGCCTTTCTGTTACAAAACTCCTCTGGGACAAACTGAGATTACCTACAGGTTACTTTTATCCTTTTGTGCTTCTTTCACTTACTTAACCTATTTTTCTGCTTCCCAGATTCAACCATTAAGGCTACACAGTCCTTCAAGGAAAGATTCAAATTTCCTAACAGGGAAGCCACTGATATTTGAAGCCGCTTCTTTCTTGGGAGCAGTTCCTACAGGACATCCACAATAGCTAAACATATTTTTTTTTTCCTAATGTAAGGGTTAAGGAACTGTCCCAAGCAGCAGAGGCAACACCAGGCCACTGGCTGCAAAACGTCACACAAATGCCTTCCGTTTGTAATATCCCTATTCAAGTGTTTTTTGCATAGTAAAAGCATTTAGCAACAAATACAGGCCACAAAAAGTTTGTTCGTGTCATTGTTTGATATAAGAAATGCCATACGTGAGCATCTACTGAACTACAGATTTTTTTAAAATGTCACCAAATGTATTTTTTGAAAAAGAATCTCTGCATCTGCTACTGCAAAGCAAGATGAGAGATCTGTATGGGAAGACATGGTCTATACTCTTCCTGCTCTAATAGCCAGTCTTCCTCTGTCTTCCTCTGTTTCACTGAGATGAGCCTATTTCGTATAATTTCTATGGTAATTTGTCTGTACACAAACTCCCAATTACTACAATATGTGTCTAATTGGTTGTTGTGTTAGTTAATCATGTGGCCAAATAATCTCTCCATAAATAAAGCAAGAAGAATCACACTCCATCAATCTAGGAAAACAAACGAAAATAAGATTTTCTACATAAGGATTTGCAAAAATACTTAATTCCCTTAGTCTCAAGAAAAGAGAGCGCGCTGTGCCAGGCTTGCGCTGCTGGGGCTGGCCGTCTCCTGCTCCCCTCCGCTGCAGGCTGCTGTTGCCAGAGTGCTCCTCCATCCTGGGGACTGTCAGACGGGCTCGGGAGCGTTTGCTGGGCACGAGGAAACACGAGATTTGGTATTTCATTGATCGATCCGCTTCACGTTCTGTCTTTTGGAAGTGGAGGGAGGTGGATTCAAACATAACAGGGAAAGAATGAGGAAGCTCCTCTGGGCAGGAATGAGCAGAGAGCTGATGGAGCCAGAAGAACAGGAAGAACAACAACGTGAGGACCAATAGGCCTTTCTCCTTCACGCGAGTTACTGCTATTTTGTCTTCCTCAAAGCCTCATATCCCCAGAAATGACTCCTGAACCAGCCTTGGCTCCCTCCAGTTTCCTCATACGACGTTTTCTCTTGGGAATTTTCAAAGTGCTCTGAAGAATTAAGCTTTGAAAAGTTCTGGCCTTCAGAACTTCAGAACAGTGATTTTTTCTAAAATAATGGGGAAGGAAAAGTAATGAACCTGAGTTGTATGTGACAGAGAAAGAAGAGAGGGTGAGTGTGGGAGCGTCAGCATTGTGCCAGGAGCATGTGTTTGCACATGTCTCTGTGAAATGGCAGTTTCCTTGCAGTGCTTCAGACCACGGCGACTATCAGGCAGAGACCCATCAGCCCGGTACACGCTGCCGTGCTGCAAAGCGACGTGCACATCCAACGACTGCATCCCTCTTCAGCGCTGCACCCTGTCAGAGGACGCAGGTACCTGCTCTCAGGACCCCCATCTGTGCTCTTCACCCCTCCCTGCCAGGACTTCCACCTACCCTTGGAAACTCCCTTCCCTTCAGGCAGTGGGTAAGCCTGGGCTTCCACTCCTGCCTCCTCCCACCACCACGCTCAGCTGTAGCTCCCTCCACTCAGCCACCGATTCCCAAAATCAGTGGCCATTCTTGCAGCCCCTTAAAAGTCAACAGGGTCCCTCCCGCTGTGACTTCTCCACGCTTCCCCGCTGTCTTGCTGCTGTGTGTATAACTACTTCACCTTTCTGTCTCCTCCAGTGGGGCAGAAGAGGATTGAGGATGCCTCATGAATTTCTAGATAGCCAGTCCTCAAGCTTTTGCCTGGCAGGGTTCAAAAATGGCTTATCAGTATGTCCAAGCTCTCCACAGCCAGCAAAATCAGACCAACAATCCACCCGGCCTGTAGTACCTGCCACGTAGTCCAGCACCTCTCCATCACGGCCACTATCTGATGCTTAACCAAGGTCCAGCACGCTCGGGACTGTAGATTAAAATCAGCGGTCTGAGGTTACACTGCCTTTAGCCTTGCTCCTCTCCAAGGCAGAGACGTCTGATCCTCTGGGGAATCAGGTCCTAGATTGCCGCTGTCGTCAGCCCAATATACTGAAGGAAAATAACTCCGGCCTGGGTTGGCCTTAATACAGAACTGCAGCAGTCCCAGGGCTAATTCACAAAAAGTTGTCCTTGCTTTTGAGGGCAGTGACACCCAGCAAGAGGATGGGAAAGGTGACTACCAGTAGTGACATCGTTAAGCATACTGACCTTTGCGACGTAGTATTTCTGGCACTGTGTGACATTGCTATAAATTATTGTTCAGGAACATAGGAAATGAGGACATTGGACTGGAAAAAGTTTCCTACTTCCTTGAAACTAGTGCCTAGCTGTTGTATTGAGAGATGATCAGCAACATGTTGGAAGTATCCTTAAAAAACAACCTATTTAAACATTTAGTTACCCTCACGCTTAAACAACGCTCCCTCTACTATAAGGGATTTTCAGCTCTCAAATTACACGATACAGAGAGGAAGAAATCAATTGCATTAGATTTGCAGGTCTGCAAATGTGTATGTGTGAAGTTATGCATAGGAATATCCTCACTGAAAACCTGCGCGTGAGCCCGAGGGTTTCACGACTCATCCTCTTCCAGTTGTAGCTGTGCTGGCGAAGGCAATTATTGTCTTCCTCAAGTCCTAAGTGTCTCTGTAACCAGTACTTCAGTCCATCCTACCTGCTAATGCAGGATTGCTTCCTACTATTTTAAACCCCTTAAGGGACAGGCTTCCACCTTTTTCCTTGAAAGATATGTCCATGATTTAGTAAGTAGCACGAATAAGACATTTTTCATATACTCAGCCTAAAATTTTTGAAAAATATTCTCTCTCCTCTCTTACCCTTACTCAAATTCCCAGAGTGAATAATGGCTCTTTTTTCTTTGTACCTGTGTAAGTCCAAAATATTTCATAGAATAATCCATTTCTGCATTGATGTATGTATGGTTTTGCCTAGTTGGTTTGTTCTCTAGTTCTGGTTAAGCTTTAATGCTGTGAATGCCTAATGAGATCTTATACTATACTAGCAACATCCCAGACAGTATTGATTGTGAAGTATCAATTGCCTAAAACAAGAAAGTTACAGACCTATAATTTTTGTGTTTGAAGAGAACATTCAGATTCTCATTTCAGTGAAGATTCTCAGTCCTACTTCTTGACTACTCAGAATGAGATAAACACAAGCCTTTACAACCCTGAGAGGTTTGGGTCCATGCAGCGGTGGCTTGGTACTAGTTCCAAGCACAAACTGGTGGTCTCCACGACTGGATCAGCTGCTCTGTGCAGCTCCCAGTTTGAGCAGGAGTTAATGCTTTACCAGAGAAATAAATCAGCCAAGGAGGGCAGAAAATAAAAGAGAATGGGAATGGGAAGAAAGTCTGACAGAACAATACAGAAGTTACAAAATCAGTATCTTATCAGAGACTCTCCAACAATAGGACAGAGGTGAACAGTCTCTTAAGAGAAGTCAATTTGAGTGCGTGGCTGGCCCTCTCCAGAGGCCTGTCTGTATTCTTACCCCTGGAGTGTCAGAAGGTGACAAAAAGGAGGCTTCAACAATGAGAAAAGCCATGTAAGGACGGAATTGGTAGGAGAAAGGGATGGATATAAAAGCAAAGTCATATTTAAAACAAAAGATAAGGCAACTCAGCAATCTCCAGCATGGCACTGCTTACTCTGAAAGATGCATGCAAGACTACAGCAAAAGAAACTCAGAGCTAAGTAACGTTACCCTGCAACAGATGAAGGTTCTACTGGGTTGAACAGCTTGATTCCTATAATATTGGAAACAATTTCCACAGCACAGGATGGCTAAAATAGGATTTCTTGCTGTAGACCAAATCTAAATCATAGTGGTTTTGTAAATGCGTGGAGAAAGTCCACATAGCTAGCTTGCAGTTGCCTTTGATGGAAATATCCCTGAGACAAACAGTGGAGGCTGCTTTGTTCAGATCAAATGCAGTTTGACATGATTTAAAACTTCATGCCAGATAGGTTATAAAACCAAAATATACTGGCGTAGCTTAGCTGTTAGACAAGGTATCGGTAACAGAGTTGCCTGTTGTGTTGATACCAAGTGAGACAATGTTAGATGGACCTTCCAAGGATATCAGTTTGCTCAAGTAGCACTTTACAACAGTTTATATCAAAAATATAGAACAGGGCTTCATTATAAGATGCAAGGTGAAAATGGCAAAGTAGCTCAAGTCTTCCCTTCGCAGTGATTCTCAGATGAGTTGTCTGCAGCATTCTACCACATTAAAATCTGAGAGAAGGTAAGTAAGTGACTGATGCATGAAACTCACTTGATGTCACCAAGGAAGTGTTTAAGAAACCAGACAATGAGTGGTTCCAAGGAAGTCAGCAGTGGCAGACCCCATAAAGACCCTAGAACAGAGCTTTTTGTAGGAGGTTTCAAAAATACCCATTGCCATATGAACTTGTAACAAAGTCTTAAGAGCCCACCTTGGAGTAATTCAGTTTAGGTAAAACTTGTTGGCATTTTCGTATCAAGGAGCCTGACTACTTGGATGTACTGCTTCCCGTGTGTATTGGGGAAGGCCAGTGCTTTACGCCTTGGGTTCTGAGAGACCAAATCCCCAAAGAATCATCAAATAAAAGTGTCAGTCCTTCACTTGCAGCTGTAGGTCTTCTCAGATTTGAAACCCAGCTGAACATCACTCAAAATCTTCTGCTTGTTCTGATCCGAGGCCAGAGGTAAAAGATTTGCCTTTGTTAGAAAGCTCCTGACAAGATCTTTAAATATTCCAACCTCTTGGCTTGGTCTGTGTTGAAAGATGGCTTTTGCTCCTTCAGCTTCTGCTGTGAAGGACTTCTGTGAGAGACTTCCTCGAAGCTACTCAGCAGCATGAAATGCTATTAATAAAGAAGAATCCCTCTCCCCTGCCGTGACAGAAGCATTCAGATGAGTCCATGAGCTAACCCTTGGCAGAATCCTTCAGTTTAATGGTGATAGTTTATTGGGCCTATGGATGGAAATATGAAAAAGCCATCCCGTTGAGCATGTAGAAGCACCAAATTAACACTTTTGTAGAAGATGCTGTGTGTTAAGCTATTAAAGAAGAACTTCTTGAAAGTATCAAGGCACCTTGAGCATTGAGGCAAGACGTATAATGAGTACCAACATCAGCAGTCTGCCAAAACACTGAAGTAGCCTCCAGAGAAGCCAGGGAAATCAAGTGTCAAAGCAGGTTCCTACATGCATCATATCACTCCAGGCAACAGCCTTCAACATTGGCAAAGCAGTGATGATTCTGCAAGGACTTCCTTTGCCAGGTACAGTCAGGAAGAAATGATGGGGGTTATTAAATATACATATACATGTGCTTGGTGGAAAGGGTAAGTGATGACCATAGGAATCCTGCTCTTTGCTTAATGCAGCAACTGCAGACATGAAGGATCAAACCAAAAAGTTATTGAAAATTATCTTATCCTAAGGATCCTAGACCAAGAAGTGAATTCTGACCAGAGGCTGTCTTTAAAAATGATCAATTCAAGGGTTTTCCATGCATAGCATATCTGAAAAATTAAACTGATAATTCTCTTTCCTCCCTATGTCCTGCTACTACTGACCACACCATGCATCAGAAGTATTTCAAATACAATATATCTAAAACTGCCCAAAAGATCTTTTTTCCCCCAGTTTTCTCAAACAAATCAAATGGTTTTTTCTTGCTAAAAAACAAGGTCAGCCAAAATGTACCCTGAGTGAAAGGCCATTTCCCTTCCACTACAGTGGACATAGGAGGGGTTGCTGGAAAGCAAGGCATGCTGAAATAATGGCAGCCTGCTTTAAGCTGTGATGCTAGCACTAACTGAATGTTCAATGTTCATATTCAAATACCAAAATAGCTTGCATTAAATAAAATTAATATTCATTGCTAAATATTGAGAACAAATAAAGGTAGTCAGATGCCACATTTGGCTTTGACTTCACCGCTGTGGAAATGTTAATTCATGCCCTCATCTTGCCTCCCACACTCTATTGTCAGTTCTCCTTCTATGTTCTTTAAAAGTCCAGCTTCCTAAACTCTCCCAAATGTAAACCACTGCTGATAACAGGAAGAAGTGCAATTATGTGATTCCACCGGCCAACAACTCGACCAGTTTCAGTTCCATTTCAGGATCCCAGTTAAATTCATCCTTCCTATTTTTAAGTCTTCAAATGCACTTGCCCCAGGGAGCCTGCCAGATGTTTATCTCTGTGCTCCTAGCCCTGCTTTTTCTATTACTCTAATTGGCATCTTCCTCCTCTCTGCAACATAGCACAATTCTGGCATTGCCGTGGTGAGAAACTCCTCCTCCTCAGACCCCACATATAGGAGCAGTTTTCTAGCAATTAATTCTCAGTCTCTGCTCAGATATCTGTAGCAATCATTCCTGTTCACATATGCCTCTGCAAAGTATCTTAAAGAGGAGAAAAAAAAAAGGCATCTCATTTGTTTCTTACGGCTTTTATGAAGAAAGGCTGAAGATACAATTTTTTATTCTGTCCTGGGTTTTTGGCTTGCTTGCACTTTGACTTCTCCAGCTTTGCTAGCTGGCAGATAGCATAGGAAAACCAGGAGGGTGACAATGACAATAGGGCTGACAACTGAACAATCAGAGGGCAGCGGTTTCTAATCCAACTTCTTCTTCTTCTCCCTACTGAACTCAAATTCCTAATGATACTTAGGAGACAACTTACTCTGGGAAAAATTCAGCAGTCACATCTTTATCAAACGCCAAAGGGCTTTCACTTCAGCAGTTTTTTGTAGGATCAATGAAGCTTCATAATTCTGATATTCCTTTCACACACACACACACCAAAAAAACCCCCACCAAACCAAAAAACTTTTGTTCATTTTATTGGGAATTTCTGACCTGAAATCAAAACTCAAGACACTGAAGGACACTGCATTGGTTCTTGGATTTGCCTGCACAGAGCTCCCTGCAGGATCAGGGCTCTCATTTGAAAGTGATAGGAAGAGAGGCATGTCTTCTAGGACCTAGTTTTATTCACTTCAAAGCAAAAGGTGTATCTTCCCAAGCTTATCTTCAAAAAGTTTATTTCTTAGTTTCACGTCTTTTAATTTATTTCCTCTCTAGGATCTTTTCTCTGTCACTTAAATGGATTAATTCAGCCAATGCTGTAACCTTCGTTTGAAGGAAAAATGCCAACTGCAGATCTCGGTTGCCTTGTTTTATTTAGTCATTTTGTAACTTACGATTTGGGGAGGTTTGCTTGTTAAACAGTTTACAAGAATAATCTCCAGTACTGGAATCTGATCCCTCCGTGCAGACTCCACTGACTTCATTGGGTTTACCTGGGCTGATCAAATTGCAGGATCAGTTCCTACACTGGTACTGAACTCTGCCAGATTGTAAATAACACATTGAAAAGAAATCCAATCTATCCCTTAATATACGACAGATTATTCTAATATGGTAGATTAGATTCGATGTAGCTACAGCATCACCTGTGCCTATGCTGCCCCTGCCCTGTTTGTTAAACTGTCAGGATAAAGTGAAGACCAGGGTGAAGAAGAATCAGTGGCAGAGAGGAGGTAATCATTCATGTGGACTCTTGAAAGAAGGAAAGGGTTTGTGGAGGCAGGTTTTTCTTCTAAGGAAGAAAGTAGAGGAAGGAGATAAGGAAACGGCAGTGCAGAGATGGCACTGTGGGTCTCGGGCTGATGCCTGGGCTGCCATCAGCTTCACGGTACACAAAAGCTAAACTCAGCATCCAGGTGGGGATTTGATGTGTGGCCAGGCAAAGGGAGGTGATCTCAGGGAGGAGAAACGGCTCAAATTTTGAAATACTCAGATTTTTCATGTTATAGTCTATATTTATTTTCACTTGAACATAATTGTTTGTTTGCTTAGCAGCACTAACACCTGGCAGACCTACTCAACACCAGGAAACATGTATTTAGCAGAGACAGTACCTGCCCATCTCTGTGACCCTTTCCTGGGACCAGACAAGCAGAGACCTACATTTGTGGATACACAACTAACTCATCTAGTTAGCAAGACCCAACTTAAATGTGTGTTGTGGTCTTCTGGATCAGCCATCTGGTGCTTTGCAGAGGAGGTGCCACAGAGGAGGTCTGTGACAAAGCCAAGAACTGAAGTCCCATCTCCTAAGTCTCAGCCTGGTACCTTAGCTGGAAAGTTTCTGTTCTTGTTGTCTTCAAGAACTCTCTGGGCAAAGGGCACAGAAATTCTTTGGTATCCTCCACAGTTGGATAGACAAGTGGCCAAATACCATTACAGGTGATACTTGCTTTTGATGTCAGAAGTCAAGAGACTTAAACAATAGAAAATTTGCAGCAGGGTGATCAATTGCTATGCCATGCCTGAAGAATTCACCTAATTTTCACCCCACTACTCTGTGCTACCTTTCCTTGGATGCGAGGTGGCCAGAACATAGAAACCATCATTTTTTCTAAAAAAGACTACATAACTCACTTCTTTAATATATACACAGCTCACGTTCTGGTGCTGACAGTGAGTTAGCTGCTGTAGGACCTGTGCTGCACGACAAGTCACTTCACCTTTTGCTGCCCATTTGTAAATACGGTGATCTCAAACACCTCACCTCCCTTGCAGAGAGGGAGATGGCTAGATTATTCCAACACCACATTACAAGCATTTTGAGAACGCTGCAGGTCGAGGCGCTTCGGCAGAACAATGTATGCTGCACGAGAGGCATCCGTTTTCTCACAGGCAATCCCTATCTTCCACTAATAATACATTTATTTTAAAAAGGGCTGTTGCAAGTATACCTAATTGCATAGATACTTTTCAGCTTCACCTTCCACCTTCTACTTGGAGTAAGACACCACTTTTACAACTACCCTTAGTTGATTAATTACAGTTGCAAAGAAAAAGATGGACCAGTAAAGCACCTTCCATTCCCTTTTTACTTTGGATGTACATCACTGTAACACTTGACTTCATAGTTTACTGTGTCCAACAAAATTTGATGAGAAAAAGGAATCATTGGACTCTTCAAAGACGGTAAACAGAGACCGAGTCACCACCTAGCAGCTTAGATGTAAACATACTACTTTTTAGCAAAACAGGCTTGGCTTTATTGTGAAAATTAAACTTCATCAATTTTTTTTTTAATAGCTATGACATTAGATCTCTTGACTCCCTGTGAAAGTCATATGAAAGATGTGGCTTTGGAAAACCTCTCAAAAGTAGACTTTAAATCATGTAAAGTTTTGAACTATGGAATGCATTCACTTGTAGTGGATTTACCACTTTTTATTATTGAGGAATAATGATTTACACCTCTCCTTAAAACATAATGTTTGTTCAATTAAAGAGAAATCATAAAACCCAAGATCTCTGAATTGAAAACATCCCTGAAAATTTTGTAATTATGTATTTTACCCTAGTTTCCTGCGGAAACAGAGCTTAGGATAGTGCACTGTCTGCCTCTCTGGCACTCTCAACAAAAAATGATAAAGGGGTAGAAGACTGAACTAATCAATACCTGCAAACTTTGTGGAAATCTCCGGCTAATGAAAGAACCATAGAGTTATTTCAGTTGGGAGGGACTTTCAGAGGTCATTGGGTCCAGCCTCCGCTCAGAGAAAGACTGAGGTTATCTGGAACTATTTGTCACTTTGTGGAAAGAAAAGCCAAGGAAGTCAAGGGTTATTGCAGGATTTTGAGGGTTAGAAAATGTGGAAAATACATTTATAGGACGTGAAACTCCATCCATCCCACTACTTGTGCAACAAGTTGCTATAGCTAAATACATACATTGCAGCCAAACAAATTACCTAGTTTTTCCATCTAATTTTATGCCTTTAACAACATTTTCTGCCTTTTGCCTGTTGCCTTCCTGTTTCACATGCTGCAGGAGGCTCGTGATTATTTTCTTCCCCACACTCAGCTTGAAGGTGTTCACAAGAGCAGCTGATCACCTGGTTCAACTGGAAGGTCTGTGATTTGCGACTGCATTAATCTAGAGCACCCGGGACATTGGATTTGATTCTTTGGCTCCCTAAAATAGGTGTCCTGGGATCCACCTTTCACTCTCTAGGTACAAAGCAAGCCAGGCAGCACTAGCAATGTGGCCAAGTATCAGAAGGACCGTGAACGAGGGAACAGAGAGCTTCTGGCAACGAGAACATTTTAACTCCCTCTTATCACTGTAGTACCAAGCATCTCTGATCACGGATATGGGATGAAGAAGCAAAACAGTGAGAGACCAGAAGAGGCTGTCTGAGAGGGGAAGGCAGCCTCGTGTAACTGCGGGTATGGTCCCACAAGTGCAAACTCAACGCCCTGAGGAAGCTCGGTGCTGGCACAGAGGCACGTTTGCATCAATGTATATTCATCTAGAAACGTAGAGTAAGTTGCAGAAGTGGCAGCCCCAGTTTTGCTGGTTTAGTGCATCTATATTAAGGGTGTGTGCTGGTGTAATTGCCCTTCTGTCATTACATGGCTATAAATTATCTTAATTATAGACACGGCCACCTGCACGCATTGTGGAGCACCGTAAGTGGTGCTGGAAGTTAAGTGTAGAGACTGGCCAGGAGAGGACATCTGTGCTGAAGCCAGGGCAGCAAATGGAGCCAAGCGGGAAGCAAGATTTCCTGAAGCAGCTGAGGAGCAGGGAGGAAATAAGCAGACTGGCAGAAACGCTCCTGGTCTAGCTGATTCTGCCACGGGCAGAGGACGGACTAAGCATCCTCCTCCTTTCCTTCAGCCTAGTTTTCTGTGGTTCCCTCCTAGAGTTTTCCCTGGGGTGGCCATCAGCCCTGCTGAAGACGGGGTATCCCAGCACAGAGGTCTCTGGGAGCAGCGGGGCAGCGGCAGGGCAGGGTGAGCCTCCCCGGCTCCGCCACGGTCAGGATCTCTCACCCGGAGCGCAGAAACGCAGCAGAGACACGGGGCTCGCCCTGGTTCCTAAAGGCTCAGCCTGGCACACAGGCAGATGAACACTGGCTTGCGAGCGTTTTAAAAATAAACAGCCTGAGTTGGATTTATTTTTAAATTTCAGGGAGGCTCGGGAGCCGATCAGCCTCACAAAACGAAGCCCATTTCTTCAATGGCATTTTAAAGATGATAGCACCTCTTTAACTTCATCTCTCATTTCGATGACTAATGTGGAGAGAATGCCGGGAGGCTGCAGCCGGTCCGACAGCCCTAGTGACCCCGAGAGCACACAGTAAGGGATCTCCTTTGCCTACTAATCTACCACCGCGACCTGGAGGATGAAATCCTTTGCTCAGGTGCAGCTTCACCAGATTCCCCAGTGCTTTGTGTGGGCACAAGGGCCAAGAGGGATGCATTAGTTGACAGGATAAGAGGCCTAAATTTAGACAAGATTCAGAAAGTGGGTGTAGGAAATGAAAGGAAGGAGTGGAAAAGGAAGGACAAGAATAAAAGTGATAGGAATGGATACATAGACTGTATTCATCATGTTCCCGCTCGTGATCTTTATTTTTACTTTTTTTAAGTATCGGTAACCCTTGTTGGGTTACTGATCTGTCCAACTCTTCTGCACAAGGAACTTGCCACCAGAACTACAGTCGACAGGAATCGCTTGCAGAGGGAGGTGGCTGTCAAGGATGGGGTGTGCAGTGCAGAAATGGATTTATTAAGAAAAGAGAAGGCTTTTATGAACAGCTGGATAAAAAAATGGTTGGGTATCAGTGCTGGAGTAGAGGCTGGGTGAAATACCGGCAGCAATGGTATGGCCAGGTGGTTATACAAAAGGTGACGGTCCTTTCCTTCAAAGGACAGAGCTTTTGTGTCTTGTACCAGAGAAAGGTGAACGGCAGAAACTTTCAGGAGGGAGTGGCAACGGGCCAGAAATATGCTGCAGAAGTGTTCTTCATGTAGTTGGGATAAAATGTTAGCATATGTTGAGATCTGGACTTCACCTTAGGCTTGGCAATTAATAAGATTTCTGTTTCCTGTCTAGAAACAATCAAATCACAGTGCTACAATCACTGGCTGATGATATAAAATGCCTACTATTTAATTATTTCAGAAATGCATTTGAGATGACTATATACACACTTAAAATTTATTCCCTCTTAAATATAAGTACCTGAATCAATTTTCAATAGATTTTTTTTACTCATAACTATTTTCACACAATATAAATGACACATTTTCACGTTTTTTCAAAACATTGTAAGATACTTCAGTTCGTGTTGTAGCTGGACTCTGAAAAGATGAAGTTCACTTAAGTTAGAAATATACAGAAAGGGGGGGGCTTGATTGCGATATGCCGACTTCACAAACTGGTGATATATTGTTCCCGTGTCCAGTTACCGACGGGAAAATTCCTGCCTCTCTCTTCCATACTGCCCTTTCCACAGCAAAGGATTTGTACACATATATTTTGCATGACTTCTGCTCCTCTAAAACAGTAGGAGAATTCAACAGTTTTGGAAAAGTAGCTACCTTAAAATGAACTGAAGCTCAGAGAAGTTTTTGTATATAAAAGAATGTTTTTAACGCTTACGATAACATCAGCTTATGGTTAACCTTAGGGACTCGTTTGCAGTAGTGAAATTGTTTTCCTCAGTTGATCCTTACCCACAAACCCAGTGTCCGTGGCTGAAGAATCAGGTAATAACCCGTAGCCACCTTCTTGTTGTGACATACTGGTTCGTCCTGTATTGGGGATCACTTGTGGAGGGAGGACAGAGGGATGAGTTTAAACCCGTGTATGATTTAGGAGGTTGGAATGGAAGTCATTAGGAAAGAGCAATTGTTCTGGGAGGTAATTATAGGGAAAGACTGGCGGTGGGGAATTCAAAGTTTAGGACATTAAGAAACTAAATATATGTGCATCAATCTCTGTCTGAACCTCTGTCCTAATCCCCCCTTTTTGCTGAGATATTGTAAACCCAGGTTTAGCAGATTTGTCATGTTTTTGCCTGGGTCAATAGCAACAAACCTTTTCCAGGTTTGTAAATCATTTGTCTTTAAACAGCTTTTGAGAATTGAGAGGAACAACAGGGAAAGTCAGAATGTACTTTTTGGAAGGCAAACCATCAAATTAACTGTTTTTAAAACCTGATCTTCCCACCAATATCCTCAGCTTCCCTTATTTTTCCTCTTTCTAGCCCTGGAGCTTTACTACTTAAGGCAGTACTTCAGACTTGGAAATTATTCTCCTCTCCCGCCCACCCCTGCGGACTCCCGTGTTGCTGAGAAGGGGCCAGCTGGAGCCCAGACAGGCTGGACTTGTCCCCCAGATTGGTTTTGATCTGCTCATTTTATAAACTAGAAAAATAAATTAAATAAATAAAATAAAACCTTTTAGTTCATTTATCCACTTGCAGTCAGACCAGCACTGTCTGCTCAGGTACATTTTCAGCCCCTTGGGGACGCCCGCTTTTGCACGTCCTGAGCCCTTCCCTTTGGAGATTACCCTGCCTGGGTTTCCCAGGACCGTGAAGTAAATGCTGTGCTGTTTAACGCAGCTCTCCGCAGCCTTCCAACTGCTCTTTCATCCCTAAGTGAAGTTGCTTCCTTCGTTGCTCTAACCCCAAACTGGGCCAGCCAGGTGCTATTTATTGATCCGCACCCCTGCCTTCTCCTTCCATCAGAGGAAAACAGGTCTCTTCCCTGGGAGGGACTACGTCCTCCATACGAAGCTCATGAGAAACAGTGGCATCCAGGCGAGGAACACTCTTGTTTACACCAGATTTCACTCCTTCCTCTTTCCACGCGTCATACAAACACGTCCTCTACCCGCCTGCCCATGCCCCGCAGGTGCGGCAGCCCAGGGACACGGGGCAGCGGGGTGCCCCGTCAGGGGATGGGGCGAGCCCCGAGCAGGGCCGCCTCGGACACGGCCAGCGCCAGTGCCCCCCGCCCGGCCGCGCCCCGGCTCCGAGGCCGGAGCACGGCGCTGGGAAGGGCCTGCCAGGCCCCGCGCCCGCCGAGAGCCCCGCACCCAGCCACACGCGCGCGGGCCTGGGCGCACGGGGGGGGGGGGGGAAACGTGCCCGCAGCGGGCACGGCAGCCCCCGGGCCCAGGCTGAGCCCGGCGGGTCCCCCGCGCCTCCGCGGGGCCCGAGGCGCCCGGCCCGGCCCGCAGCCCCTCGGCAGGCCCCGGCCGGGCCCCGCTGCGGGGGGCGCCGCCCTCTGCCGCGAGGGGGCGCGGGGGGCGTCGGGCGGCCCGGGGCTGCGTGGTGGGGCTGCCCGCGGGGGCGGGGGCGCGGCCGGCCCGGGCTCCCGCAAGGCCAGCGCAGGGCGCGGCCCCGGGCCTCCGCCGGGTGGAGCCGGAGCCGGAGCCTCCGCGCGGGCCAGCGGGAGCAGCGGGCCTCCGCCGCAGCGGCCGGGAAGGGCCCGGCACTTCGGACGGCGGGCAGCAGCGCCCGCGCGGGGACCCTCGGCGGCGGCCGCGGCGCGCCCCGCTCTGCGCGCAGGTGGCGGCGGCCTGCGGGGAGGCCGCGACGGCGCCGGCGCCGGCGCCCGGGCCCGGCCTCTCCGGCCCCGCCCCTCCGGCCTCCTGTGGCGGCGGCGGCGGCAGCGGCTGCTGTTCCCGGGGCGGCCGCGGCGCTGCCTCCCCCTCCCCGGCTCGCTGGGCTGCCCCTCATGCGGATGTGACATTTCACGGCGTTTACCGCAGCCGCCATTTTGAGACAGAGAGCGCTGGCGGCGGCCGAGCGGCACCAGCGCGCCGGGGCACAGGCAACGGGGGCGGCCCGCGGGCCGGGAGCAGCGAGCCGGGCGTCGGCCAGCGGCTGTGCCGGGGCGCTGGGGGGGGCGGGAGGGCAGAGGAGGGGCCCCGCGGCGCCTCCCCGACTTCGCAGCGCCGGGGACACCTCGCCGGGGGAGGGGGAAGCGCCGGGCACCGCCGCCGCCGGGCCCTGACTCCTGGTCTCCCGTCCCCCCCTCCCCTCCTCCCGGTCCCCTCCCCTCCGGCCCCCGGGGAAGCCGCCACCCCCGGCCGGTCCCTCCTCCCCACCCCTTTCCCCCGACCGGGTGCCGCCGCCGAGATTGGGCGAATAGCGAGCAAATACGTGCGCGTCTCGCTGCCTCCGCCGGCTGCCCGCTCCCTGCCCGCCGGAGCCCAGCCGCAGCCCCCCGAGGCGGGTGCCCAGTCCCGGCCGCTGCCCAGGCCCCGCCGCTCCTCCGCCCCTTCCCCTCCCGACACAGGCCTGCAGCCCCCAGCGGGAAAGGCCCAGGCCGCCGCCGCCGAGCCCCAGCCCCAGCCCGACATGAACCACCATCAGCAGCAGCAGCAGCACCAGAAGCCCGGGGAGCAGCAGCTGAGCGAGCCCGAGGACATGGAGATGGAAGGTAAAGCCGGGGCCGGGCAGGG
The DNA here is from genome assembly GCF_035582795.1 of Mycteria americana. NCBI lineage: Eukaryota > Metazoa > Chordata > Aves > Ciconiiformes > Ciconiidae > Mycteria > Mycteria americana. Next base: position 14,172,332 of record NC_134376.1, read on the forward strand.
CCCCGCGCCCTCAACTCTGAGGAGAGTTTCCCCCCTCGCCTCGCTGCCTCGCTGCCGGCTCCCGGGGCTCCCCCCGCGCCGCGTCCCCCTCGGGGAGCTCCCGTCCTCCCTCCGCGGTAAACACGCACCCGGGCCTCTCCTCCGCTGCGAGCAGGGGCGGCCGCAGCTCGCCGTCCCGCGCCCGGCCGCGGCCAGCCCCGGCAGCCGCCGTCCCCCCTCCCGGGGCGCGGGGAGCTCTGCCTGGCGGGGTTTCGGCGGGAGCCGGGGGACACCGGGGAAAGTTGCGGCGGCGAGGAGCGGTGCGGGGCCGAGGGAGGCGGCCCGGGGGGGCTCTGCAGGAATTTGCATCGCGGGAGGGGGAGGGTGCGGGGGAAGCGCTGTTACAAAAGGAGACCCGCTCCCCCGGGGCGAGGCGTGCGGCCGTGAGCCCGGAGCTTCGGCCTGGCGGGGACCGAGAGCCTCCCGCCGGCGGTGGCCGTCGGGAGGTGAGCCGGGGCGGGGGGGGGCGGCGGGGGCGCAGCAGCCGCGCCCCGAGGGGGGCCCGTCCGGCCTGGGCGGGGGGGGGACGGGGTCCGTCTCAAAGTAGTTGTGATTTCGGGGGAGGGTTTTGCCTTCCGCGGGGGAAGGGGACGCGGCTGTCCCGAGGGCTGTCCGGCCCCCGGGGCTGCCGGGCGGTGAACGGTGGGGCAGCGGGGCCTAGCCGGGCCCGGCCCGCTGCCCGCGGCCCCCGCTCCCGCCGGCGGGGTGGGCGGTGGGCTTCAGCCCTGCCCTGCCCTGCCCGGGGCTGTGCGGGGCGGCGCGGCGGCTCGGCCCGGCCGCTCATTGTATGCAGGCAGCCACGCTGCTCGCCATTTTTAATTAACCCTTCTCTGAGGGTTATTTACAGAGACGGCGGCCGGCCGGGCCTAGCGCGGGGTCGGCGGGCTGCGCTGACCATGTGTAGCGCCTGCACAGCCCTCGGCCCGGATCCTGCACCGTCATGCAGTTGCGCTGGTTTCATAAAGGAGGCACTACATTTTCAGGCTTGTTCCCTGCTGCCGTCCGGTGTAGTCTCCAGCGGTGCCTTCGGCGGTTTTTTGCGTTGTGTTGTTATTTTTACACACCCTCCCCCCTTTGAACAGCATCTTTCGTCTGAATTCAGCGATGTAAAATTATTTTGGGCAAATGTGCGGCAGGATTTTGTTCCCTAAGGAGGGGCAGCCACAGTACGCTGCTCGTACCGATGGTATTTGACTTGGAGGTCAAAAACACCAACTGCCTAAATATCGTTTAGAATGCCTGGCTGAGAAGATGCCAATTCTGTTACCACCGTTTTAATCAACAGTGACATAAATATTCACCAACACAAGATATTCTGCGCTGGAAGCATGGCAGTTGACTTAGGAAATGTACCTTTTTGCTAAATAAGAGCCGTTGAAATCAGGAGGAGCAAAGGTGTTTTAGTGGAAGTTTGTCACACTGGCTGTGAGATTACATTTCAAGATGAGAAGGTCATTACATAAAGCCTTGCTTTCTTAAACATAAATCTCTTATTTCATAAAATAATAGCTAAAACTTATTTACTGTCGGAGCGACTGTTGTTGGTTTTGTTTTAGAAAAATCTCCAAACTGGTGTTTATATACTGTGTGACAAATATGTAAAAGGAGGTGATTTAAAATATACCTCATGTTTGTTTATATGCATACAAATATTAACATCTTGTGGGTTATGTTTTCCAGCAGATTGTTTGATAGCCTTTAGCAATCTGCTTTTGCTCAATATCCTTTTCAAGTCCTTTAGAATATTGACTGTATTTAATGTTTTTATTTTGATTTTTATGGGCTTGATGCTCTACCATGCTGGGCACACTGTGAAATGCTGAACATTTTTATGCGGTTTAAAAGTGTCCTGAACTTCTCTGGATTGCATCCCCTCTGTCAGTGGGGATACAGGAGTCCAAAATACATGCGGAAGTCCCTTTGATGGTTGTGGCAATCTTACGCTGGTGGCCACCTCTATTGGAGGGGTGAGGAAAGAGTCTCTGCCTATATCAGCATAGTGACACTGAGAATACAGTGTTATCTCAGAAATCTATTTGAGATCTGTTAGGCTGCACACAGCTGATTCCGGGTGATGTTATGGACTTGCTGATTAGTCAGAGTTTACAGAACTGTCCATTTATGCAAAAACAAAACCAAAAAAAGTTTAGCCTTTGGAGGTTTTTTTGCAATACTTGATTTTTCTTGAGAAATGTGTTAAGTTTACAAGATTGCAGAGATCAGATTATTGCTAACTTTTAATAAAAGTTGACGTCATGGGTATGTATTCATTTAGTGTGTAAAACAGTGCTCATCATCTTAATGTATAGGTGTTTGTGCTTTCTTGAGAGAGATGCTTTCAAGCAGTGAGGAAAATACCTAATACCATGTAGTTAGCTTAATTTTAACATGCGCAGAACAGTGTCAGATGCCATTCTTCAGTGAGCGATCACGTTAGATTTAGGAGGTATGTGAAGAATGCGCAGTGGAAAATTGCACATCTTGATTTTTGAATTATGTGAAGGTTCGCTTATTCTGTGTACAGCTATACTAGATAAACAATTTTTGATGAGTGAAATAACCATTTCAGGCGTAGTAATAAAAGCGTGGCATTAAACTCTTTAGGATTAAATCAGATGTGGTATTTTGAGTGTCTGCTCTCATGTCCCTGTTTTTCTCCCTTCTCTTTCCCTTATGACTAATTTCCTTGATGACCTTATGGACACTCTGTGTCAATGAAAGTAGAACTAGACAGGGCTTTCGGACTTCAGGAGGGAGGGAGACATTCCTTTAGAAAGAAAAATTAATCTCTGCATCATGAAGGAAAGAAGCCATGAGAGCCTTGATAAGGGGCAGGTACCTGCTCAGCGGGACCAGGTGTGATGCAGGCTCACCTACTTGCAATACTTAGCTAGAATGCTGTGGTGTTACAAATCACCTCTGTGTATTTAGTCTTCTGTTACCTGTGGATGTTGTCTGTAATCAGCTTTAGCCTTACTGAGGCTTGGCAGTAGTGATACGTGGACAGAGAAACTTTAAATTTATAAGAACTGTCAAAGAGGTTGTGTCCCCTTGGCTGAAGGCAGCCACTTCCCTAGCTGAGGGTACAGTTGGACAAACACAGCGTTTGCTGCCGCTCGTTTTTATCTCGTGTGCCACGCCAGCGCTTGGGCTAGTGCACCTCCCTGTGACTATGAAGTGCTCAAAATTAAAAACAAAAAATGGGGTTTTAAAATGTACTTTAGGTTTTTAATTTGGTTCACCCTGCAGCCCCATTTAGTGTTGTATGAATGTGGTGAAGGTTTGGCATTGGGGCGGGAAGGAACAAGAAGGGTTGCTTGAGATGGCATGGATCCTGGCAGTTATCTGGCCAAATTCTGTCACTAGTCATGGATTTCGTGTGCACCCCCTCATCCATTGCTGCGTAAAAGCGTGTGATTCTGGCTGCCATGGCTGCCTTTGGGCTGAAACAGAGTGGGAATGTGCAGGTGAGCCGTTGGTGCCTGAGTTTTAGGTAAATTAACAGTTTGGGGTGGTGATTAGTAAATTATCCTGTAGAAATTCTGAAGAGGTTATTTATATGCTAAATAGATTAAGTGGAAAAAAAAATAGTTTTTCTGTACTGTAAGTAGGGTATGTAGGTTGCTTTATCATGGAAAGAATTACAGCTGTTTAGTTGCTAGTGAGTTGCTTTATAAAGTGTAATTGAATCCAAGTCCCGATACTTTATATATGCTTCCTCTGTAACGTCTTTTCACAATTGTGTCTGAACTTCAAAGAACTTGACTTAATACAAATCTACAGTTACATATTTCATAAAGTTGTTTGATGGAAAGTCTCATTTGCAGCTTAATAACTGTAAGTTTCCCCTGTTTATAGTTTGAACCTGCTTTTTTGTAGGTTCAGCCTCTGTCCATAGTTACGTACGTACGTACGTGTGTTTCACGTTATGGAAGTTTCTTTTCCGAAGTAGCCAGCACAAGCTTATCAAGCCAGTGTCACAGTCCGTGAACACACGGTGCCTGGTAGTTCAGGTTGCACGCATGTGTTCTCCTTGCGTCAGCTCTGCAGCCTCTCAGGCAATGCTGTCTTTTAAGTTTTTCCCTAGTTAGGGCAATTTAAAGTTGAGATTTGAATTCCAGGTGGAATGATGCAAGATCTTTACTAAGAACAAGGAAAAAAAATTGACATGTCTGTGTGTGTGCATGTATGTGAAAAGTTTAAAATTGCGCTTTCCTGCAGTTTCCATGCAATTGAAAGTTTGTCTTGCTTGCTGTTCATTCCTGTTTTGCTTGCTACTCACAGAATTTATGAGATTTCTGACCCACTGTGTGATAGTGGTCTCAAGTATGTAACTTATTTTTTTGCCTGTCTTCTGAATGCTTACTTCCCTCTCATATTTTGTCCTCATTAGTATTCTCAATTCCTGGCAATTTAATATCATTTGCATACGTAACACGGTGTTCGTTTCTTTTTTTGCCTGCTTCCGTGCCTTTCTCTTGAAGGCCTGTATGCCTCTTTTTCCCTGAGCTCCTTCGCTGTCTTCTATATTGCTTCTAGCCAGTGTTGATAAAGTGAGGCTGTATGTTTGAGAAGGAGAATATGCAGAGTAAATTCATCATACGACTGTGGGTATCTGCTTGTTTATATGTTCTTCCTGCCCCTTCCCCTCTCCAGCCTTGACATTTTTCCATGAAATAGATGATGCTCAAGTGAGGGGGAGATAAAAATGCTGACGCAGCAGATGACAAGCAAAATTAAGTTAATTCTGAGGTTATACTTCAAGTGAAGAACCAGGCCCCTGGCCTCTTACTCCCAGTAATGGTAAAGTTTAGTACCTCTGGAAGTAGCATGCTTGGCCTTGGGAAAAGATGTGCATTGTATCGTTCTCAGATAGCTGCTTCATGCCAACCGAGAAAGCGGCATTGGTGACTTTTGAAGAGTGCTAACTATGTCTAGAGTTTCTTCTGTGCATTCTTCATGAACTGGGTGCTCAATAGGTCATCAGATTTAGTAAACTTTCTGTGAAGGAGAAGTGGAAATAGTGGAAAATGTGTGTAAAATTCAGAGGGAAGTATAGATAGCACGCTATTCAGGATGAACTATATATATATATATATATATATATATCTCGGACTTCCTTACTCCACTCCAGTTCCGTGCTATTGACTGAATTCAGAAGAGAAGTAAAATCTGCTCCCTGTCATTACTAGATAGCTATACTAAGTAAAGTAGCAAGTTGTGTGTGTAAAAGTAATATAAGCCCAAACTTTAAAAAAGCAGATGGAGGTAGTTGGTTGAGAGTAACTGAATTGGTTTCACTGCTGCAGAATAATTTATCACAAGAAAATCTAAACAGTGCATCCAGCCTGTAGCAGTTAAACCAGTTTAGCCAGTACATCTTGCATGACATCATTTGATATTTGGGGTAAGGGTGAAAATGAACTGGTTTAGAGCTTGTGAAGCATCCAATTTTTCTTAAATGATAATAACTTTAAAATAGGGCATTGTTTGCTTTAGTTTGTGCTTTGAGGTGTCTCAGATCAGTTGCTTTAACTTTGTATCTTGTGGCTGTAAAACGCTGATTGTGAAGGACTAAAATATTGGGTGGCTTGCAATACAGGGCATTAGTAATCCATAGCAAGTGTGCTTTCTCCCCTCAAATGCATATGTATATTAATATATATAAAATCTGCTGTGTGCTAGTTTGACATTACTAGCAACAGGATTAACAGTTATTGTAAGTGTCTTGGCAAGCAGAATGGGGGCTGGAGACTGGCTGTCTTATTTGTCAAGTTATTAAATATGCAGTGTTGTTTTCTGAAGCTTTTTTTTTATTGGTCACTTAAGAGAATGTATTTTGCTCTGATGGTTTTAGCGTTTTAATTTGATACACTAGCAAAAAGAGTAAAAGTGCACCTAATCAGTGGCAACGGCTGTAGCATAATGTATCTGTGTGTATTGTTGCAGGCTTAGACTTAACACATTTTAATATTTCTGCTAAACCATTTTTTTTTTCAGCTTGGCTTACTGATTGTAGTAAAACAAGCTCTGTAGGTTTAGAAACACTGCATGGAGTTTGAATGACTTGCTAGCAAAATGAAGAATGGTCAGCTTGGAAATAATGTTTTATTCTGACTTGTATTTGCCTAAGTTTCCCTAGAAGGCTGAGATTTTGTCAGCTAGAAACAATGAAGCTTCTGGAAATTAGTAGACGGATTTTGAAAATACTGAAACTGTACTGAATATTTGCAGTTTGGGGAAGACAGTGTTGGTCTTTTACCATAGTGCCTAGGAATCTTTGGGATTCTCTTCAGAATATAAAAATGCATTTGAAGACTGTTTTATATTGGACTTAATATGCATCTAGAATAACACAGCTTGATTGTTCAGCATAACAGCATGTGCATATTAAGCAAAATCTCTTAAAAATATGAAGATTAAAAATAAATGGTAAATTTTGATAAAATTAAAATTCCGTGATGTAATCAGTATAGTATTTCTCAGTTTGTATTTTTAATTGCTGTTTGGTAGCTGTTTTAAACATTACCAAAATAAGTCATTCCTGACCCATTTAATAGTGAAGATCTAAACAAAACTGTTGTGCTTTGTAGCATCAGACATCTTAGGAGAACAGGATGTTCAGTGTCTGGCAGACCTGGAGTTCTCCCTGATTGCAGGTGTAAAGCGAGCTCCGGAGCAATGCCACTCAGAGGAGATGTGCCAGGAGCATCCTATTTAAATTGGGGAAGAGAAGACTCTAGTACCTCAGCTCATTCTGCATATATTCTGGTATGTGGAGATAGACAGTCTTCCAGGCGTCCTGAACATCTTGGGAGTTTTCCCCATTGAAACCAGCACCTCGACTTGCACTCCAAAGCAAGCCAGAGGAAGACAATGTGGATAGTGAGCTGAAATGTCCTATGAGAAGAAAGTTCAAAATAGATTGTTGGGTTTTTTTAGTAGTACTGCAGTGTTTTGCAGCCTAGGAGAGGTGATGAGTTTGGGTTTGTTTTTTTTAATACAGTCACACTTCTTTGATATGAAACATCATAATAGTGCTGGAAAACAGCACTTGGAGCTTTATATTTTGTATGTTAAGGGATTGAATGCACTCTGGTAGAACCTGCTTTAAATGCAGAAATCTGTGAAAATTCTTAAGATCCTTTTTCATAATTTCCCTTTTCCTAGTGTAAATAGGAAAGGATGTGTAGGAGTGTCATTGGTGTTCACCGTAGCTCTAAGCTTGATCATCTGGTGATTTCACAAGGTGCAGCTGTAAGGATGTTCTTAAAAAAAAAAAAAAATAGGGCATCTCCAGCTCTGCATGTGTGTTTTTGTAAAGTTCTAAGGAAAATTTTGTTTTAGGGCTCTAAATGTGATGTTATAATAATACAACAATTGGATGAATTTCTGTTGAGCTGTGTTTAAAAAAACTGAATGGTCTGTCTCCACAACAGAGATTTTCCTTCCCATATGTTTTGGAGAGTTATTTTCTAACATCACTGATATTGTTCAGCAGAACTTTGGAGATTTTGATAAAAGTACGAGGGTGCAAATGCCTGTTAAAACTTGGCGAAGGTTTTCAATTCCAGATCCATCTTAGTGGGTTAGTATTCTTATTGTTGAATAGATCAGGGATCAGTGGTGTAAATTTGTTTCATAAAATGGCTAATTCGTGAATTAAAAATATACAGACTTTAAATCTGTAGTAAATGTATTGGTAAATGAGTTGATGCATATAAGGAGAAGGGAAATTACATTTTTAATAAGATCAACGTGTTATTCTGTGACTAGACATGAAATTTTTGCTGTAAAACTTGCTTCTGAGCCATGAAGGTACTGGATAAATTGTGGACTCCACTTTCCAGTCTAGGCCATGCGGTGGTCTCTCTGCACTCTTGAGCATCTCGCGTGTGGTTGCCCATGCCCACGGTCCCTCGGGACCCAGCAGTGGCTCGGGGATGCTCTGCAGGCTGAGGGAAACTCTGACCCCCAGCTGAGGAGGAAGCCGCCCTGTGCGGGCGCTGGGGCAGGCATGCCATCCCCTCTTCTTGCTCACCTCTGCAGTTAAGCCCTTATCTCTCTGTAGAGGATGAGGACTTTTGGGTAGGCATTTTAAACTTGCACATATTTCTGCAGTTCTCTCTCTGCACTGGACATGGTGGTGGCAGCGGTGGGTGGCTGTGGCTTGTAGTGATGTGAACATTGTGGTTTGCAGGTCTTAAGATCAGAAAGGTTGGCCACCCTGCTTCTGGGATCCGTATTTTCATGCATTGCTATTTTATCCATCAGCTGTGATAGGGACCATTACTAATCTGGTCCGACTAGGCTGCCCCAGCCGCTGTATGACTACAGGAGTGTCTGTGTTGAATTGCACTTATTTAGCACTGTACAGTTTTTGGACAGTAACCTGTTGTATTTTTTTGTCTTGATAGTCTCTGATTACTGGAGAAGAATGAAGAGATTAAAAAGTGTTTGGGGAGTCATCAGTTCCCCCCTTCCCCCCACTTCCTCCCCATCTAAAAATGCATTTTAGGTAGTCAAGGCGGAATTGGCAATCCTAGTACTGGGCCATGGTGGTTTCTGCATCATCTTTGGTTTTTTTCAAGAGCAGAGATCACTTCATTTGGAGGTGGGGAAGAACTTAAATTCTCCCTTCCTGCTTATAAAGCCAGGCAGCTCTCCTCATGCAGCCGACTCTTTGCTATTGCTGTTCAGTAGTTGTGAAATATGTCCGGGTTACATATCACCAGAATATTTCTGGTAACCTTAATCAGGTATGCATTTTTAGACACAATTTTGCCTTCACAGCAAGCCTTAACTATTCCATTTAGATAAAAGGTTGGTTTGCTTCTGTTAACGGATGTTAGAGCTGACTAGACGCTCAGATGCTGTTGCATGGGTTTACAGGCTTCAAGTCCTAAGACAATGTGAGATGTACTTTTATTTTTAAAAGGAAATCTGCTTAAGCAGAGGCTGCATGAACTCTCTTTTATTGTTCATTAAATCAAGCTGAGGATAGTTAGATTTCCTTCTTCATTGGGAGTAGCAAGGAACTGACCTCTTCTGAAGAATTTTTCACCTGGTTAAGTGTTAGTTGCTTAATAATATCGATGGGTGAACCTAATTTCTGGAGAACAGTAGATACTATTAGAAGTTTGAACACAGAGAGAACTCAAACATGTCCATACATTATATGAATTAAACAGTGGGTCACAAGCCACATGTGAAACCCTCCTTGCTAGTAGCAATTACAGTAGTGATGTTTCACAATTTTCTTCTGCTTTCCTTTCCCTCTTCTCATTCTTCCTGTGTGGTTTTTATGTCCTCTGTTTCAGTCTGAGTGTTTCAGATACTTCTTGGACTTCAACCCTATGCCAAAAAAACAGTCCCCTTAAAAACTAGTATAACACTTTGCAATATTGCCATCATGCCATGAACGTAGTAACCATAAGCGTAAGTTTTGCGTTGTCGTCCGTGCCCCCCCCAAGTGTCCTTACAGTTGAGGAATTAAAAATAAGCAGCAGTAAAATCAAAACAAAATATGCCAGAAATTGAAACTTACTAATAATTTTTTTAAGGTGGTTTATTCTAAAAGTTTAACCACAGGATTTGATATTAATTTTTTGTTTCTTCAAATCTATTGCTTCAGTTCCATATTGATTTTAAGACATTTTCTTGTTCTCAGCAGATTCGTCTTGGTTTTTTAACCTGTTTTGTTCATTGGGCTCATGCTTTGCCTTACAACCTGTGCACTGAAGTGTATCATCCAAAGTAGGAGAGGGTTGGTGTGAGAGGGATAGGGTCCTTACTGGAAAGGATTCTTGGGGTTTCCCTCTGAAGGAGGGAAAGCTGTGCAGCTCGTTTGCTTACCAGTGGAGCTCTGCTGGGGAAACTCTCTTGATAATAGCACAGTTTAAGGGGAAACATAATTAGAAAGTTGCACAAAAATGGATCTCGTTTCACCTGTGTCAGTTGCCTGTTCATAAGCAGCCCTGTTCAGCCATGACTTTGTTCCGTCCCCTCTGCTTTGCTGGAGATATGTAGTGAAACTGGTGGGTTCTCCAGTCCCTGCAGCTGAACAAAGAGCTGAGCTGGCTCTGGCGAAGAGCAGGGTGTAGAGGTGTGAATGAGCCTGGGGACTGCGCACGTTGGCATTGCCACTGAAGAAATGTGTGTGGAACCACAGCATCTGTCTTCAGACTTTTAAACTTGGGATGAAAACACTTCAGCTTTATTGGTCAGTGACCTCTCTTGCTGGGTTAAGAAAACATTCTAACTAATTCTTTAAGACCTTTCAGCAGCCTTCAATATAATGAACTGAGAGGTGTTAACATTAATGCAGTGAGAGACGGTGCCTCAAGTGGTTCTCTTCAGTATGTTTATCTGTTGGTTGTCTTACAAATTATGTATGTGCCAGAAGCATTTGTATAAATCCATATTGCAAACTAATAATGAAGATGAATTAAAATTTAGATACTTTGTGGCACCTTTGAAGAAAAAAACCTGAAGTCAAATCCATGAAAAGTACTTGGTTGCTTGAAGTACAGCATAGTCAAGGTCTGAACATGAGCCATGGGAACCTTCCTAACGCCTTATGTGTCCAAATGTGTAAACCGTGCTTTTGCTAGCAAAGTTACACTAGTAGCACTGAATTCAACACAGAGCACATCATCAAGGCCCATTTTATTCAAGATTATTGTTACCTAGCTTTTGCTTAAATTAGTACAGTGGAAACCCACTCACGGTTAGCAGGTGTGTGCATGCTAGACCTCTCTGAAGGCAGAGGCATCAAACATCTCCCACATCCAAGGAGTTGTCTCAACTGGTACGGTGTCACGTGGCTGTGCTGTGCAGCAGTCCAGCTGAGAGTTGTGCCTGCAAGAAAGGGTAGTCTAACCCAAAATTGAGCGCAAGCTGCAGGGAAGGTCCTGGATTTTGTTCTGGGCACTGGATTTCATAATATCAGATGACTTTTATATGCTACTGGGAGCCAGGAGAAGAATTTGTGTCTAGTTTACTCTAACACTGCTACAGAGAAGTAGTATCTTCTAGAGCAGGTTTTTTTGACCTCTGCGCCTCCCTTTTGCCTCCTCACTTGCACTGACACAACTGTGTGGGAGCACATGGTAAATGAGATGAATGAAGAGATCTGAATTTAAAATAACTTCCTTAGTTTGGGTTTATTTTTAACCTAGCTCAGTTCACTGGTCTGCTTTATTGTTTTGGCCCCTCAAACAAGTGGCTCGGCTTAACTGAGGAGGCAGGAGGGAGAGAAAACTCTTAAGCCATTAATAACTTCTATAACCTTTTTTTTTTTAACTTTCCCAAGACCTTTTATTTGACACCTGGGCCTGTTTCCCCCAAGAAATGCATTAGGGGACAGGACTGTAGCAAAGTTCCAAGGGTGAGTATCAAATCTAAGCTTACAGAGCTCTTGGTGCAGACACATGGTTATACCATTATAAAAATTGAATGTTGTTCAGATGCAAACCACTTCTGGGGATGAAATTGTTCCCATTGCAGGTCTGCTTCTGAATGTCTTCACTTCTGTTACTTTTTTTTTTTTTTGCACAAGGGTATTTGTTGTAGCTAAAAATAGTCTCTTGCATTTTCCAACTTGAAGATACATCTGAAGGATCTTCAGCTTTCTCACCCATACTAAGTGGGTTACTATTTTCTGATTTAAGTACCTATTAAAATCTCAAACAGTTACCTCAAATCATAATCTAAATGTATTTGTGGGGGTTTTAACCTCCTGTCCAACTAGCTTTTCTTCTGATGTTTTCAGCACAGAGATAAAAATTTCCAGGTTGCATTCAGACCTAGAGTTGGTGCTTACTGCAGCTGTTCTATTGGCCAAGCTCTCTGGCCAGTGTAATGGTTCTAATTTAAACAGGATCCACTGGTCTCTGGAATGCGGTTGGATCATACGAGTTTTTAGCAGGTCTGTTAAAAGAAATTTCAGAGTTAACCTGCTTCCTAATCTGGAAAGTTTACAGGAGAAGATGCATGAAATTTCAGTCATTTTAAATTCAACTTAAAAGTATACCTCTTGCTTATTAGCGTCATGTTCACAGGTTAGTCTTAAGACTATAAAACTGGCTTAGTACCGACTGGCTTAATGCTAGACAGGGTCTGGTTATTGTAGTTGGAGCAAAATATTGGCAGAGGTTAACTGGGCTAATTTTTGATCTCTCATTTTTAATATACCTTGAAATGCACATTAACCACCTCAGATGCATGCTTTATTAAATCAAAGGATAGGTGTACAGTAAAAGTATTTGAAATTTTGGCAGGATACAACTTTGTAAATAGAGGTTTGTGTTTTCTGAAGTAAGAAATTTTTTTAAGTGGAATTGTTGAGTAATTTATGGGTCATTTCTACCCTAAATATGGCAGTTGCATACTGTGAAAAGCTAGTTAAACTCTTGGTGTTATAAATCTATTCTTGGTGGTAGTGTTGCACTTTTGTTTTGTACACCATGCTCAGAAATTTGGGGAGGGGTTGTTAATTTGGTAACTTGCTTCTCCAGCGGGGAGGCATCGCACCCCCATGGCCACGTGGTGTGCCAGGCCAGTTACTCTGGCCAGCGGCCTGTTACTGGCAGCACTCTTTCCTTGGGAGCGATCTCCTGTCTAGGTGACTTGTTGCGGGGATGGCAGAAGCCTACTTTATGCCCCTGTGTTTCCTAGGTGAGGGTGCACCAAAGGTAGAGGAACAAGTGCCTTGGGAGAACAAGCTTTGAAAATAGGTCACTACTTCAAAAATAATAATTTTGCCCTCCCTACTTGTCCTGTTCAGAAGAGCACCTGGAGAAGTGGGCAGCTGAGAAGCGTGCCTTGTTCTTGGTTGCAGCCTTGTCTGGATGCTCTTTGGACCTGAGCAGAGGAGAGGCTGGAGGGGTATCTGCTCCTTTTCCCTTGCCGCCACTGAGACGATGATAAGTTAACTGCCTGCCAGGCAAGGAGCGGCGCCAGTGCTCAGATGGGTAACAGAATTTCTAGTGGTATATCTTAATTTCAGAAGTTCAGTTTATATTCAAAAGATAGCTGTGTACTTGATTATATTGAGGTGGGCATGAATTTTCCGGGAGCTGGAACGCTTTCCTCAACCTACCATATTTCTCTCCTGTGTAAATTCACTCACTGAGATCTGTAGCTCTAAGTCATCTGTCGTGGTTGAATGTATGCAGCTGTCTCCTGGATCTGCAGAGAAATTTGGTCTGTCCCTGTGATAGTCATCAGCAGCAAAAGCTATTTTAAGATATTTTAATGGTAGTTCAGTACCTGGACATACCTGAATAATTTGGTTTATGGCCTACCCAGATTGTTTAACCACTTGCTGTGTTGTAAGATTTAGGAGAAAATACAAATTGCTGTAGCTATGCCACTTGTAGTGGTGGGAAATACTTTCCCCTTTCCACAGAGCTCTACTGGTTCTTTCAGATGTGTTTTTCAAGCTACGATAATCAAATATAAGGATTAGAGTTAAGTTGTTGGAGCTGTATTGAAATGCATGTTACCATTGTAAAAAGTTTAAAAAGCACCAGTGCAGATAGCAGTACGCACCGCTGGCAATAGCAGCTCTTCTGTGTACATCGTGTACATGCCATGGTTTCCACTGATCCTCTCTGTATTTCTAAACAAAACTCAAAAATGCAATCTAGTCTTGAAAATCCTAAATGACCCAGAAGTCATGCTTTTTGTCTGCTGTTTTTCTTTTCTGTTTCCACCTTAAGAGAAAGCATCACAAGGGTTATGAACCTGCATAAGCAGAGATTCTGGGTTTTGAGTGTTGAGAAACTGTATTGCTGGCACTTGGATTGCTGCTAGGTAGATCTCGGTCTGAGATCTGGCAAACCGAGTACGCTAGTATATAAATTAAAGTGTAGGGGTCATTTCTTTGATCCCAGATAAAATATTCATGTAAATCAATTATTACAATAATAGTATCAGTAATAGTAAAATTAATACTAAATACTGTAAATAATATCAATACTGTTGTTTCTGATTTTATTCCTTACTTGTAGAACAGAAGGTAAGAAAGCTATATCTTGTTTGATCCAGTCTTTTGCCTATTTGCATACTTATTAAAATTGATAACAGAAATCACATGGAAACTGTGCCTGTCCAGCAGGCTTGTTTATGCTCAAAATGCTATTCCTCTAAAGGATATTTCATATTTGTACATTAAAAAAATTAAATGGGAAAATAAAGTATAAAACTATCCCTAGAACAGTAGTTGTAACATGCAATGAATGCAGCACAGGCAATGCTGTCATGTAACAGGAGTTTGTCACTTAATGCAGGTTCTTAACTTCATCTGTAGAGGGATGCCATAATTCTGCCAGAGTGCTTTGGACACCAGTGTCTTGAGTTCTAGTTTGCATGTGTGCAAATGGATGGGGGGGGAGGGTGTGCATTTGGTGGTGGATCTGGAATAACCTTTCCTTTTCCCCAGTAGCTGGAGCTCAACATTCAAGTGGATGTTCCCTGTACAGCTCAGCAGGGTGAGTTCAGAACCGCTGTGCCTGAGAAGGAAGGTTGCAGGGATTTGAAGTGTGCTCAGACTTCAAGAATGCTGGATTGTGTTAAATTATAGGGAATAACCACTGTTGGCATTTAAATTCTTACATTTATAGCCTTTCTGTTTGCCTGTGAAATTCATGGAGTTGGTTGCTATAATAGCATTTGCAGAAAATAATGAAAAGAAAATATTTACCTGCCCCGAAACTTTAAAAACAAATTTGGCTGTGAACACAGCATCTATGATGTCAGAAGCAATAGTAAAAGCTAAAACCAGGTGCCTGTAAGATATATTGAAAGGTGTTTCTCTTTGTTCTGGGGTCATCTATTCTGTGAAGCAAATATTTTAATTTTCAGAGAAGAGAGGGTGGCATTTGCAGTGGTTTGTACAATAAAGGAGTGCTTTTTTTGTCTTGGATTGTGCAACCCAACAGTAGTGGGTGTGATGTTTCTCCTGTGCGTGCAGTCTGGTCCTTGCGATGGACTTCCTCTCCTGCCATACAACTGCGCATGGGTTAAGTCCCAGGGCCTTGCCTTGAGAAGGGGAGTATGGGGAGATCCTACAGCTTGACAGAAGTTCTTTAATAAAATCCCAGAGATCTCTAGCATCCCACAGATTATCATCTGGATGTTTAGTGAAGTCTCTTGTTTACCCAGACTGTCCAAGCCAAAGTGAGGCAGACATCTACTCGCCCTATCCCTTGTCTGTGTGTCTCTCTTTTTGGTCTTGTGGGGTTTCTTTGATCTTAAAAAGTGTGCTGAAAATGCATCAATAGTAAAACATCCACAGGGACATTAAAATACCTGAATTTGGCCATATGAATTAGAGCAAATCAAAACATGTATATGTTTATTTCTTTATTTTAACATTTTTACTGTCAAAGGATGTAATGGGGGGGGAAAAAGTATATCTGCTAGGTAAAAAATCTAGACAGTGTATTGTGTCTGATGGGGTTTGTGAACAAGCTTAAACAGGTGAAGACTCTCCTGTTACATGTGCGCAGATAAATTTCCTTTTGTGTAGCTTAGCTGTTAAAAGTATGCCAGCGTTGTGTTACCACCCTGATAAACACAACACATTGCCTCTTACTTGTAGGCTCCTGGTTTTTGTAGGTGAAATAACTGAATATTGTATCAAAGGGTTGGTTTGGTTCTTTTGCTGTGTCCCAGAGTGCAGCTTCTCCTCCTTGATAACCTCCAGCAAAATAACCATTCTCTTTTCAGACCCGGTCTATTTTGTCTTTGTTTTTGTTGTCTTTTCTATCTCTTCTTATTCTTTATTGCATGGCGTGTCTTCCTTTTTTTCTGAAAGAAAGTTTCCCCTTTCAGAAAAAGGGAAAGGTATTCCTGTATGGATAACAGTTGCAGTTAAATTATTACCATCTCTAGTAATTCTTAAATCCTGATCTTATTCTGACTTTGACCAGTAACATCTGGAGCTCATTTCAGGTTTGGGTCAGACCTGACTGTAATGGCATTTAAATTGGAGCTCTCTGCTTCAATTCTGTCTGTTCAAGGTATTAAAAAACCAGTGACTTTTAGATGGGAAACCTTCAAATAATGCACTCTAGTTGCAGATAATTTTTTTTTGTATGTACTGTTATTTCTTAAGCAAGATCTCCTAAATTGTGTCCTCTCTGCTTCTGAAAGGAGAGACATCCTTATGGATTCTTAATTGATTTTTTTTTTTTTTTTTTTTTTTTTTTTTTGGTGAAAAAGGTCTGGAGCTGAGGAAGTGCCAGGAATTACATACTAGACTGTGGTGTACCTCTATGTTTGGATTTATTTCTCTCTCCTCCCCTGTGATCTGCTGCCATGCATTGTCCCATGCTCACCCCCCTCCAAGGAAAACTGTTAGCAGTTTTAAAGTCATGGAAAAGTAGTCCTGGAAAAAGAGAGGAAATGAAATGAGGATCCAGTAGTGGGGAGGGCTGACAAAAAATCTGCTCTTGCATGCTCCAGGGGTATACTGAAAACCCTGAGAGCATTTGTGGGATAAACGTTATAGCAGGAAATGTAAATGGACTAGCTAGAGCAAAAGAAGTGTGAGTAGTGAGGGTTTCTGTCCCAGTTGTGTGTGAGTTTTTAGTGGCTGATGATGACACAGGCCACAAATGCTGCATTATTAGAGAGAAAAATGGAGGGTGGGGAAAAACTTAAGGGACTTACGGTTTTCCTGAGACAAAGGAAGAATCATTCATTGTCAATAGAATAAGGAATTTGAGATACAGCTTAATTTGGTGGTGATGTTTATACCAGCTTCTAGCCAGAGGCAAAGCAGGAAGGCAGTAATTAATTTTTGGAAGTCCTCAAAATTTGCTTCAGATGAGTGGTGCTAGCAATGGAGCAAAAATAGAAGTAGTTGGGAGGATTTGCCAGAAAGAATAGAGTATTGAGATTCGGCGTGTATTTGTGGAATTAGGGTGTTTTGCAGAGCATAAGAAAGATGTAATTCACTGGGTGACATGCAGTAGTCAGCTGTTCTAAAACACATTTTCAAGTCTGTTTTGTTGCTTTTATGCTCTAAGAATAGTTGACCAGAAAACTATTGAACTACTATCCGATGATTTGGCTCATGAAACAAAAAATAAAATGTAATATGTAATAAATAAGAAAGTAAATACACAACAAACATGTGAGCGGTGAAGTACAACTTCCTCTTCAGAATGTATTTTTGCTCAAAAATGTGCTAGTTATAACTGCTGCCACATGTGAGGTGACTGGCTTTCCAAACAAAAAGGGTAAGAATTTTGACCAACTTGTTTTGTCTCCCTTTTCAGGGAAGAACTAATTTGGGTGGTTATTCGGGATGGTGACACATCAGGGTATTAATGCGAGTGCTGAAATATGTGAGAGCCCCAGCATATAAAATAAACTCCATCTGAAGCATCATCCCTCCACCCTTCCATCCACTTGGTTGCACTGCAAGATGAAATATAAATTAGATGGGTGCAAGGTCTCATTTCTTGAATGTGTCTCTCAAATTTCTGTTTCTAAAATAGTTGTTTGCGTGATTTGCATAAACCACGTAGTTTTGAAGTTTGCAGCTGCAAATGTTACTGTATGATGTATGTGATTCAAGAAGTCCTGTCTGTGATAAAGAATTGTTTTAAAAATGGTTGCTGCTTTACAGGTGTTCCAGTGTTTATCAGTAGATATTTTTTTGATTCTTGTTTGTATTCCAAGTAGCTTAATTTTGGAGACCTGAATTTAGCTGTTCTCAGCTAATGCAGGTATAGACGAGTACACTGGTTTCTTTGCCTCATTGATTTCAGTGCAGTTGCGTTAGGTTTTGAAAGAGAAAGCTAGCCTCAAAAGGTGCCTTTTTTTGTGTGTATATTGTTTTCTCTAGAATACAAAGTATAACTTCTTTTCTGCTTGTGTTTTGCTTAACTAATATGTGGACTTGGCTAGGTGGTCCCATGGCAGCCTTTTTGGCACCAGAACAACTGGTTGGCTATTTAACATTTGAATAGTTAAACAGGAAAAGCTTTTTTTGTCACTTCTTAAAAGTTTTCTTTTATTTTCGTTTTTTAAAAAAAAGTGACTTAAAATTGCTGACAAAAAAGTGATTAAATTGTCAGTGGAGTGCTTAACTGAGAATTGTAAAATTCCTGTTCTGCATTCTTTTAAGAATTCCTTGGTAAATAATGGAAGCTAACACCCGAGATTCCATATGTTTTCTATATAAAACAGTTTTTCAGCTGTGTTATTTGTTTGAAGAAAGTTGTTCTTCAGTAGACAGTATTAAATAATTAACACAATTTAGTGCTAATTTTGGTGTCTGCTAACGTTTGGATGTTTTTAGTATAGTAACTTACATCTTCAAAGCAGTAAAGAGAAGCTGATCTTCAGAACATTTTACAACAATGATCAGCTCTTTCTCAGAGCCTAAATAATTATTTCCCAGCATTAGTTCAACACTCGGGGGTAGAAAGGTTGCTGTCAGAATGGAAAGGGAAAATAAAGGTTAAATCTTATTTAAAAGTGAATGCTGAGGAAAGCCTAAACTGCTTTGGGACCTAATGGTGCTATTGTCAAGACTGAGGAAGACTCTTGGTTCAGTCCTCTGTTAAGGCTTATTAAATTATTTTAATGATTGCTAGTGTTTTTGCTACGAAGTAGAACGCAGAGTAGCCACCTGGCAGGTGATTTGGAAAATTAAGACTGGCCAGAAATTTAATGGCAGTGGTTTCTTGGGAGTGTCCAGGCCCCAAAATCTTTGTGGAGACTCCGGTCAAAATGGGGACACTTCGGATGTAGGGTGGGGGATTTCTGTGCCAAATGGGGCTGGGATGGGGTAAACCAACCCACGGCCACTGCTCCTCAGGGCACCAGCCCTGAGCCTCTTGCCTGTTCAAAGCCAGGGACATCACGAAGTCCCCTATCCCAGCTGGGCACTCCTTCCACGTACAGCCCCTCTGCCTGTCCTCGTTGGCTCAGTGAAGTCTTTGTAGAACATGGAACAGTGCTAACAGATGAGGTTGGAAAATTGAGCTCATTAAGTAACAACCTCAAAAACTCCTGGGAACCATGTCTTTCAGGAATTTGGGAAACTGGTGGAGAATAGAAAACTCTGAAATCTGTGTCTTGGAGAACAAAAAAGCAGTTTCTTGTCCAGCTCATTGTAAAGCATCCCATTTAAAAAAGGCGTGGTTTTTGTTTTGCTCATTCCGCGGTTGTTAATTTTAGATGAGAGCATAATTACGTCTTGTTAATTACAGTGAAAACAAATGGTAAAATTAATCCAAAGTGTACGGGGGGCTTTTTTGGTAGTAGGAATCTCTTAAAATCACAGTTTACTACTATGCTTGAAATGTATGTGTTAATAAACTTAAACATAGCAAAGACTGAATTTCAGTAGAAAATAATGATTTTGCCAGCAGTGCTCCTTATATCGCTGGGAGGAAGCAGTAACTGTTCCTCTGTGACCAGGACGTGCATGTGTGCGTGTGTATCAGTTCACATAAAGGACTTAAAAAAAAAAAAAAAAAAAAAAAAAAAAACACAAACAACCAAACCCCAAACCTTGAATGGTTTAATTGTTGTTGTCGTTTTCCCCACAGTTAATCTAGACTTGTAAAAGCGACCCTGACATGAGGTTGGGGTTTATCAGTACTGGGCAGACCCACGCGAACGGGCTCAGCTCTGCGCTTTGCTACTGCGGCCGCTCGTCTGTGGCGCGGTTCCTCGTGCGGCGCGCTCCAGTGGGGAGGAAGCTGGCCGAAGCACCGAGGAGGAAGCCGGCCGAAGCTCCGGCACTGGGCTGGTGGGCGAAGCCATCGCCTGTGGGCACAGGGCTGGGGAGGAGCCTGGGGCTGGTCCTGCTCCCTGCCCCGCACCACCTGCATGCTTCTCGGCAACTGGGATTGTTTTGCTTGAAGTGGAAGAGAAGCGTCACTTGGGCGTGCTCTTATTTTAAATGCAAAGTGCTAAACGCTTTTGTGCTAGGCATTTTTTTTCTACAGTAAAGTTTATAGGCAGTGCAAAACTGTTCTGAGTCAGGAATCTTGGACACACACACCCCCCCCTTCATTTTACCCCATTTTTACACAGCGTGAACTTCAGGCGGGTAACGGGTTTTTCGGTATGAATGTTCAAAAGCTTCTTACAGAAACCCTGCATATCTACATAAGATTAGCCACCCTGGATTGAACGAAAATTGTGTTTAACCTGGTGTCTTGAGGGCTGTCGGTAGCAGATGCTTACATTAAATGTTAGGGCAGGGGAGGTATGGCGAGTTCCCTTCCCTGCTGTGCTCACCCCGAGGGTGTCTGAGCCTGGCCAGGCTGCCTCCCTGCCTTTTCACCACTCCTGATGGAATCTTCTTCCATTCATTGCTTTGCCTTCGGAAGTGAATGGGGAATAATGTATGCTTTGTGTAAGTTCACTGTGCTTCTGCATCTTGAACACTGAGTGCAGCCTGGTTAACAGCCTTGCTTTCCTCCTCCATCTTAAAAAGGTATAAGAGAAGTAAAGAAGTTACAACAAGGAAAATAAAGATCATAAAAGGTATCAAATGGCTGCCATAGCAGTAATGACTAAGTAGACTAGGAAGCCTCTGTCTGGCCCTAGTGTCATGGGTAACTGAGGAGAGATATGCTAAAAGTCTGGAGAGCACAAGTGGCAGGCGAAGGTGAAACAGAAGCAATGTAAGACCTGGAGAACATCCAATGTAACCTCAGAGGGCAGGTTGAAAACAAAAAGAAAAAGAGTTATTTTGTATAACAAAGTTAAACTGTGGCACTCCTTGCCGGGTGGTGTAAATATGAGTAATGTCTACTGGTTTGCAAAGTTGGGGCGCGTGCTCATAGGGCATTTTGAAATGCAGAGACACCATCAGGAAATCCCAGAGCCATGAGATGGGGGCCTGGGAGGGTGCCCTGCAGCAGTGTCCCTCCCCATTCCTGTTCCCTTCAGCCTGCCATGGCTTCCTTTGTTGGCCGGTGGCAAACCTGTATTACTGTGCTTTGTGGACCTCCTGTTTTGCACTAGTGCTACTGCCCTTGAGCCAGAGGGAGCTGGGAAGGTGTCTTGGCCTCCACAGCATCTTCTGATAACGTTTCATAGCTTTCAGAAATTTCACGTGCAGCATGAAAAAGGATTTTATTTGTTTCCTTTAAACTTGCATTCTGGTAATTTCATGTAAAGCCCCTTGTATGGTAAGTAGTAGAAAATAATTGTTCTCTGGTGGGTTGTTTGTTTGTTTTTCCCCTCCATGCTATTCAGGATATTTGTCTGGCATATCCCGTACCCCCCTTTAGTCACCTTTTCTCTGAAGTGAATCCAGTCTGTTTTCTCTGTCCTCGTTCTTAACCTGTTAACGTGTTATATGAAGAAGTCAAACCAGCACACATGGCAGGCTTTATTTACAGTTCTTCCTTATAAACAGCATCTTTCTGCTTCAATAATATAATTCAGATTGTTGTAATATTCAGTGCACTGTGCTAATTAGAGCCCATAGTAGTTCTTTATAGAAGCACCACTTCAAGAACAATATAGTGAGATACTGTGCTTAGGAAGTCCCAAGATCTTCCAGTTGTGCATCCCAATTGAGCAGTGTATACATCATGTGGCATGGCATAGATCACCACCGTCTGTGTACCCAAGGACGTTTTTGCTTTTTTCTAGATTTGCCATAGGACTACCAGGTCAAGCTTGTAGATGATTTGGCTTGTGATTTCATGCTGCTTTGCTGTAACAGCCACCTTTAAAACAGGTTTAGTAGTTGCGTAGTTAGCCTAAGAGGAGTAATTTTTTGTGAGCATATTTGATTCAGACTACTATTCAGCAAAGAAGCCTGGATTTAAGCTTGTTTGGTATTGTCAAATGAGAAGGAAATACCATTAACTCTGCCTGCGTTCTTTTTCACAATTGTATAACAGTTTTTATTCTCCTGATTTGTTGGCCTTTCGCTCTTCTCCCAAAAGCCTAGTCTCAGAACTACTAGCTACCTGTAACCACTCAGTCAGATTCCTGTGAACCTACTTTACATATCTATCAATTTCTCTGCACAGCAGAAAGCATAAGGAAGAAGAGGTAAAACAAGATCAACACTAGGAAATCCAGTGATAAAGAACGACATTTAAAAGCATTACTGAAAATAACGGGAAGAAATGCTGAAGGTGTTAGATCCTAGGTATGTCATCTCTGATGTGCACATTGCACAGTTTCTCTAGCTTGGAGTGATCTGTCCTGTTTAAAGGTAAATTAAGGTATGAGGCTAAAAGTTAAATTTTTTTTCCCCTCCTAGTGTCTGTAAAATTAATTGCAGTGCAAAATCGGTATTATTATCCATTGTTGCTCTTTGCTAGGAAATTATTTTTGCATTTAAACTCTAACATGGACAGATCAACAGTGTTTCAACAGTTTAAAAAATCATGTCAGTATTAGGAAAAAAAGATTTAATATATTCATGCTACCTTTCCACGCTACTGCTAGTGTGAGCAAAGCTCGGCATACTTCAAGACTGAGTTCAGGAGTGAGCAGTGCAGTTAGCATTCGCTGTAAGTATGAATCCATTCTCAAACAGGATTTCAGAATCTGAAATAATGGTGAATGACTTTGTAACAAAGTAACTACACAGAATCAGTCTACCTTCAGAGCTAGTTTGGGCCAGTGGTAGACGTGATCATAGTAGCCCATTTTTCAAAAAGAGTAAGGCAACATTTTATATTACTGTTAAATGTGCAAAACCTTTTTGCTACTTAAGAATATAGCAAGTATTCAGTCATAGTATTTACTTTAATAGATGTACCCCAAAACCTTCTGAAACTGTGGACTGTACTCATCCAAAATGATACAGAAGTGAGTCCTGAAAATGAATGTAGCTGACTGACTACTAAAAATTATGCTGATCCAGGTGGTGAAGGTGTATGCTTTTGTATACTTTCACAAGCAAAGAGGGAGGTGCTAATGGGAGCATAATCGCCAGTCCCATAAAGTGCTCATATTATTAGCCAAATAAACTCATTTTAATTGCTATTTAATTTTCTTTTTTACAATGCCAAGAATGTGATCGCAGCGCTATAGCACGCTGGGTATAGTGTCATGTATAAAGATAAATGCTCTGTGATGCTTGGACAGCCCTGGCTCCAGTTGAGAGTGTATCCTTTTCTTCCTTGTGTCAGAAGTTCGTTTTTCTTTGAGTAGTTTCAGCCTTTCTAGTGATGACTGCCGAAGAGCTTAGTGTTTGTTGTTGCAAGAGATAAGTCCATTACTCAGTAAAGCAGTAAAACATAAAGAGGGGTGTGATACTGGAAAAACACATTGTTTAGGGTGTGTTCAGTAGGTTGGGACCGAGTGCCTTGTCTTCAGCAAAGATGTAATCATACTACCATCTCTGGAATGTGCAGAGACAAGATGTGACGAGTTAGGGTAGTTGCTTCTATAGCCTTGCTGCTCTAGATACAGCAAAGAGAAGGTAGTGCAAGTCCAGTAGCTCTTGCCATAATAGGCCATGACACTTCTGATGCTTCAGCCTTTCCTTATCATGGAAGAAAATAATTTGTCTTGTCAACTGTTCTAGGTACTGGTTTTTGAGTATTACATGGGAGCCAGAAGCAGTCTTCCTTCCTTTCTTCCTGATCTGATAGTTTTCTAGAAGTGTAACCTAAGCTAACAAAGCTCATCACGCTAAGGAACTATGAAAGATTTTTCAGCAGGCCTTCTCTTGCCCTGATGACTGCTAAGTGGTTGTGGCACTGGAGAATGGGTAAAGCCAGGTTAGTGAGACAGGCAGGTTGGTATCTTTCTGGTAAGTAACATCACTGTACTGAAGAAAAACTCATGCTGGTGCTGCTGTCTACCCCAAGTTATTAAACGCCTGGAGTTTAAAAAGTGTATGAAAAATGTCTTAAAATGAGGAGGCTGTCTATGCAAACTCCTTCAGGAGGATTATAAAGTTATATATATGTTGAATGGTTATGGGTGTGGTGTTAGTGTCCAAACTGAACTCTGGTTCATGCAATCTTTCATTTAACACTGAATTATTCATAAAGCAATGAGTTAAACTGCTGAAAGCAGGCAGTAACTTACTCACTGTTTGTTTTAGTAAATTTTTCGGGGTGACTTCTTAAATGGCGGCTTTTCGTCCACTGAGTAATTGCATTGATGATACCCTAAATGCTTTATACATGCCTATGAGAAGTTAATCACATTTTTAAGACTTAAAATTTTGTTTTGTAAAGTGCCATCAGACTGCTTCTGTCTTTGAAGGTAAGCAGGTAAGTGAGTTGCTGCAGCAAATTGCCTAGTTTATAGAGCAGGTTCTGTGTAGGCTATTTGTTCTCAGCTATTTTTCTATCCACAAAGTTATTGTACCTCCCTTTTATTTCCAAATAAAAATAACTTTCTCAGTAGGATGAAGTTTCAGATACTGTTTACTTTACAGACTGGTATCAACAAGTCAAATATTAGTTGTTGTTTAGTGTTCAGGAGCTTCTTAGAGTAATAACTTTGTTTTATCTAAGAATAGAATAGATAGAATAGTCATGAAACCTATTAATATGATCTTTTTTTTTTTTTTTTTTTTTTTAAGATTCATTAGGTACATTGGTGCAATTTAAAACCAGTCTTGCCATCCTATGTTTTGTCAATGTTCTCTTTGGACAGGCAGACATAATGATAGGAATACAAGGCAACAGCAATATAATGATTGATCAATGTAATAAGTGGTGGCTGCAATGTTATTGTCTGTCTAGTCATTGCTAAATATTTTGTAGGCACAGCAGAGGTTATAAGTCTGCTTCCAGGAAGTTGTCCCATCCCAGTAAAGTTTTCATCTTCATTTACTGTCTTGTGTAGCATCCTCTGCTTCTGTGGGGGATTTGCAATTCACAGTCAATAATGCAATAATTAGTTGTTTCAGGTGACAAGTAGAGGGCAAGAGACTTCCATATAATACTGTTCCTATTTTTTATAAGTTCTAATGTTGGCTACTTGCTCTTTAGTAAATAAATGTCCTTTCAACTTTCTTTATTTCTTTCTAAATTTGCTAAGGCAAATTTGGAAAGCATTGAAGACCATTAAACCTTGTCTCCCTAGCTACAAGTCATCTTGGTTCCTATGCTCATAACACCTTTCTCCCGTAATCTGTAAGCTTGCCTCCTGATACTCTCTGGAAGCCTTTTCCCTTAAGACTAAGTCGTTGTTCTTCATAGCTTTCTCCTTTAGAGGTTTACATTGCTAGATACACCTTTTGACACTGGATCAAGTAATGAAGAAATAATGAACCATGAAGGAAGAAAAATAATAAACAAAAGCAAATTACCCACCATTTTGCTAATGTGAGAATTAACTTTTAGCTGCAAATGCAAATTATATGATTTTTACAAGTCAGGGAAACATCTGTGGCAGCAGTTACCTACACCTTGACATCCGTCCGTAGGATCTTAGGGATTTATGTACTTCCCTTTCCCCTCCTCCCATTTTACTGGCCAGATTAATCTCAGTCTCTGTTACTGTTTCATCCTTTAAAAATGTTTTAGGTGGACTGCTTTGTTTTTGGATGCCTTTTGAAAGGCAGACACACTACAGAAATTGGTTGATGCTCTTCAGGTTTTCATTACAGCAACCTAGGACTGTCTGGAAAAAATGAAACTGTGTAGAACACTGTTCATTTAATTCCTTTTCTCCTGAGTCCCTTTGTGCAGTAAGTGGTGTTTGTATTCTAACTGCAGGTAGGGATTAGAGGCCAAACAGTTTCTCTCACTTCTGAAAGGCTGAGTTCTTCCAGAGCAAGTGAGGGGAAATTTTTGCTTTGAACACTTCTAGTTGTTTAACTTACAGCAGTCAATCTTTAATTTCATTCAGATGATGGAGTTGGGAACTTGTTTGGCTAATTTTGATGTGTGTGGTGTTTTGTGTGGTGTTTGGTGTTGTGTGGGGGGAGTTTTTTTGGTGGGTTTTTTTTTGTTTGTTTTGTTTTTTTAAATCGATCCAGACTGTTGGAGACTGACTGGTATCCAGACTTTTGGAGAAGCAAGTTGCTGGAGCCCACGGGTTTTCTTCTGAGCTGTTAGTATAGTCACATAAAAAACAGTTCCACTGGTTCAATAGACTACCCACAGACTGCTTACAAGCATGGTTTGGGGTGTCTTTGCTACAGAGAGTTGTGGAGTAACCTGTTGACATTGTTTTTTCTGGTTAAAGGCAGGTATTTATACTTCATCTTCACATTGTTCTAAGTTTCCTGTTTGCTTTCAACAAGTAATATTCTTGCTTTAAGGTTTTCTGAATGAGTCTCATCACTGTCCTCTTTGCACCACCCCAGTCCAGTAACTGCTTCAGAAAGCACTGCATTTACTGCTTGCTTTAGGAATTTTTCAGTGATGTATTTTGATATGCTGCCCAATAGTTATAATAGCAAAGATCAATTTGGTGATAAAAGAGGTGATATTTAATATAGCACTTGAAATCACTGGGTGTTTCTTCATGATAATTCTAGCAGTGGTCGTTATTTTTTTTTATACTTTATACTTGTGTGGTATTATCCATGCGAAACTGGCATTCTGCATTATGCACTGAAAAAGCAAACTTACAGAGGTTTATTTGAAATACTGCCTGATACATTTTAAAATATTTACTTTTAAAACTCTTGAAAAGAGATTATAGTATGTTCACAATTGAAGAGGGGTTACGCAGTAAGCGCTGAGGACCAGCGGCTCAGCGGGGCTGCCCCGGGGGGCTGTTACAGGTTCCTCCACTTTCAAGCGGTCCAGTGAGTTCTGACACAGAGGTGCAAAGCTGGACCTGGACTGCGTGCTCAGCATGTAATTGATATGCTTTGATGCTGATGTAATTTGACTGCTACAAGACTGACTTTGCTCATTTTTCAGTGAGATTTACATAGCCTGACTTCATTCTTATCTCTTACCACCTTATATTTTTGCTTAGTAAGTCACTTTTCTCAGTGCTTATTGCAGCTTCACTCATCCATTGGATTTCACACCCCAGACCCCCCCAATTTATCATATTTGTACATACAGCTCTGTTTACATTAAAAAAAAAACAAACAAAAAAAGTATTAAAAGACCTTTTAAAAACTTTTATGAAGGCTTGGATTCTGGAATATCCATTTAATCCAGTAGCAGGGGAGAAAGTCTTGTGTTTTCAGCTTTCCCCCCCTAAAGGCAGAACCGTGGATATGAAGGTTGGAGTGTCAAAGTCTTCAAGCTGCTACCAGCAGTGAATGACTGTCTGGCTTCTCTTGGCCTGCTAATGCTACCGTTAGTGCAACTCCCTTGTTGTTTCTGGGGTAGCTGTGGCAGTTCTGCATGGAGGTCTATGCAAACAGTCTGTAGTGACTTGTAAAAGTCCCTGTCAGTACTAGTGATTTCCATCGTGAGGGGGTTGTACATGATAATTGTAAGCAAGTTTTTAGTATCACTATTACTCCTCCATTGTGGTCTCTTTAACCTCAAAAGGAATCAGAAGTATTTCATAACCCGCTAGGGAGACTGCTTCAGTTTCTCCTCTGTGGCTGCCAGATCCAAAAGCTAATGACAAGCATTATAGATAATCTTTCAAAATTTGAATACTTGGCGTGATATGAGTCATGACTGAAACTATGAAGTTAGTAGCTCGCTGTCACCATTGTTAAAGTAGTAGCAGTATTCTGCCATAATTTAATTGCTGCAATAGTGGAGTCATTCTGTAGCTTTTGTCCACATGTGACTGCAAGCACGTGTGTACTGCTGAGCAAGGTATCCTACATCTTAGGGAGAGATGAAATCCTGCAGTACTGCTGTCTTATAACAGGACTTATGGTGTGCCAAAAGCCACATGATCTTGACAAAATCTTTTCTGCTTTCTCATTAATAGGAAAAAAATACAACAAACTTTGAGATTCCTTCCCTGTAGATTTGAATTATTGTGAACAGTGGAACAATAGAGCAATATATCTTTCAATGGCATTAAGTTCATCTTATTAAACCAGCTGAATCCATCTAAACAGCTTTTTTTTTTGAGTACAATCTTTTTTAATCATTGGTGCTATTTTTGTTCTGATTACTTAACAGTGTGGGTATTTGAGTATGATAATGTTGAGGTCATAGTCCATAACAAGGAGATTTTTTTTTTTTAATACTTTCTGTAAGGTCTGGTATCCCATGGCAAGATGGTAGTTTCAGAGGATTTCATCCTCCTCTCCTCTTTTTCTCCTCTCCTCTTTTTCTCCTCTCCTCTTCTCTTTTCCCTTAGCATCAATTGCAATAACCATTTTGGTTTCAGGCTTTCATCTCGACACTTCAGTGACAGACTTAGTTAATGAAGGATGAGAAGTGTGCACCTGCAGAGTCATTTATATATGATCCAGTAATTTGTCTGCGTAAGGTGACTGACACTTCTTACTAACTTCCCAAACTATATTGTCATGCTCCAGTTTCTTCCAGTTGCATACATAAATTTTTAGATTGATTTCATTTCAGCATTCATGATCTTTCAGTAAGTGAAAGCTCTTGTTTTGCTCAAACTCACTAATATCTGAAATGCCTCTTCTTGGAAGGTGTCTTAACCTCCAAATTGCAGAGACCCCCTTTAAACACTTCAAGCTGTACTGTTTGTTTGTAATGCAGTGGCACGGGTAGATAGAAAACTGAATATAACCTTAAATGTTAAATGTTTCGGAAGAAATGATCTTCACTATTCTTCATGTTGCCTTGCATTCCTTTTTGTAAGGAGAGCATAGCTACAAAGTTTTATGTGTTGCATTTTGGGGAGGTAGAAAACAACTTAAGTGTTTGTCACCAAACAGTCTGACAGTGTCTAAAATTCTGGTATTGAAAGCTGTATTTATTTAATATTTTGCAGTACTGTAAAGAGTTAAAAACATTCCTTATTCATAAGGTCACTTCATGCTTTGTTGTAATACTTCCTTAATTTATGTGGTTTATGTTAACTTTTGGTTGATTAATAGACTGCATCTTTAATTTATTCCAGGGGTACAATTAAAACTGGGTATTCTGGTCTAGGAACTGACAGATGACATGACTGGGGTGATGTTGGCATACTGTGGTTTAAGCTGGATTAAAGACAGCAGTGTATTAAGTGGTATGTTTGGTAGGAAGGTTTTCCTGGGCAGTGTGGACAGGTACTTTTTATTAATCCTGTATTGTATAATTTGAATAAGTCTTTGGCATCGTTCTGCTTGAGGCGAAGGAAAACATGTTTCTTGTCAAATCATACCAAGATTTAATTAATTCTTTCCTATGAGCTCTTAAGGACAACAGAGGAAAACATAAATTACCGGTTTTCAGTGCTATCGTTGGAAATAAATGTTGTCATACTGCTTGCTAGTAAATCTGTTGACAAAGGACTGTGTTTTGTTTGTGCAAAGTATTTACTGTTAGCTGAATTTTATTAGAAGTTAAAAATTTCCTTTTTTCACAGAAGCCAAAAACATTCACTAGTGTTATCTGGGTTCCATATCTGAAAGCTGTGTTACAAAATGTGTGTCAATATATGTCAGAAAAAGCAGCAGTGGCATACATCATGATTCAGTTTATCTTATCACTAAATAGCATCTCTCAGAAGCTGCCTCTGTTTATCTTTTAAGTTGATTGCTTTTGCTATGATCTGTTCTGCATTTTCTCCCCCCTCTCTGCTAACTGTTCATACTTTTGAGGAATGTAGAGCAGTCTCATAGAAAAGTCTTTATTTTCTTAGTTAAGGACAGTTTTTTCCCCATAAAATATGGTATCGGCATTTAAATCCTCTGTTAATAGAATATTTTGCATGGGCTTTTAGTGAAGAACTGACTGTTCCTCAGGTGTTTGCTTCTGTTTGTTCCTAGATACTAAGTTGCCTTCATGATTTGAACTTTAATACTAGAATTTTTTATTATTTTTATTTTTAATTTAGCGTAAGCAATTTTTGCCTTACTGTAGGCATGCTGTATGCTTCCAGATACAAGTGACACAGAGGACAGCTTCCTTGTCAGACTATCACCATGCTGTTAAAAGATTAAAAAGAAAAAAAAAAAGGCAAGCTATGGAAATAAACTTAGTGACTTTTCCTTCTTACTCTTCTCTTTGTTGCTTTTCCTGTTCCTGAGTTGCAGCAGTTCAAACCTGTTTCCCCCCCCGCCCCCCTTAATTTTGTTGTAATTAAGTTCTGTTTATTTTAACTTGCTTTTCTACCGTGCTGCAGCAATGCCGGTGCTGATAGCTGCTAGTGGGGGCTTCTGCAGCTGTATTGCTCAGGAGCCAATCTTCTGCAAACCTTTTTCTAATAAAATCAAAATTTTAAATCATACTTGATTTTGCTTTTGTGCTAATGATGAGAAATGAGAAAGGTGCGCACTGTATCGTGGGTGCTGCGTACTGTATGTTTCAGCATATACGTTTCCCTCATGCCTCGGTGAGATTTGCTGCCTCCTTGTAAGCTTCCAAAAGCCGTGTTTGAGCGTCAAGTTTACGTTCTTTTGTGGCTCTAATCCAGAAGTAAGTCTCTAACCTGACCTGTTTCTGTTCGTGCTCAGGGCAGGGGTTATTAATTCTGTGGATTTACTAGCAGAGTAAATAATCAAGAGTAGGAATGCCGGTTGTAAAGTATCTTTTCTTGTGTACTGTGAATTGGAATGGGGACAAAAGCATGTTGTGCACACCTCAGCACGGCTGTGAGGAGAGGGGGGACTGTGGAGCAACTGGTGACTGGTCCTCCTTCACTTCACTTCTCGCGGGGCGTACCGTGCCTTCGGCCTTCGTCCCCTGCTTTTAAAAGACGCCGGCGAGGATCCCGCAGCCATCGCCACAGCTCGTTGCGCTTCCTGAGGCATGCGTTTGTCCCCCTCGTACAGGCGACGTCCAGCCGGGGACGAGCGTCTCGGCCGGTTGTTCCCGCTCCGCCGCTCCTGCAGGCGGCCAGGCACCCTCCGCGGGGCACCCCGCGCCTGCGCCTGCGGGGCCCGGCCCGGGCCCGGCCGCGCCTGGCGGCGAGGGCGGCTCTGTCCAGGGTGCTGACGGGGCGCGGCGGGCGCCGGCCGCCGGGCTGCTCCCTCGGGAGCGGCTTCCTTCCCGTGGGACAGGTTACCCGCATCCCTAGCTGCCCACGCAGTCAGCACCTTGCCTGTGGCTTTGGGGTATAAAACTGTTCTTAGTTACAGAAACGGGTGACTTCGGGGGTTTTGTGGTGTAGTAGAATGTGCAAGTTAATACCAGGACTGGTATATCAGAGAAGCTTATCAGAGACTTTAAAGTGTGTCTTTTAAGTAGTGCTTGTCCTTGAGATGGTTGCGAGGGGTTATAGGTTTTGCAGTTTGATGATAAAAACCAGTTTATTCAAGAATATATCTGCTTCCCCGTAATCATGCTGAAATGATCCATCAGCTTTTGATGCGCAAGCAGTGGAAGGAGGCGTTGTTCGGTTGTTGGATAAATCAGGAAGATGCTTGTTCAATCAAAGCACTGCATCTTTAAAACGATGGGGTTTTAGTTCATAGAGTTGTTTCATATCTCTTGTTTTAGTGGTGTTTACATATGTTTTAAACGGTTACTGTAGCAAAACTTAATAACAATGATGGCTAGAAACTGGAAAACGTTACCTCTGAAATGTTCCTGAGATGGTAAAGGATTGCCTTTCCAATTTTTCCAAGCAAGATTTAAATCGTACTGTTACATTTGATTAAATGTTTAGGGTTTTTTTTAAAAAGCAGCAACAGTGAAGAAGTCTGAAAGTAAATTGTTAATTTAGAAAGTCTGCTATTAGACACTTGTATCTGTATAAAAATGTGGAACGCCAGATAAAGTAATTTAAAAGTTTGTTTTTATTTAGTGAGACTTGATTATGAGATGCTGACTGTAAGGCCATTTGGAAACTTAAGAATCAATTTATGTTCTTCATATTTGTATTTCACATTAATGCACGCTTTTTGCTTCATCCATAAGTATTAATCTATTTGAGGAATTTTAGACACATACCAGTACAATTGTGCTGTAATTTAAGTAGATACTGTTTTGCACAAAAGTGTGCCATTGTGTCTCATAAGCACTACCTGAGACAGAAATGTTAGTATAGCTGATTAATTTTTATATGTTTTTCTGTGTTAGCTGGAGATACAGATGATCCTCCAAGAATTACTCAAAATCCTGTTATTAATGGGAATGTAGCAATGGCTGATGGACATAACAACACGGAAGAAGACATGGAAGATGGTGAGTAAATATTTGATAAAAACATGGGGTTTGTTGGCCTCTTTCTTTCTGTGATTTTTGAGGGCAAAATGGTCCGTGTCTTACCTGTGTCCTCTGAACTGCAGCTCATTAAAAAAAATGAAACCCTCAGTAGTTATGACTGCTGGTTTTCTGCATAGGCATCCTTTTAACATAGCTATACAATAGGATTAGGCATCCGAGGGCTTGGGATTTTTTTTCCTCTTATTCTTTCTAGGTACTCATTTAAAAATTGCTGAAAGTGATACTGTCTATTGTTATATTTTGTGATACGTCCCTTTAAACGTACTGCAGCTGGTGCTTTGCTGAATAGTAGTTTTGTCAGTTATGCAGTTCCTTCAGGACGTTTAGAATCCTTATCTGTCCTACTCTGTTGTTGGGTGGCAGCTGTGATCAGTTTTTCTCTTTGTATGTAAGTCAGTGGTAACTTCTGTTGAGGAACATTTTTTCTCACCCCCAACTCTGATGCCCTTTTACTTGCAAATGCAAAGGAAGAAGTATGTATTGATGCCCTGTTAATAAAAGGGGACATGTGTTTTTGAAATGTTTTTGTTGGTCTATTAAATGAAAATAAGGGTGTACAGTTTTTTCTGTTACAGAAGATCAAATAATTTTTAAGTAGATGTGTCTGGGCTTATTTAAAGAAAGATAATGAGTTTGTAATTCACTTAAGTCTGTTATGTTTAGTGAGGAAAATGTACAATGATATTTCTTAGGAGAGGATATGGGAGGGACTGCTCTTGTTTTGAAGAACTAAATAAAATTGAATTGGGAGAAGGGAGACAAAATATGAGTGGGATTTCTTATTTGATGCCTTATTTCATGCTGTTCTTGTGAGACTACATTCAGGACTAGGCTTAAACATTTATTTAGATTTGTGCAAAATGTTGAGTGTTTTGTTTGAGAAAAGTCAGAGTTTGAGGTTAAAGGTCAAAAAAGTGCTTACTTTCATGTATTCAAGGAACATAGAATAGAATACTGATAGAAAATAGTAATGTTCTATGAAGAGAATATGGTTTAAATTCAGGACAAAAGCATCTCATGGTTGAATTGCCTCTGTATCATTGGCAAAGGTAAAGTTTCCTATGATCAGATTCTCACAATAAAGTAAAAATGAGGTCTGCTTAGCCTATGAATTTTTTTGTCTGATTGCCTGATGGGCTTTGATTTCTTGCTCAGAATAACTACCTGAGACTGAAATAGGGAATTCTGTTTTTATCAAAATCAAGTTATCTGTTATAAAGATGTTACATGTCTTTGTCGGGCTCTGGTATTTGGAGGGTGGCAAGAGAAGATCACGTGGGTTGACACCAACTGGCAAGGACAGCTCTGTTGGACTTCTGTTCTCAGTAATGGTGTTTATAGGTTTAAAGCCTGATAGTGTTTGCTATCAGTACAGCCAGTAGATAACACATTGGTCAATTAGTACAAAAATTTGTCCAGAATTTGGTCTGTATATACTTGCACGAATTAAGCAAAAGGGACTTAGGCTGCAGAAGCAGCTGATGAAAACCAGGCTATATCAAAGATGGCAAGTAATCAGATGTACACCTCTTCATTCAGAATAACATTGACTTTTTAACCAAAAAGCTGCTGTAAAACAGTGTCGTGTACCAATATTCAACTCATCTCAGAGAACTGGATATGAAGGTGTCGCGATAGGAGAAGAAGTATCTGAAGGTGTTCAGCAAAAGGCTTGTGAAAGCTTCTGTTTATGGTAGTACTCATGTCTTTGTGGACTTTCAGTGTGGTCAGGAGCATTGACCCACTCTGCTGTGGGACGTCTTTCAGGGTTAAAATGTGATTATTAAGCAATACTCTAATAGTTCCTTATTACTATATTTGGATAAAGAGTGTCTGGCTACATCTTGGTGGTGTTATAGCTCTGCTTTGACACGGATAGAAAGTAGTGTTATTGCAAAATGTTATAATTGCAAAAACATTCCTGAAGACTTGCATCACATAAGTGGGTGATGCCTCTTTTCCAAGTCTTGTAAATCAGATTAGTTGCTTGCTGTTGCATTATTTACACATCGGTGCAATTGCTCTCTTGCTGTTTGTTCTCTTGCTGTCCTGGTTTGCAGCACGATGTACATGTATAATGGACAGCTTGGAGATTCACAAGATAGGAAAAATGGAGGGAGACGTTGGCCTCTTTGATAAACATGCTCTGTTTTCCATTGCTGTTATTCATAGCAAGTGGGATCAATCTGAGCTGATAAAGAATGCATGAAGAGAATTTAGATACCTCTTCACTGAAAATCTTAATGAGTTTAATGGTTCCTGCAAAAGAGGTGAAGAGTAGGGTAAAAGGTTGGTGCTGCCAGCAGGATCATAGAAACCAGCTTTCTGGTGAATTTCTGAGTTCAAGAAACTTTTGAGGTGTTTCTGTTCTTCCTGCTTAGCACAAAAAAAAAAAAAAAAGACTGATAAGATGGGAAGAAAGTGCTGCTCTCATCGCCTTTGCTAGGCAACTAACCACAGGCATTGTGAAGAACACGGAATGGGGGCAGCTGTAGACCACCGACAGGACTTTCAGATGAGGCTGTGTTCTCCCAAGCAGTTTGACTAGAACCTGTTGTTGCTGTGTATGATGTCTTAGCAATTAAAAAGAACCAGCTGAAGGAACGTGCTATGCTTTGTACAGAGAATGACTCAATGAAGCAAGCTTTGTAAGCTGGAATAGCAGCTTCTGCAAATAAAATAAAAAATAATGAAATCGAGGTTCTGATCAAGTTTTGTTTGCGAGTGCATCAGTACTCGAAACAGCACATAGAATAAATTCCCTTAGAAGTTAAAGTTCAAACAGAAGGTCCCTAGCTAAACATAAACTCACAGCTTTGCAATTACCTACTGAAGTCTCATTTCTGTGAAGAATTGCAGAGGCTAGGAGGCTTTCAGAAGTATCAGTCTTAGCCATATGCTAGTATTGCATGCTGTATTTGGATCATTATTAAAATATTCATAGAATATTCAGCCAGTTTCTCTATTAATAATTCAGGTTCAGAATATTTTAATAACCTCAGTGTACTTTAAAGGTAGCAACATTTACTAAGAGAATAAAGAAATCTGCTTTTCTCAAAGGTATAAACACTTAAATATGTACTTCAGTCTTAAAATGGATCATGTTCTGTATTTGAACTTCTGATCTGGAGGATCTTTGTTGTATCAAGGTGCTAAATGTGACATTCATCTCATCAGGGAAAAAGTCTTTTCCACATAGCACATGTAATCTGTTGTATGTAATTTCACCAAGCATTGTCAGCTGGGTCTGTTCTTTTTACCTTGTGTTTCAGCATCATGTGCCATATTTGTAGTTCAGGGATATATAGTCTTACTTGCCAGTCTCTACTAAATTATCCTGCTGCCAATTGCAGTCTTCTGTTGGAAACTGGTGAACGTGTTTGTGACGGTGAAAAAAGGTTTTACTTGTTTATGTGCTCAGAATACTTATCACACTTACTATTTAAACTTTGTTTTTAAATATAATTCATGTTTTAATTGATTACACTTGCTAAAGATATGGGCTTTCTGGAAGGAAAGGAGGGTTGTTATTTTGGGGGGTTGTGTTTTGTATATTTAAGGAAACGTCTGTTGTAGGGTTGACCTTTGTTATGAGGCTGCATTTTTGTGGAGTAGTTACTAGTGGATGCTCAAATATTTTACTGAGAAGAGTACCCTTCCCTGGTGAGCTCTCACGCACAGGCTTTCCTGAAAAGAAATCAAGAAATACAGGCAAACTTTCTCTGAAGCATCTGCAGATGCTGCGTGGGCTGCCTTTTTTTAGCTGACGCCGTAGCAGCGCTGCTGCATCCTTGTGCTGAAGTGCTCTGAAAGCTGCATCAAAGGAGGCAGAAAGCAAACTTGGTCGGCTCATTTTTCGGAAGCTTAGACTAAGCCCAGAAGTACCGATCTTGATCATGAATAGGAAGGCGTTCTCGAGCTGGTTTGAGATACACGTGACGCAAGGCTGATTTTTAAATTGTTAACTGTGTTACGGATTTTTTTTATTCTGCCTGTGAATCAAGTTTGAGAGCGTACAGCTCCTTTGGCTGCAGCCTATCTGGCTCTTGGTCATAGAAGACCGGCTCTCTACTCTGTCAACAGGCAGTGAGTAGGTAAAATGGGTAGGGAATAGTTTTTATGTAGGTAATAGACTACTGGTTAGCTACACTTACATGCAGGGAGAAAGAGGAGAAAATAATCCTTTGAACTCTTCCATTGCTGAGGAAGCTGACAGCACAGGGTAATGTGAAGGTCATTGCAGATGTAGAGGAGAGGGGAAGCTGGTTTCTGCTGTAGTACTGTTACTTTTGAGAGATACTTGGGAATGCTTAGGGCTGTCAGGCCATACACAAATAAGATCAACTGCGTTGCCAAGATCAATATCGGAAGTAGGACAACTGCTTGAAAAGAAAACAGTTTTGCAAGGGAGAAGAATGAAGTCTGTCAAAGCTCCCCTGCAGTTGTGGGCAAAACTTGTTATGCATTGAAGTGTATGATCTTTACAGTGTTGCATGTTGTAATCAAGAGACTTTCATTTTTTAAGTAAGGTAGCAACCAGGGCTCACCTGATTTTTAAAAAAAGCATTCAACACTCTCTCTGGTGCCATGCAAAGCTTTCTGAGTGAATGACTGCTTTGCATGTACAGAAGTAATACATTTGTTGTATACTGTGTGCCTTGTCACATAATTTCATGATCTGATTTCTGGCTTGGTGTTGTACCTCAGTGCTTTTGGTTTTGGGTGTCACTGCACGTGTGACATATCTGCTTCAGTTCTGCATCACCCATGGGTGGTGTGAGAATAGCGGTCTGACCATGGGTGCTGTCTGCTGCCTTGTACGCTGCTCAGGCCTCCTTATGTCCAGTAGCAAGTCTTTCCATGTTACACAGGTGATAAGTTGGAACCACAGAAAAGGAGGGGAGTGTCTCGTGCATGCTCTGTACTTCATCCCTGCCCTGTAAAATTGTTGGGATAAGTTGCAGGTTTTTCCTCCCTGTATGCAATATGAGGCATGTCACAATAAAGAGAGCCCAGTCTTGTGCCATCCTGAAGCTGTCGCAGTCTCCAGCACCCTGTTATAGCTGTGTACAACAGAAGCAGAACAGATTGTGGTATATGAAGAACTGGGGATGTGGGAAGAAGGCAAAATTAGTTTAATTGTGTGTGTCAAAATAAGCTATTTAAAAAAAAAAAAAAAAACCACCACCAGTGTCTCATTTAATTTTGTTTTAGACCACTAAAAATCCTTAAAATTTTCACGTACCACAAAGAATACAGGACCCTACTCTTGAGCTGTTCTTCAACAAACTGGTATGAGATTTTAAAGAAACCCAACAAGCAATCATGGGGTTCATCTGCTTTGATAAGATACTGTTGCAAGCACAAAACAACTAAATGGTGACTGAGTATCAATAGGGCAGTTGAACAGATTGTGAAAATCCTTTGCACATCCTGGTGCATGCAAGCAGCTAACTTAAACTGGGCTGTGAAGATACTACACAACATAGAAGAGTTAGAGTGGGCTGTGATTTATGTTGTAAGGCATTTGATGTCTCTGTCTTGCTGTGCCCGCTGCTTTAGAAGAAACTTGAGTGGTAGCAAATTCTAGCGCTAAGGAATTATTTAAGAAAATAGTGTATAAAAGGAATGCGTCTTTCAGTGCTCTGTTTTCCTGAATGGTGTTGCAGTATCTGTCAAAATGAAAAAAAATGAACCTTCAGTTGCTAAGGAGTTCAGTGCCTTCCAGGGTCTGGGGTTTTTTTAGTTGCTTCCAATATCCCACTACGTAAAACGTGCTCATGTTGCATGATTTTTGAAAATGACGTTTTGGGGTGAAGAACATCAGGTTTTTCAAACAATTTTGTGTGCATGTGTTACAGATACAAGTTGGCGATCAGAAGCAACGTTTCAGTTTACAGTCGAACGCTTCAACAGATTGAGCGAGTCAGTTCTCAGTCCTCCCTGCTTTGTACGGAATTTGCCATGGAAGATTATGGTTATGCCACGACTCTACCCGGACAGACCACACCAAAAAAGCGTAGGATTCTTCCTTCAATGCAATGCTGAATCTGATTCCACGTAAGACCCTTTTAATTATTGTAGAAGTCCTCATTCGATACTAGTTAATCTGTATTGCAAGAAATAAACATCTACAAAAATTATTTTACCTAGCTTTCTGCAAGAGGAAAGAATTCTTGCAAGGGTTTGAGTCCCCTTTTCCCCCCACCTTTCTAAATCCCAAAGCATAAAAGTAATCCTCTCTTTAGGAGGAGCTAAAAGTAGCTTGTGTAGCTACAAGTTTGTGGTAGAATTTAGATATATTTCTGTTTGATTGCCCAGGAGAAGTCTTTGACTAACAGTTTTCTTGGCATGGGAAAA
Organism: Mycteria americana; assembly: GCF_035582795.1. Lineage (NCBI taxonomy): Eukaryota > Metazoa > Chordata > Aves > Ciconiiformes > Ciconiidae > Mycteria > Mycteria americana. The sequence goes on from NC_134376.1 coordinate 14,210,935, forward strand.
GTTCTGGGTTTATTTCAAATTGAAGTTCTACTGAAGCTTGTCTAACCCTGCTGAGCTATAAATCCTGCCCTGTAAAGTGTGTGAGCAGGTAACTGCTAGCAACTGAGGCAGAGCGGTGTATGAGGTAGTCATCTCCTTAAATGGAGTTCATCGCTCATCAAGCGAGATACGAACATGTACACTTTAGTCCTGCGTGCAAATCAAATTTGGCTATCTTTGACCGCTTTTGTAAATTGTTAAATACAAATTTCTGGGGCATTACTGCAGCTTATCCAGCTAGAGTGCAGACCCCTCATAGGTATGCTTTCCAGTAGGGTAACTCTGTTCTTGCACCAAATCTTGCACAACTTAGAGTTCACTCTGAATAATAAGTTGCTCTTTTCCATCATTTTTGAGATCTAAAAGGTGAGTGCTCGGTGCAGAAGGTAAAGGAGAAAGTTGTAAGTGTATTAACTAGTCACAGGAGAATTGACTCACACACAAGGAGTCACAGAAAAAGGATAATGTGATCTTCAAAAGTATCAACCAAGGTGCAGCGGTGGAGCTAAGCAAGCAGTAATGCCACGGCATGAGAGAGTGACGAGACCTTGTCTGAACTGATATTCAGTCTGATCGTCTTGCACAAGTGGGATGAATTTGAAGAGGAATGGCTATAAAGAAGTGCTGCTGAGAAAATTAGAGTATTGGGGAGTTTATCTTGTGGGAGAGAGGGTAGAACCACCACCTCCTTTTCTTAGCCAAAGGCTGACTTATCACACTCTGGAGACATCAAGACTGCCTTGAGTTGGCCTACCCATCTGCACTGAAGTAGATTAGAAATAGCTCACCGTAGAGAGCAGTTAGCTTCTTAAACCACTGTTACCTGCGATTGCCCCATAGTACTTTCTTAACAACGCTGTTGCCCTAAGAAAATCTCCATTCCCAGCTTCACATTCATAATGTGGCTTCAGAAAGCCCCAGGGATTCATGCCCTCAATAACAATTAACTAAATCTTAACATCTAATAAGAAAAAAAAAATTCCTATATGTGAAAGTAATGTACCAAAAATCCCTAACAAAAAATTTATTTTAATGACTATAAAAAGCTTGGTTTTGAATGAGTTTCTAATGTTTCTTCTATATTTATAGGTCATGGTCTTGTCATGCACAAGCGGTTCTCAAGATAATAAACTACAAGGATGATGAAAAATCATTCAGTCGTCGTATTAGTCACTTGTTCTTTCATAAGGAAAATGACTGGGGCTTTTCCAACTTCATGGCCTGGAGTGTAAGTAATTGGACATGTATTAATCTGTTACTAGATAGGAACAGTTTTGAACTTGCACTCCTGAATACTGAGATACCTATAGAAAAGGGTTGATAGTTCCCCACCCCCACCCCCCCCGTGCTATTTTTTTGGTCCTTGCTGAAGATTCTTTTTTAATTTCTCATAAAGTCTTGTACTTAATTATTGTAGATTGCTTTTACTTACATTGTGATTTAAATATTCCCTCATTATTATTTTCTGCATATGTGAATGCTTGTTTTTTGTTTTCACTATGTGATAGTCAATGTCATTCTGAAGCAACATAGATTTTTTTGCATTTCCATGTGTTCTTTGTATATGTGTACAGATACTTAATGCCCTATTAATACTACTAAGGCTTATCTTGAATTGAGACAGCTTTTTAAGCATTTTCAAAGGTTAATTTTTCATCTATCTGGAATATTGTCCAGAAGCAGCAAACCCTTTGATTACTGACCCTTATTAGCCACAGAAAATTGAAATAGTACTGCAAAACCTTAAAAGCCAGGAACAAGCTTCATGTATTGAGACATTAAAAAAGAATTAAAGCGTATTAAGTTGAAAAACAGCTGCTTTGGTGTCCTTCAGTTTTTCTTCTTCAGTTTATTATTACTGAGAGCTCAGGCTTGGAAATTAAGTGATGTCTAACTGGATACAGTTATGTTGCAAGGTCCAGTTTCCATGTTCCTGTGTCATTCCTGTTTTACAGGAAGTTACTGATCCTGAAAAAGGCTTTATAGAAGAGGACAAAGTTACTTTTGAAGTCTATGTTCAAGCAGATGCTCCACATGGAGTGGCGTAAGTATCTTTGTTTAAAAATAAAATTCTTAATTCTAATATTTTTATGTTGCTTGAGATTGAGTATTTTGTGTTACTAATATTTGTAGCTCTTATTAGACATTCTCACTGTCATCTTTAATTGATGAATCTCACATGGCAATATTTTTCATTAGTCACATAGATATTTTTGTATAGGTTAAATTTCCATTTGTATTAGTCAGCATAAAGTTGTGGAACTTTAACTTCTGTATGAATTGATTTGTGATTTATCACCTCTGCAAATCTAGCCTCAACATTTCTGATCTTACAGTGGATAAGGGTTTCAGACACAGTCAGGTGGCTCTGCTATCTAAATTGCCTTGGTTTACAGTTGTTTTAAAACTGCCTCATCTGAGTAATTCTATTTCATGTCACTTTTAAACAAATTGGTTGTACTGAAAGACAGACTTGCCCTTAAAAGTACAGTTTGGGTTCCAGTACACTTTCATAGTAAATAATTTTTCTGCCATATAGAATATATTAAAAAAAAAACACCAAACAAACAAACAAACAAAAAAACCCAACAACAAAATCACAAAGCATTTTATCACAGACTGTTGTTACTGGCAGGCAATAGTGAAGTGTAGCCTGTTATTTGAACCTTAATAATGAAGAGTAGCTGATATCTACCAGCAGTGCTACCTTAGAACAAATACTCTTTATTATAGTTAATACAAAACTACTTTGTTTTTAACTACTAACTATTTTCTAGGTGGGATTCGAAGAAGCACACAGGATATGTTGGCTTAAAGAACCAGGGAGCAACTTGTTACATGAACAGTTTGTTACAGACTCTATTTTTCACAAATCAACTACGAAAGGTAATTAATATGTGAAAGAAAATGAGAATGCTAATTGAAATATCCAATATTTTATATTTATAAATGCTTCAAAACAGAGCTGTCTGTTCCTTTTGCCTCCTTTGTCCTCTTAGAGAAGTTACCACTTACATGGTAATGCACATCTTACTTTGAGGCTGAGCGCAGGAAGCTTCCTTTTATAGTTTGTTGAACGTAGGCTCTTAGGTTTTGTGAAAGCATACAGAGTACCTGGTGAAGATCTGAGCTTAAGATGTGTTTCTTAGACTGTCTTATGTGTTAATGTGCTATGAATTGTTGGAGTTAAAAAAAAAAAAAAAAAAAAAAAAAAAAGACTACATCTTGCAGATGAGAGACAGAAGTAATTTTCCTTTCTTGAAATAGTTAAAATAGCGAAGTCAGTTATGACTTCTCAGCCCATAAACAGTGTAAAAAGATAAACATGTATGACCTTTGTAGTTCATTTGTTTTATCTTTTAATTTATGTTATGCAATTGAATTTTCTATTATTATGGTTAGCATCTTTGTAGTGAAAAGCATTATAATTTCAGTAGTTTAAACAATTTTATATTTGCTTCATTCATATGGTTTTTATTTACTGTAGATGTTATTTCTTTGCTGGAAGGAAGAACTGCTTTAAATATCAGCGTAATAAATATATCATCCAAACCCAGGATGAAATATACTAGATAATGTATCATTTTAAAATAGTGCAATAGGTTTAATGGGATGAAAACATAAACGCTAACTTGATACTGGAGGTGCTATCTGGAAGAGGGGATATACTTGGGAGAAAATGTAACTTCGCACCATTTACTTTATTGGAGTGTCTTATTGATCCTAATTCACCTTTCTGCACATTCCTGTGCTTATTATCTATCTCTTAGTGAAAATGAACTGTTCTGACTTCTGCTTTCTCTTGTGTATACTAGTTGTTACATTTCCATTAAGCTTGCTTTTCTCCAAAATTTCCCTTTTTAATGTACCTACTTTTCACTGTCTTAGATTTGCCACCATCTTATCGTTATTTATATCACTGTGGCCTATAAGTGTCCCAGTTGGGATTTCTTTTCTCTCTTTTGCAATGCGCTGCTTACTTTGAAACGTTGCAAAAAATAGCACATCAAACTCCAGTAGACTGTAACTGAGATCTTACCAATGCCATGGACAAGAGATAAATACTTGACTTGTTTTACGTGATGCACCTGTTTCTTTTTTGCAAGAGGTATAATTTACTCATTCAGTGTATCATTCATTATAATGCCTGTTCTTTTTGCTCAGCACTCGTAATGTTTATACATTTTATTTTTTTGGACAACTTCATGTTGCTCTTGAAAGAAAAATGTGTTTTTATAATAGCTACATCTAATCCAATTGAGTAGTTCCTTTCAAGACTGTCTTGTAGTCAGTAAATCAATATGTGCCATGAAGTAATCTTGTTCTGTGAAGAAGAAATTCTTTTGGTGATAGAGATTTGTTTCAACTGAACTAATCTTTTCAGGCATTCCCCTGCACTTCTCCCCCAGCTCCCAAATAAATATCAGCTTTTAGGGGAGTGTTCATATCTGGATAGTGACCATATGAGAGAGCTTGATTTACTAGCTGGTAGCTGCAGCTTCCTTTATGGAAATGTTACTGGACATCAGCAGAAATGCCCAATTTTCTGCTCATTCTTCAGGTTTTCAGAGCCCCTATAAACAGAACAGACTACAGCGGTACGTTTAGACAGTTTTGATACTCACTTGCCGTTATTACAGATAAGGAAGAATCAGTAGTTGTCTCATCTGAAAAAATAAATTTCTACAACATTTTTGTTTTCACTGTGAGGAAACTTGTTCCTCTTAAAACCGAGTAAAATAAAATGTCTAGTATCCTCAGTCTGCTTATCACCAATTCCATTATTTCTGTTAATCCTCCTTACTTAGAAGAAATAATGATTTCTATTGCTGTTATTTAGAGCTTTGTTAACAGAGAAGTTACTGTCAAGAGTAGAGCTGGGAAAGCAATGAACAATAGTAAAGGCAAGCACATACCTATGGAAAGTCAGACTCTGGTGAAGCGTGGGTGAGGATTGATGGAGAGATCCTTTCTTCTGTGCTCTGTTTCCAGACAACAGATGGGAGGTTCTTGGGTATTTGAAATGAGACCTCCCTTTATTAGCAATCAGGTGGCTTCAGCGGTAGGGAATAAAGCAAAGGAACTTTCTCTTCAGAGCGTATCTTATTTGCCTGTTTGTGATAAATGCATGCTTAAATGTAGTCCACCCAGTCAAGGGGTTGTGGTAACTTCCCAGGTAGGTCCAGGTTTGATCTTGGACCACATCACATGAGTCTTCCTGTGTCTGTCATCAGTGCCTCCAGCCAGTCAGTACTTGCGGCTGCATCCAGTCCATTTTAAAACTTTGCTGCTTCTCTTGAAAAATTCCCTGCAGTTCATGAGAACACTGCAGAATGTTTATATAACTATGCTAAAATCATACTGGTCCAGTACATTTCTCCCTGGTCTGGCTCTCCTCATTTTATCTAATATATTTTACCTTACCTTGGAATTTCATACACAGTATTTTCTTCCCTTCTTGAAGTAATTGTCTTGACTTTAAGCAGTGTGTTCAAGCTTATCTGTAGCATTCTTTTACCATGCAAATATCTTAAATTTTTCTCATATCTCTTGTGTCTGTTTCTTACAGCCATTGCCTATACATGTCCCTGTCATTCTTGTGTTCATGTCCTGAGGGAACTTCTCAGGTGTTAAATTAGAGATTCTGCTTTTTTCAAATGGATCAAAATGCCTTGCTCCTTGATCTTGAGGTCAAGGTTTCAGAGTTTGGGAGGGTAAGGCATAAAAATAAAGGCGTGTAGAGGATTGTCTTTGAAAAGTGGTTTGTTTTAGCTTGGAGAAACACTTAAGCTTTGAGAAATGGCCTTCAATCATACATACACAAACAGAAGGAGAAAGGCTATGTGTTAAATGTTTAGTTTGTAGTAACACATTTAGAATTTCCGAAGAATTCAAATGTGTTTTTATTCAGTGGCAGCTGGAAAGTCATTATAAATAAATGGTAAATGATTATTTTAATATTACTTGTGAGATATAAGAAAGGAGTTAATTGTCCAGATGGTATATGAGGAAACCAAATAGGAACTAAATGCAAAGGATCTGCTTATTAATTATCAAGGTATCCTGAACTCCCATTTATACCTTTTCAGTGGAGGTGGCTGTAGAGAAAAATAACTAGGTTGACTTCTAGCCTGCTGTAGTATTATCTTGGTTTCTTATGAAGAATATTTAGCATCTTAAAATTTATTATTTGTAAGTCCATACAAAAATGTTTTATGAAAATGTATCAGCATTGACTATATTTGATTTTTTCATGATTTTTTCTTTTTTTTTCTTGATTTTTTTGTATCTTATTTCTATTTGTATAAACATAGCAAGTAACTTACTATATTTCTGTTTTTTTAAAAAAAATTTTACAAGATGGTAAAAACAATGAATAGGGACTGATTATAAAGATTTGGAAGACTTGGGACTTGGTCATTCAAATATTTTTTCTGTTTCTACCTTTAGCTAGTGAAGACCAGCTCATAAAAAGGTTCATAAACCAGGGGCAGGGAGAGGTTAAGTTGACTCTGCGAGATGCTGACTCATTTTGATGTTCATATTTTAAAGCAAAAAATAACTTTTGCTTGTAAAATCAAAGGTATAATTTTAGTTATTCATATTTGAATTGGAGTTTGCCCAGATCAGCACGGTTAACTGTAACTCTGCATTTGGATACTAAAAATAAGAGAAGCAATTGAAAGGAATTTTGTTTATTAGCTTATTGGAATTGTTTTGAAACTGTATATTCTGATCTTAGGAAAGAAATTTTCACAATCAGGGTGGTCTAACTTTACAGTGGGATATGGGGAGAGCTTGTGGGTTCTCCATTCCTGGAGATGCTCTGAACTCAACTATATATGACCCTGAGCAACTGGACCCAACTTTGAACTGTGCGCCTCTATGAGCAGGTCCAGAGTTCAAAACCTACAGAGCTCTCTTCCAGACTAAATCTCTATAAGCTCTAAACTCTGAAAGCAGTGCTTATTAGCTCATTAAAAAAGTTGCTGATGAAACTGCATGTGAAAATACTATTTTTTGTTCTCTTAATTTTTCCAGGTTAGCCAGGTAGTTAGCCTAACAGATTGGCAAAAATAATGGCATGAAGGATTATTGAGTTTCAACAGTTAAAACTTGTTGCCGATGATAAAATTGAAGATGCTATTTTCTTCAATTTATGAAATTTGAAAAAGAAGTTCAAGCAAATTTTGAGAATAAAGCAGAGCAAAGGAAGAATTTTTTTTTGCCATTAGGGTGGGGCTGGGCTGTTGTTCTTAAAATTATGCTAACATAGTAAGCGTTCTGCTGGCTGTCCTTCAACAAAAAGTTGATGATAAATATCAGCTAATTTCTATTCATGTTTTCCCTTTTATGTGCATAAATACTGCTATTAATGATGTAGCTCACAACTAAGTAGAATCATAAAATTCGGAGGCTACTAGTGTTCAGTCATGATTCTGCTTTATATAATCTGTGTTTACTGTTAAATTTTGGAAATTAAAAGTTAAAAGATAAAATCATGTGAACTATCATATTGCTTTACAGTTTCATAATTAACCAGTGTTTTTCTGTCTGAATATAAGGGATTTGCTTTCTTATGAAACTGTTCAATATTTCTGTAAAACTTTTTATTTCAGCTTAACTGCTGTAGCTATTCTGCTGATAGTTTCTTATTATATTATTCTTCTAAGTGTTTATGTTTCTGTACTTTTGAAAAATCATTTTGTGGCTGTTCAAAATTGGAATAGGAAACCAGCCTGCCAACATCTTAAGAAGTTTTTTTGCCTTTTTTTCTTCCTTTCTTTTTTGCCATTCCCTTCTGTTCTTTTTGTATCAACCTTGTCTGTATCTAACGTGCATCTCATCAGGTTCCCATCACCTCTGTATTGAGCATTCATACAGTGATGAATGTGTTTCCCCAACAATTCAGCTACGTAGTAGAAGTACTAACCTTGCTCTGTATATAGGGAACTGAAGTACACGATAAGTTAGAGGTGCTGGACACCTCTGAAATCTAGGCTGATGCAGAAACCGAGTGAGAGCTACTGAGATCAAATTCAGTGCTTCACTCGCAGAAGTGTATCGTTCCCTGTTGTTTCACAGGCAAAAATTCAGCTGGCAATCTTTCTGGTTCTTAACAGGTTATTTTCTCATATGCTACTTCAATATTGGAGTCTTACTTTTTCAGGTGTTATTACCTAATCTCCTTCCAGAGTTGTCTAGGTTTTCTTTTTACATTCATGCTTTCTAAATGAGCATCTGCCCATAAATACCTTTTCTTTGCTGTTACTTTTCCCTAGATATATTGGTGTACACTTTTTTAAAAGTAAATCTCGTTTCAGTGCCTACTGAACTCTCCTAATCCCTGTTTGGTCTATTTGTGTAAATTCTTTGTTCTCAATCCTTCCCAGATCAGTATAATCAGTGAATTGAATTGTTGAGCTGTTTATTTGCTGGACAGCAATGACGTTAAGTAGGAATGAATGTATCAGGGAATCTCAAAGCTTCCTCTGACATCCTTCTCCTCCATGTGGACTACTTCTGGTTTTGTTCACTTGTTGCCCTTTATGGTTTCATGTGGTTGGGTTTTTTTGTGGTTTCCTCCCCCCTGCCCCGTAGGTGACAATATTCACAGATAGCCAAGCTACAGCACAAAATGGAAGTTATTTTCAAAAGCCTATAGTATCGATCAGTATATCTGGTCCTACTGTGATGATTGCGTAGACATACCAAGTGTGAGAAGTTGTTTGAAGGTGTTGAATGCTTTAGAGAATTTACTTTTCTAGGGTGGAATAAGGGAACTATTTAGATAAAATAACCATGAATGGAGTCTGTTGTTCACATCTTTCTAACCACTGTGCTCTAAAGAGAGCGATTCCAGACAATTAATGTTTTTACACTACAGTATGAGATTTTTTTCAGACTCTTTTGGAGTGATGATTAAATGGAGTTATATGAAGGAAGTCACTGAAGAGGAAAGAATGTATTAAACAATAGGAGCAATAAACTTATCCTTAGATACTAATTGAACTACATGCTTTTTCAGGCTGTGTACATGATGCCCACAGAAGGAGATGATTCATCCAAAAGTGTTCCTTTAGCATTGCAAAGAGTGTTCTATGAGCTGCAACATAGTGACAAACCAGTTGGAACTAAAAAGTTAACAAAATCTTTTGGGTAAGTTTCAGAAATTTGGACTATTTATTGGGCTATTAGAGGCTTCATAAAGCTTTTCTTTAAAAAGGTTTTATTTAAATCAGGCTATTTTTAGAGAGGTGCAGAGAAGTGTTAATATAACATGTTAATTGCTAACTTTTCTTAGTTTACTTGGATAGGCTTTTATTTATAGTCAGTACTAAAGACAGCTGATCCAAAAGTCAGATTTTTGGGGGGAGGGGAGCGGTACACAGTCCAACACAACTGTTAGTAGCAGGGTTATAATTTACCTGTTACCTGAAAATTGTTTGATGTTACTTAAGTAAAATTCAGGAGAAAATATGTTGAAACATTGCAGTTCTTGTATTGTCAATGTCTCTTTAAAATTCTAAATCTCTTTTAAATTCAGAGAAATAGCAGTAATTTGCATTTCCATATTGTTAGTTGTACATTGATGACTGTTGTAACATTTGCTTGTGACATATCAAAGATGCACATATTTTTGCCTATGCACAATTTAGAAGCATTTAATGCTGTATTCTGTTTCATGATCTAAAGCTTAAGAGGAGTATCTGTTGCATGAAGTAAAGGTGTCGAGCACACACACGAAGTAATTATTTGCATTTTCCTCATTCTAGCACCCTCTTTTCCTCCATAAAACATCTACAAAAAGGCCTGCTTTTTATTTTCCTTTTTACCCAGTATCCAGTTCGCTGCCTGGTATATTTTCCAGTCTGGTGTTAATTCTTGTGAGATGCTGTTACGGAGTGTAATTTTAAATCTGGAGTATCTAGACACAGAATTATACAATATAGCTGCATTGAGCATGTTGTGGGTTTCTTTTTGTTTTGGGGTTTTTTGGTGTTTCTTTTTTTTTTTTTTTTTAACTAGCTTGATTTTTTGGTTGAGCACAAGTTGGGACAGAAGCTTAAGATTAGCATAACCTTTACAGGCCTTCTCTTTGCATGTCGTGTAAGCATGGAGTAGGATTTTATCAAGAATTGTTCTAAAAGATTGTATTTCACATTACTTTGTCCCACTGAATTTGTAGACTAGGCTTTGGTAGTAATGTTGACAAACATTTTTTATTTAAAAGCAGTCTGTCTCATCTTTTTCACATAGCTATCCTAGTGTCCATCACATTTGTGAGCTCTCTGATCCCGCATCTTCTGCTAAAAGCTTGTAGTAGTGCTCAGGCCTGATAAGACTCTTTGTAACCTTGTGTCTTTGTAACCTTTCCTTTTCACCTTTTGGGGGAATTTTAAAATGAGATGGGTAACGTCAGTGATGTATGTTTGTCTGGTTGTATCCTCTTCCTGCTAGCACACTGTATGTTCCGTTTATCAGCACTGCTGCTGTCCTGTTACACTGGAAAGACTTGCTGATATCGTAAATATTTCATCTTGAGTTAAGATCCCAACTGTGTCATCTTTAGTAGCATGAAGAGATCTTTCCTGAGGGTGTTGCAGATGCTTAATTTTGTATCCGAGAGCAAGGTTTTAAAAATGTGTTCATGCCTGCCTTCATTCTTGGGAAGGAATTTTTGAACATGTTTGAAGATCTGGTCTTTTCCCCTCCATTAAATCAGAGAGGAGTTTCTGACCTTGTGAGGCCTACCTTTATGAATTTAAAAAGCGTAACTTTTTACTGGGTATTGTGAGTTTCGAAGTTTGGCTGCTTTCAGTAGAAAGTGACACCATTGTCTGAAGGAGCCCTTTTTTATCCTTTTATTAGGATGTAACCTTTTTCTTTTGATTTTGTCCGTTAAGCTGGCTAGTGTTTAAAGCCTAGGGAGTCAGGAGGTTATTTTCCATTCTTAATTACCCAACAGGTCACTTAATTCAGCTTGTGTAAGTGTGGACCCCCCACAGTTGTTTGGCACGCTTTTGGCAGTAGTATGCTGCCATGTGACAGTGGTGGTGAGTCACTGAGAAGAGAGTGGGAGGGGAAGATAAAGTTAGTATTGCTCCCCATCGCCCCTGCGCTTGTGGCTTCAAGGGCCGGGGTTGAACCTCCTGCTGAAGCTAAACCCTACAGTAAACGTAGCTTATTTCATATGGGTGGGAATGACGCCTGTTGCAAAAAGACTTGTCAGAGACTTAAAATTTAAGGAGCGTTCTTGAGTTTAAGTTGAAGAGTTTATAGGAGAAAGTATTTCATCTGAAACTAAGAACATTTTATGCTTCTTTTTAATTTAAGGCAGTAGGGCTGAATACCCTTGTTGCAGTGTGTCACCTTGGCTGTGAGGTGTTTAGAGACTTGCTCTCGCCACTCCTTTCACATGAGTGTGTTTGCACGTGCACAGTTCAGGAAGCCGGATACCTCCTTGCATCCTTGGAGTTACTGTGCATCCAGGATTAACTGTTCAGATGAGCACAAAGGAGCCAGTATTTCCTATAAATCCATTTACTTCCTTTCATGTGCCGAAATAATCCCTGAACGCTACTTGACTGCACCTGAAGGGCCCTCGGAAGAGGGGCAGCTAGAAGCATGCTAGGGAAACTATTCTGACAGCGTTGAATTGCTCCCAGGCCTTTTCTTAAAGAGTTTTTTTTTGACGTGAACTGAGACTAGGTTGTAGACTGGAAGAATTCTTCTGCTAGCCACAGCCTGGCCCTGGCCTCTTTGGCTGGCTCCGGCTGCTTTCCCGTTCCCGGTCCCCATCCCCAGATCCACAGAGAGAAGGCAGGTGGGTGCAGAACGGCTGCCAAAATGTCCTACAAGTTCACTGCCCGTTCTCAACTGCCAAGTAAATGCTATAGAACTAAAAAAACCTGTGCGTCAGCCAGTACTAAATCTCGGCGTCTTTACGTCTTGTTATGTATTAAATTCTTGATCGGAAAAGAAATCACAAAAATGTTTTTTGAGCTGTATGTTTTCTTCATAATATGGTAATTTTGTATTAATTTGCCTTGCAAAGGTGGGAAACTTTAGACAGCTTCATGCAACATGATGTCCAGGAATTATGTCGAGTGGTATGTTTTTACTGTTTCTTACTGATCTGTGATGCATAATGTTGTCTCTTGATATCGTGTGTATATAATATAATTTAGTAATACTCCTAGTAATAGTGGCACTGGTTGATTTAAATTAGATCTCTAAGACATAGAGTTTTTGCCTTGGTTTACGTCTCTCTTTTTTTAAAGGATGGATTGATTATGGCCTTTTGTGGGTAAGGAATTCGTAAAGGATAGAGAAGGCTGAACATAAATGGAATGTATGCCAGTGGTCCTTGTATAGCCATGGAGAGAATGCAGTTTTGAAGATGCATATGCATTGTTACATTTGTGAGGTTTTCCAAACTCAAAGGAATGTAGCTGGGGTAGTCCTCAGTGCAGTTTTTAGAGGGAAGAGGAAGATTTAAAAGACTAGAAAGGAGATGCCAGTACAAATAGACCAACATTTCCATTTTATGCAAGTGACTTAGAGTTTAATCAGTGAAGTAGTCATCTGTGTGTGATGAATAAATTCAAAAACTGCAAGTTTATCCTATGTAAAAACTAATTTTTCTTTCAGCTGCTTGATAACGTGGAAAATAAAATGAAAGGCACGTGTGTAGAAGGCACTATTCCTAAATTGTTCAGAGGGAAGATGGTGGTATGTATTTAATTTTTTTTTTTTTAATTTAAATGAACTGTTACTTGTATACATTGAAATTCTGTGTGTTTTGTTTTTTGTTTACAGTCTTATATCCAATGCAAACATGTAGACTATCGATCTGAACGAATAGAAGATTATTATGACATCCAGCTAAGTATAAAGGGAAAGAAAAATAGTAAGTGATACACTGTGATATGCACCAATCAAATACTTAAACATGTGGAACATCTTTAGTGCCTGTTGATTTCAAATGGGTTTGTTGGTGCTCAGCACTTTGAAATATCCTTGCTTTAATTTCAGAGGAAAGAGTCTTTGACACCTCATTTAAAACATTTTCTGCAGAAAATGTTTTTTACATTTTTTTCCCTTCTCCTATTTCCCTTCCCTGCTCCTTCCTCCCTAATTCTCTCACTGATATCTTTTCATAAATCTCTATGCATTTTAGGAGTTTTCCTGGTGTTGAAGTGCATACTGTGCCATGGTGATAACAGTAGTATTGTCACAGTAGGTTATAATTTATATATGAAGATGAACTTGGAGGAAATAGATGCTTATTTAGACCTGACCAAAGTAATAAGCAAATGAAAAGAATTAACTAACCGCAGCAGCATAACAGTGGTCCCCTATCATCACTTTACCAAGTACTTGGCATACAAGAGATGAAAAAGGACATGTAAGAGTCCAGCAAACAGAATCATCTAGCTTGATACTCAACAGTTGCAAAGTGAGAACAGGAGATTTGGCAGACAGTTGTAACTATGTGATTTTAAAATCTGTTGATATTCTTATATATGCCCCTATAATTGGGTGCATTTCTTAAGCAATATAAAGCTTTTTTTTTTTTAAATAAAGACAGAAATATTCAAACACAAGCTCTCATGTCGTAGTATGTTACTTTATTAATCCATTGTTAAGCCCCAGGCTCGACTAAACTTACATTTTTCTTCCTCCTTCCCTACAATTCCCCAATCTTTTTTTCATTTAGTTTTTGAGTCCTTCATTGACTACGTTGCAGTGGAACAGTTGGATGGTGATAACAAATACGATGCAGGAGAACATGGCTTGCAGGTATTTTTCTTTTTTTAGTTTGGTTTTACATTTTATTTCTCTGTCCCTGATAAAATAACTTAACAAAGCTATGGTAGCCAAAAAATGTTGCAAAACCTAGGTTGTATCAACTGATTTTGGTGATTTTTCTCCTTAGACAAGCTTTTACATAGCTCCTCTTAATTGCTGTTAAGTTTCTTAAAATGGAGCTTGGATTTTAAAACAGTTTATCAGCACCGAGTTTTGCTTTTATACCTGTAAGTGTTTTAGTGACTTAGAATGGTTAGTTTCTCTACTGATGTCAAGGCTGAGAAGTTCTTCGTCTAAGAGTAGTCTGTTTTTCTATGTGTCTAGAAAAAAGTGGCATAACTCTAAAAGAGAGGTCACTTTCATATCATCAACAGGAAGGCCAAATGAACCAGTGGAATTTTAAACATTTATGTGTGCGCACATGCTTTTGAGCTTTTCGGCTGCGCATTACTGCATCCACTGCAGGAAGCTGAAGTCCTTTTTAAAAACCCTTGTTTTACTAAAGCTTATTTTTGCAGCTTCCATATACCAGTTTTTGTGAGTAATGTTCTGTATATTCTTTAGCTGTTCTTAGGAAGGTACAGCATGGTAGCCAAATATTTGTTGGCAGAATACAATGAGCATGAACTTCTTAATTGATAAAAAATGAGTTTTCTCCTCTGTATTCTCTTTTAATTTTATTTATACAGGTAACTTGGTCTTAATGCAGTGAGATGTTCACATGTGCTTGTACGAATGGCCTAAATTTAAATGAACTGAGTTCTTGTGAGTGTTATTGGAGTAGTTCATGGGAAGGTTGGTGCAGCATTAAGACAGTTAACTTCCACCCCAGTTCTGAACATTCTTTGGTGCACATTGTGTTGTCAAGCCTATAAAATAAAAGTCCATAGGAAGAGTGTCTGCAGCAAACAAGTATTTTGAGTTGCTACAAATCTTGCGATTTCAACCCTCTATTTCCTTTAAAATGTCTAGGAGGCAGAGAAAGGTGTGAAGTTCCTAACATTGCCACCAGTATTACACCTGCAGCTCATGAGATTTATGTATGATCCTCAGACTGACCAAAACATCAAGATAAATGATAGGTAAGTTTTTTTTCATTATAGGATTTGGCCTGTTAATGTATTTTTATCAAAAATAATTTGCCGAAATCCTATTTTTGAATCAACTCCAAGAGGAAGGTGTGTGCACTGGTATATGTTAGAGGTCCCCAAAAGGTGCACTGATTGAACATTAAGGATCTGAATGACAAATTGAATACTACGAGTCATTTGTAGCTGCCGTTTTGGATATGAAACAAGTGAATGTGTCTTTTAACACTTTGTGGAACGTTCTTTGTGCCATGTGTGGAAAGTTGGTACATTCCCATATGCTGCCACAAGAGTGAGTAGGATGAATAAGTAGTCCTCTGCTTTCCCTCCATCTATTTCCATGCCCACTCACTGTAAGTAGAGGCTGGATAATTTCTCAAGGAGATACTTCGTTGGTTGTAAACTAAATCTGTTTTGCAGTGATTTCAGTCTTGCCAAGAAGGTGAGACAGCAGCAGTTGAAAGACATTTCAAAATAATGTTCCAGTCCGGTGGTACCTGTGGTAGAAAAGCTGTGTTTGTGTACTAGAAAATTAACAGGTTTTGAGCTTTTCCTTTGACACAGTGAATCCAAAGCAGCACTATTTCAGTAAAGTGCTGAAGTGCTCTTACCCTTGTTAGTGAGGGCATGTTTTCTCAGATGCTTATGAAGATTATTTTTATTCCATATTAAACCAGTATAAAATCTGCCACTGTATGCAATATATCCTGGCATTGTAACAGCAACTTGTTCAGGTTTTGTAACTTGCTTTAGGAGTAAGTACTGATGTCCTGCATAATAGCATGTGTCTTTCTTAACTATAACTACAACTGTCTTAATTCCTTTCAAAACTAGGTTTGAGTTTCCTGAACAGTTGCCACTAGATGAATTTTTGCAAAAAACAGATCCTAAAGATCCTGCCAATTACATTCTTCATGCAGTTCTAGTACACAGTGGAGATAACCATGGCGGACATTATGTTGTTTACTTAAATCCAAAGGGGGATGGCAAAGTGAGTATTTAAAAGCACCTAAACATATTTGTGTTTTGCAAATATATACTTGCAGTTTTCATAATGAGCAAATATTTGGAATTTTTGTTCCCTAACAGAAGAGTGTGCTGGCACACTAACTTCATCACACAGGAATTTGACTTTCCCGTGTAGTTCTTAGGTTGATACTTTTTCATTTGACGCCTATTCTAACGTATTTGGGAAACTTACTTTGTATTTATAAAAAGAAAAACCAGCAGCCCTTGTGTCTAGTTTTCGCTCTTTAGGGAGGAGCCTGCATTTTGGAGGCATTAAAGAATCACTTGCCTTGTTAAGAGGAGAAGCTTCATCTTTGCTACTGGCTTTTGCAAAAGACTTTTAACTAAGGGAGTCCCTTCAGTTGTGTGTGTGTGTGTGTTGAAGTTCTACTGCACAAATTTTATCTAGCTTTTTTTTAGGCTGACTTTATGCTGAAGCAAATATGAATGTTTCAAATGTTTCTGTGACTCAGAAGTTCAATATCTTTGCATGTCCCGCTGTTACAGGTTTAGGTGACTTGATTGGATTGGACGTTTATAGGTCAGGTGCCTCTTCTCTTGAGTTGACTGGTTTTGTGTGTACGTGACTGTTCACAGTAAAAGTACGAGTCAGATTTTGCTGTGAATTTGTTGCTATTTGTCTTTCATTCTCAATTGGCTTTATTGTTTTAATTTAAAATTTGCTGTGAATTACTTCAAAATGTACAAATAATTACTAGCTATCTTGTGCATCACTGCTTTTTATTTTATTTTACAACAAATAAGGTCAATTTTCTGAAATTTATATAGAAATGTTAGATATTTGAATAACAGTCTTAATGAAACTTTTATTGGTCTTTTGATATTCAGTGTAAAATGTACAAATATTTCAGTAAAGGTTTGGTATTTATGGCCTTCCTTATGCTGAGTGCAAGTAGCAGGTAGCACAAATTATACTGAACTAGATTTTAGTTTAAACTCATGCTGCTTGAAGAGCAATTTTAGTTACTTTAAAGAGCTGAAAGACATGCCAGAAATAGGATTAATTTACCATTCAAGAACATGTTTTTGTGTGTAAAATTATATTTGTATAAAATTTTCTCTCTAGTGGTGTAAATTTGATGACGATGTTGTATCAAGATGTACAAAGGAAGAAGCGATTGAACACAACTATGGAGGTCATGACGATGACTTATCTGTACGGCACTGTACAAATGCGTACATGTTGGTTTACATCAGGGAATCAAAATTAAGTATGTATACTCGGCATATGTTCCACATTAGATTTACATACAGGGATTTACGGCTATATTTTACTTCTGAATTGTTGACAGTCTTCCCATGCAAAGGGGCTTTGTTAGTTATAGTTGGAATTTATAGATTCTCTGGGATCAACCAGCCTTTCTCTCACTTTTGGAAAGTATGTGCTAATCTAGTGTCGTCTTGTCTTAGCACAGTAAGACAAGACTGTATCTGCAGGGTACTTTAGCCTTGATTGTTTTATAGGATGGAAAAATTGGTGAACTAACTTCAGTGATGGAAACTAGTTCCAATTGATTATAAATATGTAGATACATGTGTACAAAAAAAAAATTGAGTGATGATAAATATTTTTTTAATCCTGAAAACGAATATTTAATTCAGAAGTCTGATACATATTTCATGGAAGTAGTGCATTTTGGCTCAGGATAGAAAATGCTTCTTTTGCCAAAACATGATGATATCAAACCATGTTTTTAATTAAAAGATGAAAAAAGCTGGTTTTGACTTCAAATCAGAGGAAAGTCGAATGTATATGAAGAAAACCCTGTTTGATGTAAATCTTGAAATGACATCGCAAAATCTGCTTTGTAGGTGAAGTTTTGCAGCCTGTCACGGACCATGATATTCCTCAACAACTTGTAGAAAGGCTACAAGAAGAGAAAAGGATAGAAGCTCAGAAGAGGAAGGAGAGGCAGGAAGCACACCTCTATATGCAAGTGCAGGTCAGCTTTTGAAACAGACCAAGTTGCAACTACCTTACCATTAAAATTCAGAATGTTGAGCCACCCAAGACAAACCTTGATTTTCAGTGTTTTGAATTTGTGTTTGGATGTAGCGTTTGAAGTGAAATTATGATTTTAGTGCTTGTAAGTATATTTACACATGCAATGAATCCTAATGAAACAAACAGTACGGTATGTTATAGACATTTCTGTTTTCTCTAGAAGTTATGTGCTTGCAAGCAAAAATAGTAAGTTCAGGTGAAAGGAAAAGGACCAGGTTATTTTAAATGGCTGCCCTGCCACCGCGCTTTTATCTCCTTCAGGAATTATTTTCTAAAATTAGAATGTATCTAGCCATAGGCTGCAAGCCTGGACTACTGCCAAACTGAGCTCATCAAGTAGAAGCAGAAGGAGAGAGTGCTTATATTTGCAATTATCTTTTTGGAAAAGCCAGATGGACTAGATTGTTATGAATTGCCTTAAGGAACCCTGTTTATGGCTCTTTCCAGAGCCCATCTGGCAGAAGAAAATAGAACCCATTTTCCATTTGCCTCCATGTTTCCTTGCATCTTCTTTCTGGTGTTCATAAGTAGAGATATCGGTGAAGCTCAGCTTGCTTTGCACTGCATTTACACGAGAGCTGTTTTCAGTGGAGAGACTGGCAGAGTTGCACCGTTTGTCTTCCTATTAACAAAGAATGCATGGGAGCTGTGGGAGACAGAGGAAACGTTTTAGGCCAGCCTCCTTGCATTACACCAGTAAAATAATTATGTAGCCTTTTTTTAAGTGCCAAGGTTGTTAGAGCACAT
This sequence comes from Mycteria americana, assembly GCF_035582795.1. Taxonomy (NCBI): domain Eukaryota; kingdom Metazoa; phylum Chordata; class Aves; order Ciconiiformes; family Ciconiidae; genus Mycteria; species Mycteria americana. Next base: position 14,229,658 of record NC_134376.1, read on the forward strand.
GTTTCCAAGATTGGGATCTAAGCGCAACTGGTTTTTAATTGTTCGGGTTTTGTAAGAATTAGTGTATTTTAATTACTTACACTGATTTGACTATCAATCACAATTTTTAAATTTCATTATAATCTGTATACTTGCAAATTTTCTTCATGAGAACACGAATAGTGTTAGCAGCGTGCCACTATCCAGAGAGCCAGTGACGCTGCATAGTAAAACATCATGAGAAGGTATTACATTGTGCAGCTGAGTTAATATGAATAGTAACCTTTAAATGTAATTTTTCAGATAGTGGCGGAGGATCAGTTTTGTGGTCACCAAGGCAATGATATGTATGATGAAGAAAAAGTGAAATACACTGTTTTCAAAGTATTAAAAAACTCCACGCTTACAGAATTTGTTCAAAATCTCTCTCAAACGATGGTAAGTTTTCTGTAGCTGAATATCTGTATGTATTTATGAAGGAACCATAATGTAATAAAATAGTCTTTATCTTCTCCAGGTATTGGCAGCAGTCATAATTTAGGCCTTTTAAAACAGATGATCTGTTTGGGTTTAATAAAGGTATCTTTAGCCTTTTGTTTGTTTGTTTGGTGTCACAATTTTTATTTATTTTAGGGATTTCCCCAGGATCAAATCAGATTATGGCCAATGCAAGCTAGAAGTAATGGAACAAAAAGACCTGCAATGTTAGATAATGAAGCAGATGGCAATAAAACGGTAAATATTCATTGATAGAGGACATTATTTCTGTACATCACCCATGACTTTTAGTTCTCTTTAAGAATCTGTAAGTTTGTGACATCAGATTTTTCAGGGTTTTAATTTAACCTGTATCTGGTAAAGTTTGATACATGAGAAGGCTTGAGATTTAGTGGATTGATTTGGACAGGAGGGAGGAGTGTGGTGCATGATTTTTCTTCCATGAAAAAAAGCATGATCATGATTTTTATGTTAGATTTCAAACAGAAATGTCTTTTTGAGCCCTCCATTATTTGGGCGAAAACTCTGGATTTAATGAAATGGGTTGCTTAAAATGTAAAACATTCTGTCTAAATACAGCAAAAAACAGTGATTGGTCTCACTGTCCTGTCACTTTTAAAGTGAAGTAATTTTCTTGCCATAATAAAGATAGCTGTAGGTATATTTTTAAATGAGAAAAAGTAGGTCCATTTTAAATAAAACCTATCATTTGTGCGTCATTAAAACTTTCTTTGGTGTTTTTATATCTGTCATTGTTTCTCTTAATAAACTTCATAAACTTCCTGTCATTAACACAACTAAAAAAAAAAAATTCTCCTCATAGAATGTCATAAAGTTCTTGTATCTGATGAAAATGCAGATATCAGGTTATATTATATTCTCCAGAGACTTTTTTTTCTTCTTTCACATCTTTCTACATAGATGATTGAGCTCAGTGACAATGAAAATCCATGGACAATATTTTTGGAAACAGTAGATCCAGAGATGGCTGCTACTGGAGCAACATTACCCAAATTTGATAAAGATCGTAAGCATATATGTTAAAACTTGAGTAAATACAAAATATTTTTATTTTGGATGTATCTCAGAAAACATTGTGCCCTCCTCTTTTCAATGATGACATTGATATACCCATCAAACTGCAATGCTGAAATTAGTTTTTCTCATGCAGTGTTTCCCTCACTTATCTTCAAGTGTAAGACGTTTCACATGTTTTTAGAATCAATGAATAAATGTGTGTGTATGTATACATAAAGTTGATTTATACACATTCAGTATTTAAGAATTATTTTAAGGGCATTAATCAAATTAATAAATCAGACACATCTTTGTTACTGTCTAAAGAAAAATATCTAGGTGATCACCCCCCCCACCCCCCCCAAGCCTTACTTAAAATTAAATCTTGTTTCTTAATTTGTAGATGATGTAATGTTGTTTCTGAAGATGTATGATCCGAAGACTCGGAGTTTGAATTATTGTGGACATATCTACACACCTATATCCTGTAAAATACGTGAGTTCTAAAATTCAGTTTGTTATAATTGAAATTTTTTAAAGACAATAGATTGCATATATTTTTTTCTTTTCTTTTAATGTTAGTTTTATCACTGAAATCAAGGGTAGGCCACAGAAAGAAATTTTGATTTCTCCCAACACCTCATGGTTTTCTTCCCCATGTTGTGTCAGTGAAACTTTCTGCAAGGCTGAGAGTGTTGCCTTAATACACCGTTGGCTGTCAGTTAATTTTTTTGTTACAGGTTTGCTGTATTCACCAACTGTTCCTGAACATAAACAGCTGTTTCAGACTTGCTGTAAAGCTTTGTGATTTGATATTGCTCCCCATGCAGTTTTTTTTCCCTTCTATTTCAAGGTTTTTTTTTGTGGAATGTACTTCTGCAATGGCTTTTAAAATAACTTTTGTACAACTTTTCACTATGCTAGCCTGAGAGCAGCAACTCAGACTGAATTGGGTGTGAGCCTTGGTTTTCATATGGGTCCATTTAAAGAATCCAGCGAACATCCACTGAGTAAAAATACTCCGATTTGTCATTTTGAATGTCTCATTTTTGTTGACTTGTACATGCTTTCTAATTTTGTATTTTAGCTGTCTTTTTTTTTTTTTTAAAGAGATTAAAATTTTTCTCTGGGGAAGGAACAGTGTTATTTCATCTCTTTGATCTTGGATGGCGTTGCGCATGTTTTTGTTGTTGTTGTTCAGATGAAGTAGAAGGAAACCTCAAAGTCTATCTCTGGGTTGAATGTCAGTAAGGGAAGCTTTAACCTGGAAAGCTCTCTTTCTTAGACATTTTAAACTATTTATCCAGGGTAGAAAAATAGGTTATCTCCTTTTTGCAGGAGGTCTCACTAGCAGTTAAAGTGCAATGCATTTCACGTTCCTTTTCTTTTCCAATAGGTGACTTGCTTCCAGTTATGTGTGAGAGAGCAGGATTTCCACAAGAAACTAACCTTATCCTCTATGAGGTTTGGATTGATAGACTTTGTAACATTTTTGTCTTTTACATTCTATAACTAGAGAAAAAGAAGCTTTATTGGTTAAAAAAAGGTTGCTCATAACAATGGTAATTTATAAACCGTAAGCACTCTGTAACCTGTAGCTTTGAAGTCTACAGCGCTGCAAGAGAGTATCAGCAGATAGTTAACTTCAAAAGAGATTTAAAATTAAACAACTAGAAGTGTGAGGCTTTAAAAACAAAAAATCTCTGCATGAAGTCTTACATGAGCAGCTTTGCTGTGCTAAATCTGTGCATATCCTCTGAGTCGCAGTGTTAAAGGAGCTAATGCTGCTAACATTATTGGCCATTGTATTTTCAGTGCCCCCCTTAGACAGCAGAGTTGAGAAAATGTTGCTCGTTCCTTCCTTCCCTAAGTTAGAAGTCAGCAAACAAAATACTTAGTCTGCTAAGATGTTTCTGCCCAAATACAGAAATGGTGAATCTTTATAACTGCTGTATTTATTGAGTGCTGAAGATGCAGATCTTGCCAAGGCAAAGTCCTTGCTACAGTAAGAACAAGGGATTGGTTTTTTAATTGTGATGTTTGTTAGCAGTCATGCTGCTCTCTCTGGTGGTTCCAGGCGAGCATGCACACTTCCATGCTAAAAAGCAGAACTGTTAGGTACTTCTACTCTGTGCGGGTCAGGGTTGCAGCTTGATTCCAGTTTGTTTAGACAGGTGCTTTTATGCCAGGAGGTCAACCTACAAGTATAAATATGTAATATGCATATAGATATTTAAAAAAAAAAAAAAAAAAACCAAAAAACCAAACCCCATACTATAAAAGACAAGCAAATTGCTCTACAAAAGTTCTGCACTGTTAAAACTGGTGAGCGTAATCAGTCATCTCCAAGCTTCCTGGAAGCTGCATCAATAGAAAATTAATCTCTGAATTTTGGAAACTTTTCAGTCCTAACAAGATAAAGCTGAATGATAAAATACTTTTGAAAATTAAGGTAACTTGAGTGAGACTCCAAAGTTAAAAATGAGCAGCCAGCTTTATCAATAGCAATTAGATGTATCTGGACCTTAGCTAAGACTACATTTAATTTACATATATCTCCATTTGTTTCAATTGAAAGAAGATACAAGTTACCTTATCTGATGATTTCTTTACTGTTGTGACCTTTATTTTTGTCTCTTGTTTATTCTGTGATCAACAATTTTTGTTCTTTATTGCAGGAAGTTAAACCCAATTTAACAGAAAGGATTCAAGACTATGATGTATCTCTTGATAAAGCTCTTGATGAACTCATGGATGGCGACATCATAGTGTTTCAGAAGTATGTATTTTAAGGGGCCAGCTTATCATTGCAATTAAATCACTTGGTTCACTTTGAAAGCAGAACTTCCTTTACCTTAGCATTTTTAACAAGAGCAGGGTGTAATTTTCCAACAGTAGACATGTTCTCAGCAGTTCTCATTTGTTTGTTCAAAGGCAAAATGAAAAATATTGGTAGTATTTTAATTATCACATGCCACATTATTTAAGTGAAAAAAGGTTTCATCCTAGTTTAGAAAACTAATAACCTAAAATAGGTCTTAATACTACCAAAGAGTGTGGTTCAGCAATGCGTCTGAGTTCTGCAGCTTTTTACTTGGAGCCACTGTAACTCAGACACTGAAGAGCCTACCAGCATTTCAGATCTTGGGCTGTGTACCATTACCACTGTACAAGGCTCTTGGCTTGGAGCTCCATTCAGCCTAGAACTAAACTGCTTTCCCTTTTTTTCTTTTTACTCATGTTCACAATAAGTTTCATAGTGGTCCACGGTGATGAGATGCTCCCGATTTGCCTGAGCGTATGCAACTCATAGGTGTACTGGTGCTTCAACTGGAGTTTTCTCCAAGGCAAAAGGAGAACTCCTGCATCTTGTATCCGTTAAAGGGATCTTTCATAAGCTTGTCAGGGCTATAAATCAGCACTTCTATGCTCTCACTCCTGATGGTCACACCCAACTGTGTTGCTGTGTTTCTCTCCATGGGCTGACAGTGGGTGGAAGCCAGCTAGGCTATCTTCAGCACTCTTACCCCAGATTATGTGAGATGAATGTATTTCTCATGTCATGCCTTGGAACTCGCATTCCCTGTTGACCCAGTTGGTGTTATGCACCTTTGGCTGGCTGCTGACTCCTGGGTAAGTGCACAGCTTGTACCCTGGTGCTATTTCTCCGCTGAGAAGATAGGGGTACCAGTCAGTAGTGACCCAAACCAGCGTCTGCGCTGTTTTGTTTCTGTGGTATCAAGGAGTGCGATTGTACATCTGGCCTCTGTGCAAAATGGTTAATACAGGAGTATATGGAAAGCTGTGGCAGCGTTAATACAGACATGCAGTAATGTGCCAGGGTGGGAGGGGAGGGAAGACTACTGTTAGAATGCCGCTGTGGAACAACTGGAATCAGAGTATTGCCAGATTGCCAAATGAGCGAGCACAGTGTGCGAGCACGTTTGCCCTTGCACCACGCAGAAATACTCAGGGGTGTGGGTCACTACTGACTGTATTGGTTCTACTGTGTACGAGTGGTGGCTCTTTAAAAAGGTTTCTAAACTTTATTTCTGTATCTCTCAACTGTCGCTGACTTACTGTAGAACATGTTTTTAAAAGCCCTAACCACTTGTATGCGTAACAGTGGGATATGTAATGGTATTATCATTTGTTTGCTCTTGTAGGGATGACCCAGAAAATGATAACAGCGAACTACCAACAGCTAAAGAATACTTCCGAGACCTCTATCATCGCGTGGATGTCATTTTCTGTGATAAAACCATCCCCAATGACCCAGGCTTTGTTGTTACTTTATCCAATAGGATGAATTACTTTCAGGCATGTGTCCTATTTATTTCTCTGCTTTTGTTTCCTTGTTCTGAAAGTAACTTTTGCATGGTTCTCAAGCACATTATACATATTTTTAGAAAAGAGTAGATCTGTTCTTGTACACTTTTTGCATTGTAGTAATGAAAAATTTAAGGAAGCCACTAATGCTTGTGAGAAGAAAATACTCTAAAAAATACCAGTTTTATTAATAATGAGTTACTTGACAATAGGGTTCTTTCTTGATATGCCATTCTGCTCTGTCAGGGAAATTATATTCTAATGAAATGAAGTGTTTGCTTTCTAAGTGACAGGTAAAACTTGCTCAACTTATTTAGCTGTTAAAGGAAAAATACCTTGGGAATCTAGTGATACCTATTTTCTGCTTGTAGTATCACCAACAATATTCATTTTGTAAACCAAGCTGTATTTCTTTCTTTACACAATGCTGTTTTAATGTTCAGTGGCACTAGCAGGTCAAACCTGTTCTGTTCATAAAGGCTGACCAGGGGGTGTTTAGAAGAGGAAAACTGGACAATGCAACTTTAAAAAAAATGAAAATAAAGTTGGTCTGATATATTAAGAGTCTGGCTAGATTTGGCTCCTTACAGTTCTCCTGTAGTTGCTTTTGTCAGTGTCAAAAAGATCACTTAAAACCAGACAAGTTTATTTTATGTCACCAAAGGCAGGAGCTTTGAGCACCTGCTTATACAGGGGAGGTCAGGGAAGACTTTTGCTACCCTGTTCTCATTGTCCGGTTTTGCAACTCACTTTCTCTTTTTTCATTTTTATTTGAAATGTAAGTTCTTTATAGCTTCTTTTGGTAAGGGAAAAATAGGCAGAGGATCCCTATGCTTTTTGTGAGGCAGTGACATGAAATATACTGATGGGAATAATGTGTTGATATTACCCAGCAAGCTAACTTCCTTGGAGTGAATTAAAGAACAGTGGGAATTTTCAAAGAGAACATCTTACTTATTTCCCCAGTAATACTATAATTTTTAAAAAAACCAATAAAAACAAACAAAAACCAAAAGAGGAGTAGAGCTATTGTTGTGGATTTTGTGGCCTTTTGGTGACAGTGATTTAGTGTAATAAAACACACAGTTCCCCCCCCCCCAGCGTATCTTATTCTGTCAGCTGTTCAGAAGCTAAATATACTAGTTTATTTTGCCTTGGCGAAGTAGACATAGTGAGTCTCTCTCAGAATTTCAGTAACATAATGTTATTGACATGTAATGAATGACTGTGATTGTAGAGCAATGTCATAACTGTCTCAAATAATTCAGAACTTACAAAAAAAATTTTATTTACAGGTTGCAAAGACAGTTGCGCAAAGACTTAATACGGATCCAATGCTATTACAGTTTTTCAAGTCCCAAGGGTGAGATGAATTTCCTTGGTGTTCTGTGTCTAAACTATTCTTTAAAATGCTTAGCCCAAATAGAGGGAGGTAGCAGTTACTTTGCAGCTTTTTCCAGGTTGTAAACTAATTCTTTACCAGTAAAATGTTAGCATTCTGGCATGCACAGCAAGTTGCATAGACAGTTTTAAGTATTGCAATGGCTGGCTCTACAGCCTCAGAGAATTGCACATTTTAGAAGAGTTCTAGTAAATGTCATTGAAAAAAGATGCATTTTAAAGGATCACTGTTTAAATTTCTAAAATCTTTAATTACTTCAAAGCCTTACTGTATGGGACAAATTATTAAGCTAATGGAAATGCTGTTTCAGTGAATGCAGATTTCTAGAATGGAGGAGAGCAGAAACAAGTGCACATAAAAGCAGGATTTTTGCTGATTTTACAGGTTTAAATGCAGGAGTTACTTCACTGATTTTCCCCCTCCTCCCCCAAAGTCTGCAAATGAGGTTTTATGAAGATGACAATGATCTAACAAGTTCACAGCTGCTAAAAGGGACATTTCTGGTTAAAGTGGTGTTCTCAGGCACAGTTGTGTAAAACTTGATTTGAATCTGTATAAAACTATAGCAGAAAACAGCATATTAGTAGTTATATGTGCTGCAGGAATAATGCACGCACAAAAATTACATAATCTTTTTATATTCATGTAAATGTAGATTGCTCTTTATTAACCTGTAGGTATCTCCCTTCATCATCAGTGAGCCTGTTGTAATTTGAGTAGCTCTTTATAGTTTACAGTGCTGTGGTCACTCCGGAATTTGCTGTGTCATGTGGCTCCACAAATTAACCTTTCACAATCTAAAGCATGTGCTGCTATATTAGTAGTTTCAGAGGAATGTAGGTCTGCCACCCTGCAGCATTAAAGGCAAGCTTGTAAACATTCAAGAGAGTTAACATGCACAGTGAATGGTATTTCTGTTCCCATGCGCTCACTTGTTTTTAAAAATCGCTAAAGCTCTGAATATAATGCTGCTTAGGCTGTGCTAGCAATTACATGAAACTGGGAGCCAGGAATAAAAATATACTTGGTACTTCGATTTACTGAGCAGTGATGGATTGTAAAGAGATATTTATGTTTTTCTTTTTCCTTCTGTAGTTATAGGGATGGCCCTGGTAATCCTCTTAGACATAATTATGAAGGTACTTTAAGAGATCTTCTGCAGTTCTTCAAGCCTAGGCAACCTAAAAAACTTTACTATCAACAGGTAAGAGTCTTTTGTTTTTATTGGTGTGAATTAAAAAAAAAATAATTCTGCCCTATACAAAGTATGCCTAAAGTGTTTTTCTTTTCTTCCTTAAGCTCAAAATGAAAATAACTGATTTTGAAAACAGAAGAAGTTTTAAATGCATATGGCTAAATAGCCAGTTTAGGGAAGAGGTGAGTGAGGCTGGCTGTTAAACGCTTGCTATCATTTCTCTGTCAAAGCTGGTATGGCTGTGATTTAAGATGCAGTTCCCATGCTCTGTTGTCCCTGAAGATCACAAAATTAGAACGAAGTTGTACCTTATGTAAAAAACCAACCAAACAAACAAAAAAACCCAACCCCCAAACACCAAAAAACCATAAAAAATAAACTTAGAAGAATTGTGCCAGTTCTTAACAAAAGCTTTGAAGATAACATAGATGTTCACTTTAGTAATTGTTATCTTTTAAAGATGAATTTTTGATGAAGAGAAGAATCCAGTGTATTCTGTGCTTTAATATGGTTGTTTACATTTTCAGGCTTTCTAATTATTTTTGTGTTTCAAATTCTGTAGGAAATAACAGTATATCCGGATAAACATGGGTGTGTGCGGGACCTGTTAGAAGAATGTAAAAAAGTTGTAGAACTCTCTGAAAAAGGTTCAGGGAAATTAAGGTAAAGCTAGAAGATTTTGATTTCTTTTATGTGATCATGTGGATTTTATGCAGAAAAGTATCCATAGAATTTAAAATACTGTGGAAACCATTATTATCAAATGAAGTCTGCTACTATGTTAAAAATAAAAAGCTTCCAGATTCACATTAAGAGAGTTCTTACTAACTACGAATATACATTTTATATAATTATTTATTCTGTATTTAATAAAGTTACATCCTTGAGATGCTTAAGTTTCATCCATTGCATTTGTTAACTCACAATTTAATAATTGTTTCCAGTTCGAGCAATTCATGCTGTTCACTTCTTAGGACTTAAAAGTGAGGTCTTGAAAAGAGTTTAAAAAAATAATTTAAATTTAAAAAAAAAATTTGTCTTGTAGTTGCATATACTGGCTTTTTTTGCCATGAGCCAGAAGTAATTTAAGCTCTTGTAACTTTACAGCTTAATTTTTACTAAAGACTGAATTTTAAGTTTTACAAATACAGTAGTAGTATCTGTTTACAACCTGACTACACTAATCCTTCTCAAGGTTTGAGAAAGAAACGTTGCATTGATTTATTATTTTTATTTTTAAGGCTGCTAGAAATTGTAAGTTACAAAATAATCGGTGTCCATCAGGAAGATGAGCTTTTAGAGTGTTTGTCACCTGCAACAAGTCGAACGTTTCGAATAGAGGTAAATATTACTTTCTTAAAGAAGCTTTTAAAACTTTGAGAGAAGAAACTCTCTCAAGTGGTAATTCTCTATTTCTGGATTCTGATTTTCAAATACTGTGATACTTGCAGCAAGCTAGATTATGTGATAATATATATGTATTTTTAAAGATAATCCTTCTAAAATTTTTCCTTTGTTCCGTCTGCTTCCCCATAATGATTTCATTCTTTAAATTTCTATGTATGTTTATTATAACAATATGTGAAGACTTGGCAGGGGCTTGTCCATAAGACATTTGCTGCCCTAGCAATAATTCCAGGGTTTGTTTGAGAACTCATGATGTAAATGTTTATGCTTAGAACCCACTTTCATACTCTAAACTTAAGTATTCTAGAAGACTTTGTTTCCTTTTCTGTTAAGTTTGAGCTTCTTGAGCCAAATTTTGATACTTATCATGTGATTTTTTTTTCCTAAGCATTTCATCATGCAAATCTGTTAACTTGCCTCAAAGATCAGAAATTAAAAAAAAAAAAAAATAATTCCATTGTAAACTGTTATGAGGAGACGACAAGTAGTCTGTGATATTCCTATCAGCTGCTACTACAGCTGATAAAAGATTTAATGTCAAAAAAGGCATTCAGGGAAGTCAGGAGAGTATTTACTGAGTAGAGGAAGCTGAAATGCTGTCATGCCAGCAATGAATGACTCTTGTAAAAAGACTGTCAAACAGCATGGTTCTTTTAATTGTTTTTAAATAGACTTGTTTTACATCAGTAACAGCACATCAGTTATGCTTTTAGTTACTTAATAAGTTACTTTTGGGGGAAGTTTTAGCTGATTGTAGCCATAATTTTATGTCTGGATCTAGGAAATTCCTCTGGACCAGGTAGATATAGATAAAGAAAACGAGATGCTAATCACAGTGGCACATTTCCACAAAGAGGTTTTTGGGACATTTGGAATTCCATTCTTGCTGAGGATACACCAGGTACAGCATGCCTCCCTTTTTCTCCCCATGGGATTACACTGATGATGTTTTCTTAAAGTACCGTCAAAGAAATTTATGAGTATAAAAAGTGTATAGGAAAATATTGGTCCTGTATAAAATGTTCTGCCCTATGTATGCCTTTTTATGGTTAAATCATTTACTATCTCTGTTCTCTTTTGCATATATGGATTGTTTAGTGTTTCAGTGAGCCTGTGCAATATCTAGAAAGTAGGCATTCAGCATCAGCCAGGGACTTGACATACTATCAGAGCAATACTAACTCTGCTGCAGAATCCCCCCCAACAAACCTAGAATCCTATTTCTAATACCACTTTAGTAATTGCGATGCACACTTGTCGGCAAAAGTGGCTAGGCTGTGGTTGCTTGGCTTCTTACTGAGACACGTGATTATGAAAAGTGAGTTTGCTTTCTTGAACATTTTCTAAGATGACTTTGCATTTCATAACTTCTGTAATTTGACGTGCTTTATCTTCTAGGGCTAGAAGATAATACAAGAGTGAAAGCTAATTTTGAAAGCTTAAATTAAATCCTTAAGTTTTTATGTGGTGCTGCTCCAACTGAATGTCACACTAATTCTTTTAATATCAAAGTGTATTTCTGGGGGCAGTTAGCAATTTGCTTCTAAACTTTTTCTGCTTCATGTATGTTAGTTTGTATGAAAATTACCTACTTTTCTAAAAGTTTTGGAATGAGAAATATGTCCACATCTCTGCATTCCATAGAATTTTACTATATTTCCGTATTTTTGATCGATGTAGAGTAAAACCTGTGTGTTGATTTCTGGTGGAAACAATTTGTACTGCATTTTCCTGGTCTGTGATCATATTATTGATCTTTTAAGTTGATAGTATCCATCACTTTTTTCCAGCAGTTTACATACACAGCATGCAGAAACAAATTACAAAAAGCTACTAATTGAGGGAGAGCATCACAGGTGTAGAGGTTTTAAAAAGTAATATGCTTACAAAGATATGTAAATTTTTTTCTTCTAAATTCCTATTTTGCTGCTAATTTTCTAACTTTTTTTCTTAACTTTATCCTGACTTGCACATATCACTAGCAGTGCTTGGTTGATTTATGGGACAGTTTGCATAATGATAAATCAATGAGACTTACAGTTGCTGAATTTATAGCAAGTTGTATGTTTTTATTCTGTATTGTAGTGGATGTTGTTGACTCTTGGGTAATTTTGTAAATAACTGAGAGATTAAGGCAATGTATTTCAATGAAGCTTGAAGCAGGAAATATTAACAGCATCCCTTTTTTTCCTAGATTTTTTTTTTGACATTAAAAATCTTGTTGTAATTATTAGGGTGAACATTTCAGAGAGGTTATGAAGCGGATTCAGACAATGCTGGACATACAAGAAAAAGAATTTGAAAAGGTAATGGCAAGTTGAGACAGTTTTTATTGCTGATTGTAGACTCTAAATGTGTTTATTTTAAGAATTTGGAACACCACAGATTTGGGATGAATGTAGATTTTGATCAATGGAACAGCTGCTTGACTTAAATAATGCTTTTTCTGAGAATAATTAGGTAGGGTGTGTAGGAGCAGTATTTGTGTCCTGCATCAAAAGAAATACTTGGCAAAACATTAAAGTAACCTAGAAAAGTTTAGATGGTGCGGGACCTCTAGAGGCCACCCACTTCAGGTTCCTGCTCAGAGCAGAACTAGTGTGAAGTTAAGTCAGGTTGCTCAGTGTCTTACCTAGTTGCAATTTAAAAACTCCCAAGGATGGGAATTCTGCCACATTCTGGACACTGTATTTTAGAGCATCACTGATATAATTGTGAAGACACTTGTTTTCCTTACATTTTCTTTCCTTGTTTTCCTCGGCCTGTGTCTCTGAGATGTGCGGGGTACGCTCGGGCACAGCCGAAGTCGAACAGAGTTGAGCTAGGGGATACTGAGCCAATAGGAGCCAAGAGGGAAACGCCAGTGAAATGCCTTAAAGCACGCAAGGGGTGTTCTTCTATGAAGGAAACATGGACGACAGCCCAGCTGAAGTGCCTCTACACCAATGCACGCAGCATGGGCAACAAGCAGGAGGCGTTGGAAGCCATTGTACATCAGGAAAACTATGATATAGTTGCCATCACAGAAACGTGGTGGGATGACTCGCACAACTGGAGTGCGGCGATGGATGGCTATAAACTCTTCAGGAGGGATAGGCGAGGCACGAGAGGTGGTGGGGTAGCCCTATACGTCAGGGAGTGTCTAGGTAGTTTAGAGCTCGATGATGGTGATGATAGGGTGGAGTGTCTATGGGTAAGAATCAGGGGGAAGGCCAACAAGGCAGATATTGTGGTGGGAGTCTGTTATAGACCCCCCCAACCAGGATGAGGAGACAGATGAACTATTCTATAAGCAGCTGGGAGAAGCCTCACGATCGCTAGCCCTTGTTCTTGTGGGGGACTTCAACCTGCCGGATGTCTGCTGGAAATACAATACAGCAGAGAGGAAACAGTCTAGGAGGTTCCTGGAGCGTGTGGCAGATCACTTCCTGACACAGCTGGTGAGGGAGCCAACGAGGGAAGGTGCCCCGCTGGACCTCTTGTTCACCAACAGAGAAGGACTTGTGAGCCATGTGATGGTTGGAGGCTGTCTTGGGCAGAGTGATCACGAAATGATAGAGGTTTTGATACGTGGAGAAGCGGCGAGGGGGATCAGCAAAACTGCCACCTTAGACTTCCGGAGGGCAGCCTTCGGCCTGTTTAGGAGACTGGTCGAGAGAGTCCCCTGGGAGGCAGCCCTAATGGGCAAAGGAGTCCAGGGAGGCTGGACATTCTGTAAGGAGGAAGTCCTAAAGGCACAAGAGCAGGCTGTCCCCAGGTGCCGAAAGACGAGCCGGCGGGGAAGAAGACCGGCCTGGCTGAACAGAGAGCTCTGGCTCGAACTCAGGAAAAAGAGGAGAGTCTACGACCTCTGGAAGAAGGGGCGGGCAGCTCAGGAGGACTACAAAGGTGTAGCGAGGCTGTGCAGGGAGAACATTAGAAGGGCCAAAGCCAAGCTAGAGCTCAATCTGGCTACCTCCATAAAAGACAACAAAAAACACTTCTTCAAATACATGAGCAGCAAAAGGAGAGCTAAGGAGAATCTCCAGCCTCTAGTAGATGGGGGAGGGAACACAGTGACCAAGGATGAGGAAAAGGCTGAGGTACTTAATGACTTCTTTGCCTCAGTCTTTAATAGCAGGGCCAATTGTTCCCTGGGTACCCAGCCCCCCGAGTTGGAAGATGGGGACAGGGACCAGAATGGAGCCCCCATAATCCAGGGGGAAATGGTTAGTGACCTGCTGCACCACTTAGACACTCACAAGTCTATGGGTCCTGATGAGATCCACCCGAGAGTACTGAAGGAACTGGCAGAAGTGCTCACCAAGCCCCTTTCCATCATTTACCAGCAGTCCTGGCTAACTGGGGAGGTCCCTGCTGACTGGAGATTAGCAAATGTGACACCCATCTACAAGAATGGCTGGAAGGAGGACCCGGGGAACTACAGGCCTGTCAGCCTGACCTCGGTGCCAGGGAAGCTGATGGAGCAGATCATCCTGAGTGCCATCACACGGCATGTAGAGAATAACCAAGGGATCAAGCCCAGCCAGCATGGGTTCAGGAAAGGCAGGTCCTGCTTGACCAACCTGATCTCCTTCTACGACAAGGTGACCCGCCTAGTGGATGAGGGAAAGGCTGTGGATGTTGTCTATCTAGACTTCAGTAAAGCCTTTGACACGGTTTCCCACAGCATTCTCCTGGAGAAACTGGCTGCTCATGGCTTGGACGGGTGTACTCTTCGCTGGGTAAAGAACTGGCTGGACGGCCGGGCCCAAGGAGTGATGGTGAATGGAGTTTACTCCAGTTGGCGGCCGGTCACAAGCGGTGTTCCCCAGGGCTCTGTGTTGGGGCCAGTTCTGTTTAACATCTTTATCAATGATCTGGACGAGGGGATCGAGTGCACCCTCAGTCAGTTTGCAGATGACACCGAGTTGTGTGGGAGTGTTGATTTGCTTGAGGGTAGGAAGGCTCTGCAGAGGGACCTGGACAGGCTGGATCGATGGGCCGAGGTCAATTGTATGAGGTTCAACAAGGCCAAGTGTCGGGTCCTGCACTTGGGCCACAGCAACCCCATGCAACGCTACAGGCTTGGGGAAGAGTGGCTGGAAAGCTGCCAGGCAGAGAAGGACCTGGGGGTGTTGGTTGGCAGCTGCCTGAATATGAGCCAGCAGTGTGCCCAGGTGGCCAAGAAAGCCAATGGCATCCTGGCTTGTATCAGAGATAGCGTGGCCAGCAGGACTAGGGCAGTGATCGTGCCCCTGTACTCGGCCCTGGTGAGGCCGCACCTCGAATACTGTGTTCAGTTTTGGGCCCCCCACTCCAAGAGGGACATTGAGGTGCTGGAGCGTGTCCAGAGAAGGGCAACGAAGCTGGTGAAGGGTCTGGAGCACAAGTCTGATGAGGAGCGGCTGAGGGACCTGGGGTTGTTCAGCCTGGAGAAAAGGAGGCTGAGGGGAGACCTTATTGCTCTCTACAACTGCCTGAAAGGAGGCTGTAGAGAGGTGGTGGTCGGTCTCTTCTCCCAGGTAATAAGTGACAGGACAAGAGGAAATGGCCTCAAGTTGCACTAGGGGAGGTTTAGACTGGATATTAGGAAATTTTACTTCACTGAAAGGGTTGTCAAGCATTGGAACAGGCTGCCCAGGGAAGTGGTTGAGTTGCCATCCCTGGAGGTATTTAAAAGATGTTTGGATGAGGTGCTTAGGGACAGGGTGTAGTGGTGGTCTTGGTAGTGTTAGGTTTATGGTTGGACTCGATGATCTTAAAGGTCTTTTCCAACCTATACGATTCTGTGATTCTCTAATGAGAACTTTTCATTTTGCAGCTGGTGATGGTTGCCTCTTGTCCTTTTGCTGTGCAGCTCTTGAAGAGTCTGCTTCTGTGTAACAGTCTTCAGTAGATGCCACTGTTAGCCTTTTCTTCTCTGGGCTAAAGAAACGCATTTCCCTTAGCTTCTTGTATGCCATGGACTCCAGCCCCCTAACTGTCTTACTGGACACTTTCAGTGTATTGTACTGTGCACGTACTATTGCTGTACTTGCTGCAGTTTGTTGCCATCTCTTTTTCCCTGGAGGGCCCGAACCTGGACATGGTATTCCAGATGCAGTCTCATGATTTCCTGAGCATTCATTTTATCCCATTGTCAAGGTCATTGATGAAGATTTTAAACAGGATTGGCCTTTACCAACCCCTGAAGAATACCACTTATAACCAGCTGCGACTTAGGCTATGAAATTAGACTTGAAGGCTTTATTTTAATGTGGTTTCTTACCAGTTTTTTTTCTTTCCTTTCCATAGTTTAAATTTGCAATTGTAATGATGGGCCGACACCAATATCTCAATGAAGATGAGTATGAAGTGAACTTGAAAGATTTTGAGCCCCAACCTGGTGAGTTGTTAGACAACCTGACTATTCTTTTGACCTGCTGAAGTTGCTCTGCCAGTTTTTATAACGTGATTATCCTTAAGTCAGGATGCAGAAAGTGATTGTTCTTTCTACATGAAATACATTATTTGTAGTAACTAAGCAAGTATTTATATACACTTGTGTGCACACTTAACAGTGTTAAGTGTATATGTTAGTCTGCGAATATGTATTTTCTAGGCACATAAATAACTAGTTAGTTTCCTTGTGAGTTAAAAGGTTGCATTTGAGTGACCAAATGGGTAAAATATCAGTGTAACATACCTAGGAAGAGAGTTACAATGTCAATTGCACCTTATCTGTATTGACTATGTGCTCCCTTCTACGTTTGATTCTCATGCTGTTATTGGAGTACACGCTCGTGATATTACTAAAAAATATTAAGGTGCATTCTCATAAGATTCTTCTTTTAAGTGTGCTGCAAAGAGGTATTTGAATTCTCATATTCATTGAAGACGCTTCTTGTTCGTTCTTGAATGAATCTGAAGAATCTAACAAGAATATTACATATGTGAATAGGATGCTGTTTAGATTTTCTTTTCCTAAGAGGTGATTCACCAAGCTACAAATGCAGCTCTGTTCTGAATTTGCCTGTGGATGGTCTACCGTCTTGTTTACTTGACTGATATTTAAAGCTCTGTTCTCTGAGGAATTTACACATAGGAGAAACCAGGAACTGCTGAAGCAGTTCCACCACAGTCATCTTTTGAGAGCTTCAGCTGGGAACGGCACCTTTGAATCTGCAGTCAGGGCTCTGTTGAAAGCCTTGAATTCATTGGGTTTTTTTCCCCTAGCTTAGCTGAGTGTTCCTTTTTGTGAGCTGCTCTGTCTGGTAGAAACGAGATTGAGGACAACTTGCTCTCTGCAGTTCTATTTTTCTGACAATTATGAGCTCTGTTTTTTGTTGGCAGGTTGTGCTGGGGCCAAACATTTTCTGATTTTTTTCAAGCTGTGTTCTAGATTTATGTAACAGTTGTAAAAGAAATCCTGTAACTGTCCATTTATTTCAAAACCCACCAAGAGTTAGACCAATACCATTAATGAGTACTTTGCAGGAACCTAGCAAAAAGCCCTCTCGTTGTGGTATGTTTCACAGCCAGGTTTATGGCTCATGGTTGTGAGTATGAGGGGACCTGCCAAAACTTTGAATGCCTGCATCTGCACAAGTCATCCATGAGCAGAGGAGCGTGTCACTGGAGAGGCCTCTTTTTTGGCACTAGTTGTGAGGGGTCTCTGGATGATGAACTCGGAGGTGGACATTTCTCCATGGACAGATAAACTCTCTCTTGTGTGCTCAGAGCAGGCAGGGTCCTGATTTTATTCTGAGAGTCATCTTTCTGGGGGCAGGAAGGGCAAGGCAATAGTCTGAAACGAACTGTCGGACTTTCTGAGCAAAACAGAGCCAGTCTTGCCAAAACAGCGCAAAAGACTAACCAGGTAACTAGGTCAAAAGTACAGAACGTGGCAGAAATTGGAAAAAGAAGAACTTGAACTGTTTGTAGGAGTTGTAGGGAATGTGAGATTAAAGGGTTTTAATTTGAGAGTTCACGGGAAGTTGCCACTTTGATAGAATTCATTCCCCTCTGAAATTTTCCTATGGGGTGATAGTATGATGCTCTAATGCCTTCTTATCTTTAGTATTTCAAGGTGTGGGCTCATGTGTTTCTAGAAATACCAAATTTTAACACGTGCTGGACTGATTGAACCAAAGCTTTGGCATTCTCTAATTTGTTTGATGTAGCTGATGTCAATAGTGTCCCTCTGCTTTTACAAAGATGCACTCTAGCAATGATTGTGCTGGCGCTAACGGTGTAGGACTTCATTTCTTTAAAAGAAATTCACATGATCTCAGCAAGATTGGCAGTTCTCTTCTATATTTGACATTGACCATTATGTCAAACAAAAAGACAAATAATTTTGATTGAAGAAAATATATCAAAAAATGCAGATGCAGGCAACCAACAAGGTCAAGTGTTTTATGCTTTAGTGGTTGCAGTTGATGGCTTTGAATGTAAGAGTGTGCTTTTCTTGCTGGGGGGCTATTTAGTTTCTGCCTTTATCATTTCACTTCAAAGAACATTTGCTCTGTATTGAGGACATCTTAAAAGAGAGTTTCCCCCATTTGCAAGAAGTATGTGGACTGTGGTTTTTCATGAAAACTAGCAGTAGATAAAACCATATTGGATTTAACAAGTGAAAAAAATCTGTATGGTTTCTTCACAATCTAAATATGACTAAATTTTTTTTCCTCGGAAAATAAGGAAGAGGTCAGTTACATGATTTCTTAATTAACTGATTATTTGCGTTTTACACGTAGTTAACATATCACCTGGTTTAAGTGGGAATATAAGAATAGCTTAACAGAGCAGAGGTAACTTATAATATGGCAAATACTATAGGTTGTCAGATGGTGGACGCCTTCCTGTTTCAAACAGGCTCAGCACTTGTGTGAAAGCTGGCACTTTGATGTGCCTGTGGCCATAAATTATAACAGTAGTTTTCATACTTTAGTACACACTTCACGGCTGTAAACTCCTGTAAGTGACTGAAGAGGAGAAAAACCAGCTCCTGATCCAGAAACAGCTGTAAAATGTACTATTGGAAGGAAAGCAGCAGTCAGGAAAGCCGCTGGTTGGCTGTGGACTGTCGGACTCTTCTGCAGTCCTCTTCCGTACCCTGTGATTCCTAGCAAACTGTGACCAGGGCACACAGGATTAGTTTGTGTAAAGGAAACTTTCCAATTTAGTCTTAAAACTTCATTATTTTTTTTTCTCTTTTTCTTTTCTAGGCAACATGTCTCATCCAAGGCCATGGCTAGGGCTTGACCATTTCAATAAAGCCCCAAAGAGAAGTCGCTACACTTACCTTGAAAAAGCTATTAAAATCCATAACTGACTTACTTAACCAGATTGTCAAGGCAAGGGACAAAAATAAGTGTGTGTGTGCACCTTTTTAACAACTGTAGAACTTTGGTACACGTGCACTATATCTGAAGTCTTCAGCAAGAGGATTTGCTGCTGATGTTAATTTTATTTTGTTGAGGCTGTTCAGTTTGGCTTCTCTGTATCTATTGACTGCCCTTTTTGAGCAAAATGAAGGTGTTTTTATAAAGCTTGGATGCCAATGAGAGTTATTTTATGGTAAACGTAATGCAAGGCAATTGTCAGCATAATGAGGGAAGAGTTTAGTAGAACAGTTGACATTGGCAAAATATTTGTCTGTAGTACGTTTATAGATGGCATAAGCTGGCTGGCTGCCCTTCCCGGTATGGTGTTCACCATCACTGCAGCTAGTAAGTCTTATGTTTAGACTCACATCAGATTTATTTCCTTCAGTTATACTTTAAATGACATTTTTGTGCATTTGTAAATGCAAAAAACTCACATCATCAATAAATAGCAATCTCTACTTCATTGTGTACATTGTTGGCACTTATTCGGGATTTTTGTCTCCTCCAGCTGCATAGAATCTTTTTAATAAACTAGTTTTCATTTAATTTAGTCACTACTTTGCATCCCGTTTTGCCAAATGGATGCCCTGAGTCCTAAAAAAAGATAATTTGGGTCTTTTTATTAAATTTTCAGCCATTGATAAATACCGTTGTGATTTATTATGCCATCTCCTGGCAAATAGAATGACACTCAAAAGTTGGCAAAAGCAGGTGAAAGGATTATAAATATCATTAATTTAGTTAATATGGGAAGAGATGGGGGAAACACAAGAAATAGCCTTTTAGCACAGAGGGCATGCTCACTAGTGTTTAGTAAGCTGTTGACTTTGTATAAAAAAGGAGGAAAAAAACAGAAAAAAGAAAAAAAGAAAAAATGAAATTGTATATTTAATGAATGAACATGTACAATTTAACACTTGGAGGTTAATTTTGTTGGGTGAGTCTGCAAGTGAATTTCACTGATGTTGATATTCATTGTGTGTAGTTTTATTTCAGTCCCCAGACTGCTTCCTTTTATTTTGGAGCTAATGCCAGCCGCGTGTCTAGTTTTGAGTGCAGTAAAGATAGAATCAGCAATTCACACTTAATTTTACATTCTTTTCCAGTATTTTATTTTGTTTCTGTAGCCGCAGTGTACAACAACTCTTCCTGTATATTGCCTTTTTTTGCTGGAAAATGTTGTATGTTGAATAAAATTTTCTATAAAATTTTTCTTCGGTGAGTGATGACATGGACATTGAAGAAGATTTCTCCTCTCCTTGGAAATAGAGTTTTGGGAAATGTTTTCATTTGTGAGGTTTTGCTAAAGGTGTGGGCTTTTTTTTAAATATTGACAATTGTATAACCCTCGTATTGGTCGTTTTGGGGAAAATTTGTGGGGTTTTCTGTTCAATTGTTTGGGGTTTTGGACTTTTTTGGTTTTTGGTTTTGTTTTTGTTTTTCACCTCCTAACTAGTTACATTTGAGCTTAACAAATAAAAGGTTTTCCAGGAAGGAGCCATGTACATTTAAGACAAATGGAAAAATTATTTTACTAGTTTGTTTGTAAAGCTTGTAGTAGAGTCTTTGTGGTAGACTTGACTGTCTGCCTGTACAAAATTTTGTGGTCCAGATTCTCAAGTCTAATATTATAAATGGTGTAAAGTGAAATCTGGAGTCTCTAAAGGTAAGCTCTCCTAATAGAGTAATAGGTTCCCATCGTAATGTGTTCCCTGTATTCATAATCAAAACAAAGTGCTTAGAAGCTTCCCTTTCTCAGACCTATGAATAAACATTTAGTAGGGGTTGTGCACATGTGATGGCCTTTATACTTTTTTTCTGAGATGGATGCTGGTGGTTACTGAAAACACCAGCAAGTATTTTTAAATTAAATTTTAAGATCTATTTCATTCTTTTAGCTTTAAAATGAATTAATCGCTCGAGTTTTAGGTATGTTTGGATTTCTTTTTAATTTATATCTTGCAGGGCTTTTAACTGTCTCTTACTTCCAATCAAGGCAAACTAGTTGTTTACTTTTTCTTTTTTTTTTTTTTGTCATCTGAGTGCGTAGGTTCCGGGTAGAGGGAAGTGCTTAAATGGCATGCCTTAAGTGGATGAAGTTTTCCTTTTATTTGTATTTGCATCGAACTGGTGAGAATTACAGCACCATCCAAGTGGTGTTTTTACTAGTACGTGGATTGTCTCTACAGGCTTTCAGTAAATGTCAGGATTTGTATTCAAAGTATTTCTGTAAAATCAGAGACTCTGGTCAGCAGTAGTAAGCCCTGATTATATTTTGTGAATTTAATGTTATGGTAGACTGATACAAAATTGAGCTTGTATCTGAATGTTACTAAGTTTTCACATTAATTTATGGGATGTTGGCAGCTTTTGGAGAATATCTTAAGAAATCACAATACTTCCTATTTCAGAAGAAAATATTGCTAACGAAGTAAATTTTGGGTGCCTTTTGATTTTTAGATGACTAGTCTTTACATGCTTCAGTATTTGTGCTATTCCCACACTAGTTTTGAAAAGACAATACTTTAAGGCATTCCGTATGCACTGTTTTCAGTAACTGAAGTTTTTTATGAATTTTTTTTGTGGAGCACAATTAACTTGTTATTCAAATGTGGAAACACACACCTATGAAGAGGAAGACAGGAGGTTTTCTCAGGTGCAGTATCTTTGTTTAGTTCATTCTAAAAATTTACAAGAATACGGTCTTCAAAATTACAGTGCTTTCCATTCCTTGCTCTGATTTTGGAATTATCTGGATAATAGACAGTGAATGCATTAAATTAAGCTAATGATAATGTAAGTGTTAAGCAATAAGGCTGTAATTTCTTGGTACACAGGATCAGAGCAACATGATGTTAATGGCCCGTCTGAATTCTCCCTACAAAAATAGCAAGTGTTGTTCCTGTAGATTTACATAGTGCCTTTTATCCTAAAGGAGTCCAAAGCATTCTGTGAAATCTAGGCAAATCACACCAGTGAAATAGTTGCCGACCAGAGAGTGACAGCCAACAAAAACACCCTTTATAGAAGAAGGCTTGCTTAGCAACACCAGGACAAATCTGTGGTGCCGCAAGACGTGTCGGAGGGATCGGGCCGATGTCATACCGCAGGATGTGCAGAGCGTGCAGTGCCTCCCGCGTACTGGATCTACCTCAGCTGCTGCCCCTCCGGAGCTGGCACGCCAGCATCCCGCCCCGGCCTCCCGCTCGAGCTTGGACCAGCCTGTCCTGCGGGCTCTCTGCTGGCTGCAGGCGTCCGTGCCCAGATCTAAGCTACGCCGTGTTTTTGCTATTTAATATCCTTTGTGAGAAATCGTTTTCTGTAGGAACTGTATATAATGTAAATAAAATAGACTAGGATAAACACTGGATTGGTGTCCTGTCCCTTCATTTTAGAAAAGGTTGGGAGCGAAAGCTAATGGGTTGCTCAGAAGTCAGGGTGATTTTGGTTAGATGGAAGAGAGAAATTTTGCAAAATTCAGCCAAATCGTGTGTCAAGAATGACATTCATAAGGTAGGGAGAGCTGGTCAGAAGGTAAATCCTGACTTCTGTGGCAACTTCCAGGCTTTTAACTCTTCTTGTTTATTCTCAGAGGAACTAAACCAGCATTTGGATTTTGAGGCGGGGAGTATCAGTGTTTGGTGCATGGGCGGTGCGGCATCATTTATTGTGGGGTTTTAAACCAGCCTGGTCTTTAGGGTCAGAAAAAGGGGAAAATGTTCACGTGTGATATGCCTGAATCTGGCTTCAAATCTGACCTCAACTTAATTTCTGTCCCAGGTGATGTTGAAGTTAGTTGCCTACCAAGCAGGGCAGGAAATTAAATTTGCGAACCACCAGGCTGTAGCTGGAAGCCTTTATTTTTTACTGAATACTTGTGTGAACTATTGTGCCTCCAAATATTGGTGTGAAAATGTTCTAACTACTTCTGTTGAATGTGTTCTGCACATCTTCAATCGTATATATAATTTCTTTGTTAGGTATATATTCATGTGGTTTTTCTTGTGCACCTTTCCTCCTAAATGTTATCCAGCTTGATGTGTTATTTACTACTACTTCAAAGCAAAGCTTGCTGTTTCACGGCCAGATTTTAAAATGGAGAAAAATCCTAACATTTTAAAAAAATGTGTGAAACGGTACAAAACCTCTTGGGCTGACATCAACTTGGCTGCTTGTGGATTCAGTCTTGGTGGTGTTATTTTCCCATTAGGTCAACGCAGGTTGGGTCGCCAGAGGATGGAGAGTTACTGACCTTGTTACGGCGTGAAAGCTGGGGCAGCTGCTCGGGGAATTGCCTGCCTTGCACCACGGGGTTGAGAAGGCTGGGAGGTGTTGGCTCTGGGCTTCACACAGGGCCACGGAGTCATCGTAAAAGCTCCTTTATAGAAATACCTCACTTGAGATTGCACTAAGCCTGTACTCTTAGAGGTTGTGAGTGTCTAAATATGTAAAATATAAAAATAATTCCAATACAGACGATGGATGGTTTGTGTCCAAGTGGCTTGCTTTGACCACCTGCTGTGCGTAGGTCCTGAGGAAGGCCAGTGAGAGGGCTTGTTACCTGGGATCCTTCTGGCACTGGGTCCCAGTTGAGGCTCGGGGGTGCTCGTCAGCATCGGTTTGGGCATTATAGCTGAAGGTCTGTGGAAGGCTGCTTCACACTGTGCTTGCTCTAAAACCAGTTTCTGCTTTGCTACTAGCAACGGCTTTCTTCAGCAGTATCTCTCGGTTTTGCTGTTCCCATCTTCCGCAGGGCAAGGTGTCTTTTTCAGTTTGTGGTGTCTACCGCGCTGGAAGGTCAGCCTGCTGCTCCAGCGCAAACATGATCTAGCTCTGTGCATTGGTTTGATTTGCCTGGAAAATAGTTGCTTTTAACGGTTTTTACTGACATGGAAGCAAGTGTACTTTTTTCACATCTTGTAGTCTAAAGACTGCATTTCTTGTAATTCTTGAAGCAAAAGACCATGCGCGCGTCCAGCCTCGTTTAGCTAAGCCCTTTTAAAATGTGCTCCTAGCTAAACAGACGCATCTGTAACACGGACGAGCTCCGGGCAGTTTAAGATGACTGGGCAGCGGGGAATGCCGTTCCTGGAACTCCGAGCCCACGGCGTTCAACGCCCCCGCCCCGCCCTCTCGGGAGCCGCGGCCGCGCTGGCCCCAGAGCCACCCGCCGGAGGCCGCCGGCCCTGCGGGGCGGCGGGAAGGGCGCGTGCTGGCCGCCTCAGCCGCCTGGCCCAGCCCCGCCCCGCTGAGGAGGAGGTGCCGCGGCCGGGAGGGGCTCGGTCCGTTTCACTACTGAACGTTCCGACTGGTCACGGTTTTGTGTAAAAACTGTAGGAAAGGGGACGGGCGATCGGTGTGTTGCTTCAGAGGGAGGGCTAGTAACGGCTCCGGGCCCTGTGCCGCTCGCTGTGGTGGGCCCCTTGCTAGAGCGGCTCGGGCCGGATCCGGCAGCGCGGACGGTCCCCGGCCCCCTCGGGCCTGCGGCCGCGCCGGCTCTGGCCGTGCAACCGGCAGAGTCCGCCCGGTTCTCCGGTGTCTTCCCGTGGCGTTCGGTGAGGAAGTTCCTTGTGCGCGCCCGGGGCAGCAACGCGGGGTACGCGGAACCGGGGAGCCCTCCTGCGGCAAATGCTGGCCTCGGGAGGATCTCCAGCATTCTGGAGTCGCTATTGCTAAATAGCTGTTTAGGGACACGCTCTTCTTTTCATGGCTTAAATTGACCACACAGCTACAACAAAGAGTTCCGTCAAACTTCATGCCAGGCTAAGTGGGAACTTTTAAAAGTTCTTTTAACTGCGTAGTATCTACAGATGCTGCAGAGCATGGGCAGGTACCTACGGCACAGTAACATGCAATGGTAGGGGAGCAGCCCGAGTTCTGCGTGCCACGCATCCCACTTGCCTGCAATAATTATGGTACTAACATGAAAATATTTATGATGCTAAAACATTGAAATACAAGGTTTTCTTCTATTCTTCTGATTAACTTTCCAGCCAGCAATAAACAGCAGCAGCTGCTGCTGCTGTCAGTGTTGAGCAGGGTCTAGGCACCTTCTGGGCAAGTAATTACGGAGATTTGATTTTACAAGATAAGTGACTTTGGATGAGAACTGTAAAAGTTCTCTATAAAGTGTAAAGTCTAGTAAGTCCTTGTTTGGGAGATGATGCACTGCAGTGGGAAGACAGAGAGGTAAAATGAGGGCCTTGTGTTGTGGTTTCGGTGACTTTTTTTCAAGCTGTGCTTGCTGATTTTTATTCTTTATGTGTTTACCTTTTGGTTCTTGGTTTGTTAATGTAAATGGGGTGTCCCAGTCTGACGTGCAACTCTGCTCTGGGTGCAACGGGTCATGGAAGCAATGCAGACAGGAGATGTTTTGCCAGTATTGCTAACAATAACAAGTTTATTTTCTTACCTCATATATAAGTAAAGACAGTCTCATATATTAGTGTTTGATTAATAAATAATCAGCTACACTGTACCACCCACAGCCCTGCAGGGGTAGGTCCCATACGAAGAAAAGCAGAGAGAAATGAAATCCCGACCAGTCAGTTCCAGTGCATAGAAGGTAAGTGCTTCTCTAAAATGTACATGTCCAAACCTCTCGGTTACTGCTGGGTTGAAAAGTCCAGAAGAGTCTGTGTCCCAGCTGGGTTGGAGATTTGAGAGGAGGAGGAGGAGGAGGAGGAGGAGTAGTGCTGAAGTACTCACTAGCTGGTCACTTCACAGCTCAGGTCAAAGATTCAAATGGAGCATAAATTCAAGTGATGCTGTAAATTAGTCTTCAAGGCTTTTTGTTGTAAAGTCAGTCCAACCACGTGATGGTAAACTCCAGATGGATTCACCAGCAAGGGAGCTGCAGAACCGAAGCCTACTCCTACATGTTTCCTAGCAGTAGTTTTATGTGTAAAATTTTATGCCATTAGGAAACAGAGACTTGACATCATCTGGTTGCGTAAACTGTTTCTATAGTCTTTTGTATCTATAAATATGAAATTGGCAGCATGGGCAGGAATGGTCAGCGTCCTTGAAGATCCTCATGAAGAAAGGTATGAAGCAGCATCCAAAACAGCACCTACAGCCAAAGAGGAGATGGACATGCATGGAATGATTTACTGACTTTTTGTGCTGCTGGCTACATCTGTGCTTTTGCTCTGCCTTATTCTGTCTGCCTTTTCACTGCAGGAATCCCCTTTCTTTCCAAAGTCTCTTAATGTTTTAAAGTATCCTCCAAAAAAACTAATCATCTTCACTGCTAACATCCTATGCGTTAGTCTGATTCTGAGCCTGATTCTAAATTACAGTAGGGAAGTAGACAATGTTGTACTACTTTTTGCTTGTCTTATGAAAAGTAATAACATAGTTAAATTTAGCAAGTTTGCATCCCCTGTAGCCATGATGACTGGATCTAGAATGGACAGAATGATGTCTTACCAAGTAGGGAAGGGCAAACTGTCTGTATAAGCACTAGCTAGAACTTTTATTTTTTAATGACTTTTTTTTTAACCTTCTGCTATGAAGAATCTTCAGAGTATACATGAAAGCTTACCCAACCATACACAAGCTGGTGCACAGAAGGTAAGACAGTCTGCCCAGTCTGTAGGTGACCTGTGTGGTGATGTGCTGGCGGCAGGAAGGGCATATTGTGGATGTTGGTTTGCTTGAGAAGATTCCTGCTACGATGATCGGAGGCTGAGACACCAAGTAAACTGAGTTCAAGAGAAAATGAGAAGCAGCAAAATTAGAAGCACAGGAAATCTTTTACAAGTTACAAAGTCTTAATTGGAGAATGCAGGTTCTTAACACGACTGATCTAGAGGCACATATGTTACTGTTATGATTTCAAGTATATTCATAAGAACCACTATACTGCTTGTTCTGTGTATCCCAATATGTTGCTCCTACCAGCAGGCAGTATTTACTCTAAGGACGCATACAGGGTGTTGCCTATGGGATAATCCCCATAGTCAGGCAGTCTCCACCACCCACTGGTGGATGTACTCTTATATTGAGAATTTATCTTCTGATATTTAAAATAATGTGAAAATGCATGTTCTCCCTCAAGAAGAGATTTGAAGGGTATAGAGGAGCTTTCTGGATCAACTTTTCAGTAGTCATAAGAAATTCATCAAAGTAGATGAATCAGTCAGATGCTGGTGCTGTCCCCAGTTAGTAAAGTCTCTAGCTTCCCTCATGTTTTTTTCAGTCTGGACCTGGCTTCATCATACTCCTTGAGGGGCATGCCCCTTGTAGGTACGTGAAGGGTATTTTTTCAGAAATGTTTTCGATGAAAAATACCATTTTAAGCATCCTAAAACAAGTTTAGGGTACATTCACATTGTAGCCTGAAGCAAAACTTCAGGAGTGGGAAGGTACTGTCTGTTAGATAGGATGTAGCATATTTGAGTTTAATTGCCTTGTGGTCTTAAGGATTTTTAAAAATGTATGTGTGTCTTTCCCTCCTGTAAGAGATGTTATTTGACTGTTCTCTGAAGCCTTTCCTCAGTGTCTCCTCTGAGCTTCTCCACTTCCATAAAGGTGACTAGAACAGGAACAACAAAATACACTGGACTTAAAATGATTTGTTCTGGAAGTCCTAGCTCCTAGCTGTTTTTTAAAAAATGGGTGCTTCTGTAGATTGGCTAATGCTGCAAAAACGAGCCTGAGTCTCTCATCTTAGTTTATCTTCCAACATTTCTAGGGAAATTTTCCAGCCTCTTAGATTGTGATTGGGTCAGAAAACTCCATCTTCTCTGTTGATGTTAAAACTAAAACCATTTCACTTTCGTTAGCATGTAGAACCATGAACATTGTCAGAAATGCAGTCCCTGGGCACTTACCTGGTTGCTCAACAGTGGCTGTTTCTCGGCAGGAGTAAGGTGGGGGAGAAGGATACTCATAACCCCCTATGCAAAGAAAAACAGGGCAAAATGTAAAAATGCATACAGCTTATGCCTTCTGAAAGCCCCGTTTGGAGTCTGACGAGAAGCTGCATGGGGAGGTGCCTCGCAGGGGAGGCCTGACGTGGCTCAGTGAAGTACAAGACAGGGAAAAAATGCTACTGAATTGATTCATGGATTTTTAAAGCCAAAAGGGCCCACAGTGACTAGCTAGTCTCACTTTCTATGTAACATAAGCCAAGAAACCAAATTGTTTTTTCAACACAAAGGCAGTAACTGCATCTATTCCAGCATAACACTGGAATGATACTTGGTCTTAATTTAAGGACTCTATTGGATAAAGGATGCACAGTACCTCTTAACTAGTTTCAGTGATTACTACCCTTACTATTAGCATTTAGAGCCTTTTTTCTAGTTTGAATTTTATCTGCCCTCAGCTTCCAGCCAAGTAATTTCATCATACCCTTTGTTCTAGAAAAAAGTTAAAGATCTTTTTCTTGTTGTTGTGGGTAAAGGGAGAAGGGAAGCTGGTGACTAAGACACCTTGTGATTTTTTAGTTCTTTTACTAATCTTACAAATTAAGAATGCAATCAGCCTACCTGAGCATGAAATAAATGAATGTATAAAAAAATACATTCATGAGTACATTCAAAATAAATTCATGTGTCAAACTTTACAGCCAGCTAGCATGGATGTGGTATCAAACTACCAGACTGGTCCGCAGCAGGAGGATAGTCCTTATGAGAAGTCTTGCTTGGTCAAGCCCGCACAGCATCAGAGAAGCCCTCACGCCCAAGCAGAGCAGCCCTGATGTGGGAGTCCAGCCTCCGCCGTTGAGCCTTTCAGAAACAATGTGAGTCCAGCCAGGGAATAAGCCCACAGGGATACAAAATGGGGTACAAAACTGGAATTTTCCAGAGTGAGACACAATACAGTGGCAAAGTTGAAAAAATGTTAGCAATGTTTCCTTGAATGACTTCCCAGAAGTGGTAGAGATTTGCAACGGTATTTGGGTTTAATGGTGGTGGTGGTGGGGTGTTTAGGGTTTGGTGGGGTTTTTTTGGAGGGGGGTTATTTGTGGAAAAAGAAATTTGTAAAAAATTAAAAAGTAAAGAATTTCCTTCCGATCTAGAAAAGGAATGTACTTAGTACAAGTGAGTTATCACTCGATGTGCTTTTGTGAAGGACCTGCTTCCTGTGCAAGGACAAGACACTACAGCTCAGTGTTAGATGTGTTGAGTGCCTATCCCTTGGCTGAGTAAGCTCACAAGTGAGACTTTTTCTCCCCAGCCTCTTGCAAACTCTTCTGAGTTTAGAAAGAGGCCAGAGAGGTCTTTGAAGACAAAAATATTTACAGAGCGAGCTGATCAGAGTAAAATGCTGTGAAAATGAGTCAAGTTTAGAGGGCCAGTACTGACACATCTAGCCTTATTAGTCACCTTCCAACGTCCCATTCTGGTTTGTTGCTCCAGTCCTGTGTGGTGAATGCAATTTCCTCAATAGCAGGAAGGTAACAAAGGTAAAATCACTGATATCTCAGTGTGTCTTTCAATGAGCGTGGGCTCAAACAGGCAGAAGACAAAGGAGTGTTGTGAGATACTTGTGTAGGTGTGCGAGCAATGCCTAGTTTCAGAGGGAAAAGCCAACCCAGCAGAGCAGCAGCTGTTGGTGCCCGCTTGCAGTCGTTGAGCTGAGTTGTCAGCACTTCAGTCATGATGTTTCCCCATGAGACAGCAATGGGGAGGGGTTGTTCGTCCCTATAGAACCTGGCTGCAGCACTGACTCATCTAGGGAGGGCAGCTCCGGGCAGCAGGAGCATTTGGGAAAAGACCAGTCCTCCAGAAAACTAGATTACAATTTAAGCAAGACATAGCCCGTCCATGTACAAAGTTTGCTGGCTGAACATTTGCTCGTTAGGAATATTAAATTATTGTAGAGATGATACAACTACAATTCCTTTTCCAATAAAGCATGTGTTGTTTGAAAAATTATTAACTAACCCAACAAAAATATTTTTTGCCATTTTAAGTGATGTTTCTGTTAGGAGATCCTACCAGCCTGCCTACCCCAACCCTGGATTTTGTATGCTGGCACAGGCGCTTTCTAAACCCATCATGGCCTGGCAAAGCTGGGCCCCTTATGAGCTGGCTCGGTACGCTCTGGAAACCAGCTATGAATGTTTGCCGCACAACCACCAAGAGGGTGCTCTTCCCAAACCCCTCCCAGGGAAGCCTGCTTACCCTCCTGGCTGCAGTACTCTGGTGCAGAGGGTTCTTGCATGTAGGGTTCACGATGTGGTTCATACATAATCATGGGAATTTCCACACATCTCTTCTCACTAGCCATTGCCGCAGTTCACCTGCCAAAAGTAGTGCAAAAACCTCCTGTAAGTGACGTTCAGTGCCCTGTATTTGTCAATGCCTGCTTCTGTAATTTCTAGTTCTCACACTCAGATTTTACTTAGAGGAAAATTAGCAGTTCTCGTATTCTGGCTTTTTTATAGACTGAAGTGCGGTCAGTTCCTGTTACACTTCATGACGAGGAAGATGGGAAGGGAGAGCAGAAAATACTATATTTACATATTTCTTTGTGCTGGAAAGCTAAAAATGTTCCCCCAGAAAACACGCTCTTCTAAGTGTGTAAACTCGTGACTGAAAGTGTGACCTTTGCAGAAAAGTTAACCTAATTTTTTTCTATGGATTGTCAAAATAATTAAGGAGGGGAAGAGCACACTTTGGAGCACCTGTGAAAAACTTTCATGTGTCATTAAGTCAGAGCCTGCAACAATGCAACCAGTGGCAATTCGGGTCTGTCTTTCGTCTGGTTATTGTGCAACCTTATCATCGTTACTGTGACCAGTTTTGTACTGTGAAACTATTGTCTCATCACACTAGTGTGACAGGCTTTTGTTGGGCAAGATCATGATTAAATATGACTGCACTGCCTGAGGCTCTGAACAAGATCAGGCCACAAAATATGTGTGTTTTGCAGGTGTTAGCAGGAACTGTTCCTCGCAATAAAGGAGAGTGGGAGGAAGAGGACACAGCTGGAGATGTGTGTTTGTATTACTGTAAATGGAATGGTGTTAATTATTCCTAGCTGTCCCTTGAACCAGTATTAACTGGTTGATTTCTTACTAACATTAACTATAGGAGTCCTTTGCAGAAGAAAGTTACAGCCTTTTGTGGGGGTCAGCAAGGATAAGCAAATAGAAACTGAGAAATATAACGTTTAGCAAGTCGGCAGAAGCTGCCTGAATATGTGAGGTCAAGCTGGAGTAGGATAGAAATTGCTGAACAAGGCAAGATGGTCTCAACAGATCTGTCTTCAAGGTGTGTTGGAGAGCAATATGTATGGGGGAGGCCAACAGAGGGGGGATTAGTAGTGCTGAGATAAAGCATCAGTCCTTTTAGGGAGGAAGACAACAAGGAATTTGAAAATATCACTAGGGAAGAAATGATGTAATTTTCATAAATCTGGATGAACGGGAAGTGATATGGAAAATGGTAGCAGAATGAATAATAAAGGGAATAGGTAGGATGGCGTGGAGAAAAAAATCAGAAATACAGCATTGGCCTTGTTAAGGCCAAAGATGCTGGAGAAAATTGCTAATATATGGGTTGGAGAGGAGGGATGGGGAAAGGTATGTCTCCATATACTTGTTATAAAGAAGCTAAAACAGGTGACTAGGAATGTCAGAGGTATTAATAGGCCATTGTCAAACCTTCATGAGGATCCCACTGAGAAGAAAAAAGAAAAGCTGAGAATCAAGAGAACTTGGATAAGATGAAGCTATGAGAGCTAAGGGAGAGTAATGATCTACAGAGAAGAAAGACAGTCTGTCAGTAGTAATTGTGGGTTCAGGAGTGTGATGATAGACAATATTGCATTAGCCAATGTTGACCAAGGGCTGTTTCCTTGGGACAAGGATCAGTGGGCAAAATTATAGGGAGTCTCTTCAAGTTTTTGGCTTATTGCTGTCTTGGTACTTAAACACTGTACACTAAATACTGGGTGGTGTCAGTTTGGGTGACATTTCTGCTGAATTCATCTCACTGTGAAACAGGAAAAAGAGGAAAGGGCTTTTGAATTTCATCCAGTGACTATAGGCCCAGGCAAAAGGCCTGTCATGAGGCACAAAGTAGGAGGGAATAATAATGGTTAGCATAGAGAGAGCGTTGCAAGTTAACAGCTGAACGCAAGCAAACACTGACTAATCCTTGCTCCACCCGGTGAAGTATTAGTATAATATCACCAGTTAAATGCATAGGACAAGAGATGCAGAAGTGAATCGGTGGCAGAGCCAGGAATAGTGTGGGAGTCCCACTGGATGCCAGGTTTGCGTTTGATCTGCTAGAGCCGTCGAGCACAGAAGCTGTGGGCTGCAGGCTGTTGATAAAGTTGGTGCCCTGAATTTGCTCGCTTTCAGTGTCTTATGTGCTTCTAATACTGCTGCCACTAGCTCTTGTGTGTTGTGACAGAGGACCTGCCCCAGAGCAGATGACCTGGGAGAACTGGATGGGCAGCTGGGCCTCAGCTTCTGCAGGAGCTTCTTCAGCCTACCTGGGAGAAAGTACCAGGGGGTTAGATGCCCTCTGGGACTGAATGCTGCAAGTCCAGAGGACCAGGAAAGGCATTCTCTAGGGTGTTTTATGCAACTCAATAGACCCTTTCATTTGGCATATAAGTGGTTACTCTCAGTTCTTGGTTGCAACTGTGCCTGTGATGCCTGAGAACTCGTTGGGGCTGTGACCCCCAAGCCTGTAAGTGTTATTGCCATAGATTAGAGCTAGAGACTTTCCTCTCCTCTCTCAGATGCGATCATCTGCTGGAGAGGAAGGTATGGGAGAGCACAGACAGTGTTAGTAGCCCTGTAGGAAAAAGTCATAAGGAGAAATATCAGGCAGCAGTTCCTGAAGAGTAGAAAAATGTCCTATAAACTCCCATCCAGAAACCAGTAACATGTAGGAGGCCCATGCTTAATAGCGAGGGAAGTGATGTAAGTTGTCTTCTCTGCAGTCACACTGAGCAAATGGAGCTCTCTGCAAAGGCAGAGCAGACCCTTGTGCACTCCTGAAGTGGGCGCTTGGTTTATCTGAAGTGCTCAAGATTGACTCAAGCAACTGCAAACTGCTTGATCTGCAGGCAGAAATGTATAGTCCCAGGGACCACCGAAACAAATCTGTGCCTTCTCTCCTCTGAAGTCTCGGTCTCTTCTATATATGGGAATAATTGGTTTGCGCTGGAAAATAAAGCTCATTTTAAGTCCTGTGCAAATTAGTATTATTAAAAAAAAAAAAGGCAAATCACATCCTGAGGCATATACACAGAGCCACTTTAAGGAAAGGAAGATGGAAATGATAAAGCCTTTATGTTCCCAGAAGGGCATATCCTAGGGGAGAATGGGCAACGGCAGTTTCCAGCATCTTCCTCTGGATTTGCTCCAGGCACTTGTGTTCTGGTCTGAAGAACAGTCGTCATGCAGCCAAGCAAAGCTGCTGAACTGCGAAATTCAATGGCAGGGCCCCGCTCTCTGGCTCTCGCCTGCACCTCTGCACTTTCCCTCCTAAATGTCCCTGACAGCTAAATGATCCTACAGATGAGAATAGTCTGACGTGTGCCTGCAACGAGGCACAGGCACTGTCATTTGTGCTTTGTAAAGGGGAAACTGAGACACACGGAGGACAATCTTTTCAGGAGTCCTGACAGAGTTGTCATTTGGCCTCCCATGTACGGTTCAAATAGTTGCAAAGAGAATGATGACTTTCCTCCCCTCTTGGTGATATTTTTCGGAAAGGTTTTTGGGTGCTGCATGTTTGCAGTGGTGGCAGAGAACAGTCCTGTCTATGCAAATCACTTTTTACCTTTCAGAAATACTTTTTCCAGTTTGATTTCAAGTTCATTGGAAATGTGCTTTTCCCACAAACACTTCTTCAAAGGTGACATTGTGGTATTTGAAATGGAAGCATTCATAAGCCTGGAGAGTCCCATGGGACTCCTGTCTGTTTCGACCTAGGTATAGCTCAGCAGAACACAAACTGGGAGCTAGTCGACAGTCATTTCAGAAGTCTCATTACTTGACTGCTGATGCATCTTTGTTTTAGTCTTATGAGCCTGTGCCAATTAAGTATTTACAATTTCATTTGAAAATTGAAGTTCACTGCAGTACTAATTCTCCATTCAGATTCAGAAATTATAGTCTGAAAACGAGAGGAGGCAGATGGGATTTGGCAGGTGCATGTGTATCGGAGTCTAGGTAACATTTCCCTTACCTTGGTATTCTGTTCTGTTGCAGTTCCTCCTCAGAAGTAGATTGACCTGGTTAAAAAAATGATGTGGTACTTATGTGAAAGCTGATCAAGATTCACTAATCTTTTTTTTTTACTTAACTGAGGCTTTTTTTAGCAAGAAGGTTAATTGTTGGTCTTGTACTGCAGACTCCAAATGAAGTTTCTAAAAAGCTTTCAGAAGTGCTTGGCACTGGCCTATCTCTATTCTAGTTGAAGCAGTGGAGCTGCTCCCAAGACCCAGACATGGATGTAACAGCACAAAATACTTAGCACTTCTGGGAGCAGAGGAGAAAATGTAGGGACAACCTGGATATGTGAGAGAGGGGCTAAAGTTGCAAAGGGCTGTCTCTGTGCCCTCTCTGTACCACAGCTGGCAATAAGGGCTGGATCAGTATCATGTCATCTGGCAGGAGGTTATCATATTTGGCTATCACATCATGTACCAGGATGGCATCCAGAATCTTAGGCTGGACAGGAAGCAGTCACTTTATAAGAGAAGTGTTCAATCTCCATTTCAGCTCCAGCTGATGTCAGTGTGGGATTTGCCATTGACTTCAGTAAGAGCGGGTTCAGAGATGGAAAAAAGGGAACATGGAATTTGGGAGGAAACATTAAGTGATTCAGGTATTTGAAGAAGATAGGGTAATGCATTCAAAAGTTTTGTATATTGGAAGATTAATGTTAAAACATTATAGTGAATGATCTTCAGATTTCATGGACATGTGGAGGTATAGCAGTTTTCACCAGTGATCTGTTGGCTCGTAGGATACTAGTCCAAAGGCTTTCAGTTTGCTGTAATGTGTTCTTGTTCTCCTGTCATCACTAGTTTAATGTTTTCTTGGGCATTTAGCCCTTCCAGCTGCGTTTATGAGACAATTTCAATTTCTCCTATTTTAAAGAGTGACCATAAAATGCCACTGCTGCTATGCAATTGCATCTGTGGCTTGAACAATATTGAGTGCTTCTGTTTTACTTTATTGAAGCAGTTAATTCTAGTTTTCGGCTAGCAATGAAACACTGAATTCCTCAGTGGAGAGATATTTTCCCTTTATCCCTGAGTTGGTCGTTTATGGTAACATTCACAATGTGCTGAGGCTTTTCAGATGTTCAGGAAGGAATAGTTCCAGCTCTAATACAGATTAACAAAGGGTTGGGGAGCAGCATTCAGGTATTTGTTTATTCTTATTCTTAAAATAGAAGCTAAAAGAGATGATTGCCGGCAGCAAGTTAAAAGTTGGACATTAAAAAGTATCCAGGATGTCTGAAGTAGACAACCTTTTCAGTGAGACAAAGGATGCTCTGCCAATTCCCTGGTCTTACTCCCGAATTTCATTTTTTAATCCTACAGTTATTCTGGCTTTTAAGCATGTATCAGGCTACCAGCTTCCTTTCTCAAATGGAGAGGATGTAGCTATGGGGGATTCAGCTGAATATGAACTGTATTTCTTGTTGCAAACTCTTCACCTGGTTCCATTGGCTTGTCTGTTGACTGCATTGACTCACTAGCCAATATGTAAGGTCACTGCTTGGAGTGGTCAGTGGAAGAAGTTGGTTGTTCATCTGTTGAAGTCATCAGGATGTTTTGTCACTGAGCCAGGGAGCTGGGCAGAACCCAGAAGGTCACTGTGTAGATAATGCTTCTCCTCCGCTTGTGTGGAAAGGGAGATATTTATGTAATCCAAGTCCCCATGGCTTACATGGAAGTTTAGACTAAAATGAGCATAATCATTGTTCACAAAATCAGGAGGAAGCATATACTGAAGAGTGAAACGTTGGTGAACTGAGCTCTACTGAGAAAGAGCGAGCTCTTTGCTCTTCCCATTTTGGAGAAAACCTTTTCTTCTTCATGGTATTGTAAATGGTGACACAGACACAAAGAGATTTGGAAGGTTTTGGGATTTGGTTTTGTTTTGTTTTTAAAAGTGCAACCCAGTGTTTGCTGTGATGTGCGCCCGGAGGGCTGGTCACCTGGTGGCTGGGCTCGCCCAGGCAGCTGCAGCACTTGCTCATGCAGGCGGGCAGCCTGGCCCTGCCTACGTGGACTCACAAGGCTGCTGGATAGGCAGGGACTCCCTGGATTTTCCAGTCCTGTCCCACGTCAGACGTTTATGTTAGGTTATTCCTTCATGAAGGGAGCTCTGGTCTATAATTTAGTACATTTACTGCTCCTGTTGCTCTCACCTCTAAAGCAGTTCAAAATACTGTAAACTTTCACAAACCTTCTAGCCTAAAATTATTCGTGGTAGTTTATCCCTGTTTGTTATTGTGCCAGCATCATGCTTTTATAGAAAAACCTTCTGCCCTTGAGACAGCCCAGAGAACATTCCTGTCTCTTTGCAGCCTTCCCTTCACAGGGCTAAGCAAACTTGCTGAGTCCTTCTCATTTCTGTACAGTGAATTCATCCTTCTTGGCCGCGAGTGGCCAATGAGCTCTGTCCTCAGCCTGTATAATGGTATGAATGTCATCTTATACTTAATGGAAATGCTGTCTTTCGAATAATCCAGTGGCACTTTTTCCTTTTCCACAGCCACATCGTGCTGATGGTTTGTATTTATGCTGTCATTAACCAGCAGTAGGTCTTTCTTCTCCAGTGTCATTTTGTACAAATGAACTCCCAGCTTGTAGCTGAAATTCCTGATATAATTTTCCAAATGCACTGCTTTGTAGCATTATAATACATATAAATTGTCACAGCAGTTCTCTAGGTTTTCTCATTCTGTGTAATAGATTTTCTGCTTCCATAATTTGTTTCTTCATTCATAAATTTTTATTAGCCACTCCTACATTTCTGTCAAGGTTATTAATTAAAATACTGAATAAGCTCCATCACTGATTTCTGCGTTAACCTTTGATGCAAACCAGATATATCTCTTAAATATTGTTCCTTAATTTACTGTTTGAGGTATAATCCCTTGCTTCCTTCAGATGACCAACTTCACTCACGTTTAAAGGGCCCTTATTCTGAAGGATGAGCACAGCTGGGCCCTGGGATTGTATTAGAACTTGTCCCTCCCTAATTACCATTCCAAAAATAGAGTACTAACCACTAAAAGGAAGTATTGTCCAGTGGTTTGTGCATTAACCTGCTCTGGGGGGAAGATAGATGGGCCCAGTTCCTGTTCTGCAACAGTGACGATGAGCAAATTAATTAGTCTTGGTTTTGCTCAGCTCTGTTGTATACAGAAACACTGTATGAGGGAGACACTGTGACCATTCTGCAGTGACATGGTCCACATTTGGTTATGCCTTGTCTTAAAACTTGAGCAAACCACAGAAGATAGGAAATGCTGAGTTTAGCATTTTGTCCTCTGTTGTCCTTTGTCCTCTGTTGACACAAGTTTGTCTTTCATGTTCCCTTCTAGCTGTCAGAATTGAGGGCAGCCTTACACAATTGTTTCCAGCACTTCATCATTACCTTAAAATTTGATGTTTCCCATCTTTTAATTTAACTCTTTTATGGATTAACATTCCCTTACCAACAGCATTGAATCATGGGTAGCCAGCATTTCATTTATACCCATGTAAAAATAACGTCCATAACTTGTCCTTCAATTGAAAACTGATAGAACAGCTTAAGCAACACTTCGTGTAACATCTGGACCTGGTTTAGCAACCCTTAAAAAGATATTATAAATAAACATTCATTTGAAGAAAGCAGGTGTGAGCCCTGCTTTTACGTGTGAGCTAAGCCCTTTCCTGTGGTGTATTAGTTTGACTTTCCATTCTTATTACTCTTCTCATCTTCACCTTATCAGAAAGCTAGTTTTCCTATTTTCTCTCTCTGATCTGTTCTAGGAGAAAGTTAAAATATCCCAAGAAAAATCTTTGCCTCCGGATTTTAAGAACATGAGAGAGAGCTTGCAGATTTTGAAAGCCTGACAATTTAATCATAAAGAGTTAACATTTACAACCGAGAGCCACAGCTGTCATACTCCTTGAGCTCACTGTCTGTTTTAGTCCTTGCTACCTCCCTTTCCTTATTTCCTAAGGAGTAAACATAGTATTGATCCCAAGTAATTTGAAAGCTCTTACCTTTAGGTAGCTCTGGCAAATCTGGGGAGTAAAAATGCTTCAAAAGTTGATCACTTCATCCTTGTCTTTGCAACGCGGCTGTGTCTAGGAAAGAAAGCAGCACACATGACCAGTGACATGTCCTGCCGTCATGCCTCAGTAGTGTATCCAGTTGAAGATGTGAGCAAGTCAGGTTGGTAGACAGTGTATAATTACCCCTGTTCGCCCACAGTCCCAGCCTACTGCTCACGCTTGCTCTGCAGCAAAAGGAATGTTGTGTGACAGGCTTGCACCAGAGTTTTTTCACAGATAGTTTTCTAATATCCCAGAAATTTTACTTTGTGCTAACCTGAAAGCTAGATGAAGACAATTAGAAGCAGCACAGGAATAACTTGAGGACAACGGAGAGAAAAGTGTATATCCTAACCCATTGTGCTTCTATACAAGCCATCAGAGAATGATGAAAAGCCATAGGTACAATTGTGTATGTGGCTCTGATATTTTATTATTGAAGTCAATGATCACTTTAACTTTCTGACCAATTAAGTGTTTGTGCTTAGATCAGCAAAGATATCTGTGCAGGGTGATAACCATTGACATTACAGCTGGGATCTTCTTGGTAACTAGGTTTGTGGCTGAACTGGACTTTTTGTTAAATAGCTGCTTTGTCTCTGTGGTGGGTTGACCTTGGCCAGCTGCCAGACACCTACCCAGATGCTCGTATTCTCCTCAACAGGACAGGGGGTTGAAAATAAGATGAAAGTGTTCTTCAGTCAAGCTAAAGACAGGGAGATCACTTACCAATTACCATCACAGGCAAAACAGACTCAACTTGGGGAAAATTAATTGAATTTATTGCCAATTAAAATATATTTGGATGGTGAGAAACAAAGACAAAAACTAAAACACTGTCGTGGTTTAACCCCAGCTGGCAACTAAGCCCCACCCAGCCACTCGCTCACTGCCCCCAGTGGGATGGGGGAGAGAATCAGAAGGGTAAAAGTGAGAAAACTCGTGGGTTGAGATAAAGACAGTTTCACAGGTAAAGCAAAA
Source organism: Mycteria americana (assembly GCF_035582795.1). Taxonomy (NCBI): domain Eukaryota; kingdom Metazoa; phylum Chordata; class Aves; order Ciconiiformes; family Ciconiidae; genus Mycteria; species Mycteria americana. The sequence continues at coordinate 14,269,091 of NC_134376.1, forward strand.
GCCGCGCACGCAAGCAAAGCAAAGCAAGGAATTCCTTCCCTCCTTCCCATGGGCAGGCAGGTGTTCAGCCATCTCCAGGAAAGCAGGGCTCCATCACGCCTAACGGTGACTTGGGAAGACAAACACCATCGCTCTGAACGTCCCCCCACTTCCTTCTTCTTCCCCAGCGTTATACGCTGAGCATGAGGCCATATGGGGTGGGATATCCCTTTGGGCAGTTGGGGTCAGCTGTCCCAGCCATGTCCCCTCCCAGCTTCTTGTGCCCCCCCCAGCCCACTCGCTGGTGGGGTGGGGTGAGAGGCAGCAAAGGCCTTGACTCTGTGTCAGCACTGCTCAGCAGGAACGAAAACATCCCTGGGTTATCAACACTGTCTCCAGCACAAATCCAAAACATAGCCCCATACTAGTCACTATGGAAAAAATTAACTCTATCCCAGTCAAAACCAGCACAAACACCTCCCCCGTATACCACAGATTTGGCGTCTCCAGGTGTAATGGTGGCCACGTGAAACTTCTTAGTAAGGATTGTTCTCGCTTCATCCAAAACCACTGCAAAACTGTTTCGTGCAGAGACTGATCTCCACAACAGGAGCTCATCCGCAGTGCTCCCGACAAGGAGAGAGCATGATGCATCGGGTTTGCCTGGGGGACTTGCATTGCCAGTCCAAAACATGCTGTTTGCTTGGCTCCTGGGCAAACAAAGTCTTACCCAAGAAATAGCTGCAGCAATGCAGGAAGCCCCTGACCTTGAGTGGTCAGGATTGCACAATAATTAGCAAAATAGTTTTTGAACTAAGGTATGGCTGAGAAACTGCCAATGGGTAAAGGAAGAAGAGAGTGAACAGTTGAGCAGTCCAAGTTTTCATGCTCCTTTTGTCACCATAACTTGGAAAGTCTTGGAAACTGAGATTTTTGTTGTTAATGGGTGATTTGTTGTTAATGGATGGTGTTAATGGTGAAAGCACGTCACCTGCCTCTCTCATCCAGGCTTGAAGGACCAGGTACAGAGTACTTGCTCAAATTTGCCTCACTGGCAAGAATTAAGGTTCAGCACTTTGTACAGTACTTACATACTATGATTTACATTCGACCACTGTCAAAATAGTTGCAGACTCCCCTGACAAGAGCCACATCTCTAGGCTAAACTAAAAATATGAAAGAATGGCTGACAGTAACTGTGGCTGATCCTATTTCTTTTCGTTTCAAGTTTTCGCTCTTTCACAGGTTTCCTGTGTGATACTGGGCAAGTTATTCACTCCTCTATGTTCTCTCTGTGCAAAGGGGTTAATAGACCCATCATGATATTATTGCACAACTTAATTTTAATAGAGATGTTAAAATGCTGCTTTATTTAAACTGAAATGCTTTGGGAAGATATATTATTTTGACAACATTTCTTGGGAATGGTTTTATTTCTCAGGGTTCTCTGGTCATTTCTGATGAGGGAGAAAGATCACTCCCATGTGTGTGGCTAAATATGGTAGGGGATGGAGGATATTTGGATTTAATGTGAAGACATAGATGAGGTTAAAAGTCAAGAGGTATAGCTATAATGTATAAATACAACAGGTAGTAAGAGGGTGTTGAAGAGGCTGAAATTTGGGATAACTAAAAAGAATGAGACTGTATTGGAGGAGACCACGATGAAGAAGGGGTAAATTGTGAGGAGGAAGGAGCGGCAGAGAGGAACTGCTGTGTACTGACCGTAACCCCTCAATCCCCTGCACCACTCGGGGTGTTCAGACGAGTCAGGAGTGAAGCAAAGCCTGGGAGAGGGGGCAGGAAAGGTGGTGTTTTAATGTTTGTCATCTTGGTTCCCACTACCTGAAATAATTTATTTTAATTGGCAAGAAATTAAGTTAATTTTCCCCATGTTGAGTCTGTTTTGCCCGTGATGGTAATCAGTAACTGATTCCCCTGTCTTTATCTTGACCCATGAGCTTTCTCATTCCTGTTACTCCTATTTTCTCTCCCCATCCCACAGTGAGCAAGTGGCTGAGACAGACTTTGGCTTTTAGGGAAGGTTATCCCACCACAAACTCTCGCTCTATGTGTGTCTTTACTCATTCTGTTCTTGCAGATGCAGTCATTAACAACTCATGGTTCCTGTGAGATACAAACATCAGTCTAAGTTTTTCAGTGAACAATTGCCTCAAATTCTTCAACAACAAATCCATCCATAAAAATCTGACCCTTTGCTAGCACATTAGAGACATTTGTAACTTTTTCTTGGAAACATCTTATCTGTGTTCATTCATGACGTGCTTTGCACTGGTGAAAATCAAGAATGAAGTAATGATGTTGATGAGTGGAATAATAAAACGAATGAAAATGGAAAAGGTAGTGAGCCTTCTGAGACTCTAACTGATGTATTGTGAATGAATCTGGAACTCAGAGGAAACCACAGAACATTACAGAATGTAGACAAAATATATGTCAGAATATATCTCTGGGTATTATTGTCGGTGCTGGTAAATGTCCTGCTGGCTCTAGAGAAGCTCATAATGTTCTCTTAACATTTTAGGGGTTCCATAGTAGAACTTAGCTGTCAGTATAGGCAGAGGCTGGATCAGGTTTAGTCAAGGCACGTTCATACTGCAACATACCATTCCTTGACGAGGTGTTTTAGGGCCTAGTGAAAACACTCTGTATTGAAGAAAGAAAAGAGAGAAGTGTCAAAACAGTAACACCTGTAGAACAAAACGGAGTCACGGATAGTCCCTTTATATTTCTATTGTTTTTATATATATATGGTAGCTAAATATCTGTGAAATTATGCTTGTGAGATGGTCCCCTGTGATCTGAACTCAGCAGTAGGTTTGTGAGTATGTATGTGTGTGTGGGGAAAAAAGCCATGGATACCAAAAAGTGCATGTGTTTCTCTCTGTTTTCAAGTTAAATGTCCATAGTGTGTGAGACTGGGGAAGAGGAATGGCTACCAAGATGTGTGCTGCAGGGGCTGTCTGCGCAGGATTGCCTCCCTCCCCTTCCTGCCCCTGCCCAGCTCTGTGGGGAACCAGGGGGATACTTGACACTGGCTGGATTTTCTTTTTTTCATGGAAACATTTGATAAGGTAGGTTAAAGATAGATTTTAGGATGGTTGTGGTTGCATAACAAATTAATATTTCTTTGTGGCAGGATATTGTAAGACTATATTTTTTATGAAATATTTTTTCTCTGAACATATACTGGGTGTTCTGGAGAGCACAGAGTTTAGATTCAACCACAGCTCACCTCTTCTATGTTGACATATAAAAATATTAATTTAGTAATTATGTATATTCTTCTTGTTTATGTTGTGAAGATGGTAATCACTAGTGACTTTTAGTGACCGTAACATTGCAATCAGAGACACTACCATTAAGCAGGAAATTAATCTGTGGGAGAAAGGGTCCATTTCTTTGGGGAGGGGCATCTTTTTTTTCCCTGAAGAGTAGAGGGGAAAAAAGCAATGAAACCATGAGTGCATCCAAAAGTGCTCATGCACAAGAAATTCTTACTGTGGTTTAGGGTGGCTTAAGTGCTTAAATATTTAGAATAGCTTTAATATGCTTAACATACTGCCAAGTTGACGCTCATGAAAGAACCTGAAGCTGTTTAAGCTCTTAGGGCTGTTTATGGGTGTATAGGAGGCAGGCACTCACTTGAGAGCCAGATCAGTTTCGCCTGTTCCAAGTGGCACAGGGCATGCACATGTTCTCACATCTTCAGCCTTTATTATAGGTGAGATGAGAGGACGCAGAGATCCTCTCGTCTCCTGCCATACATGCTTCCCTCCAACTCCACCGTGATTCTTCAGCCTATGGGAAAAGTGAGTGATTTTAAACTTCTCTTTACATGTGCATCACTGGCTTTCTTTTGTAATCTTAATCATGCTGTTTGCTCTAAGAGGAACAGTGTGATAATTAGCAAAGAGAGAGATTGTATCAGTCCCCTTGAACAATTATGTCAATCCCCTGAATATCATGTATGCTATCAGAGACAAACAAGGGTGTAATAATCATTATAAATGAGTCCATAAGAGCTGATTGCTTTTCCTAGCATCACAAAAGATAGCCTCTTGTTGCATGTAGGAGCTACACTGACAATTATTTGGGGGCTTCTATCATCTCATATGATGGGACCACTGGATTCAAGGGGGTTTTTTTGTTTTTTTTTTCCTCTGTGTGTAGTTGATTGCCCTAGTTCTGACTGTGGATTTTGTAACCATGGAGTTAAGATCAGAAGGATCACTGTGTACGATACAGGTTGTAAAACCTTACCCGGGGATTCCTGCATAGCTGCTGGTGGAGCCAGAGCAGCTGTGGAGCCCTACGCAGGCCCATATGTAAGGCAGTATCCTGGGGAAGCTGCCCCAGTGAAAGCTCTGGGAGGTTTGGAGCCTGGCCCAGGACTAAGAGCATCCGGAGAATGCACACAGGACAGAGCACACAGCAGCGCAGCAAGCCCCTGCTAGGGCAGGGCAGCTCTCCTCCTTGGCCAGGCCTTCTTCATGCCACGTACGAGGGTGGAACGGAGCACAGTGGAGTTTTCTGTATCTCTCCGTTGACTTTAGGGGGGTCTCAGCCAACTGGCTCACGCTGTGCTCCGAACTCGTAGGTGGATGAAATTGTGAGATATGTTCCTCTCATTGCTCCCTTTTAAATAGTTCATATGTTCTTTGAAGCACAATTGTCTCTTTCTTGCTGTTTTGTGTTCAGGGTCTAGCCCAGCTGACCAAAACCTTTGTTAAAGCATGACAAAAATAAAGCTGAATTGCGATCTTATTACAGATAATCCATATTTTGATATAGCTTCTCTGCTACTGGAAATTAACAATGAATAAACGTCCTTTCCTAATAAAGCTTGGAGAAAAATCTGAACCAGTTCTAAAGACCAGAGACCTTGTGCACACAATTCCCCTCCTGTTTACACCAGCAGGTATTTGTTTGCAGTGTGCAAACTGCAGTTTGGAAGTGCAGACTGTTGCAGACTCTGTGGAATTGCAACACTTCCACAGAGCTGGACGTGTTTTGTAATTCAAGAAATCTCAATGTCTGTGAATATCCCCGCTATTGTCTACCATAAATATAGTGCCCTATATAAAAAAAATATTTTTTTTTTAGAAATAAAATTCCTCTCCCAATTAAAATGCTGGTTTACTATTGCTGAGCGTACATCCTATTGACTGGGAACTTGCCTGTCCTGTTTGGTATCTGAATGCAACATATTTCTTAGAACACTGATTACACAAGAAGGATAAGAGTGACTCAAATATGAAACATCATTCTTTTCAGATAAGATCTAGAGATGAGTTGCTTTAATGTGCAAAGTAAATATTTGGGTGACACGTGGCACATAGCTTAAAATAAAGCAGAAACCACTTATATGCGATGGTTTCCAAATGAAAAATGATCTCTAATATGAAAAATTATACATAGGCTTTTTCTAGTAATTTGCCTATTAAAGTAAATGTAGAAAAGAGAACCAGCCACATGCCATGCAGGAATCTGAAAAAGCACTGCATGTTCTGCAACTAATCTGATCTGAAACCCCAGCCTGCTATAGCTGGATTGTGTGCCTAGCCATAGTGGGGACCATTACTTAGTTTTGTTAGTAGCACAAAAGTAATGATTTTCCTTTCTTTTTTTTTTTTTCCTTTTAATATAACAGTTCTAAAAGCTCTGAGCCTGGTGTCAGAAAGATGGTTGTAGCATTCACGCAGTCTTACTCATTGACAATGTGAGGAAGAAAAAGCTTAGCAGTTTAATTCAAAGTTACTCACTGAATCATAGGAAAATTAGTGAACATTTGCCTTGGATTGCAAGGCATACCTTTATGAAAAATGTTTTCTTGTTTTCTTTTTTATTTTGGATGTTGAAAATCATATTTTTGAAACAGTATATGGAAAAAGTCAGTGAGAATGTTTCAAAATTGATGGAGAAGTTATTTAAAGTATGTTGTTAATTTTTGCTCTTTTTACCAATTTGGCTGTTATTGGTTTTTAAGGGGAGACTCCGCCCTGTTAGCTGAGAAGTCAAGTCCTCACATTCACAACGAATTCTACTTTCATGCTAATACATCCCTGCTACCAACAGTAATATTTGTGCTTCCAACCTGGCACCACAGTTTGGCTTGGACAAGGCAGGCAAGGCTCCAGGAAGTCAGCTGGGACCTGCAAGATTACTGCTGAGCTCTTCATGCTTTGGAGTAATGGACCGCAGCATGAAACACCACAACAGAGAAATCCTGCTATAAGAATGAAATTGCATCTACTGGTTATTATCACACCTTAACAACTGCTAGAGCCAGAACCACGAAGCAGTAGACTCACAGACTGGAAAAAATACAGAATTGAGAAATTTCGTGCAGAGAGGACAAAGCCCATTGTGCTGGCATGACCGTGGTGCTGACACCGGTGATTATACAATTGGGCAGTGTTTGGCATGTCCAAGAGTTGTAAAATTTTCTGCTTGAATTAATGGGCTTTCTGACTTTTCTAGATAATGGGAATCAACAGGATTTCCATCTACGTGATGCATATGACAAAACCACCTTATAGATCATCATATTGATCTCAGAAGGAAGAGGACTGGACCATTAGCCCTCGGGGTCATTTTGGAAAGTTTGTTATCAACAGCCAAGTAATTAACTTCAATGGTAAGGGCTGAGATGCTAGAAAGAGCTGATCACTAAAGCTGGCTTGCAAGCCAGAGATGTTTGTGATGTAAGAGAGAGCATGTGCTCAGATGACTGAATTATTGTCTAACTACAAACTTTGGTGCAGTTGGAAGAATAAGTGTTTCAGTATTTTGGTTGTCCCTAGAACTCTACTTTGTTTTAATTATAAAAGTGGGCAATATGGAAAGGAGATTGAACATAGTTTAAATAGGCCAAAAAGATCTGTTCCTTTGCAAAGGAACAGATATTGCTTGTGCTGACTTTGCAAAGACGAGTTGTGAGTGCAATCAAAATATTTTAGAGGTTGCTTCCCCCCCAGGGGACCCTGCCATACACAAAAAGGTCAATGCACACCTCTCTGCTACCACAAGGGAAAAGGACATGAAAGGCACAAAGACGCAGAATCCCATTGCCTCCTACCTCTCATGAAGAGGGGCTGGAGGTCCCTGCAGCCAGGAGGAGTCTGAGGGTAAGGGAGGTGCTGCAGGGTCCAGTGCCTGCCTGGGGGAGGCTCCCAGAGGCTCTTGAGGCCCCTAATTAACTGGGACAGTAATTAACCTTAGGCCCAGTGTGGGGCGCTGCACTAACAAATGCACCCTTTTGTTAATTTTGAGCATATATATCTTATAAGCGTATGAGGATTTTTTTCTTTTTCTTTTTTTTTAAGACCTGTGTTTCATAAGTTTAGTTTTAGGTAGTCCTGTGAGGTGCAGGGAGTTGGATTTGGTGATCCTTATGGGTCCCTTCCAACTTGAGATATTCTATGATTCTATGACACTAATGGTTTCAGCTTCTGGAAGCAAACAAAATTATCTGAAAGTGACTTTTTTTTTTTCTTTCCAAGAGAAGAATATAACTTTAAATCTTGAACTCCTGGATCTTCCTTCAATTTCTTCACTTGAAAGAAGCGGTATGTTAGAGCATTGTATCTAAAAGAGAAAAGATGGAGAGAGCTCAGCATAGCTGCTATTAGTTGTGGTTGGTTTATGGCTGAACTACTAACATCAAAGGTACAAAGCCTGATCAGTTAACTCGTGGAAATGCTAAGCATTCTTGAAATTCCTATGCTGAGATTTTCTTGGAAGATTACTTCAACTGCTCAGTAAGTAGAGAATGACATTGTATAAGAGAACATATATTCCCTTTTTACGCTAGATGATCGCACCTCTTTTTAGCCCTTTCCCTTGATTGAACTTCCAGAGCACTTAATAAAAATCTGCCAGAAAAGAGGTTCCACTTAGGGAGAACAGCATTCCCTGTACCTCTGTACTTGGCAGGAAGGACAAAACAGCTTTTCTGTGTGGCTGGTGTGTTGGTCAAAGAGTAATTTATGCAAGTTACCTGTGAAGTATGCAACTGTAGTTATATGAGAATGTGACAATAATACATAGAAAACAAAGTCATAAAGGTCAAAACCTAAAATACAGATTAATGATACATTAATTAGTAGAATCAGTATTGTATTAAAAGGGAAAAGTCAGAGTGAAATCGTACAGATACCAAAGCACTTGCAGGATAGGACATGGATTCAAAACCAGCAAAACCCCGTATTGACTTTCATCGGGGCTCAGCTCACCCTGCAGCTGGGCTACTGGATGCTGCCACCTGCAGTCTGCGTTGGTCCAGATCTCTCTGATTCAGTGACTAACAAAACAAATACAAATCTGTCAGGTCTCTTTCTCACTTTTAGAAGCCTCAGTTTTAAATGTATTCATATTTGCTATCCTTAAATATCTGCTTCTAAGTGATTTTACAGAATAATTTAAAAAATTACAGAATTACAAAACCAAACAAACAAAACTAAAAAACAAAACAAAACACAAAAATCCAGAGCCATCTACTCAGATCTTTTACCATCCGTTCTATCAAAAATGGAAGAAGAAAGAGTATTGCCTATTAATGGTCACTCGCAAATAGTATTTAATCCAGTATCTCGTCTTGCTATGTGTTACATGAAGACTGCCATTTAAAAGCTATGAATCCTTTCCATTGCTGACTTCAAAATAGGCCATTCAAAGATCTGTGTAGGGACAGGATGAGGGGTTTTTTTTCTGTAGCTGAAGTTTGGACTAGGACATACAGTCCTCCATAATCCTGTTCCTTATAATTTAGGTACCTTTAAAGTTATTTTTGGACTTGCTCCCAGAGCCCTCTCACATCTGAATGACCCTATTGTTGAGCCTTGAGCAGCAGCTGAGGTATCAAGTCCTTACTAATTAAAATGATCCCACTTACTTTATATGCAGTGCTTTTCTTGATGGAAACAAACGATGCGATAGGTCACTGTAGAGGAAGTTAGAGTCCTCTGCCTGAAACAATTCCCTGAAACTGTTGTCCAGCAATGTTCAAACGTTTATCAGTCTGTATCTGGAACTATGCCAAGAGGGACTTGCAGAGAGTTAAAGGTGTGCAAAAGTAGTACAGAAGATCAGAGAGGGAATTATCCTGAAACAAGCTGTAAGTAGGATGGTTGTTAAGGTACTTACTGCACTGTAGAACTTGCTTCATGCTCTCCTGTCAGGCTGTGAAAACATGTCCTTACGTTGGTGTGTGTTCCTTCTGAGTTTACAAGTCATTTGTGCTCGGTGGAGTAGTTTTAAAGAAGTTTTCTGCTATTTTGGGTTTCAGTCCTATTTAACTGCTGAAATTCTACCCTTTTTAATGCCGTCCTTATTCTGCAGGCACTGTGACATGAAAAAGCAGTCACATACCCTGGAGAGGTTGCTAGTTGTGATCACTGTGGTCAAGTGAAAACCAGACTGTTCCACTTTCTTTTTTGGCATGAAGAGACAAGTATTCTGCCCATGCATAGTGTACCATCATTGGTACCTAGCTGGCTGGGCTACCATGTCATTCACTTGGACAGTAAACTGTTCTGGCTTACTGAGAGAGCCATTAAACATCCCTTTGTTTGGTGATAGTAAAATAATTGAAAACCACCACTCAAAGACCAGAAATTATACACCCTTAAGAACTGACCAGGCTAGTTAGTCCAATAAGTGCAGGAACTGGGAATTGTCCTGGCTGTCTCTGTGTGTGTGTGCATTTGTATAGAAAGAAAAAGAGAAGACAAAAAATAAGCCAAAGAAAGAGTCATTGTGCTCTGAACTCCTTGTGTTTTTTTCCTGGAAGGTCCTTTAAATGTTGACCCCAGCAGAGGGAGATAATGCCAGCATAGCACAACCAAAACTAATTGGTTTGCATGAGTGTTGTTAGGAGGCAGTATCAGAGAGATGAAGATGTCTTTGTGCCAGCATAGGGTATCTCAAGCACAGGCTGAGTATTCCAGCTATGCAGTTTAGCTTAGTTTTGAAGTCTCTGAAGCTCTGTAATGCCATTTTTAATTTTTAAGTGTTTTCAGTTATGGTAGGCTGAAAAAAGAAGATACTGGGAACTGCTTCAGCGTGAAACTCTGACGTGAGTCAGCTGCAGCAAGTTGTGCTATGCTGGAGGTTGAAGCTGTTACTCAGTTAGGAGTGATTTGCATTGAAGCAGAGTCCTGAGAAGGGCTCCTTGGCTTTGAGTCACCGCTGAGCAGCCCAGTTCCACTCCCAACACCTGTCTTCGGTCCTCTTCTGATCCCTCGTCAGGAAAAAAGGAAATGCTATGTGATGGTCCCAGTATGCACACACCTGCCTCCTACTTTAACTGGGAAGTAGGTACTAAATCGTCACTTCAATGTATTTTTACTTAAAGATCATTCCAGAGAGCAGTGTTTTCTATGCAGAAAATTAATTAAGAATGTCTCTGCTGCCTGCCTTGCGTCTCTGGGCAAATAACCATTGTGAGCAGAGAGAAGTGGCAAAATCTGTCCCTGGTAAAAGAGGTTTGTCATTTGTTTGCCTTTCATCAAAGACAACATGCTACTGACATGAGCAGTCCTTCCTTCAAGGACCGAAATCACGAGCACTCAGTCACAGTGCTATTGCTGTGACACTGTAGCACCAGGCACGTCATTATTACCACAGCACAGCCAGCCTCATTCATTCCCAGATCTTTCCTGTCTTTTACTAGGCACTGTTTTTAGGAGGATTTCACTGCTGTACATGAGGTGCTCTATTTGCTTCTCAGATATTACTGACAGACAAGACGCCCAGTGATTATGTACTGGAGGATCAAAAGACACACTGGTGCTCCTAACCAAATGGTCTCACTTTTGGAGCATAAGGAATTCACGCAAGTGACCGATCAGAGAGCAGGTTAATTTGAACACAGCATGCTTCTCTCAAGCAGCCCTGCTTGGAGGGGGAGTGTTTCTTCTCAAAAAATAATAATTAAACAAGAGTAAGTTAGATTATGTACCTCTGGAAATGCTTTGTGCTGCTCTGTCTCTCATTAACTCTTGCAAAAATACTGGTCAGAGCAATGTATTATAACGCATCTGTTTCCTGGTGCCTCTATCAATTAGGAACATAACAAAGACATTATGCAAGAAATTAAAAGATAGTAAAACCTTTCATTGCTGAACCTAGTCTTTTTCCTTGACCCATTCGTCCCTGGCATCCAATTCATTTTATTTCTCAGGAAACGATCAAATGAATGATTAATAGATGAGCCAGTGGCATTGTTGTGAAATACATAGTTTTTTCTGCAGAGCAAATAAAAGTATTTCTCTTGCTCCGCTGTTGTTTGAGTGCAGCTCTCACTGGCTTATGGTAAAATGGCTAATAGTTTCCTGTAGCAGTCAGACAGGCCAGTGAGTTGAGAAGCTCAGAAATACTACTTTTTTTTTCTTTTTTTTTTCCCCCCCATCTGTCAGCTATGACACTTTCCCATCGGCCCTTGCAACCTGTCTCTGGATTTTGTAACAGCATTAATCAGCAGAATCGACAAAAACCAAATTACATGACTGACAGCAGAGAAAGACCCAGATGTTACCTCATCAATGCTTTTGCATGGGCTGATCAGCCACATTCTGCCTGATCTTGTCAGCTCGCTGCTCTGCTCTTATACAGTGTTCTTGCATTGGGGCAGAACATGGGGCTTTGCTAGGGTAAAGCATAGTGGGAGGGCAGGAAGAGAGAAAGAGACTGAGAAAATGAAGAGTAGCTTTACAGATCCAAAGAACCTACTGTCAGACCTCCCTTTTTACGGTTTAGGAAGGTACTTCTGGGTGTTTCAATAGTTCTGTGAGGGAGGAGACACCCGAGCGATCCAGAGTTGGACAGTTCAGATTTGGATCCTCCGTCTCATTCTCTCATAAGACGAGACTGTAACGAGGTCTGTTGGAAGGAGGTGTGTTCGTAGCATATGTCTATCTCTGCAACATGCCTTTTGGAGAGGAAGTAGTGAAACTAAACCAGCACGTACTCAAACGCACACACAAGTGTGAAAAATTATATCCTTCCCAGTTAATCTGGACGGATAGTTTATCAGTACCCTGTCCTGCTGGCATCTGAGAGCAAAAGTCACTTTCAGGACAAAGCCAGGAAATGTTGATTTAGGCCTTTTACACATACTCCTGACAAAGTCACTCACCATGACCGTAAAAACAAGGCTGATGCAGAAGGAAAATGCAAAGGTGGGTTTCTACATTGCTGGGAACCCTGTACCACCACCCTGTCCCCCTTCTGAGCCAGCTTGGTGTGCCAGCTAGTAGTAGTACAGCCTTTCCAGCTTAAATTTGGAACATAATTTAAAATCTTTTGAAGTATTTTTGAGTAATGTCATTGTACTGTGATTTAGAGTCTGCAGCATCTAATCCTGTCCACTGCTTAAACTTAAAAAGGGTTTTAAGGTGTAGAGGTGCAGCGTCCTAATCACTGAGGATTGGCTTGTGTCTAGAACAGACTACACGCAAAGACAAAGCTAAAAGCAAAAGGCAATTTCTAATGATGATATGAAGTAGATAATGTGTTTAGCCTTAATTGTGTTTACTGTAAGTGAAGCCCTTGAGGGAAAGCCAATATAAGCAGTTTCTCAGTCAAGAATGGAGCCACAAGATAGGCGTGTTGTTTAAACAAAATTCACTGTCTGCTAGTGAGCTTTTAAGTCTTTTAGAAGGCAGGAACATGGTGTGTGATAGTTGCAGAATACACGTTACAGTGGTGCTGACTACAAAAGGCCTGACAATAGGGCACAGCGTCGGCAGAAATGGAGAAATCCTGGCCTGGCAGCTTCACAGTTCTTGTGACTGGGAGATCACTGAGGTCTTGGCCCTCAGACAGTGAATTTGCACTAACTGACAATATCTTAATTTTCTGGGTTACCTTAAGAAATAGTCCATAGTATCCCAAATATTCCATACTCCAATATCCTAAATTAAGAAATAGTCCATAGTATCTCTGCAGACCACAGACTGAAGAACACTGGTATAGACTAGACTTACATAGCAACATGAGAAGCCCAAAAATAATGCCAAGGTTGCTCCAGTGCAAGACTAGCCATGTAGTTAATTAAAAAGAGAAAAGGAGAGGAAACATCAAAGCTGTGAAGCTGCCTTGTCAAAGGGACACTACTCCTGTGCTCTCTCCTTTTGCTCCACAGAAAACACACTGATTCTTTTACTCTGTGTGCTAGACAGCTGGCTGTCCCCAGATCTTCTGCTCGAGAGACAGCACAGTACTTAAAGAGCAGAGAAATGTGTGTAGTTTGAGAAGATGGAAAAACCGCATCAGTCTGTGGCCTGGGACACGAGGAGAGGGAGTCTTGTATGTTCAGCATGGCTGTTCCTCAGATAATGAGCTGTGAGCTGGCTGATTCAAACCCTTCTGCTATTTAAGCTGAAAGATCTTCCTTCTGAGTTCTCCCACGTGATGGTCTGAAAAGCTGGGATACAGACTGAATATCTTTGCCAATTTAAGGAAAATTAGGAGAGTGAATGCTGCAGCCCACGACCATGCCGTGTTTCTGTCGATTCCTAGTTTAAAGAACAGGTGTTGCTGGGGTATCTAAACATTGTCAAGTTTAAATATCTTTATTTGCAAGTCAGTTTTGTCAGCATGTTTTCCTTTGTTATGAAAGCACCTGAGTAAATAATTGTGACCTTGAAAATGTAATTAATATCTGGTTTGGTTTTTTTTTCTTTTTGACATGAATAGATTGTGAATAACTTCAAACAAGAGTGAGATCTGAGACTGGCCAATTTCTTCAAAAGAATAACTGAGTCTGTAAGTCATCACTGAACAATTTGGTACCTGGCAACAGAGTGGTAAGGCCGAAGGACTGTTTTTTCAATTGCATGGCCAAAGTGAAAAATTGAAAACAATTTCACTCTGAGTCAGCTCAAAACAAAACATGAACTGAATTGCAAAATATAGATTGCACCAAATGGAACATTGTATTTGGCATAAAGCATCTGTGCCATGATGCAGGATTTAAGACATTCACAAACTAATAATAATAATTAAACTAAGCTGTCTAAACCTATTACTGAGGTGGTATTGCCAGAGGCTGTTGAATGATAGCGTTGGTGGAATTGCAGCAGATTTAACATCAGAGTGGGGAATCACCTCATTGCTCACTATAATGACTTCAGTGAGCACTTCTTTCTGTGTCAGCCTTAAGATTTTATTTCTCTCATGCCCACTGAAACATTTATGTGTCTGGGCTACGTATTGCACCACATACGAAGATTTATATGATTAATAAAAGCATCCTTCATACAGCAAATTCTAGTCCATCAGTCTGGAATTTGAGGCTGCAGGTGGAGGATTAATGGAAAAACATAAGGCTACTGTGCTTACCAGGAGAAAATTATAAAAAGAGACAAAGAGGAGTACTGCATTACTGTAGTCACCTGGGTACACCTCTGATACATAGAGAAACCCTAGAGAAGAACAGGAGCCCTCTTCTTTCTTTGGTGCTTATTATATGTGACGTTGATTCTCCTGGTGAGAACACTCCTGTTTACTTCAGCTGAAACTGGAGTAAGTCCTGGGATCATCTTAATCTGTAATTGAACCGAATGCAGTGTCATTCTGAAAAAATCAGAGCTGGTAAGTGTTTCCGCTTCATGTGTATTTTCTCTGTTTTCAAGAGGCTTAAGGATGTAAAACATCCCTCAAAGCTGTCTTCGTCGTTAATACATATAAAACTGAGTATGTATGCCTGTGGGGTTATTGTTCTTGAACATTATCGTACAGGAGTGGCTATCTATAGACTTACTGTGGAATCTTTTCCAGAGCGTCAAAAGATATTTAGAGGTTAACACCTGAAGACAGCTATGTGGCTGTAAAATGAGAGAGAGATGGATGAGGTGGAAACTGACCTGATGAACTAGTAGGAAGTGTTCAATTGATTTCTTTTTAAAAATATAATTTAATTCAAACAATGTATCTGGGAATTTCTTATCCTTTCCCACTGATTTTTTTTCCCCCCTGAGAAAATACAACTGGTGGAAGGAGAGTAAGTATAGAAAATTCCCTGATCAGAGCACCCTTATGTTGGCCTTTTCCTTGTCAGCTGCCATGATGTTGGCATAAAAAAAAAATGCAGTATTCCCTAAGAAAACAACAAAGATGTGACATTTCTGCACCACTGTTTCCAGCTCTCTGAAGCTCATCATAAGCAGAAACCACAACCATTTTTAGGCTACCATCTCTGTGCGAAGATCTTTCTTATGCTCCCATTCTTTTCTTTTCCTGTTTCATACACTAGTGTGATACAAACACAAAATCCTTCTATCCTTACATTTATCATACAAACAGGAATTCCTCTTTCTTTTTTTTTTTTTTTAATGTTGCATTAATGCCTCCAAATTTTCTGAAAACAACAGGAAATTGTTGGACTGCATGAAATTCTTTGATTTTTTTTCAAAAATATAGAGCCAGGGGTTAACTCTCCTCAAATAACTAATGGAATCAGACACCTGGAATTGTGAGTTTAAAGAGTAAAAATAATACTGCGATGTCTGCTCCTGGATGCCCAGTTCCCACTGTCAAAGGATCCCAGACCGTTACTACAGAGAGAATATTCATGAACCATTTCTCTGTGCTATGAAAAGTAGCCCTTAGTTAAAAGGAAGGAAAGGCGGTAACTAAAAGAAGCAGATGTTGTGAACACTCCTGTTTTAATCCTCCTTTTGCTCCTGCCCTTTCCCCCACCATGAGGGTAAAGGAGGGAGAAGCCAGTGAGATACTGAAGGCTCAAGCTGCCTGCGTAAGCGAAACTTGAACTTTTAAAGAAGCAATTTTCTTAAACAGTTCTCTCCCAAAATAGACATAGGCAGGAAGTAGTGAAATGGATGGCAAAAGACCGGGAGCAAGGTAGCTGAGTATTTCCTGTTTGCTTTATCTGTTCACAACAAAAGGGTTGGAAAGTATTTCCTCTTGATGATGAGATCATGGACATTGTTGGGAAATGTGGTATGTTTAACATCATCACAAGGGCCTTTCTGGCTAATCAGGGCTGAGAATAACTGTAACCAGCCCACTCTGCTGCAAAATATTCTAGCAGCTCATTGGTGCTATAATAGCTTCTGCAGAAATAATGTCACACTAACACAGTGAAACTTAGTAAGTACTGACCTTAGCAGGTACCAATTCAAGGAACTGATTATTTTCCTGGACGAGCTATAGCACCCTCACAGTTGTTCTAGATCCTTCCCCCAGTAATGACTACGGGGCATTCTCAATACACATTCATCTAATGGAGATGGCACTGCCTGAAAATTTTACATCTTATTTGCTTGTTTACTTATTGCAACATTTCTTCCCTTTCTCCTTCAAATTTGTACAGGAGATTTTGACTTGTCCTTGACACCCCCACCCACAGCATTTTTGAGCAGTTTTTCCAATATTTGATCTCCTGATGAAGATTCAAAATTAGATGAACGCTTTTTATTCAGTTTTCTAATTGTCAAGTTCTTTGTCAGCCTTTGGTCTTATCTTGTACACAGACTTGCAGAAAGTACATTGAATTCTTTGCATCAAGGATTGTTTACATTTTCCTGTACCTTATGTGAATGTTTCTGCCGATATCAAATACGGAAAGTGAGGACATCTGTACCCACTGGGCGCAGTACCTGTGCAGTGCAGTACTCCCATGCATTCAACTAAATATTGACTTACAAGCTTAAACGGTTTGTTGTATTGGGACCCTCTTTATAAAATGATGGGAAGGATTTCCTCCGAGGTGGATGCAGCAGCAGTTTAAATGGAGAAGTATACAGTTATACAAGAACATGACTGCTAATGTCCCCATGCATTTTCCATCCCAATAAACTAATATCTACTTTCTTATCAGGCATCTGAGCTATAAAAGCACTCTCTTGAGAACTGTACAATCATATTTAAGCATGTTCACCTTTATCAGCTCATCCTATTCATCTCCTTGCAAGAAGATGACATCAGTTGTCACTATCCTGGACTTCACCCAAAGGACTGTACAATAGTCTTTATCGTACAGCACTTTGAAATAAAGCACAGCTACATTTTTTTCCTAGTCTCTATTCTGTTGTGCAGTAGAGAAATATGAAGTGCCATAAGAAGAACCTGTGAACATTGGGGAAAGCATAAACAAGCTTCTTTCATAAGGACAAGTTGCAGTTAAAAAAACAACAGCACCACTGTTTATTGAGTGGGCATAATAAGTCGGATCAATCCCGTTGCTCTGTAAGGAGAGTTTTCTATCCTTGCGTACATCATTCCCCTCTTTCTGCAAATGAGAATTCTCGCTGAATCTCTTTCAAACCAATTTTTGATGCTCTTTGAGTCATCACATAATAAATCCCTTCTATTGTTTAGACATCAGTATTTGCATCATGATCTAAGTGTCAAATGCAGAGTATAAAACTCTGGGCCCAAAGGAAAGCTGTGCTAATGAACTATCACAGTTAAACTTACATGCATGGGGCCCATAAGAGAAAGGCAAGGGTAGAGAGCACTATTATCTGTTAACATAGCCATCCTCACAAATTTTTTCTCTAGCTGTTGAATGCATTATGAGCCTTGCTCAGATCACATTGGGAGACCATAGAAATTTTATTATTGGCTTCAGTTAGAGCAAAATAATTTCCTAGGAACTATTCTCTGCAATAAAAGATGTCATAAAACTCAACACTTCACCAAAGATACGGGAGAAATGGGGTTTAGTCCATTCTTCTGTCTGAATGGATTTGAGCCTACATCTGGCATGTATACCTCTTGTGGATCTATGTGGTCTTCAGTCTTGGAGCTCTTTGTTGATGCAGTTCCTTTTGCTAAGGATAATCTAATTTTTATTAATCCAGTTGTGAAGGAATTACAGTATCATCTATTGATGAGGGGAATCTTCTGGATGAGGGGATTCCAGTACTCAAGATCCTCTTCAGATGACTTGTACAGCCTCTTTGGGCCAACAGAGACCAGTTGAGAGACAGACACTGAAGAATAGTCTTGTGTCCCCCGGGAATCGCCTTAGTTAGAGGTTCCCACATTCAGCTTGAGTGTTCTGTCCCTTCAGCTACTAAATAAGGGGAAAAGCACCAACCCTCCTCTGGCTATTGTTTTGCAGAAAGGAATGGGATAGATATTTGGCTCCTGAAGGGAGGGAGGGTTAGGAATCCCAATCAGAGAAGGAGGAGCATTTGCCTGAAAGTACCTAAGTTCTTTTCAAAAGGTGACTTAAGACACAGTTTTCTGACTTTCTGTCACTTACATTTCTTATATCAGCTAACGCATACTCCATGTGGTTCTAAAACAAATGGTGTAACCTACTCCCTGGCCAAACCCAAAACCCATGCCTACTTTTGCATTCACCCACTGCATGGTTCACACGTGCCAGGTCTGTAAGCAGACATCTCCTAGGTGTTCTTCTGCACGTGTGGAACTCATACCTGTCCACTGCCTTCCAAGAAAGAATTTTGCCTACTTCAACTTTGTAAAAGTTTCCATTTCATTTAATTCTAAGTAAAAAATGCCACCAACATGAAGGATCTAAAGAAAAGGCTTTATAAAAGCCAATTTATTTCAAGGCAATCTACCCCTTTTATGGCTTCAATGTGCCTCTAATGGAACAGGGCAAAGAATTCTGCCTCCCCTATTCATTTTCTAGCAAGTGTAACTATTTACTGTTTGGTGTGAGAAGCCTTTGCAGGTCTCCAGCACCGCCTGATTGCACTTTCTGAGACTCTTCAGACTTGTGTCTAAAAAAAGAATTGATTAGGAGGATGAATGCCATGTCTGATCATTAAATATTTAAACCTGGCAGGCTTTCAAAAGTGGCAGGCTTGCTAGCCTGTGAAAACACCCTTGTTTCACCAGATCTAACTTGCCATTGTTAGTTTTCAGAAGACTTGAGGTAATGTGTACGTGCAATTTTATATCCAGTGGTTTTTAAGAGAAAATGAGGACAGAGACGCAAACAAGGAGTGTGCCTTTAATTGTGTCTTGTAGATTGGAACAAGTAATCATACATTAAGAAATGTAGCTGGGAGAATGCATTTGTCTCTCCCTGGTGTGGGACTGAAAATGCTAATGGATCAGTGCCCAAAATGAAACAAACACAAATAAATATTCTAACCCATCTATCACATTGATCACAAACACAGGAAATAGTATCTTATTACATGGACTGTGAATGCAGTTTCTGCTACAAAATTCTGTATACAGAAGTACAGAGAATCCTCTAGGTGCTAGGACATTGGAGTCTTGTACTGCTCTCTCTCCATTGTATTCTTTTCCATCTCTATTTTCTTTCACTTAATAATTCTAGCACCATGGGAATTTTTATCTATTCCTTTTTTCAAGAACAAAATTCCAGTTGTTGACAGTTTTTTCTTGCTGTGCAGGATGTTGTATTTACAAGCATTTTGGAAGAATCTAGCTGCCCAGTCAAGTCATACTGCTAGTAAGAGCCAGTCTTTTTCCAAAAGAAATAATAATCTCAGCCCTAGGGATGTAAAGATATTTATACCAGTTTAATCACAGCTATCACAAAGAATCAACTGATAATGAACAGAGCTCTTTGCAGGATGTAAAGTTTAAGCACAGACATAACCTCTGTGTGCAGTTTGGGATCTGAACAGCATAGATGAGCTGGAAAAAGAGGACCATGGTGCATATTCCGAAGACGGCCAGGTAGCGAGGGAGTAAGAAACATCACCAGCCTTTGTATTTCAGCTCCAACAGCTGCAGCTGTCATACATTCAAGTGATGCTGCTATCTACGCACTTGGTGTTTGTGGTTTTCCTCCAGGCAGTTGCCATCTATCGAGGTAGGTCATAAAAACAACCCGACCCACTTGTGTGATAGATTTGTTTTGTAGACTCTTTTTCACGATAAGATTTTGCTATGTGTTCATTTGGACAGAGCGTAGTTTCCATTTTGGTGGTGGTGGGGGGTTGCTATAATTAACTATCAGCATGTCATAATTATGAATTATGTGATCATTATCATCATTATTCATCATTGTGAATTATGAGTATTATCATCCAGTGTGTGGTAAAACAAATGTATTTAAATAACTACAGATAACACAACATTATATATATGCTACATTTGTCAAAGACTGGTTTAGTAGTCTGACTGGTTAACTAGCAGTCATCTTTTGATCATGACATCTGTCAGAACTAGTAAAATATGAGTCAGTTTGATCTCTGTTCCAGTTTAAAATTGGAAATCTGTATAAAGGCCATAGTAATGTGTTTGTTGAGCAGCCACTTTTATATTTTGTATTCCAAAAAGTAGTTTCCTAATCCAGTGCTAATTCAGTGAGGCATAATATGTTAGTGTCTCTAATAACACGCTGTAGTTTGTATACTCAGAAGGATAACCACTGTTCAGTGCTTAAGGATTGCTTTGTGCCCTGCATCGCTCTTGTAGATTAATTTCTCCTTAATCCACTGTACCTTAGAAAGGAAACTTCAGCTGGGATGCTGCATCTTGTCTTCAAATGTTAATGCCCTTTGCCTATGAGTTCCTGGCCTGACCTTCCAGCATGCATAATGCAAAACTTGGCACAAGCTCACATGTGGATCCCTGTAAAGAACAGAAATCAAGCTGGCTTCTTGACTTCTTATGGCAAGTTCATAGCAAACAGGCCTGATCATGAATGCAGTGCTGAGTCTGCTAGGGCATCAACTGAAAATAAAGGTGTGGCTTTCAGGGAGGGTAGAGGCTGAGGTGGCTTGAGGATGTGAGTCTCCACAGAGCAGCCGGGCAAGCAGAGTGGCCAGTGAGGCAACTTGTGATAACGATTGAGAGTAAATATAAAGAGCAGTAAGGGATAGAAGATGCTAACTGAAGAGGGAGCAGGGGAGAATATTTTATTTCTGACAGGTAGTCAGTATTTACAAAATAAAAAGCAAATGGCAGAGTAAACAGTTCTTCTTTAAGGCCCTGTTTTGTGACTTGAATGGGGTTTCGGTTATTTTAAGGATGCCTATTGCAGTGCAGTAAAAACACAGAGAAGACAAGACATACTGGTCTTAAAACACCACAATTCCCCTGGAGCTTACCTTGCTGAAAAGCTCAGCTTTTCTGTGTTTCTACTTCAGCACAATCCATATACATTATTTTTCCTGAAGTAAAAAACTGTATCCTTTGACTGTGAAGACAAGTGATCTGAAAGAACAGGTTTGAGAGCTGAATATTAGGTGACTGCCTCAGGACCAATGGACAGACAACATGACTGACCCTAAAATATTTGGTAGCCATGTAGCTTCTGTCTTATTTCATGCATTAAAAGATTCCTCTGCTCATGATGAACATAATCTTTCTTTAGAAGGAGCAGAACCTGAAGACATGCTAGCCAAGAGAAAAAAATTATCTGCAGCGACTAGATGGATTATGCCTCCTGCCAAGGTGTTCACTGATGACTCCTGCACTGCTATGGAGTCCCGTGCTTCCTAATAAAGATGACTAAATTTCACCTACATGCAAATCATGGGAGGAAGAGCATGGAACTGGTTTAGTATAAGAAAAGGAAGAATGAACATAAGAAGATAAAGGCCAGCTCATGCCAGCTCTCCTTATTTCACTAGCCAAGTGAAATAGCCTACTGGCCAAATTACGAGTTAAGCCATACCTGTTCGCTAGGGCTTTGGTACATCTTCCAGGAGTACAAAATGGGAGGTGATTACAACGTGGAGCTGACTTACTCCTTGTCCATGACATAGTGTCCCAAGTTTGGCTGTGAGGCTCTGGAACTTGTTTCTCACCCTGCTATTAAGAATGCTCTGGATTTGATAACTAAGTCTGGGGGCTAAATCCTCCCCCTGAGGGAAAGGTGGAAAGATGTTTGACTGGGTTCTTGTTGAGAAGGTTGTGTTAGTGCTACTTTTACTACACCGTGTTATTGATGACTATACAGTGATTTGGGACTTTGTTTTCATTATGTCAAATCTCTGTAAAGTATTTGCAAGGTTATTTGTATCTGTAATTAGCATTAACTGACTTCTAAACCCTAACCACAGAGGGAGATTTGTTTCTTTACGACCATTTTTTTCCCCTGGTCTTGCTGCTATGATTGATCTGAGAACAGCAAAGATGTCCACAATTCCTATGCTTTGCAAACTGAACAGAACTCATCTGAAGCATGATTCAAAATTACAGATGATTAAGATAGTGAGGGCACACAATAACTTGTCAGATACTTGGTATGAAAAAATTGATCTTATAAAATAGAATGACTGTATCCCGTTGTATAGTAAACAGCTTTAAGTGAAAGGCAGATCACATGCTTTCGGTTTGGCACAGTGGTGTTGCATTGCTCAATTTTCAGTTGGCATTGCGACTGGACATGAGAGCATAAAGTGCAATGCAGCACTCTGGACTGAAGCATACTTAATATGCCACATATTCAAGGAGTTAAGGGTATTTTTCCTCCTATTATTCTCTGCTACAATCTGATTGCTCTAATCATTAAGAACCTGCTTCTAATTGCCGGGCACAGTTCATTCATGTCCAGCCTATACTCTTTGTGCTTGTGCCAACCATATCTTTTAGATTAAATAGTTCCAAAAAGCAGTCCAGAAGCCAGAGTTGGAAATCAGGATTGCCTTTGCGATGTGTGGAGCTGTCCTAGACTAATTCATGCCCTTCTAATAGAGGTGGACAGTATTCACCCTGTGTTGAGTACCAGCACCCATCTAATTTTTTAAGAGCTGTTCAAGCTACCTCATTCTTGCTGCTGTGCAGGGATGTATATCACCCCCCTTTACTAATGAATCACATTAGCTGATACATTTCCCCCCTACACACTCATTTCCTTGACTCAAATTGTGTAAGTAATTGCACTTTGAATACTTGAAATGAATGAAAAGTGGTATAATGATGCTATGCTATCAAGAAATTCTTCTGTTTTTTCCCCTGTCAGGACTGCTGAGGGAAGCGCTCAGTCCCTGCAACAGCCCGGAGCTGTGTCTGAGTAAGCAGGGGACCAGCCAGCAGGAAAGGAGAGAGGCAGGAGAGCCCCGCAGCTCTGGACCACCTCCTGCCCTCCTCCTAACTGTGAGGTGCCCCTTGCTGGCCCAGCCCAACAGCAGTGGCCTTGGGGAGAGTTCCCAGCCCTGCCTGCACCCTGGGAAGGAGCCGATGCCACCCTGCTGCCGGCCACCCCACACCAGGGACAGAGAGAGCAAGGTAGGCACGTGTGCTGAGGATGGTTAACTGGTTGTTAGTAATTGTACAGAAAGGAGAAGGGGAGGGAGACAACTTGGAGTTTAGGGGGAAGCTGGAACCTCTCTTGTCTCCAGCAGCTGGTGAAAAAAGCAGCAGGCAAAATCACATTTCCTAACTGTGATAGCTGGGGACACACAGATGCACACTCACATGGAGGGTCCCCCAAGCCCGCAATCTAGTATTGAAAACCAGCCTCATGACTGTGGACATATTTTGGACATGTGTGATACTGTTGTCACGTATCTCCCATAGGCCGTGCATTTCTGTTTGGGAAGAGGAGGGAGAGAAGGGAAAGGAAGAGGGATGACTCACGAGTGCTGAACTTTTGAGGAAAGCACGGCTGTAATCCCAGACCATGTGTCTGGGGAGATTGCTCTGAACAGTGCTTACTTACGTAGTGCTTTCCCTTCATCCTCCTCCACCTCGAAAAGATCAGTCAGTTTTGCCACACAAAGCAAAAGAGAAAAGATTTCCAGGAATAAAATTAATGCTTTAAGCAAGTGAAGTCATCAGTCCCATTACTATGTATCTTACAAATGGGTAAGATCTTGTGCGGAATGGAAGTGGACAGAGAAGTAAGATAGTTTGGAAGACGACCATGTGGTTGACATAGGAAGCTGGTTACTTCATATCGTGCGACCTCTTCCAGATCCCCTGTCTCAGATCAAGCACTGTATGTTATAGGACTTCTGTTTATTTTTCCTCGTGAAAAAAAGCCCTGCTAAAACCTGTTTGTGGCAGTTTTACCAGAAGTTGCACACTGCTGTTTCTTGTGATTATGGTTGGCTAAAAGAGTGTATACTTCTATCTCCTATAAATCTCACCTTTGTAATGATATGAGCACATACTTTGTCTGGTACCTAAAAGTGGAAAAGAACCAGAAAGAATTCAGCGCCTAAGCTATCTTTTTAAAACCATGTTCTAGAATACTGTGGGTTTTTATCAGCTAGGAAAATTGCGCACAAATGAAAGCATTGCTAAAACACTGGTGGCTGGATACTGGATGAAGACAGCTATCTGCCCTAACGTCTTTCAGCGATTCTTGTGTTCCTACTAAAGTCCGTGACAGTTATCTGAGAGTTTGTCCTCCTCGCTGTCCTGTACTGTCTCATCAGTTGTCCTGCTGCAGCTTCCACTTCAGGCCCTGTTATGGCAGCTCTGGTTCACGCAGGCGATGCCAAACACGAGCAAATGATGCTACTCGGGAGCACAAGCGTAGGCTTTCTCATCGGCTTGCGCCACAGCTCAGTGCCTCATCCTTCATCACTGCAAAATTGGGGAAAATTTACCGGGATTATTCTTCTGTAACTTCAGCTGGTTTTACTGAGCTCTCTGGCCGTATCATCCCTTCTTTAACACCATTTTCACTTCACTATTGTAATTCTGTTTTTTGACAGACGCGGTGGTCGCCTTGGCCGTTGCCGGGAGAAAAGCCCGCCTGTGGTGAGGTGCGCTCTGCGTGTGCCCTCCGCCGCGGGAACTGCGTGCGGAGCGGCAATACAATTAAACGTAAAAAAGCGAAGCTCTCGGGCTAGTCAGTCGCATCCGAAGGCGCCGGCTTGCGGCTTTGTTTCCCGAGCCCGCCCTCCCGGGGCAGCCCCCGCGCCCCCGGCCGCGGGCAGCGCTCCCCGGCCCGGGGCAGGGCGGTGGGGCGGCCCGGGAAGGCGGCGGCCGGGGCGGAGCGGGGCGGCCGGGGCTGCGGGCCCGGCCCACCCGCCTTATAGCGCGGGGCGCGCCGCGGCAGCGCCAGCGCCGCCCGCCAGCCCGGCCCGCCGCGGCCGCGCCGCCGAGCCCTTCCCGCCCCAGGTGAGCGGGGCTCCGGGCCGGGCCGGGCCGGGGGGGCTTGGGGCTGCTTCTGTGGCGGCCGGCGTGCGTTCCCGAGTGACGAGCGGAGCCGGGGGGCGAGGGCGGGCAGGTCCTGTCGCTCCGCGCCGGGAGCGCGGCGTGGCCGGCTCGGGCAGCCCTTCTCGGGGCTGAAACGCCTGGCCGGGGAGGGAAACCGGGTCGGGTGTGCCTGCTGGGTGCGCATCGTGCGCTGCTCTCGCCTCCTCCGCCTCAGTGGCTTTACTTCACTTAAGATACCAGGGCTAGCTCGCTTCCTGTTTTTATTCTAATACTTATTTCTGCTTTTTTTTGCACTTAAGAACTGGGGTTGTGTTACTGGTACACTCAGAATTACTTATTTTATAAATCGCGAGAAAGACAAAGCATGCTAAATAAGAGCTTTCTTCCACTAGGAAGAAAAAGGTCTAACAGCACTGGTTGCTTAGAGGGATACTGCAAAACTTCTTACAATCTTGCCAGAAAGTGTGTTGCTGTGGCATGAACGGTTCGCTCTTACAGTCAGCGCCCCTGTTCATTAAAATTGGGGAAAACAACTCTTACTGCGTGTTCTCTTTGCATGCAGGACGTGTATGCCTGTCACTTCTTGCCCTTGTAGAGAAGCCTCTAAGCTTAATTTTTGGATCTGTGCCTCTGAATTTGGCTTTTAGGGAGGGGATTTGAAGTTCTTTTCTGACACCGTTTTTGCTGGAACTGTAGAGCTACTTCTGAGGAATGTTTGCAAAACCTTCTGTGGTGCCAGAGTTGATTTCTTGGAGAGTCTGAGAAAATTTTAAGGCTGCTTTGACGTGACCCTCCTGATGACTATTTTTTGTGAGGTTGAGAGGGTTTTTTTGGACTACTGTTCTTAACCTTCACCTTCTGATTATTATATTATGTTTGGCAAACGTATTTTGTTTTCTTCTGTTGGTGATTAATAATGGAAGATAGCAAATCCTGTGAACGTAGCTGCAGAGGGCTTGCGCTTTCACAAATGCAGCTTAGTATCTTGTCAAATCTAAAGAGGCTTAACTAACCTGTAGTGAGGATAATGTTTTTTTAAAAAAGTATGCATCTATGAAGACTTTGTGTGTTTACAGAAAAAAATTGTGTGCGCCAAAGAAAATGTAGGAAAGATGTGACTGTTCTCTGGCAATGGGTTTCTTTTCGCATGCTTACGTGGGGGTGTAAAAGGAGAGAAAACATGTTTCTTGCAAGTAGCCCTTTGCAGGGGCAGAGCTGAGGCTGGAGCTCGCCCCACAGCACTGTGTGCGTTGTGACACCCACGTGTGACGTGGCCAGCTGTGTGGTTGTGCTGCCTCTCTGACCCCTGTGTCCTGGGCACCTGCTTCTGGCTGCAGCGACCCTTTCCACTGCCCTGAGCTTCTGTCACTGTGGTTTGCCCATGGTTGCAAATATTTTGACCAGCATCATCCCTTTCTTTACTTCCGTGCATGTAAGCATAGAAATATTTGCATACAAATAATTTGAAAGTAGCCACATAAGGCCAGGTAATGCTGACTTCTGTCTTCTCTTAAGATTGTTGCTTTCTGGGTAGTGGTGTACTTTTGGTGAATCCAGTCTTTATATACACATGAAGAATTAAACGCACCTTGAATATGAATGTTATCTACTGCTAGTAAAGCTCCCTTACAGCAAACTGCCAGGCCATGTTGGTGTTTCACTGCACGAAATGTGGTTCTTTGGATGAAATGTGGTGTGGGGGGTTATTTCTAGGTGATAGGACCAGCAGGCAATGGCCAAGGTTGTTCGTGGTGCTAAGCTTGGCAGTGGCAGAAGTACAGAAATCCTTCCTCTGTTTCCATTTCACTGAGAGTGGGTTGTGGGGTGCAGAAACAGTTGGGGCCTGCTGGTTGTGGCTAGGGTGGCTTCAGGGTGAGAGCTGTTACTGATTTCACCTTTTTGTCTGTTTTTGTCTCAAGTTTCTATCAGAAACCATTTTTGTATCACTGCCCATGGGGTAGGCTTGGCAGGGATTCATAGTAACTACTTGAAACTTGGAAGAAGACTGTTGCGGATCATCATTGGCAAAATTTAATGAGATTGTAACTGTTCAAGTCTATGTTGATAAATATTCTGGATGTTGGTGACCAGAGTTGATGGTTAATCTGCCCCTCATCTGGAAAGTTTCTGAGAGAGACTAAGGAGAGGAATTGAGTTTGAGAAGTGCAAAACCCATCAACTTCCGCCTTGGAGCAGGGGAGGGGAGCGCGTCGGTGCGAGCCGGGATCCCTTCCCTTCCCTGGGCTGGGAGCTGCCTTCTGGGGGCTGCTGGGAGCAGCACTCTGCACAGCAGAGGGGTGGCGGTCTTTGAGGAGGAAAAAAGGAATGAAATGGCATGTTTGGTTTTTTTCTATGCAACAGTTTTAAAAAAACAAAACTCAGATCCTGCTTTTTGCAACAGGTTGATGTAGAGTACCAAACAAAAAAGACACAGCTGAAACACTGTGTAGAGAAACGAGAGATGCAGAGTGGTGATTTGGGTTTGCATGATGTGTCGCTCCCCAGTGCAGTTCAGATAAAATGAAAAATAGAGAGCATTCATCTGACTAACTGCTTTCTCTTTTCCCTCAGGGCAGGGTAGAGACAGTTGTTTTGCTTCCTTCTGTCTCAGTCTAATATTGTCTTTTCCTCATGTCTGAGGCAGCCCTCTGGACAGATCTGTAGTCTTCATTTCCTCTGCGTTCCGCACCAATCTCTGCTCATTTCTGTTCATCACTGCCTGCCCGGATGGTCTCTGGGGGCTGCAGGGGGTAACTCGGAGCCCGGGTGAAGCTGCCGTAGCCTTGCGCTGCTCTCTGCTCTCAGTTCTGTACTTTTGTTCCTCTGAGCTGACCTCTGCTAGCTAGGTAGCAGTTTCAGGATTTTTCTTTGTGCCTGTTCTTTTTCATGACGTGTGTGGATATAGCTCGGTGATATAACCCGTGTTACCAGGAGGAGCACTGAACGAGGCGGTGAATGGTGTCTGTGCAGTAGCTAACAGAGACAGTGCTGCATACGCGGCGCTGGACTCGCCCTGTTGCAGCATTGCTGCTTGCACAGCCTCCCCTTTCCGAGAATGAACAGCTGCCTCTTGGTGTTCGTAAACAGGCACGAGCGAGATCGCTTTGGAGGCAGACTTTGCTTTTTTTCCCTCAGCTTGTTACTAAGAAAAAAAGACATTAAGGAACAGAAGATGCAGAGATGGGAACCACTCTTTCATGAGGTGGCACCTCAGAACACCATCCCTGCCTTGGTGGCAGCTGTGAGGTGCATCTGGGAGACAAACCAAACTGACGCTTTCTTTGTCGCTGCGCGGTGCAGAAGGACACTTATTTAGCTTCCATTTCTGTCATTTTTGGGGCATGTGGAGTACATTAAAGTGGTGCTTCTGTTGTTTGCTCTCCCCAGGGAAGCTGTAAAATACCATACAAGTCAAGTCTCATCTTCTCAGGCTTGGCCGTAGGGCTTACGGGTAAATGGGGCGTGGGTTCTGCCCTGGGAGCCTGACCTCGTGCTAATGGACAGGGCTTCAGCAGCCTGGAAGCCCCCTCCCGCTTCAGTTAAATCAGGTTTCCTTTGAGCGGCTCCTCCGATGCTACAGTCTTACTGACTGATTTCAGAGGTTTGCTGGTTCTTTATTTGCCATTGGTTTGAGGCTGTTGCACAGCTGCTTTTTTCATTAGGTTGATTTAAAATATAGATAAATAATGAAGTAACCTAAGAAATCCTTTTTAAATAATGATTCAGTAGCTTGGAGGTAATGACGCTCGCATTAAGAGGTTGCTGCGTTATTAATGCAATTTAGAAACTGAACAGTAGTCTAAAGCAAACGAACATTACATTTTTGACCCATTATCCATGGTGTGAGCGTTAGGCTCCGCAGGCTAATCTAGCACTTGCCTTGAATTCTGCATTTCTCCAGGGAGGAGCTGGAGATAGGGTGAAGGTCTTGACAGATGTTTAAATACTAGGGTGTTTCAAGGACAGCAAATGTGAATTTGGCCCTTGGGTTCTTGCCGGGCTGTTTGGGTAATAATTCTGTTTGGTGCCCTGTGACATTTCACCTAGCAACGGGGTCTGGGACGGGAAACCTGGGGTTGAGCTGCAGCCTCCCTTTGAAAGGTGACCAGATAGTGGAGGGGTAGAGGCACACAGAAAACAAAATAACCTGCAGTTAAATCCCTGGGTGGTTTTCCACCAAGAGCAGCGCTGCAGGGAAGGGCTCTATTACAGTTTTCTGGAAAAAGCAAGTAAGCCTGCGTGTGCCGCGTTGCAAAGCCGTGTTCCTTACCCCGATGGCTCTGTGCCTGATCTGATCACAGACTGCTTTGTGTGGCACGAAGGAAAACAGAGAACCGTGACCTGATAGTTTCTCTTGAATATTAAACCATGCTGGTCCTTTGCCATGCGTCATGAGCAGCATATGACCTCGGAAGTGGCAGAGCATTAAGAGCTAAGGTTGATCCCAAGAAGGAAAGCAAAGTACGTGTTGTTGCTACTTTGCGTGGGAGCTCATGAGCTAACACGCTGGGGACTGCTGCGAAACTGGGGTGGGAAGCCAAGCTGGATCGAGCGTTGAAGGTGCTGCAGCCGTGAGACAGCAGCGGAGCGTGGCCAGCGTGATGAGCGCTCCCACACTGCGCTGTAGGACCCTGTAGCAGTGGGTCTCTGTCTTGCTCAGCTGCGTGTAGTGCGCTGCATGTCACATCAGCAGCGGTGTATGTGTCCTGTGGTGGAGGACAGACTGCCAGTTGGTGTGGAGACGCAGCTGCCTCCTGCAATTGCAGCTTTTTGATGACTAACAGTAAAAAAAAAAAAAAAAAAATCTGAGAATCAGAATGTGAACCTCTGCTTCCAAAAGGCTGTTTATGCAGGTGACTGTTGGGATAAGGAGTAGGGAGGTTTGTAGCCAATCCAGCATCTGACGTTCACCTTGCCTTCCCAGTGCTGGTTTTGGGCAGGGTGGGAGGGATGGTGTATTTGGGCAATTTGGGCAGGGTGGCAGCTCTGCCATGGGGAGTCATGCTGCTTTCCTTCAGGCACAACTCTGCATCTTAAACCTTTTGGAGAAGCACTGCTTTTCCCAAGCTTTCAAAATCTTTGCCACTTGCTATTTAAGAGATTGTCCAGACAAAGAGTAGTCTGTGTCCAGGAAATAAACATTTAATCTTGCCTGTCCAGTTGGGGAGGAGTTCTCTTTTTATGTTACTACTCGTTTAATGTTTGGTTTGTTTACATTGCGCAGCCAGTCAGGTTGACCAAGGCACTCTAGTGATATGGACTATATTGTTTTACGAGCTCCTGCCTTCTCAGTGATTATTGTTTGGTGGCTTTTTATGGTGGCTTATTATTGTTTGGTGGCATATCACGAAGGAAAAATCCTTCGTGATATGATTTCAGAAGGCTGGTCAAAGGCATTCACTTGTTTTCAGTTATGTCAGTTACTTGATTAAAGTAAACCACTGCATGACTACAACTTCTTGCCAAAAAGCAACGTAAAAGAATTTCCTGTTTACAAAATTTACACCTGTTACTGAGGTATAAATAAATGATTCGGATTTTTTCATCCAGCTCAGCAAGGCAGTGCCTGTCTGTGCAGTGGCATGTACAGACCAGGAGCTCTGCTGACAGCAGCTGGGAAAGGCAGAATTTACTTGGCTGTGTAGATTGTGACTCTATTTCCTCCAATATTTGGAGAAAATCTAGCAATGGGGACTATGAAACGTGGTGATAGCCTTTTCATAGAGCCTGTTTGTGATGGAGACTGGTAGAAAGAGTTCTTAAAGTATTTCAAAGTATTTCACATGGTGGGTTTTTCATTTTACTGTTAGGGGAGAGAGTAAATAAGAGTGAATATTTGTATTCACTTTCTGCTTTATGGTGTTATGGAAAGCATGTCTGAAAAGTGAACTTACACAAGTCCCAGTTTCTGCATAAACATGCACTTTGTTTCCATGCAGAAAGGCTGCTTTTCCCTATCCCAGGAACTGTGGCGGAGTCCTAAAAATTATTCTCACTGATGTTTAGAACACAGGTTCTAGAGGAGAAAATGTATCTTTATATATATATATGTGCAGCTCTACTGTCCTCCGATATTATTTTTTAAAATTTTATTTTTACTTTTCCCCAGTACCAGGTTTAGGCAAGAAAGGTCTCTCTCCCTGGGGACATGAGATGTACTGCACTGTCTTTTACCCACAGTAGCAGGGTCTTCAGAAAAGAAACTCACTGCTGGAGCCAGGCCAGGCTGAATCTGGCAGAGCTGCTGCACAGGCACTGCCGACATCATCCCCGGTCACGGTGTCACCATACTGCTGCCTGCATGGTCAGTTTTTCACATGCTGACCTTTCCCACCTTTCCGTCCCTCAGGCTTTTCATGTAGACAGACCTCTCCTGAAAATCCTCCCAGAGGAATAAAATAAGAAACAAAGGTAGTGCAGAGCTGTCTTGGCATTTATCACAGCCCTGTGGGGAGAGAAGTGGTTTTGCTGGTCACTCCCTAGGCTGGTATAGCTGAGGTCTGGGATCCTTATCGAATTTGTTCTTAAACATTTTAGTGTGGCTGGGCTGCAGTGCTGCCCTCTGCCCTGGCACGGATCCTGAGGATGAACTCTCTCTCTGGTACCCCACCGATGTGGAGCTGTGCAGCCCGGGGTCTCCTGGCCACCAAGACCAGGGTGAACCCACCAGATGTGCATGCACCTGGTTTCCCAGTGCCATGACATGACTTGTTCTGGACTTTCGGCTTGCTCCTGAGGCAGGTGGACGTGCAAGCTTACCTGGGGTTTCTTACGTGTGTAACACCAGGCTTCATGCAAAACATTGATCTAGATAAAAATAACAAAGGCACTGTTACACATTTCCCTGCCTTTGTTTTCTCGCTGATCTTGAATCTCTCTTGGTTGTGGGTCTGTTTCAGCTTCTGTCACTCCTGTACAGGCCCTTTGTGCACCGTGTTAAACCCCTGTGGGAAGGACTGCACCCCAGCGCTGTGTGCATGGGGCTGCTGTAGGAAAGAGCACCCCAGCAGCCCTTTCCTCCTGACGGCAAGCGTGACTCCTGCCTGCTTTTGGCAGGAGAGGCTGTGGGTCCCAGCTCGCAGGGTAGGCTGTTGGGCTGCAAATCTTGGATATATGGAAACGCTTCCCAGAGAGCCCTGTGTGAGAGGGTGTGTTGAAGATGCATCTCCATCCTTGGCGTGTCCCGTGGTGCGTGCGCCGGGCTTGTTCCCAGCTGGGCTGCTCGCCCTGTGCTCTGGGTGTGTGTGGCAGGCAGAAGCCCAGCTTGCTTTTGGGTTTCATCCATCACTGTCAAGACTGCCAGCTGGCTGTCAGTGCACCCTGCCCTAGGTACATATGGTTTTCTAGGTTTGGCCATTTTCTTGGCTCCTTCCACCAGGCTTGGTGCAGGAGCCCTGGCGCTAGCTGGTAGGTCTGGATACTCCGTTGTGCTGCTGGTGTGTGTGGCTACGTGCACGTGGGAGGCTGCTATCAGCTCCCAGTGAGCAAATCTGGAAAATGTTAACTTCTTAAGGTCATGTAACTGTTAGCACATGGCCAAACAGGTAAATTGAATCAAAATAATCTTTCATAAAGGCACTCACTGCCATTGCTGTGGGCAGTGTTTGCTCTGCTTGTGTGTCCCATTCCCTCTGTGTTGGCAACTGAAGTAGATACAGCTGTTTGGGTTAGTGACTGCTGTAATACAATGCTTAGTACAATATTCTATTAAACATGTGCTTCTATATTTATTGATTTTTGGTTTTATACCTGAAGAACATACATGCCTCAAGATTCCTGTGCTTTTTTTCAACTGTAACAGTTGATTTTTACCTTCCCTGAAAAGCTTATGTTGCCCGTTCCCTTGCTTTGGTCTGTGTTGGCTTTTGAGCATTAACACAGTAGACATAAATAATAGCAACAGCATCTGTGATTCTGGACAGCTCTGTCCTGTTCCATACACTTCCAGCACATCACTGGAGCCACGGCTCTCAAAATCACAGTGTGGTAAATCGTTTTGTTGATGTGTAAGTAGGCACGAAATCCAGCCTCGCACACGTGCCTGTGCTGGCACTGCGGTTTTGCAGGCAGTAAAACACAATACGACTCCTTTTGCCATTTAGCTGGCTCTGAACATAGACAGTGGATGTGCTGAGCAAGAAAGACAAGTTTGTGTGCACATGGTAATTGGGGAAAGCAATCAAACTCCCTGTAGGTCCATTTTCTCATTAGTTGGCTAAGAACTATGCATTGTCTACAGTAGACTTGCTGGACTATTGGTATTGTAAGCCATTTTTGAGACTAAAAAGAATTTTTTTCCTAGACGTCTAAAGTGTATTATCAGTGATGTTTTCCAAACTGGAAAACACGTCAAGGGGATGTGATGGAGGATTTGTATAACGTGTAGTTTCCAGAGGGTTCAGGATGTTTATTGAAGTGGCTGCTGTCCCTGAAGCAGTTCTGGAGGCTGTGAGCTCTGGGTGTGTGCTTTGGCTATATTACTATTCATGCAATCACAGATTTGATTACACCATATAGGGACTACCTGTTTGTCAGTGCAGTAGACCACACAGATCCATCTAAAGCAGGAGCTCACAGTGGGGATAGTTGTGCTGCCGAGGCTGAGCTGAGGGGAGGTCTAACGAGAGGTAAGGTAAAATATTTTCTGTTTTGCAAGTAGTTTGGTTATGTAAGAAAAAACAGATTTGTGCAATGTGTATTTACTTAGTGCTTGTCCTATAGACTTTAGTTAAACAAATTAAGACAATTTCAGTTTGGGAGTCAAGAGCTAAGCGTTAATTGTATAGTGTTGATGAAGCACTTGCCTCCTGGTGGAGTGTGAGTATGACTTTTGCTTGTGAGCGGCGTTCACGAATGCAGAGCATGAAGAGCCACTGCCTCAGTCTCCTTTTCACCAAAAGCAGAATGGAACTTCTCGTAGGGAGGTTTTTTGGTCTTGGGGCAGGCACCTTGGCAGTGGGTGTGCTGCGTTCTGCTTGCTGCTGCGGGGCAGAGGTTTCGGCCGCAGGAGGGGCAGGTGCTGGGAAGGGCTCAGCAGTAACGAAGCCTTGCCACCACCGAGACGCAGGCTGAGGAGGCACAGCACAGTTGCCCGCTGGCAGAGGAAAGCGAGGGAGCATTAACTCCCTCTGTTAAGCTGGTTTGCAAGAAGTCTTTTTTCAGGTCTCGTTCTCTCCGGTGATATGATCCAGACTGGAGCGAGACTGAGTCTGGATTTGAGCAGGGAACCACGGCTGGCTATCGTCAGCCTGATGAACCTCTGCGGCTCGGTCAGGGTTTTGTATCCAAAGGTGCGGACATGGCTAGTCCTCACCATGCTGCTGCGAAGGAGGTTGTTATCTCTGCTTCAGAGCTGAGGAAATGAGGACACTGAGGGGGGTCTCAGGGCCACAAGCGGAAGCTTGAGTGCAGCACGGTGAGATATACTGTAAATTGGGTGAGAAATATGGTGGAGGGAAGAAGTAAAACAAATGCAATTGTTAAATGGGCCAGTGATCTGTGAGCATATATATATATCAACTTTCTCCATTGAAATTTAGGTCTGTCATCCCATCTCCTGTCTTAAGTGTGTGTGTTTAAAAATGTTCCCTTTTGTTTGATTTTAATGGAGTGTGCATTTCTACACCTCCGAGTGCTCTATCAGTTAGGATAGGCTGAATATGCATTTCATCAAGCTGTCTTTGCTGGAGTGATGAAGCCAGTTGCTAACTTTTCATGCAGGTGGAATGTAGTTTTAAAACTTTGCTGTGGTAGAAAAACCTATTGTGGGTTCAGCCACTTGTGTGGGGAGCAGTTGTGCTGCTGGAGCCTGGGAAGTAGGGTGCAGGTAGGAAACTGTGGGACAAGATAGGACAGGAGGAGACTTTAATGGAAATCAAGAGCATTTCTTTGTTGCTCAGCAAAAATCACTGTTGTGTCAGATACAGAGGATTTTCTGTTTCCTAAAGTATTTCAGTAAATTGTATATTTGTTGGTCATTAATTGATATTGATGCAGGTTCCTAATGACATCTCAATCACAAACCTTTTGTGTAATTGATTTCTGAGAGATCTAACTGAAATATATTCAGGTTATTAGACTAGGGTGCTTTAAAATATGTATAGGAGGTGTCAGGCAGTGAGCCTGGGAGATGGCCTGTGCATTGGGACAGCCAGAAAATAGAACCAGGCCTGGCGAAAAGGAGCCTGGGGTCTGTGGGTGCCTCACGGTACTGGTGTGATCGTTATTTGTGAGGGGTTTCTGACTCTGCACCCTGCCATCTGCCTCTCGCTCTAATGCTGGCAGATGAAATATCCTCAGAGGATTATTTTTTCCTTTGCCAATACTGTATGCCTCATAAATTTCCATAGTTGTAGATCTTTGTAATGTGAACTGTTTTCCCCTATTGAAAATGTTGATTAGGGAGGAAACACAGTAAACTAATTGTTGTGAGTAATGCTTGAGCCACATAAATATTTCAGGGGATTTCAGTAGCCTTAAAAGGCTCGAAGTTGCACATGAACAAACTTACCCATAATCGTGGCTGAAGTTCGTTATATCAGAGGAGGCTGAAAAAGGGAGAACTTTTTAAAAGTGCCTAGGGATTTACATATGTGTAACTATTCTTTATAATAGTATGACACTGTATAAGCCCATTTGCCTTGTAGATGAGCCCTAAGATGCTTAGACACAAGATACATGAGATATTTCTCATGTTTTGGTATAAATATTTTCTGCCAAAGTGAAATAAATCCTGCAATAAATTCACATGGGATGTGCCAGCATGGAAGTAATGGCAGAGGGAGAGCTTCAGACTTCCAAAAGCACTGAAGGAAGAGCTGAGTTGTGGAGCTCGAGAGCGAGCACTGGAAGGGACAGCTTGTTCCCTGTTCAGCCATAAATTGTACTTCATCTGGGAAATATGTAAGCTTACTGTGATTAAGTCTGTTTAGCAAGAATAAGATGAGATGTATTAAATGTTGCCTCTGCTATCCAAGAACAGAGTTCCCAGACTTGGCTAATGGAGGTGTGATGAAGGGAGCAGGAGTCTGGAGTGATCAGTACAATGGTTCTGTGCTGGAGACCATAAAATATTGAATAGATAATATCTGGTTTCTGGCCAAAACCGGGTAACTTGTTGACAAGCTAAATCTTTAGAAATATTTGATACTAGTAGGGTTTATTGTCTAAGAAAGAGTAATGGCAGCCATTCAAGTGACCAATCAGGGGAGTGATTTAGAAGTACTAAGATGTGTTTTTAAAAAGGCATAAGGTTTTTCTTTTGTACTTCGAAATTTAAAAGGAGGAGTGGGTAAACACCAGAAAGAAGCTTGTAGCTCCTCTTGCTCTGTATCCCATTTATGTCACTTCTGGTGGAAAATGTAAGGTTTAATTTACAAATAAGCCTGCACCCTTCCCTGTGTGCTCCTCTGAGCTAATGCTTCTTTCCCATTCAGTCCTTTGCATATTATGCCCTTCCCTTTCCTTTTCTTACGTTACTTGCTATGGTCTGTCTTTTGATCTTGCTGCCTGTCCTTAATTTCTCTGTAAAAAGGGCTACTCCTCACTGTCCACTAAAACAAGATTTTTTTTTTCACGTGACAGTCAAGCTGTGGGACTCCTTGCCACAGGATACTGTGGGTGCTAAAACATTATATGAGCTCAGGAAGGGCCTGAAAAAGCTCATAGGAGGTTATTGAATACCACGCAACCTTTAGTTGGCATTTATTTTAACTGTACATCAGGATGCTGGACAGATGTTGAGGGTAAGCACCACTGTGTACTCCCCTTATACTTAACTCTGGCCTCGGCAGCCACACCTGGCTACCAGCATCAGACCGACATCATCCTGATGTTTCCCCATTTCACTGCAAAAGTCCTTCATGCTTCCCTGTCCCTTTATTACAGCCCATATGGGACGTGTGAAGACTAACTCATATCTGGGGAAACCAACACTTGCTGCTGGAGGTGACGTTGTGTACTTGGCTCCAGGGAAAGAGCGCTTGGAGCAGGGCTTTGGGAGTTGGTGTATATGCATCTGCTCCTGGTTCTGGCAGTGCGGGTGTGCTGGCAATGATTTTGCAAGCAGCTGAGCAGTGCTGTGACACAGTGTCGCTGTGCTGCTACAGAAACAGCCGGGTTTGTAGACTGGCAGTTCATGCAGAAAGCAGTGGGCAGACTGAAAGCAAGGCCAGACAATGGGCATCGCACCCCAGGCTTGTGCTGGCTCAGCATCGTGATCTTGCTAGTCCAGGAGTGATGATTCACGATCTGCCTGCAGCCGTGCCTTGGACTGGCTCAGGTCTGGGCCATTAGCTGCCCCAGCAGCACGTGGATGGGTGTAACAGCTCGTCCCCACCGTGGTGGCTCCCACCCTGTCCCACCTATTTCGTTGGTGAGAGGCTGCTGTGTCCTTCTCGCATGCAGGCAATGCAAGGGCTGATGTGCAGGTCTGTCTCCCAGGCTTACTTCAAGCATGGTGCTCAGTAACCTGCAGATTGGCATGAGCGAGGAGATGAAGCTGTACACACAATCTTTAGACTTACCGTGGGCTTACATTTTGGGTAAGGTTACCTCTCTACTGTACGATGCGGCTTGGTGCTGGAGGTGCCCACGCTCACTGCACGGGACGGGGTTTCACTGCAAAGGACAGGCTAAGCCATGCAGACAGCAGCTCTGGTGCAGAGCACAGCTCGGTCTGTTCCAGCCTTAGCCTTGGCAATGCTATGGGCCCACTCTTAGCAGCGCTGCAGCCTTTCCCCCCCGCTGATAAGGCAGGGTTTCCCAGAGCTGCTGCAACACCACTTTTCCCTTGCTGTTTCCCTGCCCTTCTCATACTGTTCTCATGGCCTTGTGCCTGCAGCTATGATAGCGTGGGCATGATGGGTGCTCATGAGAATCCCCCCTCTTCCTGCTGTCCCTGCCTTGTTGTGGACTTTTTGATTGGTACTAGAGATAACCAAAGCAAAGTGAACAGCATTGCAGGTGATGGTCATTTAAATACTTGATGACATTAGCCAATAATATATGTGCAGAGGAACTTAAGTCACTGGGCAACGCTTGCACCTGATTAGCATGCACTAATTATCACCATCATCTTCATCCTTGCTCCGTAAGAGCCCCCAGAGGGGGATGCTTGCCTGGGACCTGTTATTGCTTGTCCAGGCTTGCCATCAGTTGGGGAGAGTTTTCCATCTCTTTTAATCTGTTCTTTAAACAAAAAGAGTTGGATAAGTGAGATTTTGTAAGCAGGCTGAAGTCTTGGACTTGTGCTGTAAGAGAGCATGAGGGGAGGTGTGCTGGTCTCAGGACAGCGCTGTGCCGTTCCCAGCTCGGCGACTGCTGCCCAGCATTGTCCGAGGAAGTTACCTTACTGCTGGGCGCCGTTGTGTTCTGCTCCCACTGAAATTCTTCTTGACAAGATGTGGGATGAAATACGGTCCTCTTCATGTTATTGTGCACGCTCTCCCTTTAGGCAGATCCTAGTGAGTGCTGTCACCTGTGGCAGCCAACACACTGCAGCTGGTTACAGCCTCCTGTGCTTGCTTACAAGCAAAGGACCCTGGCTAACTCTGTTCTGTGCTATTGGGAGCAAGAAGTTTGTGCAGCATCAATCACAGCAAATGCTGGATTTCCAGTGAGAGAGGATCTTGATTCCTCTGTATTTTTGATAGAATGAGCCACAGGGTATCACCATATATCCTTCAGTATAACCATAAACCAGTTGAAACATGTACCTAATCTAAGTATCCACTCTGTTCCTTAACCTAAATGCATTTTTTTAAGTGCGTCTGGCAGCTTACATGAACAGTGGAAAATACTGGACTGTAAGAAGTCCTCGTCTTTATCAATATACTTTAGAGGCTGCTGATGAGCTAGTTCCCCTCCCACCCCTTTCCGTGGTCCCTGCTGTGCCGGGCTGGTTTGTGCTGCTTGGGCAGCATTGCTTTCAGATGCAGCAAACTGCTTGCTAGAGGAGCAGAGGGGCAGCCACAGTGTTTGGGGAAAACGTGTTCGCTGCTGAGACTGCTTGGAAATAGCTGTTGCTGCTTAAACTCGAGCCTGTTTTAATCCAAATTAATTTGTATGCACAGACAAGCAATAGGAATT
The DNA here is from genome assembly GCF_035582795.1 of Mycteria americana. Classification (NCBI taxonomy): domain Eukaryota; kingdom Metazoa; phylum Chordata; class Aves; order Ciconiiformes; family Ciconiidae; genus Mycteria; species Mycteria americana. Next base: position 14,308,226 of record NC_134376.1, read on the forward strand.
TTCCGTGTTGTATTTTGGTTACCTTATAATTAGGCTTTTACTGGACACGGTGAGGGTTGGGCAATGTCCTGGTCTCCATTAACTGCCAAATCACTACAGTGTGTGGGCAGTCCTCTGCAGCCTCTAAGAGCGTGATGTTTATACCGTAATCCTTTGTGTTGACACGTCACATGCATGTTGCAACTCCTCTGAGTTTCAATGTTAATTGAAATACCAGTATTAATTGTGGAAAGTTAGTCATGCAAACTAAGCTGGAAGGGGAAGCTTTTTGAACCAGCTGTTTCGTAATTGTGTGTGTTTTGTAAGTGCGTAACTCTGTGACGCAGGAGGAGTGCTGTGATGCTCTGTGGCTCTGGGATCCTTGCGTACACTGGGGTCTGAGTGCCAGAAAGTGCTTTGGAAAGGAACTGCAGGTGGGAGCAGTACTGTGGCCTGGTGCTCAGCATGAGTGGGTGCTCGGGTGCCTTGCAGAGGTGCCAGGGAGCTGCTGTAGAAGAACTGGGGCACCCCTGGCAGCCAAGCACCCCCAGTTCCTCTCCATTAGGGCAAGGTAATGCGGGGAGCAGAGGGTCCTGCTGCCTTCGCTCTTTCAGGAGATGAGAGCGAGGGACATACTGTTGGGAAAGGGCACTTTGGAGCAGAATCAGTCTCTGCAGTGCTCACCGTGTGCCATCAAGCCGTGTTTTTTCTCTTGCTGAGAAAAGCTTGTGGCTGTCAGCAGAAGAGCAGGCAAAGCTCAGGGGTTTATCTGCATGGCTTCCTTAGAGAAGGAAAGAAATGCAGCTGTGTAGAATAAATTTGGAAACCAGGACATTTAAAAGTGAGCCACTTAAAAAAGAGTTCTTGATGTTGTTTCTAAATCCAAGGAAAGCCCAGAAAACAAATTTTCGGATGTCCGCGTTGCTCTTAGAGATTGAAATGAAAGAGCTAACGAGCAAAACCCAGCTGAAAGCAGCTGCTCTTGGGGTACAGAAACCTTGCGCTCTCTTTGAGGAAAGGCCTGGTTTTCCAGGCATCTGTAGCCAGTGCTGTCCTGTTCATAGACCGTTGTGGTACCTTCTGGAAGCAGCTCCTCCAGACAGTGTCGTTTCCAGGGTAAGTGGGCTAGAAAGAGCTTTTTCTCTGTGCTGGAGCACTGAAGCACGCAGAGCAATGCTTCCTGGGGATGAGCTCTGTGCCCGCTGGAGGTGGTGCAATGTCTGTCGTGAAAAAGAAGCCATTCATAGATGGAGGGATCTCATGAGTCTGTCACCCTGCCCTGTCCGTTTTGACTTTTTTCCACGTATTTCCTTTAATTAAAAGTGAGACCACATTTCCATGGTAATGTTGTGCTGGTCAGAATGGGTAACTTCCCCAAAACTGCTATTTTTAGGGTATTTTTAGGGTATGGGGTAGACTTGAAGAAGAATAGAAAAAAATTTATAGATGTATAGAGAAATGATGGTGGCACTTACACACCCCCAACCTTAATTACTTCAATAGATTTTTTTGGTAGTATTTTATGGAGAATTTCAGAAATTTCTCCAGCATGTATTGCACTCTGTGCTTTGTAGGTCACCTGTTACAGATGACATTTTGGGATCTCTTTGTGTACACATTGGCCAATTGTTCTGAAAAAAGTATGGTAAAAAAATTTTATTTTTGCTTTGAAATGTTAAATTCATCTATTGTTTCCATGATGCTTCTGTGCTTTATTTTATTTATATTTTAGTTTGGTGCATCCTTACAGTCTAAAACAAAATATTAAAAAATCATGTTGGTGAAAGATAAATGATGCATGTTGAAGCATGAGCAGATTTAAGGGTAAGGTGCCACGTGGTTGGAGTTTCCTAAAGAGCCTGAAAATATCACCACCTTGCATCCTGTTACATTCATTCTGTAAATACCTGAAGGCAAATATTTTGCCGGCTGAAGCAGAAGAGAGATACTGTCTCTATTGTCCCTCATCTCTGCCGTAGCTGGAATGTCACGCTGCTGGGCTTTCTGTAGCTATGATTTGCTGCTATGAAGTCCTGGCTGCCTTCACAAGGCACAGCAAGCAGGATGCTCATGGGGAGCTCGGGCGGGGTGCTCCGTCCGCACAGCCCGGGATTCGTGTGATGTCCTCCTCGCCACGGGAAAGTGGAGAGTGGTGGCTGGGCTGGAGGGACAGAGGAAAACTAATGGAAGCAGGGTGGGAGGTGGTGGGCTGGTGAGAGATGTAAGAAAGTAGGTTTGTTCAGCTACTCACAAAGAGGGGAAGGTATTCGCGGCTGCTGCGGAAGGGCTGGTAGGCAGCTGTCTGCGTCCCAAGGGTGATTCTTGATTTGCAGAGGGTCAGTTCAGAACCTAGGATAACATCTGGAAAGCATCTTTGAAGACTACCAGTAACTGCATTTGGAAGGCAAAACTTGTGCGAAGAGGAAGGCTGGGAGGGCTGGGGGCGTGGGGTTTCAGTTTGAGTGTTTGCTGTAGGCTTCCTGCGTAAACACTGCCCAGCCTCGCAGTGCCTCCAGCTGCGCGGGCAAGCGGGGATAGCCTTTCTGCTCCTTCAAGAGTGCCGCCGATGGAAGTGAGGTAAGCCCTGTATGAATGTCGAGACAGTGGCCACGCCAGAACAAGCTGAAACAAACTTTGTCTTAGAAAAGGTTCAGATGAAGTGATCTTCTGCACTGAGCAAGCTGAGCGGAGGTTCGCAGGAGGCAGGAGCTGCTGTCATCCCACTGTATACAGCGCACACAGTGAAACTTGGTAATTCAGTGTCCAATCCTTTTCATTGCATCTGATTTTTACGATTGTTGGAGAAGCCCACGAGGCAAACGGATGTGCTGGTGCACTTGCACATGCAATGGTACAACATGCATGCTACTATAGAAAGTTGCTGAGCTGTAGCGTAGCCACGGGCTTCCTATTGCTGCTCCTTTGCATCCCCTCCTCTTCTGAGCTGTACTCGCTTGCTGCAGCGGGTGTGAAGTTGCGTGTAGCTGTTCCTGGCTACCTCCAGCTGCATGCATATGTGTATCAGCTCTCACTGAGCTCTGATCACGATTTAGGACTTGTGTAATAGAAGTTATGAGAGTTGAGGCCATTCATCTACTTTGGCCATGGGCAGAGAACAAAAAGGGTATTTGTACAGTGAAGTGGCACTGAATATTCTACATCACTGTTTTATGTTTACAGAGCAGAGGGCACAAAAATAACATAAATGGGAACAATAACGTACGTTAGCACACTTCTAACTCCATTTAGCCTTCTTTGTAAATATTTTTGTGGTTCATCTGTCTTTTAAAGAAAGGAGGGAAAATTCTCCTGCCTCTCTACCCTTGTTTGAGGAAGGGGACAGGCAGTACTTTGTGGTTGGCTCTACTGTATTGCTGCGTATGGATTAATAGCTCTGCATTTTGCTTGTCACCTGACGAGCTGGTTTATATTTAGATTAGGAGAGAAAGTGTGCGATTCTGAAAGCTGTGTTTTCACTTGTGTGAAGGCCAGACCATGTGTGCTGAGTTATCAGAATGAGGTTTTAACTGTTCACTCTTATTTTTCCTGTGACTTACTAGAGTTATAGTCCTGCAATGTCAAACATGCAGTCCTTGAAAGCAAGGCACCCAAAGGAGAGGTCTTTTGAAAGCTGAGGTGACTTCCTCAGTCCCAGCCAGCACAGCAGGTCTCTTTGGAGAAAGAGGAAGTTTGGAAAATCCTGTCCCTTTGGTGTTATCATCTTGGTCTCAGCCGAACACTGCGCCGTGACGCTGGGCAGGGCATGAGCTCATGGGTGGCAAACGCCATCCGTAAAGCTGTGGTTTTGTTTTCAGCTGAGTCGTTGCTCTTGAGAACAGTGTGGAAAGCTCAAGCTGGTACACGAGGGAACATGACTATCCACTTCTACCCTTCACAGCACCCTGAGCAATTAAACAGAAAAGCCTTTGTTCCCTGGTGACTTCATTCTTAAGAGGCCTTTTTAATTTTAGTCCTTAGTTTTCGGGAAGAAATAATGGGAATTTGTCATTGACAAGAAGGCTGCATCTCTCAAATGTCATGTGAAGGATCCACTCCATAATTCATGGGCTAGGGAGTGTGGGTGTCAAAAGGAGGGTGCGTAATGGATATGAGAGATTTCAGTTCAATGAAACTGTTGGTCTTAAAGGCAGCTTTTCTTGCCTTCATGATATTTTCTTGACCCAGATCACCGCACTTCTTGCTAACTTATCCAGATATCCAGATATTTTTAGATTTTCTTCAGTAAGAGTGTGTTGGGTTATTGGATATTTTCGTACAGCTTATTCCTCTTCCAGTGCGGACGGGGACTTGCACAGTAATACCAGAGCGGTGCTGACTGATTTCTCTGCTTTCTGTCACTGCTGTACCTGTAAGCCATGCATTTGTGTACGTAGAAGTGCTGCTGTTTCTTATCAGTCCTTCTCTTTCCATGGATTCTGTGAGTTTTGGTTGTGGTGTGATGAGACGTGCATTGCTGTTGGTGTGCTGAGAAGGGACCTTCTCCCTCCTCTGCTGTAGAACAGGAATAAGAGCAAATCTGATGTGGGCTGCTGGGGGTCTGAATGCAAATGTGGACTATTGGCTTCCTAGTTGCTGGAAGGTTGTGGCGGACTCAGACCTACAAAAGGGGACTGCTGGGTCTGCCAGATCTCTGCAGGCTGGAGGGGTCACCTCCTCGTGAGCAGCCACTGCCTCCCGGCTTTGTGTTCCTGTCCTTGGCAGAGAAAATTAACTGTCTGACTCTGTCTGAAGTGAATTAAGGAGCACTTGTACGATTTTCTTCTTGCAGTCAAGCTGAAGGTGTTATGAGCTATGACAGAGCTGTGCTAATAGCTGAGCAGCAGCAACGAAGTTAGCATGAGTAATTGCACAGCGAAACTAACCTCCAGCAGCGGAGGGGCAGCCTTTATTTCAGCATTTCTTCTTCTAGCGTTTCTTTCTTGTAATGTGTGTTTGTGTGCAGATGCAGGAGCTTCCTCTGTGCTGTCAGTGGTCAAACCATCTGTCTGAGAGCCGCGTGGGGCACACCAATACACCAGTACCTAGTGTCGGGGCTGAGCTCTGCTTCAGGAGCCATTGCCTGTGAGTGAGGCAGGAGTAAGCAAATACGTGTTAGTTGTGGAGTAATCTGTTTTCAGTGGAGCTTCCTAGTATGGCTTACAAAAGCTGCGAGATCTAAAAATAAATAAACTTAAAAAAATGAACTCACTGACACAGAGCAGGAGCTTTTGGTGCAACTGTGTCCGTGTGTACGTCTGCAGGAAGTGAGTCATTCTTAAAAAATCATCCACTGAAGAATTTGTGACTTTTATGACAATTCCCATTTTGGGCTAAGTCAGATCTCTTCCTTTCTCTAGGTTTTTCTCAGGCATCAGGAATGTCTTCTGAGCCCACTTCATCCGCCTCGCAGCAGTCCCCCGCCTCTCCACCCTCACCAAGTTCTCTCCATCTGCCTGAAAACCGCAGGGCGAGAGATCGCTCCCCATCACCCATGAGAGGGTACCTCATCCCCAGTCCGCTGCCCACCCGACGGACCAGGACATTTTCAGCGTGAGTACTGGGAAACCTGCATTGTGCAGACACAACCAAGTGATTGCCTTTGGGCGGAACGATTGGCCCTCTGTTGAGGTGAAGGGAGTCGGGGGGGACGGTTGTATCTGGAAGATGCTTTGGTATTTTACTGTTATCTCTTCTCCAATAAATTCTGATGCCACTAGACTTTCAGTCCAAATTGCCTGTAGGTTTTCAATGCTCTGTTTGTGTAAAGGATGTTTGAAGTCTTTTCCACTCTTTAAGACCAGAGTTTTACAGGGAGGGGAACATACACTGAGATTTTTCAAAACAGCGTTTCTAGTCTGAAGCTTTGCTTCACTTCAGACGCTGGGTTGTGGCTCTCAGGACCAGTTCCTGTTGCTGTTTCTTCATCAGCTCCACCTCCTGCTTTGGCACAACCTCTCTTCTCACCGCCCCTGAAGCACTGGACCAGACCTCACTGGAGGTTTTAGTTCTTTCACTCCTGACACCTGTGCTACCATCAGCCAGGTTACATTTTAGGGATAGTCCATGACCCTGTCGCTTTTCAGATGGCTTGTTTCCTTTTCCTATTCAGCTCTCGTATCTCCATGTTGTGGTTTAGCCCCAGTTGGCAATTAAGTACCATCCAGCCGCTCGCTCACCCTCCCCTCCCCGTGGGATGGGGGAGAGAATCAGAAGAGCAAAAGTAAGAAAATCGTGGGTTGAGATAAGAATGGTTTAATATTTGGAACAAAATAATAATAATAATAATACATTGTAATGAGAAGAAAAACAATGAGAGAGTGAGAGAGGAACAAAACCCAAGGGAAAAAAAACAGTGATGCAACTGCTCACCACCCTCCAACCGATGCCCAGCCCGTCCCTGAGCAGCGATCGCTGCCCCCGGCCAACTCCCCCCAGTTTCTATACTAAGCATGAGGCCATACGGTATGGAATAGCCCTTTGGGCAGCTGGGGTCAGCTCTCCTGGCTGTGCCCCCTCCCAGCTTCTTGTGCGCCTGGCAGAGCAGGGGAAGCTGAGAAGTCCTTGACCAGTGTAAACACCACTTAGCAACAGCCAAAACATCAGCGTGTTATCAACGTTATTCTCATACTAAAATCCAAAACACAGCACTATACCAGCTACTAGGAAGAAAATTAACTCCATCCCAGCCGAAACCAGGACACTCCATCTTAAGATTGCTCAAATAGACCTGTAAAAGAATATGTTGGTTTTCAAGGTATGACCCTGATCTCTTTGATTCTGTAAGATTATATGAAATTTTCCATAAAAAATGAGATGAGGTTTGTTGCTATTTGTAATTATTTGAGGTAGCCATCCTACAGCAGAGCTGGCTTTCACTGAGCTTTCCTGTGGCCCCGTGGTGCCGTGCAGGCTCCCGGGAGCCCCGTGCCCGAAGGGGACTCCTCCGCAGCGCAGCAGCAGAGGATGGTGTTGCAAGGTTTGGCCACTACAAAAAATTCCCAGTGCCTGTGAAGGGCCTCCCAGTGAGGGGCTGACCTGCAGAAGGCAATGTGGGCTTCTTTGTTAATCTCAGTGGCCTTTGAATCAGGGTCTGAGGGTGTAACGTGAAGCTGTGGTCAATCCATTGCACTTCTGCTACAGTCTTGCAATTACTTCTGTGTAAGGGAGGTCTGGCAATGCCAAGTGAAACAGTGTGGAAGTAAGATCTCAAACCTGCAGCTAGCCTTTTTTGTGCTGCTTAATCTAGTTGGCATGCTTTTTCCTCTTTGCTTCTTGCAGCGCTACCCAGCTCTTTTCTTCCAGAGTTACCCATGTGGATTTAAATAGCATCAATCTCAGTGATGCTTCATATTATTGCTTCTGTATTCAAAATGAGGCAAAAAAGAACGGCAGCAGCAGAAGAAAAATTTATATGTTGTCAGTTCCAAAAGCCTTCAAATGCCCTAAACTTTGTAATGGAAGTAGATTGCTAAAAGGGACATAATTGACTTGATAATTGGGATTGCCCTTGAAAAGCAGTGCCAGGCTAGCTTGCCTCAGTGCTGTGTTAATAATGAACTCTTTGTAATTCTTCTCAGCTGTTAATCCTAGTCTGGTTCTTACAAAACTGAAGGATTTGTTATTTGGCTTCCACAGTTCTTTAATCATTAATTAGTGTAGAAATCTTGCAGTATTTGTTTGCTCTGAAAATCAAAATAGCTCTAAATTTTTATTATTTTTTTTTAGTGTCCTGTTTAAACAAGAGGAGCTCTAGGTGAGCTCTGGCCCCACAGTTGTATGGAAAAGATGAATGTGACAGGCAGTGCCTTATTCAGTGGGATTATTTAATTTTGGTTCATTGCAAGTGTGGGGCCTTATCCTCCACAGTGCTTTATCTCCTTGAAAGATGCAGCTGAACTTTAATGGCTTATTTAGGGCAGTGAGTACTTTTCTGTGTAACAAGCACTTGTGGGGTCAGGTGTGTCGACAGCTTTATAGAGCTGGAAATGAAGTGATTTAATGAAGATTTCTTCTTTCTTTAACACTTTCAACTGTATTTCTTTGGTGTTAGTTTGACTAGGAGCAGAGCTGTTACCACATTTTTTAGTGATTTTATTTAGACTTCAGTAAACTTTAAACACTAGGGAAAGTGATGTCAAAATTGCAACACAACCAAATGGCAATGCAGTCACTTACTGAGTTTGAAGAATTGCACCAAAATTTTAACACGGAAGCAACGTACTGGATAGTCATGGCATGAGAAGGTCCTGATCTAGTAATGGCCTCTGTGTAAACCCTGTTAAGATGTCTAAATCAGTTGGCTTCATTAATGAAAGTATTTGAGTGAGTTTGGATCCCTGGAGGTTCAACTCGGTATATTTGATGGGGAAAATGACTTAATCACGCAGTTTTCAGGATGGGCTATAATTCATGCATGTTGTTTTTCTTGATGGCAGTAAGTCATCCTAAAGGTTTGTCTTCAAATCTGTCTCGTTTTAAAATACAGGTCCCGTGACAGTGGAGGAGGAGATCAGGCTTGAGTCTTGGTGTTACGCATACCAGTTAGGCTTCGTAGCCTGCTGGAGTCATTTGGAAGTGAAACATTGACTTCACTGGATCCTAGTCTGGCAGGATAAGGATAGACATGCATGCAGAAGGGGTGTGTGTATATGTATATACATACATGTGTACACATTTATACATGTCTTTATGCACTGCACTCTCTTGAAACTACATGCACACACTTACTGTTGAATTTGTGAAAGTGCATACAACACCTAGGTGCACATTGGTACTCCCAAACTCATGAAAGGTATAACATGCTTACATTTAGTATAGCGTCCAAAAGAAAAATTGGCAGGGTGATACAGCAGATGGATTCAAGATGGCAACTGATGGATTATAATGCTAGCAAACATCTTCATCATCTTTATCTCCCTTAAAAAGGCTACAGGCAAAACGTGCAGTGTATGAAACTGAGTATTAAGCAGTTGCTACAGAGGAGCATACTCACTGGGAGCGAGTATTTGGACCATTGTGCCCATTTGCTTAGTGTGCTCTGGCTGACACACCTGGAAGCTGTCGCATCCATGCTCAGCAATGAACCGCTCTTTTGGTGCTTTCTTTTGCAGAACTGTGAGGGCATCGGAGGGTCCCATCTACCAAGGCGTCTGTAAATGCTTCTGTCGCTCCAAAGGCCATGGCTTCATTACCCCTGCAGATGGAGGGCCCGACATCTTCGTACACATCTCTGAGTAAGTTGTCTGGGTGGCCGAGGAAGGCTGGAGCCTTGGTTTGCCCTAATTACTGAATGCTTTTGACGTTTCAGATACAAGAATGGTTTATAATCTGTCACCCTTACCTCAGCAGAGAGGAGTTATGCAGATGTTACTGGCAGCGATAGATTATGCTGTTCTTTTCCTGTATTATTATAAATCTGTTGAGTTAAAAACAAGAAGACAATCCTGTCAAATCTCTTAGAATAAGCTGTGCAGTTTCACCCAGACCCAGAAACTTGCATTTACCTGAAGCAAATCATCAATGCAGTATCCAGTTTTAATTTAAAGATTTATAACACTGAAAATTCACTACGTTTACTTTGCGCTGCTTGTACCATTATTAAACTAAAGGTTAATTACCTTTACTGTTAAGAAAAGTCATACTTTATTACTTCCTTGAATTCATTTAGCTTCACTTTCAAGCGGTTTATAGCTAAAGCTTTCTCTGTTAAAGGGTTCATTAGTACCTCCACTTTTTTGCCTTGAACACACTGAGAACCGTCACCTCTGAATCTACCTTTTGATAAACTAAACAGAGTAAGCTTTTCAAGTCCCTCACTGAGAATTTTTTTGTCCAGTCTAAAAGTCTTTCCAGTCTCTTTTCAAAGTGTGCCGTAGAATTTAAATATCGTTTTAAAACAATGCACTGTACACATACTTTCAGTATGTGGAGATAAAATCTCCTCCAGACTCCTGCTGTTTCTCTTTCTGTACATCCCGTAATCGCATTAGCCCTCTCATCCCTAGCCTTTTGTTGAGTTGCTTATTTGCTCTGACCTCGGCATCCTTTGTAGCGTCAGAGTTTGGTTCAGTCCCAGATACTGCTGTCGGGGATGCTGGACTGTGTTACCATTCCTTGTTCCTAGATGTTTGACTTCATATTTGGTTGCAGTGCAGCACATCTTACTTGAATAGGCCCTGCCTGCGAAGGGATCCAGATCATGCTCCGTGACTGCGCTTTGTTATTTATTGCTTGGCTAATCTGCAGGGTTTAATAGGCAATTTTGTATTTGTTTCTAGATTGAGATGTTGACCAGCATGGGGCCTGACGCTGGTCTCTGAGGGGGTGTATTAAGATTGCTCAATGTTTGTTCTCCAATTCTCTTTTAGATCTATCACCAGTTTTTAGTCTACATATTGTTTACAGTGTTGAAGCTGCATAATCCTTATTTGTTGTTTGGAGTGGTTATTCGATAAGTCAACAAAAGCCTTACCAAAGGTATTCACATTGCCCCAGCTCTCTTTCCTGCTTCTGTGTGTAGCACGTGTCCTTGGAGGAGGAGCACGTTGGCCTTCTTCCAGTTTTCTGAAATGTTACTGCATGATGGGCGTTGACAAGGCAAAGCTTTTTAGGACTCGTGGGTGCAAAGGGGCTGAGTGGTCTGACTTACATGTTCAACCCAAGGGAATGTTATTTAATATCTTCTTTTTCTTTCATCTAATATAAACACACGCTTTCTCCTTATTTCATGAATAACTTAAAAATAACATTTCTTATACCACAATTTAAAAATTTTATTGTGAACATCTAGTCTGACCTATACAGTTACTGATCAGCAAGGGTTTAGTTAAAACAGCCCTCTCACAGAAACATGAATTCTCAGCCCTCTAATGAATTCTTTTTAAAGAACTGTCTATTTTCAGTCCTTTTTTTTTCTCCACATTTTCTCTTCCAATTAGTTCGGTAAAATTTTCTTCAGTTATGTGAAATTAACCCTTTTAAAACCATAGAGAAAACTTTTTGATTGGGGCTGCCCTTTGTTTGTCTGTACAAAATGTGAACTAATCTTTCAGGTGTTCCCCAATTCCATGGCCCAACACATCTTGCTCTCTGGGCCCAAACCCCAGTACTTGGCTCTGGGTACACTAACTGCTCCTACCGTCAGTCCCCCTCCAATCAGCTGTAATTCGTAGAAACTCCAGTGATGTTTTTCTGTTTGGCTATTTAAGACTCCCATATGTCTCTCATACTGAAATGCTTTATGAAAAACATTTTTTGCCTGCTGTGATTTTGGTGGGCTGTGCGAGAGGCCCCCTCTCCCAGGAGTCCTCTCTCGTGGGCTGTGCTAGTTGGCATATCGATCCTGTGTGCTTTCAAAATGCTTTGACTGTGAGCCATCGATAAGCTCTATTTGAGCAATTGTGCCCTGAGTGTGGCGTGCCACCCTCCCCGTTCTTCCACCCACTTGAGCTATCCTAAAACCACTATTGAACATGTCACCAAGGTTGTAGAAGTTCATGGGCAACCAATGCTTCTTGATGTATTTTCAGCATGTTTATTTCGCTGACGCGTGTCCAGTGCTCTGCTTGCTCTCACCCTCACCCCGCCGTGCCCTCAGACCTCCCCTGCATGGGAAAGCTGGAGCAGATGAAGGATGAGAGGGGGAGAGCTGCTGGGTGGGCAGGGGGTGATGGGCGCTGGCCCCTCAGGTGCAGCCTTCAGCCTGAGCTCCCACTTCCCAGGTCTCAACTGAGTGCCCTCCCTGCTGGACCAGGCTGCTTCTCTTCATTTTTAGTTACTCCTTTCAGTCCAATGCTCCTGCGGGTGGGGAGCTGTCTCCGTATGCCATGCTGCAGTACACTGCAGTCTTTCTCCAGCATGGCAGCTCTCTTAAGTTTACCGTAGATGGGAGGATTGGAGGGGGCCTCTTCTACCCTGCCAGCTGCTGGAAGGCACCTGTGCCTTTCTGGCCCAATGCACTCCTAACAATTCGAGTGCTGGGGATCCACTGCCTCCCTGGGCGATCTCTTCCTGTAATTAAAAGGCCTGGCTCTTAATTGTTTCTGATATTTAACTGACATCTCCCTTGCTTTCAATATGGCCCTTCACTCCTCCTTCCATCTCCACAGCAGGTAAATGATGCCTTTCCTCTTTAAGCCTATCATTTATGTGTTCAAAGACTGTTTTCCTTGCTCGTTCAGAAACATTTTAGCAAGGTTAGTTCATATGAATTTTGTGGGACTGAAGGATGTGCTTTGTGCAACTTTTCTAGGCTCAATTCTGCTCCTTTGAAGCCAACAGCATTTTTTTTCTATTGAACCAGGACTGGGGCACTGTTTTAAATGTTTCCTATGTAGGTACTATCTCAGAACTTAAATTCAAAAATAGCTGATGTTTCTGCCTCAACCTGTTAGTAAAAAGTGCTATTATTGAAGTACTGAAGGTTTCAGCACTTTGTATTCTTTAATTACTCTGAGTGTATTTGAATTGTTGGAAACGGCTTTTAGTGCTAGGGGGTGATGGTATCACTGTCTTCATTCTGATGCAAGGCAGCACTGGAAAGATGCATTAATAATGCCTTTCATTTCAGTTTATTTCACAGTGAATTAGAAACATTGCTCTTTATTAATGGGAATTGCTTATTGCAGCAGCATTCTGTAACCATCGCTGTGGCTCAGGGGTCTCCAATGACTCTGGTTTGCACAGTGTGAGTTTTGAGACACTGCTTATGTTTATCACACGATTCTTTTCTACCTATTTTACTCAGTTAAACCTGAATGTGAGAGAGACGTCAATCCGTTCACAGTCTCGGTACGGTATAGGCATCTACTTGTGAAATGAAAGAGGATTGTTTCTCCTGAATCAGTTCTGCCTGAAAGCTAGGATTTCAGGATCCTATGGATAAAATGGTACGCCAGTTTGGATTCGGCAAGATAGACTGTTTCTCTGTGTTCATCACTAAGTTGTGATGATTAGTGAAGGTTTTGAGCACTGGGACCAGCTGCCTATCTTGCAGATTAATATGATTTTAAACATAAAAATTTAATTTGAGGAATTAATTTTTTTCTTCCTTAAGCTTTGGGGAGCTGTAAGGTTACACTTCAATGAAAATGTCTTCTTTAAAATGGGATGTCTGTTTCCCATAGCTTTCCATTTATTTTTGTAAGATAACAACACTTAGCATGGCATTTCCATTTCCGTAAGTGAGCATTAGCCTAAAAATAAGGGCAAATATATGTGGCATTCAAAAGCTTCTTCACTTTGCATTTGCAAAATTTTGAATTTCAGTATCTGTGCGAGAGTTTAAGGTGAATGTGGGCATGTGGACATGTTTTATGAGTGGAACTTGCAGCAGAGCTGTGTTACTGTGAAGTTGGACTTGTCAGGTGTGGGTAGATATACAGCATAAGAAATGCCAGTTTGAAATGCAGGTTTTAAAGGTGTTTTTTGTCTGTGTGGCTTTGTCTGTTTTGACGAGCAGCTCTGAAGGCTGCAGAGAAGATTTGGTTGGGGTTTTGATAACACTTGTGTGGAGCCAGTTCTCCTTTTTAACTGATTAGGTACAAATGTACAAAACTGTATAATTAACCAGGGCAGCCTGGAGTTCTCTGGAAATGCTGACACTGGTAGGTGGTAGCGTTTCCTTTTGAGCTGTCCTTGTGCGGCAGGTCGAGGTGCGGTGGCAGCTCTGGTGGCAGTCACCGCAGGTGGCGGCAGCTTCCTGGCAGCACTCACGGCACCTTCTTGGGTTGGTCTGTGGGTAAAGCATCTGCGGCCAAAAGCCTGGACCATAGCGTCAACGCCGTCGGCGCTTGAGATGCACGGATTAGAGCCAGCTCACGCACGCTGACCTGAGGGGCCGTTCCTGCCTGCAGACGCGTGGCCTGGTGCCGCGAGAAAGCTGTCGCGCCCCTGCCACCCAGCCAAAGGCACCAGCCGCAGGCTCCCTGCTGCCTTCCGCGTTGCACGCACAGCGAGTCTGCTTCCTCGTGTTTGTTGGAAACTCTTCTCAAGCTGGTATAAACAATTGTACTAGGAAAATGTTACGGCTCTTTGAATGCGGTGAGGTTTTGTTTTTCTCAGTTTAATACTTTGCCCTTCTCCAGAACAGAAAGCAAAATGTGCTTGCTAGTAGTGAGTGTAAAACCCTAGCTGGCAAGCATGGGGACGGAGGGGTTGCTGAGATGGTAATTCCAGATAACGTCTCTGGAAAGCTGGAAGCAAACGCAAATGCATTTGCCTGGAGTGAAATTTTTAGAAAGCCCTTAACTGCGTTTTTGATAGTGATGTGTACTGTTAATGCTTTCACTTCCACCAGCCTGTGTCATGATCCACTGTCACCAAATTGATGGTATTATTGTAGCATCAGTGCTGAAAACTGTATCCTCCTTGATATCTTACCTCCTCTGCTGTTGTTTCACAGCGGGAGTAAGTCAGCTCTCACAAATAGGAGCCAGTTTGGTTGTTACTGAAACGTAACGGCTCTGGTGGCTTCGGTTTCACTCTCTTGCCGCTCTTCCTGTAGACGTGGCATGTTTCCGGGAGCAGATGGAGTCCCTGCAGTGCTGGCTGTTGAGGTCCCCCGCCTTGTGCTGGGGGTGGCTGCCGGTACAGGCAGGTCCATATCCGCTCGCCTTCCAAAGGGGGTCCCGAGGGCACGGAGCAAGGGGGATGGGGAGGGGTGGGGTGTGGGTGCCCGTAGCGGCAGACAAATGATGTACTTTAGAGCACTGCATAAGAATCCCACTCTTCTGCTTTCCAGCGTATCTGGGAGTGTGCATGTGATGGATACTCGTTTACTCTCCAGGCTTTTGCATTTGATTGGGAATGGCCTGAAGCCTGTGTAGCTGCAAGGGCAAGGCAAGGAGGTAGTTCACCAGAGAGCAGTGACGGATGAATGACCGCACTCTTGGTTTTTTAAAGATTTCATTTTGCAAAAGCAGCTGATTTAATGGAACAGAAAAAACATGTGCAGTGCTTGTGGGTTTTCTGCAGTTTGCTAGTGCTTGACTCTGAAGGGGAAAATGCTGCATTGCAGAGAGGCCTTCAGGCTGTCCTTCAGGCTGGATTCCTGACCCCATGCTTAATGATGGCTTTGGAGAATTGCTGCTGTACTTCCCCTGAGATGTTGACACACAGCACCCTTGGGTCCCTGGAGAGATCCTGAGTTTGCTGTGCTTTGCTTGTGCGTTGTGTTGTGATCTCGGGAGATCATGCTTATAATGCCTGTAACTCAGGAGTACTGAACAGAACAGAAGTGTCTCTCAGTGGGCTCCCAGGTGGGGATACAGTCCCATTCTGCTGTTGCATCTCAGTTTCTGGCTATGCTGGAGATGTACTATCAGCCACATCTTCCTGCGGGGAGGAACCCAGCTGTGTCCCTGCTGCTATCCTGCTGCATTGAGGTGCTGGCTTTGAGCTTTCCATGTCCATGGAGAGATCATCTTTTCACGCTCCTTTCTTTCCTCTGATTTTCTGCCAGATCACTATGTTTAATGCAAAGCATTAATGCCACATCTCTTCTTCTGGCTCTTCTGTGATGCTGTTCTTCTGGTGGAGTGTAACAGTATGGGTTGGAAATTAACTGATAATTATACACAAACTGAGAGCTGACTCTGAGCTGAGAGAATGAACCTTTCTGGCCTCTCTGCCTTTTCTGTGAACTAGCAGCAAAACAGTTTTTGCTGGATGCAGCTGACTGCTCTGGGACTGCTGGGAAGCCAAATCGGAGCTTTCTGATTTCCTTCAAAATACTTAAAGCACTTGATGACTTACCTGCTTTGGGCTGCACACTTCCTGATGTGCTCCCTTTCTGGTGCCTTGCTGCATCTGTAGGAGTGTCTGAAATAAGTAGATTATCTGGGGTGAGGAAGAGAGGCCGCAGAATACCAGATCTTACTTGAGAGGGGGTTGGAAATTAATAGAACGTGGATAGCCTTTTCCTAAGAGTTCCCCACACCCCCCCAGTTGGCTCAGAAAACTCACATGTTGCACTGGTGCATGCAGGAGAGCCAGCTTGCTGTGGTCGTGATTGTAGCAAAACCTTCCCAGAATCTCCACCTAAATGATATGAACTGTAATTGGTCAAAACCAAGACTTATGTTCTACCTGCAAGCCAGGCAGTGGGCATTGAAGAAGACTGTGGCCACCCGAGGATGGAGGTTCTTTGTGGTTAGTGAGCACAGAACATAACTGCCCTGGGTGTTGGTTTCCAGATGCAAACAGTAGGTATTACTGTGACAGGATCCAAGTTGGATGCTTGCAGGAACAGGCATCTTCTGTACCTCTGATTGAGTCCACGTAGGCATCCTTGGAAAGCTCTGCCTCTTGTGGTCACCAGTTTCTTCCTCATGGTGCTGATGTTGAACTAGTTGCTGAAAATATAAACCCATAACTATCCCTAAACGTGGATTCAAAAACCACGACTAGAGATCTCAGTAGAGAACTGGGCAAGAAGATGATGCATCTGCTGTACTGGGAGGGAAGTGCAGCTTCTGTCCTAGATAAGGCAGCTCCTGGGCAGATCTCTCTGCAATGGCACAGAGACCGGCACAGAGACCAGCACAATCCCGTAGCAGAGACCTTGGATATTAACAGCTGGGATTCTTCAGTGTTTGGACCTCTTTCACACTTGCCTGTCCCAGTTACGAGTGTGACTGGGGGGTGAGAGGCAGCCCCCCAGTGCTTCTGCTTTGCCTGCCAGCTGACTTGATAAGGTCATCACTGGCTTTGCTGATGAATGCTGGAGCTGTCAGCTCACCCTGGGACTGCATGGGAGGGCATTCAGGATTAGTAACTCATAATGTCACGTCCTGCTGTTTAATAAAAACCGGGGTTTCCTGGGAGGTGTGTTGAGGTGTTAAATGAGCTTTAAGAAGCCCGCAAGATAATACAGCCCACTGATCCATGGGAAGCGGCTACCTGGTGCGATCCGTGGCAGGCTTGTTGACCAGCAAGGCCCTGAATTCACTCAAAACTCTTACTCAAAAATGTTTCCATGTGACTTAGTCTTTGTCCCCAGAGGTTTAACTAGAGCCCTGGAATATGAATAGCAGCTGTGAGAAGGAAGAACTAGAACATTCCTTATTTAGGTAATTTCCTAATAACCTCCCAGTTCCCTAAAAATAGTGCAGGATAAAATGCTCCACCGAACCAGACTGGCACCGAGCTGGGAAATGGGAGTTGCTGGATAATCTAAAACTCACTCTATTGTGTCTCACTCTGACAGTAACATCAGGAAAGCATTTCCTATTTTTAGCTTAATTTGTTGAAGTGTGTTAAGGTTCCTGGATACATAGATATGCATTATTTTGAATAGAACATGCATACCAATCTCTTAATAGCAGTGAAAATTTCCACCTTCCTCTAGATCAACATTTAATATATAGTTAGGGTAAAAGTAAAAAATACAGATCTAAAAATATTCAATCCATATATAACATCAAAAAAGTCCATGTTTAACTTCCTCTACCAAATTATCCAGGTAACTTAAATTGTATATAGCGTGGCGGTTGTAGGCTGAATCTGTTCCAAGAGCTCTGTTCACTTTCTCTGATCTTTTCCAGTTCATTTCCCTCCCAGCGCTTAAGGCAATTGCTTCCTGATGGAGCATCTTCCCACAGCTTTGTGAGGGCTATGCCTCCAGTGCCATCCCATCCCATCCCCTTTCAGGTGCCATTATATTGTGCTTTCTTGACTCCATCAGAAGTACTGTACAATCTGGATGTTGTTTGTTCCTGCTTCTAAGCATCACGTAGTGGTAACAATGCTGGAGTAAGTCTGCATCTATCCCAGAAGCAGCATTTGGTGGGCAAACACTGTGCTGGGAACACCGCTCACAAATAGGTTTATTCAGGCTGCAAACTAAGGCGTTTGTCCTCTCACTTTTCATGTGCACTGGGGGCAATGAGTTAATAATCTCGTATTTGGTAGGCACCAAGAGTAACTGATAATCAGAAAGCTGCAAGAAAAACAGGAATATCTGATCTGTGGGAGAACAGTTTAAAGGCCAAAAGCAGAAAATGAAATTCAAGCTGTTTGTGTAGCCATGATCTTTTTAGACAGCTGTGCAAAGGACAGGCCTGGTCTTGATGAGGTAAGGTCACCTCAACAAGCAAGGAAAGAAATAAAACAAACTAGGGGACGAGAAGAAGCCACGTTGGGGTTGCATGAGGTTTTATCATGAACTTCAGTCTCTTGTAGTGTCAGTTTGGATAAGGAAAGAAACCAAGAAAGGATCTGATGCTGTCAGCATAGTGCTTGGTCCTGTAAGATGTGCTTTCTAGTGGAGAAAAGCGTACCTTTCTGGGTAATGCTTGGGGCTGTGCAGATTTTGGGGCTAATGTGGTCTGTTTAGAAGAAGGAACAGGAATAATTAGCCTCATGATTCAAGTGTAAGAAATTTGGGTCAGCAAATGTGGTGTTTTGTTTTGTTTTCCTGTGCAGACCAGGGGCTGTAGACAGCACTCCAACCAGCCATCTCACAAGTGCTGAGGGATGCAGTGGCTCTCGGTGACGGCTGAGAGTGAGCCCTCCAGTCCGGGGCAGTCCCTTGGGTTCTCCTCTCCCTGACTGCGTCCCCTTGTACGTTAGGCGTACCGTTTCTGTGTATACTGATTCACTTGTTCTTAACAGGACCACTTTGGTTACCAGTACAGCTACAACCCCTTTCTTACCAGAACCCGTCTTGGTACATATTCATATTTAAATTCTAAACCAAACTCACCCCAACAAGACCCCCCTCATTTTTAGCACTCAAGCTGTACTTCTTCCTCACTTGAATTTGAAGATTCAAGTGAGAACTAATTTATCTGTTTTTCAGGAGCTTACAACACTGCCTTTGTGTATTGGTATGTCTTAGGTGCTTCAGGAGATGGTGTGAATCGCCTTTCCTTCTACATTAACCATACCTACGGATATCTTTTGCAGATTTCAAGTGTTTATTTTGCTAACTGCATCTCATCCTGTTTTACAGGAGCTTTTAAAGAACATGTTAGGTTCCTGTTCGTTAAAAAAACCTTTCAGCCAAACATGAGATCCTTTCCTGGGCAGGGCATCCGTTTCATTTGATGCCTGCAAAGCGGCGACTCTGAGCTCACTGCTCGCTGTGCGTGTTCAGCCTCTGTGCAGGAATCAAAGGCAATACCTGGGGCTGTGGAGTGGGCGGCTGTAATGTCAGGAGGAGATGCTGCTTAGTTCCAGCCCTGTGTAACTGCTCTGCCTGTGCTCCCTGAAACACTGTCTGCAGCTGGTCCCGGTGCTCAAGGCCACATGAAGAAACGTGTTTCATGATGCCTTGTTCCAGTGGCTCAGCTGTACTTGAGTCAGCGTAGGCTTTCCGCTTTGGCTCGTATTGTCTATGTTCATTACATCCGAGCTGGGAAATGTTTCTGCTCACTGTGTTTTGCTACTCCTGTGTTCCTTTGTACAGATAAAATGTCTGCGCTGTATTGCCTTCCACTGAAAGATGCTACCTTCCTCAGGTGGGACTGACATCCCGCATGGGTTGTGTTGTGAGGTACTGCTCATGGCAATGTGGTTTTAGCTCAATAGCAACAATTTTTTTGGCAACAAGGGATCATTCAAGAGATTCAAGTGAGAAAGATGATGTCGTTTTTTTACATTGCACTCCTGTTTTCACTCATGGTTTGACCCTCTTTTGTGTCTCTTCTTGGGGCTTCATGTCCACTTGTCAGGCTCTGAGACAGTACAAGTAGCATCTTCTCATCCTTGCTTGAAATCCTGTTTCAAAGTCAGGGTAAGCTGCAGAAAATTTGGTGGCAAATTCCTTTGGCAGTAAAAAAGGTAAACTAATCTCTGCTCCTGAAAGGACAGTGAGTATTGGGTGGGCAACCCCTTCGCACCTGAAGAAATCTTAAACCTGTTAGAAATGGGGGAGGTGGGCTATAAATGAAGGCAAAAACTGAAGAGGACAGCCACGGCAAGAGTCTAGATGTGGGAGCTTGAACGTAGTCTGTCCAGCGTGGTACAGGGCTGGGCTGACAGGTTGGCCTGGAGACTTGGAAGTAAGTGAAGGTCAGTCGGATCAGCCTGCGTGGGGAGGAAAGGGCTGTCAGGTCTAATGAAGGAGGCTTTATCTTGACTTTTCTGTAAATATTTTTTCTGCCTTCAATTCACTGCCATTTTCCCAGACGCTGCTCTGAAGAGTTCAGCTTAGGACATGCCCTCTCAGGTCTGATTCCCGCAGCCACAGGCAGCTCTGGAGTAGGGGTTTAGCCCAGGGAAATAAAGTCTGAAGGACATGTGTTTCGAGCCACAGGCCTTGGGAATGCCTTAACTCCTCGTAGCAGGTTTTAGATCCATATTTAGATAGAGGAGCACTTTCAATATCATGTTGATACAATCAGTTAGCAAACAATGACTTTTCTTCTGCATTTCCCATGGGAGAAGTTATAATTTAAGGGTCAGTTTTAGCTTCCCCTGTACATGCCTGCTTACCCCGTCTCATCCCTGCGTACAGGCTGCTTCTGCTCAGCCACAGCCTGATGTCCCAGCTCCCTGAGCAGCAGTCGCCATGCACATGTCAGAGGGGAGCAGAAGCCGAGGCAGCCCTTAAAGGGGGAAGGGTGGGGGAGAGGCAGTGCAGGAGAAGAAGCTGGGGCAGTTTTGCAGAACTGGGGGGAGAGGCAGGATCTGATGTGAAGTTACAGCTAGCAGTAAGCGACAGTATATTTACCTCCTATCAGTCCTGCCAGTCTTTCCTGCAATAGAGAAGCCGTAACAATAATGGGTCACAAGATGAGAGTGGATACAAAGAGCACTGCTAAAATCTTAGGTCCCTGCAATAACGGAAACATTTGTGGGGTAAAATTCCTGGGTGGCGTGAGTATGCTCCCACTTTGCTCTCAGTGAAGGCAAATAACAAACTCAGTGATGTTTCTGTTCACAAATACAAATGCTGCTGAGAAACACTGAAAAACCCCTCAAACAACAAGAAATCTAGAGCCAAGGTTGTCAGAGAAGGGGAACCTGAGCATGTGATCATGTAGGTATATTTAAAGAAAGGTGAAGTAGCATCCTTTCTACTATCGGAGAATCACGGCAATGCAGGTTGGAAGGCATCTCTGCCTGTCTTCACTGGCGCATGCTGGGATTTTTATTAAAAATCTGTCATCTTGAACGCAGTGGTAGAAGCCAGGAAAGCTGTTACCCTTTGCAGTTCTCTGTTTCATCCGTACGTAGTTCTGGACAGAAGGTAACAGCCCTTTTGCCATTTCCCACTGTTTCCAGGTAAGGACTCGCATGCAGTAACAAAGGCACGGTGCGAGTCCTCCAGCATCCCACGTCGTCGTGCTGGTAGGGGTAGGTAGGAGTGGGCGACTCCTGGAAATATTTCTAAGTGCTGGATGCTGGAGGAGAGTTTCTGCAGTGTAACGCGTCAGGGTCACAGAACTCTCTTTTTTCACAGCAAGTAATTTTGAAGTATTCCGCAGTGTGTCTTACTTGGGCTCTTTTTTCATACCTCAGATGAAGTAAGTTATGGTGGAGTAACCTAAAGGTAAAATCAGTGACTGACATGGTACAATCCTTCTTTAAAAAAAGAAAAAGAAAAAAAAAAAGCTTCAGAAGCGTGAGAGGAGGGGGAAAAATTAAAAAAGATCAACTTTCTAGAGTTTAAAAAAACAAACCCCCAAACGAAGTGCCAAACAGTGTCAGCCCTGCCCTCTAGTGCTGCCAGAGAGTAAGAGGTTGTTGAATGGTTCACAGCAACGTTGTCCAAGGCTGTGCTCAGCTGATTATTTTTTAAGGCATATTAGAGTGTGGGGTTTTTTGTGTTTGTTTTTGTTTGTTTTAGGGTGGTGGTGGTGTTTATAGTGTTTTCATAGGATTTTGCTGCAAGGCAACCAAAGTCAAACTCAAGCTTTGGTGGATGATGGGCTCTATAAAAAAACCTGAAGTATCGTGAGCACCTAAGATAATAGTTATGATAAAAATTTAAATAAGCTGCAAAAGAGTAAAAGTGTTTATGTGATTTATGATTAACTGAAGCTTCCCCTCCACAGTATCGAAGGCGAGTACGTTCCCGTAGCAGGCGACGAGGTCACCTACAAAATGTGCACCATCCCACCGAAGAACGAGAAGCTTCAGGCGGTAGAGGTGGTGATTACCCACCTCGCTCCTGGAACCAAGCACGAGACCTGGTCGGGGCACGTCATCAGCTCCTGAGGCGTCCCGGGGGAGCGCGGTCGCTGCCTGCATGGTCACTGCTCAACAACTGGCTGCAGGGGACCTGTCCTAAGAATATTCTACGTATTGCGCGGGAGGAAATACTGCATTGTCAATAAAGCAGAAGTAGGCCAAAATTACCATTTTTGCCGCTGGCCTCAAAAAAAACCCAAAACAAAACCAAAAAAAGGCAATTCAGACGCTAACGAAAAAACCCTATTGCAAGATGTTTACAAAAAACGTATTTTAAAGAGACTGAGTTTGTGTGCTTGGTGGAGGGGGGGAGGTTTGGGTTTTCTTTAATCTTGTGAACTGATTCCAGTAAATGCCCGGGGGAACAGGGGAGAGGCTTGAAGGAGAGCTCTTCTAGCGCAGACGGCCGCAGCAGAGGCACGACTCTGAGGCCCTGGAGGTGCGTGAGCACCGTGTCCCCTTGAGCTGCTCTTCTGTAAGGGCTGGAGTACACTTATTGCTGATAACAGTGCCCCAGTGCCTTGGCTTGAGGAAGAGAGAGGCGTTCATTGCTGCGATTTGTTTTCCTTGTGGAAGGAAGCGCGCAACAGAGCAGCTGCTGCAGGGTGGAAAACCTCCGTCTGGTGGTTATGCTCGGGTGGCCGGGGCTGGGTGCCCTTCAGGTGCACCGTTTGCGAACGGCATGTCTGCGTGTGTGTGGAATATTGTGGTTTTAAAGCCTGGATTGTTTGTGAATTTATTTAGGTGCCTTGACGGTTGATTAGCAACAGATTTTATAGGCCAGTATTAAAAACAAACAACCCCCCCCCCCAAATTTAAAAAATTTGCTTCAAGGTAAGTGGTAGAAAGCTGTAAAGTAGTGGATACTTTATAGCCTCTGACTGTGTCTGAATTTAGACAAAGCTGAAGATTACCTTCGTGATTGCATATAGCTGAGTGTCTGCCATGGTATTTCACGGGGCAGGCAGAATAACTGTGCTTCTGAAAAGCAAGTGCTGTGCTGTTGAGATGACCGTGTATACAATACTGTGTGAGTTACTTAATAGGCTCGGCTGTCTCGGTGAAGTAGGTTCTGCAGCTGTTTCCCTGGAAAACTTGCTTGGCAGGATGTGCTATGGCAAATAACAAACTCACCCTTGCCCTGACTCTTCTCTGCCTGCAAGATTTCATGTAGTTGAAGTGCAACTAAATTAGTTCTGTTCCTATTTGCCTTCCACATCTTTTTTTCAAATGAAGCATTTTTCTCTATTGTGTTCCTAACAGTGGATTTTTATTGACTTTGCAAATAAAAGAAGATTAAAAAGATGGCATGATACTCTTCTGTTAGTTGTGTGAAACAATGTAACTTCAGTTGCCTGTTTTCAGTTTTAACAATAGGCACTCGCTGTCATGAAATGTCTCAAGACTCTTTCCCAGCAGATGGTCTGTGCCGAGGTCTGACCTGGGGCGAGCACAGATGTGTGGAGGGCCGTAACTGCTGTGAGGGCTTGTTTGTTTTACCTCAGCTGTACCTGTATTACACGATAGTGCACGATAGTGACCAGCCTGTAGCGGGGCCTGGGGTTTTTGGTTTTTTCTTTATTAACCGTAAGGCTTAGTAGTTGTGGTTTTAACACTATCCAGCTTGTTGGAATATCACACGCTGCTTCCTTTATAATAAATGCGACCACTGTAATGCTTTAACATATGTCTTCAGTCTGCTCTCTGCGTAGTTGGTGTTGAAGATGATTAGCGTTAAAACCAGAGGAGAATGCAGGTGCCTGCATATGCACACCAGTATGATGATATTTAAAAGATTTTTAAAAAGTGTTGTAATATCAACTGACTGGCATTACCAGAACAATTAGGGAGTAATTTAGCAAGTTTTCTAGCTGCTTAATAGACAGCTAGTATATCTCTAATAAATACTACTACTTCGTAAATACCTTTATTTTCATTATATAATATTTAATATTAGCTCTTATTTTTATGAACATACAGTAGGGGGTAACAGGGAGGGGTAGCATAGCCTGGTCGTTTCATCTGAAACTTGGGGCAGGAAGGCCAGAGCATTTCGGAAGAGCAGCCAGTATTCAGAAACGTCACAGCAAAGCTTTAGTCGCGCTTCAGGGGACGGGAGCCAAGCGGGAGCTGCCAAAAGCAGGAAAGATTGTCCCTGCCCTGTTTGTTTCAACTGACACTAGAGAGAGTAAGATGGAAGCAAGGGACTAGGGATTGCGGGTTGCTTTGCTTTGTTTTGTTTCTTCTCCCCCCAGAGAGACAGACTGCCTGCTTCTCATCCGCTGGCATGAGAGGCAGAAGATAAACCTCAGCTATTGGCAATGGCTGTGCAAGACTGACTAGCAAGCTGACTTTTAACATTTGAACGTACGCAGGTATGTGCACACAGATGATTGTCTTTGAGGCTGAAAACAAATCTGGGTTTGGTCCTGCACAGGATGTTTTGCATAGGTAGCTTTCTGCAAATACACAAAACAACCATGCAGTGAAGTAACCCAATAAACAGATACATCACGTACGCATACACACAAAGCAGCAGCTATTAAAATCTGGCCATCCTAAAGGGCCTTCCTGCACTACAAATGGTTCTGGTCCAAAGTCTGCTCCCCTTAAACTGGTTGAGGCTGAATTACCCTATGGAAGTAGGCACACGAGAAGGGTGGTAGAAGACGAGACAGTTCTGATGCATGAGGGCATCACAGCTTCCCCTCCTTTTTTGTAAGCCCTTTAGGGGATTTTGGTTCATACACAAAGATTGTATTCTCCCCTTTTGTACTGTCTAAGTATCACATAAACTTGGAAAGAGGCAAGTCAATCGTTTCTTTGTACAGACAGGCAGCACACAACAGGTCTGCTTTACATATTTTATTTGCCAAAATGACAAATTGAAATAGTAATTTTTCATGATAAAATGAGATTTTATTCTCCTTTAGTAAATGAAACTGTTCATACACAAGATTACTTTCCTAATGCCAGATAAGAAAAGTAATATTAACAGTTACACCGATTGTCATGCTTCAACTTGAATTTTAACAGAAACATCCTTTAGGTTATTTTTCTCAGTACTAAAATCTCATCTACCCTTACTGTTTCACCAGGAAAATCAGAAATGTAATTAGTGACCGAAATACATTTTGATACTATGCTCAAGTTATTTTAATTAATTAAGTTTTATAATTTTTTTATTCTTTAGATTTAAAAACAGTCTGCAAAAAGTGTAGGTACATGAACTGTCCTGTGCATTGGCACGGCAACTGTACTGAGGAGGTAACTTTAGCACCAGCCTTTTAGCACCAGCACCAGTTGGTCCAGCCTTTCCAGTGGTGGTAGACTCGACACACCTTCTGACCATGAGATCAGGCACTTCTGGCTCAGTTCTACCTTCCCACCCCAGAAAGAAATAAAACCTGTCTCTTTTACTCATCTTCCAGTTTTAAATAGGAAAATCCCAACTGTCTTATAATTCATGTCTTTATACCACCAGGTAGCATTTTAAAAAACAACTCTCAAACATTCATCTTTTAAATAGCAGCTTCAAAATAAAAACTAGGGATAAAGCCTTGCGAGCCAATTTTGAGACCATAAATCAACTATAGGCAGATTATATTCCCCTCCCCCCAATGTAATTAATTAGCAAAGGAAGTTTACTGATGACTTAAAAAAGAACAACAACAACAAAAAACCCCAACCAAACAAAAAAGAAAACAAAGTACTTGTGTGAATGGAAACAGTGAAAGGATGGTGCTAAATGAGCTCTGCTGTATTCCACCAGCCAGCAAGGCTCCCTTCAATTAAAACATTTCCCTTCAGTAATGACTGACCTGCAAAGCACTTGCTATTCATGACCAATTATAAAAACCAATACAGAATGAAGGAAGATGTTTTGAGTTCTTAAGCTGGCTTAACCGTTTTGTAAGTGTGAATTCGGAAAGTCTTTTATTTAAAAAATAGCTCTTCACAGATTCTTCTTGTGTCCTGTGGGGATGTGACACTGTGGCCTTGTGTTCTGGAGTCTGTGAAAATTTCATAGTCATTCCCTCCCTGAAAACAGAAGAGGAAAACAGCAGAGGAAGATTTAATTTTATTTAACTTAACATATAGTCACAGTTTTGGGGTGGAAAAGGGACACATAAAGGAAATTAGGGAAAAAAGGGACATAACACATTCATGTTCGAGACGTCTTCCAGAAAGCTAAAAAACTGCAAACCACCATTTTGAGATTTTGCATAATGTGTTCATAGCACACCTGTGCTGAAACTTCTGCTGAACACCACAAACACTTGGGCGAGAACTTCCTGGCCTGCACGTTAGCATTAGTAATGAAAGAGCAGAACTCTCAGGATAAGTTTAGCCATGTTTTTAGTTTAGTATAGCAACACAGTATTGACTTTTAAAAATTGTTTACTTGTTAATATTAAGGTGTAAAGCTGGTTACAGAGCACTATACCAGCACGTGGTATTTGTAACTTACTTGCATTATCCTCTTCCTTCCAGCTTGGTTTTCTTTCCTTTTAGTTAAACCATTGTTAAGACTGTTGATCCTTTGCTATTGCAGTACTGTTTTGGCCTTGCTAGCTACTGGTCTGATGTGACATTTGTGACTGGTTTCTAATCACAGGAGAGCGATGAGAAAGATCCTTTCAACAGCTGGCTCGGGGAACAAAGGCGCTGCCACCTGCATGAGCAGAGACCCCTGAAAGCCACAGCTTCGCACACTACAGGAAGCAGTATCTAATTTGTGTACGTTGTTTGCCGCGCTGCTTTCCACTGAGTCAGCTGCAACTCCTGCTACTTCAAAACTCTGAAAATGCTGCACTGCCCATTATAGGGTTGAAAATCAACTGTCCATAAACTCTGTGCCAGAGGGACAGGTGATTACTTTTGCAGCTGGTCTCAAGGGGGAAAAAACCCCACCCTTTCATCTAAAGCTTGTCTTTTTCTTATAAAATTTGGCCTTTTTAAGTTTATAAAACTATAAAGTTCTTTGTAACTTATAGTTATAAAACTGTAAGTTCTTATAAAACTAAGCCTTTTCTTACAAAACTTAGCCTGACACTGTCCCTTGGCCATGCTCAGACAGCCTTAGTTTCATCCAAGTCCTTGTGCTTGCCGTTGCCCTCGCTAGCTCCAGTCAGGTCTCTGCTCAGCATTTTCAAAAGCCTCTGAATCACCCTGCAGAGTTGTGTAGCTCTCTCCCATGACTAGGGACAGGGATTATATATAATTTCAGTTCCCCAATGTGGAGACAGAGTGGTTAGCAAAGGAACAGTATTAAATTCAATGGAAAAATAAATATGTTTAATAATCACTAGCCAAGAAGAAGCATTATCTACAATAACCAAACAGGATAATGAGTTCTATATAGCCATGTCACCTAGGTTTTTAACATAATTACAGAAGGTCAATTTAAAAGCATATTCCAGTATTAAGTCTGTCACGAACACTGCGTTCACTTCAGGCAACAGAAGAAAAATCCCTGCTCGCGGCTACCTCCCAGCATTACGCTGACCAGTTACGCACAGCCAGTTAAACAGGGACGTGTGTTCACATTTATATTCTGACTTCAATTCTTGTCAGGCATAAGGCAATTGGTTAGAACCTACAGTGCTTGTGGTTTAAAACAGCAGCTCTGAAATGTATATACAAAACAATATACTCACTGGCATAGTCTTGTCTCCAAAGAAATAAATAGTCTTGTATCCATCGTCGGCAATGATTCCTAAGCAGTACCTCTTATCCCAGCCATCTGGGAACACATCGAAGCTTATCTGGCCTCCTAGGACAGACATGAACCAAGCAAACCTTGTTGTATTATAAGAACACATTTCTGAGGGGAGAGTAAGTGAGGAAAAACTAAACTGGGTAAGATTTTTGGTAGAGGGAGCTTTGCAGAAGTCACAGAAATGTTATGAGACCCTGGAGTTAAGTCTTACAAGTACAGAAAGTGTTATATAGGGTATCAGTTATTACAGTTGCGATTTACAGATTATTATTTACCCATTAAACAAATATGAAAGTCTTAGCATGTTCCCAAACACTGACTGCTCTGAAACGAACTGAACCTTTTTTTAAAAATTACATTTAATCTTTTTATTTTTAGAAAGAAACTACATGAATGAATACAGCCATTGGTGTATCTACAGCCATAAAGTCTTATGCAAGACTTTCTAAAGCCTTCTGAGTAGAAAAAGGAGGAAATCAGCCTTTTTAGCACAGCCTAACAGGACAACAACTGTTCCAGTTCCAAATCCTTGGACTTTACCAATACATAAAAGCATGATTCCCAGTCGAAGTGGGTGTCAAAAAGGTACTTACAACGTGCTTTAGGAGAGCTATATTGGCAGTTCATTGCTGCCTTAGTGTTTCAATACCACAGTTCTAACGGCAACCATACTTTTTTGCAATTCTGAAAAATAATAATGTGGTAATATATTGGGAGAGGGGAAAAAAGAAAAAATGCATGGAAAATTATTTCCCCCTTATTATCACTTTTCTCTTTAAGCTTGCACTTGCTTTTGGATTTTCTTTCCTCTCCTTCCTCCCACACAATGCAGCTACAGAACTGAAGAACCAAGGGCTACTGGAACAGTACTGATGAAGTATTTCTGATCAAAATTGATTTTCAGAAACAACTCTGACTAATCAGAAGCATGTAATATGTTTCAGAATGAGCAGAATCAGTCACACAACTGACATTAAAAGACAATGAACTGATGACAAGCAATGAAGTTCTCTTTGTTGATGGATTTCAATTAAAATGTACCAAGTGAAAGCCTAAGAGGAAAAGGAGGCTTAGTCGTGCATGCAATGCCTGCATCCACCCCCAGAGAGCTAACTGTCACACAAATGAGGCAGGATATGTCGTATCCATAAGAGGATATGATTTAAGTGAAATTCAAATTAAATGATGTTTTAAATGAAATTATTTTAAATGTGATACCTATAGAAAACGTTAGGCCTTTTCCTGCAAATTCTCTTCGTAAATCAGCTACAAATTTCTCTCTTATATGTTCCTTCTGTTTAAAAACAAAACAAAACCAAACATCAGTTTCATGCTGTGTTAATTCATCAATAAAAAGATAACCCCCAAAAACACGCCCAAAATATCCAAAGGTCTGAGTACTGGGACTAGTGTGATATACCTATATTTTATTATTGCTGAAAGCATGCTGAGAATATTTCCACTTTAATCTGTTACCAACTTGTAAAAAATGAGAGCAAAACTTCACATACGTGCTGTGATACTTGCTTTTCTATCTGACCATCTTAGAATACTGAGGAAGTATGCTTCAACTCCCCGTAAAATTCAGTTTTACAAATGGGGAGACTGAGGCACGGGAAGAGTCTCAAAACCGGTACTAATCTTCTGATGCCATACACTCCACAACGGGTGGAGCATTTTCAGAATGCCTTGGGCTTAGATATCTTTCGGCATCCACTAACTGAGTCACAGGCAAAGACTGCTTTTGAGGAAATAGATTTCAGTTTTTGTATCCGGTCAGAAACAGTTGTTATGGTGTAGCAGGGAACAGAACTCTGGTATCATGGCTTAGATTCATTTCAGCTGTGTACAAAGGAAAATAAATGGTGAATAGTTTGACCTCAGCTTTTAAATTCTGCTTTAAAAGGCTTTAAAAAGTTGATGAGAAAAGTAATAGTTCTATTGATTTGAATGGATATAGGCTGGTATACTAAGGGGCACTCCAGATAAGTATGGTTTTATCTACAAGAGGGTTTTTCAGGAACCCTGTGTGTAGAGGTAGGACATTTGGTACTCTGGATACAGGGTTAAAAGAAACATGAACCAAACCCACCCCTTCTGCAAGTAATCATTGTTAACAACTGCAACAAAAAACCTATTGTATATTTCCTGAAGTCTGAACTAAGAAGTTAGTTAAACCACATGGAATGGATTAGAATGAAAAAAATTGCACACAGTATAAAAGCTTTTTGAAAATCATAACCTGGCCATAACTGCCTCTTCCAGAAGACTTGGATATTTTTCAAGAGTTGTAACTCACTTTATCAAGTTCATAGAACTCAACTCGTTCTTCCTGGCTGCAGCTTCTTCCAATGGGGGACACATTTAACATCCCATTTCGGAACTCAATAAAAGTGCCCCTGAAAAAGAATTGATTAATGAGACAGAAAATAGATGAAGAATTGCTCAAAATACTGAATATCACAAAGAACTTTCGTTTAATTTTGAAGACAACGGGAATCAGGTGTCTCCTTCAGCGTCTCATTGTATGCATAAAAAACCAATGTGTAGGAACCAATACCTCTGGCATCGAGGAGTCTTCTGGACTTTTATTTGAATCTGGCAACCTCAACATCATCCTTACTGACTTTTAAAAGTCTGATTTGGTTTTAAACGTATGACTGGAGAATCCTGTCAACCCAGTTCTCAGACCCTGAGAGGCCAGTCTGTCAGCTTTGGGGTGAAGCGACAAAATTTAGAGCAGCCTTGGCAGTGTTTCTAGCTAGCCTCACATACGGTATGTATTAATGCCTTGAGCAGCCGCACCCTCACATCACACAGAACTGATCTCACTGCATGCTTCTAATCTCTGGAAAACATTATGCTGCTGAATTCCAAACACATCAAGGAAATACTCCTGCTTCCAAACTGAACTTCCTTCCCTCTTAAATAAAAATGCTCAATCAGTATTTCAAATCCTGTGCTCCAGTTGGGAGCTTGTCTTTGTATGCACGGATTGAGCTCTGTTTCACGTATACAGTGTTCCTAAAACACAAATGGCTCATTTTTTGCTGAGCAGCCTGCTTTACATATTGATGCTGAACACTGTACCATGGAGAATATGGTGACGCTGAGATGCACGTATGCACGTACCTTTTCTTTGGCAGTTTAATCTTTGCAATATAACTCAGGCAGTAGTTGATTAGATCTTGAAGTATCTCCTCGCCCAGGTGACCCTGAATGTTCTAACAAAATAAATACCATTCAACCAAGGGTCCAGAATTTGAGATTCTAAAAACAAGCCACATGGAAAACACAGACATTGGGTAATCAGGCATGGTTAATCTCAGAAAGAAACATGTCTTCAGTAACTAACTCTCAGTTGATGCACACACAGTACTAAGGGCTCTCATTTTTCTTTTTATTTACTTTGGTTTTTTAAAACCACAACCCCAAACTCTCATTTAATATGGTCCCTACTAGTACTTGCTTTAGGAGGAAACAGTGTGGGCAAAGACAACAGACAAAATGTTGCAGTTAATGTCTACTGTAGCCAAGCGTGAAGAAATTGAGATTGTTACTGCAGGAAACTGGAAACCACCACTCAAGCCAGCAATTTCAGCCAGGATCTCTTTTAAATTTTTAATCTCCTTTACTTACGTTGAACCGATGAAGGCGATTAGGGTATCTAGAATCAGATGTACGTTTATATTAATTTAGAGTATTTACCTTCTGGCTTATGCAACATATCAGAAAGGGCACTCTGAATTAACACTACAAAGCAGCTACAAGAGATCTACAAGAAACCTTCTGAACCCTAAGGCCCAGCAGACATCAGCTATGAAACGCCATATTCCATAGGACCTCCAGGAGCAGAGGGCTTGGCCACGTTTCCTATGGATAAGCTGAGGGAAAGGCTGTTCCAGGATTTTCACTGTTCTTACTCGATCAGACACTCCAGACTCCAATAGTTTGTGGTTTTGAGAACACCCCAAAGTATAAAGCTTAAGGTGCAGATTGTCATTCCATGAATCAGAGCGCCAAATGAATTATCTGTTATAGCAGTAACACATGAAAATAGCAGCAATTTTGGCCTTAGTTAGAAGGGTGATTAGAGAGGACTCCACTGTAGCAACAAAGCAATATCGTGTTTGGAAAATTCCTCTTTCATGTTACTGGAAATTTCACACTTACCTGCTTGCTCAAGAATTTCCCATCTTTGTATGCTACAAGACCGTTTTCTGGGAAAACGTAGTCAAATTTTTCAACCACTACAACCAAAAAAAAGACAGTAACTTAAGATTTCCCCTGTACGTTTAACGCAGAATTGTCTTTCTTACACATTAAATAGGTTAAAATACAGCAAACATTAGATCATAAAGCATGAAAGGTTCAGCAGCATAACATTGAGCACAAGATCAAAACCACTCTCATTTCTCGCCAAGACGAACACACACCTCAAATCACATGAAGTCTTTCAGTTACCTGTAGTTTTGCTTCCAGGCCCTTCCTCTCCTGCAAGTAAGTCTCTGCATTAAATGTAAGGAAGTGACTGAACACCTCAAATACTACGAAAACCTGGCACGCAGCCTGGCTAGAGAGCAAATCGAATGCTAGCATTTTAGGTTTGTTTTCTCAATGTTACTCATCTACAGTAGACGTCCAAGACGTGCGAGAATCTTACTACAATGCAAGATGACATGGCTTACTGGAGACCACTTGTCAGCCAAACAAATTCTGAGTTATCTGGGCATTACGGAAGGCTATCAGAGGCATCAATTAAGTAAAGGCCATTAAGGATGGTCTTTCATACAGAAAAGGAAATGCCTCCCAAAGGGCTAAAGCAAGAGTCCATCTCCGTATCGTAACGCCAGTTAGCAAAATCAGATCCTTCCGGGATGAGCTAGACACCTGAGCAGCCTGCGCACGGACGTGCTGGGTACAGGATTCCATTTAAAAAAGACAACGTGAAAATGCCCTCCTAAGGTACTGTCACAAAGTCAGGATTTCACTATTAGTAACTGTCCCTTCATAAGACACCGAGATAGTGGTGAACTGCAAATGCAGGCTGCAGTTTCTGAATGCCTGTAAATAGCTTTTCAGAGATCGAGTGCAACACAACAAAAATGGGAAAAAAAGTTTAAAGCAAGGAAGGGGGAGAATGAAAAGGGTTTGAACTACGTTTAACCTTCACCACTTCCTTGTGAGCAATTCAGTGCAAGGGATTGCATCAGCCGCGATCCTTACCGTCATCGCCAAGCTGCTCCTTAATCTTTTCGAAGTCTGAACCGCCCACGACTCCAACTTTCACCTTCTGACGCAACTTCTGCAGAAACGCGGCCATCTCTGCTGTGATTTTCTAGGTTCCAAAATAAAATTATTAGATTTGTCAGTATTCTTATCATGAGACCAGCGTCTCTATTTCGCAGTAATTATTAAAAGCAGCAGCACCGTGCAGAGCTTTAAGAAAAAGGGAGGATTTTTTTTTTTTGCCTTAAACGGCAAAGTATGTTTGCGCACCGAGCATGGCGGAAACGGGCGCAGAGTCCGGTGTGCTTACACGCTCTGTTCCCTGAGGGCTCCCGCCCCTCAGACAAAGCCTCTGCCCGCTCACAGGACAAAGGAGTGCCAAAGCCCGGGCCGGCAGCCCCACCCGCCCCTGCGGGCTGGGAGCCCCCAGCCTTGCTCAGCACCTCAGACGGCCCCGCGCCAGGGCACGGCGCCCAGGGAGGGCGAAGCCGGCCGGGCGGGCGGGGGAAGCCGAGCGGCCGGGCAGGCGGGAGGGCGAAGCCCGGCCCCGGCCGCGGGACTCGCCTGGCGCGGGGCGGTGAGGGTGCCGTCCACGTCGAAGAGGCAGAGCGCGGCGGGCTGCGGCGCCGCCATGGCGCCCGGCCGGGGCGGCGGAACCGGGGCCGCGCGCTGCCGCCGCGGGGGACGCCGGGAAGCGGGGGGCACCGCCCCTCCCGCCGTGCCTCGCGGCCGTTGGACGTTGCGGCGCGGCGCGCGCTCGGACGGCGGAGCCATGGCGGCGGTGAGCGGGGCGGGCCGGGGGTTCTGCCGCCGCGGGGGGGGGGGGGGGGGGAGGGGTGTGTGGGGTGTTCTCCCTCCGCTCCCCTTCCCTTCCCTTCCCTTCCCTTCCCTTCCCTTCCCTTCCCTTCCCTTCCCTTCCCTTCCCTTCCCTTCCCTTCCCGGCCGGGGCCGGGGCCGGGGCCGGGGCCGGGCGCGGGGAGAGCGGTGCCGCCCGTGAGGCGCCGGCAGCACGCCTGGGCCGTGAGCGGCTGCGGCCGCCTCCGGGGGGAGCGGGGGGCGGCCGCGCGCGGCCCCTGACGGCCGAGTAGCGGGCGGGCTGCGGGGCAGGCCGGTCCCCGCCGGAGCGCCGTGCTGGCGGCGGCCGGCGCTGGCGGAGGGGGACCGGGCACGGAGCAGGCGCCGCCGTGAACGCCGCAGGGCGGGCGGGCGCCGGGGGCAGCAGCGTCGTGGCTGGGCGCGGTAATCTGCCCGCGGTAATCTGCCCGCGACGTCTGCCGCCGGGCTCCCCCGGAGGGAGGCCCCGCCGGAGCAGGGATGGCGTCCCTTGGCCCGAGTCCGTGGCCGTTGCTGTCCGCTCAATTGCGCGTCCTTGTCCGGGCAGGAACGCCAGCGCCTCACAGCGTGAGGGCAGCACAGGCGCTCCCCTTCTTCTCCTTATCCTCTGTTCTGCACGGTCCCGATGTCTAGTCCCTCTTTCAGTGCTACTCATGCTCTCCGCCCCTTTATGATACTTGGTCCTCTTTTTTCTGTTTCCCTAAAGTTGTTACATAAGTGATTATTTAACACTTCGCTATTTCACTGGCTAGCAGCCCCGGGTTCTCTTACCCTCTTTGCTTGGAAGTGACCTGTACCGCTGCTGTTTTCACTTTGATGTTGCTCAAAACCAGAGAGAGGCAGGGGATGCCGTAAGGTTACGTTCAGTAAGCTGGCTTTGGTATCGGCGATGTTATCAAAAGTATTTTCCCTCCTCATCTGCAGGGAGGGATGCAAGCACGAATACCAGTTTTCTAATGTGACACTGGTTTTGAGTATAAGGTTAGAGTGAGCTGGGGCGGGGAGGCTTATGCTGTTTTCAGGTGCCTAAGGAACAGATGCTGAGCTAAATGCGATTCGGTTATGAAGGAGACTCAACTGATGACCTGTGGGAATATTGCCTTGTAGGCTAAGCTCTGCAGAATTAGGACTAACATCTGTGTGGCACCACTTTTTGGGAGGCGTCTACAAAATGAGCTCTGGACAAGGTCATGGAAGAAGGAAGATGCTCGCCCACCCTGTTTTTTTGGTACATGGGAGTGTTTGCAGTCACAAAACTGGCGAGTTAATGGTGTTAATAATTATCTTGGGAGACAGCAAGTGCCATCCGTGTGTCTGTGCCGTTCAGCCCCTGCTGCTGTGGTCCGACAAAAGGCTGTGGATGAGAAAACAGAAGAGTTCAAACTGGTCTACAGGTTTCCTGGGATTAAGTACTGCAGGGTACTGTCCAGGCTGAAGCTGTTACAGACTGCCACCACCATGGTCATGCTGCCTCCCATCTGCTACCTCTATCTGCAAGATCAGGTTTCTCAGAATGTCCTCTTGTATACAACTGGCATTGCGCTCTTTGCTGGTGCAATGTTGTATGGTATGAGCTACTTTTTCAGACGAATTATTGGATTAATCTACTTAAATGAAACCAGCCATACTGTCAAAGTGGCCCACTTGACGTTCTGGGGGAGACGGAATGACATTTACTGTCCCTTAGAGACAGTGATGACTTTGGGTGAAGTTGGAGATAGCAAGGGGGAGCTACTTCTCCAGTTCAAACGGTATAATAGTACAGATATTTTATATTTTACGATTAAGTTTGGCCAGATTGTAGACAGACAGAAGTTTACTCAAATATTTGGAAAACTTGAGTGATACAGCAGCTAATTTCCAGTGATTTTCCTTGTTGCATGTTCGTTGTACTTATTCTTCTGTGAAGTTTAATTAACCAAACTGACATACTTCTGTCATTTTCCTATGCACAGCCTGGTGGTAGTGCACTCAGTGTAGAAAGTAGAAGTGGTGAAGAACAATCCACTGGATTCAATGTCTTGGCAGCTCATTGAAGGTGTGAGCAGCATCTGTTCTGTGTAGGGTGCAGTGATGCGCACGGTGCACTGCCACAGCAGTTCTAAGTCTAAACTGTCCTACTTGGAACGTGCAGTAGGATGCCAAATTACTGATGCCGACCCTGACTGTTTCAGCTGGCCTTGGAGATAGTTTTTAAACAGAAAAAACTCTTGGAGAGAAATGCAGTAACTCTGCTGGAACATCCTCACTTTAAATTCATGGTTCCTCTTACTGAATTTTAGGTTGACTGGGAAGCCTCTTGAAATTAAAACTTGTCTCATACATACGTATGATAAAGAATGCTGGATGTCAGCAAGATACATGCTTATGCATTAATGAAAGGGAGGTAACTGGAAAGAGCGGTATATAATGCTGTGTAAGGTGCGTGGGGTCTCTTTGCAAGGTCTCCCAGGATGTGAACATAACTGGACAAAACAAGGGTGCGTGTTGCAAGACACATTGACAGTTCAGCTGTAAGGGTAGGTTAAAGGCTAGGACAGCATTTTAGGAGCCTCTCAGACATTGCTTTCCCATTGGAATACAGAAGAACATACCTAAACTATGATACTGTGAATTACAGGGACAGTCTGTGATCCTTTGTTCAGTTTGGATCCTAGTAATTATCTGAAAATTTGAAACTACTTGTCCTTCTTTGCATATATTCATGTTTCTTTTGTATGTACGAATGACATTTAATCAATGCTGTAATACCTGAGTTGCAAAAACTTCAGTAAATGTTACCAAAATTATCTTAGACTATGTGAATTAAGCAGTCTTTTGTGAAGATTACAATATAGGCTGGGAAGCAAATCATCTGTATCCCTTGATGTGTTTACTGGTTTGGGCATATTATAACATCAAAAGCTCTGTTGCCAAATACCCTTCCCACTCCCTACTCCCCCAGTCTGGGTTTACTTAAACTGAAAAGAAAAAAAGGTAAGAAAGACACCTAAAAGCTGTGTTGAATTAAGGCTGAAAATATGTGTACTTTGTATCCCGTTGGACTTGCAGGGTTGATCACCTCAGCAGCTGTGTCTGTGAAGGACGGTGGTCGTCTTCTGTGGTGTTAGTATGATTCCTCCTTTTCCAAACCCAAAACCTCAGGAGGAATGAGGAGCAGGATTTAAACCTGAGAGACTCAAACCTGATCATTTGTAATGTGTAAAACTTTTTTTGAATTGTCAGAAGGAAGTTAACTCCTTACACTGCTCTTCTGGCTGTTACTGCATGTGAAACAATGGAAAATAAACTGACCCTCAGCAACAGAGAAAGGTGGAGTGTTCTTTTCCCTGTTTCTTCCTCACGCATATTGAAACTGTTGAACCATCTGATCAGCAGATGCAGGTAAGTAAAATTGCCATGTTGAACTTTTCCTAACGGGGGCTCCGTTATTTTAAATTCTGGCTGATACTGTGTGGTACAGCAGTAGCAAAAGGAAGAGAGAAATGTTCCTTGGCGTAAACACCATGGCAGCAAAATAGAGTGGACTGTATGCATACAGCATGTTTTTTGGAGGCTTATCTTCTTAAGAATATATTTCATATGCACTGATGATTCAGTTTAGGTATGTACTAGGTGTAAAAGAAAAAGCCCTGGAGAAGTTCAATTATAAATATTTTATTTAAGAATACTGATTACACATGAGATGTCATTTTTTATGAATCTGTGTACAGTTACTAGTTACACCATGAAGTGTAGTTAAGTATTTGTTTAAACATTTATTTGGCACTGTCCACAGTATGCTGTAAACAATATTAACTTTATATGCTTCAGCTGCAGTGCTTTCTATGTATTCTCTAACATGATTTCATCAACATGTTGTACGCAATTATACAGTTACTGAGTGTCAGTAAAAATTATAAAAACACCTAGAGTATTCATAATAAAAGTGAAGATGTGGTAAGACTTCAAATTACTGGACTTTTGCTTCTGTAAAAGTACAAGACTTGCTAGAGACATTTACTAAAACTACTGCACTGATATGTTGAACAAACTAATTCCCAAAGTGCTGTCAAATACAGTTCTCTGTTTGACTTTCCTCTTGCTGATAATACGCTTACGAGGACAGTGATGACAGTGAGGTTTTGTTGAACACCAATTCACCCGTCCTTCCCCCCGATTCTACAACCTCTGTTCAAAAACCTGTTCCAGTTCTGACCAGCTGGTACCACAATTCTGGTTTCTGCGGAGAGGTTTACAGAAATCCCATTATTTTTAAGCTAGCAGAAGTGAGTGTACTGGAGCTTCCCAATACCAGCACTCAAAAAATAAAATGGGAAAAAAACATGATTAACACTTCTCAAAGCAGGTAAGAAACCTTTCACATTGTGGTAGCTGTATTAAACCTGTAAATCTTTTAACTGCTCTGTCTTTTATTATGTACTTAAAAAACTGTGGTCAGATCCTAATAGGGCAACTGAAAAGTCCACTGTGGTCCCTGGTTTTTGGTGCACAACAGAAAGTTAAACTTAGTGAGCAAAATCCAGATGCTTGCTAGCCAAGAAAAAGAAACAAAAAGGCACCAGACCTAGTTCAAGTCAGCCTTAAGCAAACAGCAGAGAGCACATAGTAAAGAGACGTCCAAAACAGTTCTCTGAAGAGAAACAAATTAATGAACTGCTGACACTTTTTGATCCTGTGGCTTTCTAGAAGATCTCTGAAGTATCAATGACTTAGAATTAACGATTAGAACAAAAATAGAATTACTTTGCGTTATAGATGTGCAATTAGGACAACGCCTTCGCTGTTGTGGCTCTGATGTCAGGTAATGGCTAAGGTCAAGCAATTCTGCTGTAGTTTTACAAAATACCTCAAGTATTCATGTAGAACTTGTAATAGATACATTAATGACTATTGTGTGTTATGGGCAAACGGTAAAATAATGTCAAATCATTCTAGATTGCTGACAAAGGTGTAAATGATGTGCTTCACATGATTCTCTAAGCTTTGTCAAGTTACATACGTCAGGGTATAGTTTTCTCTGTACAAGTCTGATTGATTGTAAGAGAAGTCAAAAGTTTTAAAATCCAGGATGAGGGAAAAAAAGTACTTCAGCGCCACTCAGAGCGCTGCACATGTGGCTGAGTGCATCAGTGCCTCTGAAGCAGTGTGTGTAGGCTGGGCATAGGGTAGCTGATGGCATCC
Organism: Mycteria americana; assembly: GCF_035582795.1. Taxonomy (NCBI): domain Eukaryota; kingdom Metazoa; phylum Chordata; class Aves; order Ciconiiformes; family Ciconiidae; genus Mycteria; species Mycteria americana. Next base: position 14,347,311 of record NC_134376.1, read on the forward strand.
TGATCCAGCTGGCGTGGCAGACATCTGTATTCAGGGGAATAAAGCTGGAAATTATTCTGTAAGACACTGTACTTGGCAGTGGTGGAAAGCAGAGCTTTCCTTGAAACACCTATTGTATTCCAGCTACCATTAGAGAATGGCACTTTCTGTACGGCAGGCATGTGGCTTTAAGTGTTATGCCATACTTGTTGCTGCTTCTGGATGCAAGAGTAAATCTGGGATTACCTGCGAAAACGGACTGTACCAGGTCATATTTAGACCACCAAATAGTCAGGGCCATGAATGTAGAGAGGACTCTGCAATTAATATGACCCAAGCCAGAAGATGGAGGGCCACAGCTTCCACAAATGCACAGTGTGGGACAGCTGCATGTACCTGCTGGTGACCAGTTACCAATGCTCTGCCTGGGTCGAGTTTGCATGGAGCAGCTTGCCTTGGGCAGGATTACAGACAGAACACAAACCTTAGTTTATGACTTTACACTTAATCTTGTAAGTAGAGAAGACATGAATTAATGCAAACTAATTTCATAATCAGCTGTTCAGTGCAGGGGAACTGCTTTTTACTTGAAGTTTGCTAAGATGTCACTGAAAATGTTCAGAAAGAGGTGCGCATGATGATCCTTGAAGATCAGTGTTGGACGAAAACGAATCGATCTGTCCCCACAGCCTCCCAGCACAACACCTAAAATGAGAATAGAATAGGTCCTCTAGTCATTTCCATCTTTGCCAAATATCCAGAAAATGCAGGTCTCTGAAGGAGGTTCACCTCACTGTGGAGGGCCAACAGAAGCTCCCCAAATCACTGCTAACAATGATACAGCACGTAGTCAGTGCTGCGAAGGGGCCTCAAGCTTCACAGCAACTCAGAACAACACTGGGGGTGCCTATAGCTGTTCTGTAAAACACAGAATGTTGGGACTAATGCCAACATCCATGGAAAGGCTCCATCCAGCGCAGAGCTCAAACAGCACCTAAGACTTCAAAGCTGTAATACCCTACTGGTTAAGCACCTCAATGCCAAAACAAAACACAGTAAGATTCTTTGCAATTTTTTTTAAACTACTTCATTTTTAATTACAAAAAGTTAAAATATCTCAGTGCTGGCAAACTTTTCCTGCAGTACTTTAAATGCATGGTATTTTTTTTACCCCACAATCAATTAATTCTTTGAAATGTTTGTGGGCAATGAAAATCCATACCATTGAACTGAGCTTACCTTGCCTCTAAGCATAGCCTTGGTTTACCGTGAAACAAACTGCTTGCCTTCTCTCCCTGCTGGCTTAGTTTCCAAGAACAAAAAACATCAATGTCTTTTACACTCTAACATTTTGGTTTCACAGTAGCTTAGATGCATCATGCCTGCTTCTTTCAAGAGATGAGAGCAAAAACTGACAGCAGCAAACCCAGGCCCCCCACACAGCTGAACTCGGAGAATGTTAGGCTTCAGATCACAAGGTTCCCCTCCTGATACTTGGGTTTGTCTACAGTTGGGTGAGAGTTCTGTAGTAAAATAGGGATGTACTTGTAGATCTGTGCCCATTTTAGGCAACTTACTGTATTTCATAACTAGGTATTCCATAAAATTCATAGTTTTTCTCCTTGTGTTTTCCTGAGTGACAGTACATTAACTTTCTTTTAATTTTCCTGATCTGTTTCTAGAAGCAAGCCATGCCTAGGTGCACCTAAGGTCACTGCAGAGGAATATGAAAGTGATGTCACAAAAACTCATGCCCTACATAATCTCTTCCAGTAATGTTAGACCTGTAGAGAAAGGTAAACATACACACCATGCAACAGACTGGTCTGATATCTCTGGAAATACAAGTATTTCCAGAAAAGTCTAAATACAGCTTTGTTCACAATTTCACTTCTGTCCTCTGATAGTGTAGTACACACACACCATAGGAAAAAGGAAAATTTAAAGCATTACATGTGCTACTGTTTGTCATTTGAAGCCAGTCTACACACGAACTTTCTTACCTTTGTTTCTGGCTATTGTAATTAACTTGTTTCTAGTTGCATCATTTGGAGTGTCAAACGAACAGAATGTTCCTCTTCCTCTCACTCTGCTGATAAGATGGGGGTAACGAGCCTGCAAAGAGAGGTGAGGAAGTCTGCATGGCAGCTGCTGCAACAGAGGGCACCTGGCAGCACGCTCTGCTCTGCCAGGCATCCTGCCACATGGAAACCCTGCTGCCTCCCTCCTCCCGTCTGGTGGAGTGGAGATATTCCAGAGTCTGGATTTCTCACATCACCCCTTTCTGACAACGGTCTGAATAGCCGTAGACTGCAGAGCCCAACCGCAGGCAGGTTCTCTTCTCCCAGAGCAGACAAACATCTGAGCAGGAAGGGAGAATCAATTTGCACCCCTGAGCTGGGTCAAGTAAAATCTTACTTGGAGCCTCCTGAAGCGAGTGTAAAGCCCCTTGCATCTAAAATGCACTCCAGGAAAACCTGAGCATAAATCATCTGCAATGGGGCTAGAAACCAGTTCATTCTTATGCTGCACTAAGATGCTTGCTAGTATTATCTGCTTCACCTACTATGAGTTACTTCTATAAGAGTAGCCTTTTTTGGATAGTACGAGTCGTATTCTGGCCCTCCAAAATAGGAAGATTGTAATTTTTTTTGTGTTCTCCTGCCTGCTATGCCTTGAAGTTGTGGGGAGAGCAGAGACAGTATTTGGGCTTACCCTGCACTACCAGTGCACAAAGTGCCTTTTGAGAGGTGAGCATCTGCAAGCCTGCCCTTAAATGCCTGGCTGATTCGCCTTCTCAGGTAGCTGAAGCTGTGAATGAATTTCTCTTAGTCAAGGGAGGGAAAGCTACAATTTTCTTGTTTCAACAGCCTGAGGGAATTGTAACAAGATATGAAGGCACTTTCCCTTAAAAAGAACTTTTGGGACAATGAAATGCTAGCTGCTTGTGATAACAGAGGCTTCTAGCAAAATAATTTAACTAACTGCAGTTGATACCTTCAGATATTTTGGGGGTCACCCTTTACTTTGGATTAAGCTATATAAAACCAGCATCCTTAAGTCAGTAAAAGAAAGTTTACTTCAGTTCAAAATGGGACACAGTTATTCAGGCTTGCGCTGAACTACCTAAACCAGCAAGTTATGATTATGGTCTAGTCCCTAGCCAGAGTTGCTCAGTCCATGTGTTTAAACTGGATTAGGTCAGATCCTACCTGACCAGCAAATTTCTCCTTCTTATCTATAATCCTTCCAGATGTTTACCTGTAAATCCAGCAGCCCAGTCAGTAGTGCTTTCCCAGCGTGGGTTGCATTGTTTAGAAGGTCTTCTCTTTTAATAACCTTAATGACTTCAGCAAGCATAAGATTCTTGGATGGATCTCCAAGCCAGGTATTAAAAATCCGATAGGGCTTGGGAAAGGGTGGAAAGAGAGTTGTGGAACATGTTAACAGGCAAATCAGTATAATAAAGAAAAGCAAGCCATCAAACTGGTAATGCAAACATCTGGTGTATGAAAAAGCATGCACTAATCTCACCAATCCCCTTTTTTTTTGTTGTAAGAGCAAAATAGAGCTGCCCTGCCAAGCAGAAACAAAGGGCAACTACTTTATGCTACGAATTTAGTGCATTCTGTCTTGCTGCTCTGACATCTCATTGAAACACGGCTATAGATGACGCGGAAATCGGCATCATCCGTACGGGTTTTACATTCAAGTTTTATGTTCTCCTGCATCCTTTTTTTTTTTCTCATTTATTACATCTAAAATGTCATTAATGCGAAGAAGAAATCTTGCTGACAGAGTCTGTAATGCTGACATACAAGCTCTGAAGACACCAAGTTGCCCTACGGAAAAAGGTGTCAGTTTGTGGTTGGATTTTGTACTGAAGGTTAGTTCATTAGGCTAAACCCAGTTCTCCACTCCCTCCCACCACCTTTATGACCTTTGTGACTGACAGCAACTGGAATAGAAGTGAAAAAGTGACAACAGCTTTTGCGTAGGCACAAAGCAACTATCTGTGAAACAGCAGCTCCATCTAGCTGAACCTGCATTACTGACGGAAAGCTTGTCTCTTCCATGGACATTACAGTTACTCATGAACAGGCCACCAACTAGCACAGGGTTCAAGTTTCATTGAAAAATCTTACAGCATTTGGCCTGAACTCCTCTTTGTGGAAAAATCCTCCTGTCATCATCTTCTTACTGAATGTTACCACATCAGCTGGGTCATCCAGGCCCCAATGTTCGTGTGCCCAGAATTTTCCTGTGCAGCCACCTCCCGTCTGCACCTCATCCACCAAGAACGCACAACCATGCTGCGAAGGTAGATGTAAAGAGCAGGGAATGTGAGTCCGCATTTCCAAAACAAAAATACCTCCCTTAGCGAACAGATAAGTACAAGCCAATTACATGCAACATCCCCCCTACCAATGCCACTCACTGTGCATTAGATTTCACAATTAAAAATTCAGCCGTTTTTTCAGAAAGGCACTAGAAACATATTTTCTACCTAAATTCACAAACAAACTACATGTTTTTATATAGTCTTGAACATTTCTAGAGGATACCGGAAAACATCTGGGAGGAATCTGGGTGGCATTTTCAAAGCCTCTGAGGGAAGCAGAACGTTACTTCTAGGAGTGTTGTTTGTTTTAAATAAGAAGTCTCTGCCTCCAATCTGAGTCAGGCAATTGTGGCACAAAGGCAATACCAGCAGCATGATCTGTTCAGTCTAGGGGCCTAAAATGACCCTGGAAGAGCTGCTTGTCAGATGAGTCTGCTGAAAGAGCTACTCATTTTACCTGGCAGCATGTTTTTTTATGCGAAGGACTATTTTGTTGAAACTTTGGGACAGGGAGATCAGGCTATATCATGATATTGTAATTAAAAACAATTGGTAAGTACTTTTGGCAGCATCTCGTTTTAGACAAGGCAAACCTTTTCATTTCACCTTATTTACTGTATCACCCTTGCATGAGCAGCTGTTAACAATGGGAAAAGCTGCTTTTTCTCATGGCAGAACGGAATTTTTCAAATGTCACCTACGCTCTTCTCTGTAAGCACACAAATGTTTTGAGGGTGAAAAAAGCATGGAGTACGTCTTATTGAGGGTCATCACTTCCAAACAGGTAACTTCACATTCCAAGTATAAAGCCATGTGTCCTTTTCATTGTTTTACTGGAACATCAGCACTTACGGTTGGACTCAATTTGTGTTTCAGCTTTTTTTTGCAATTAAAAACAAGTATGTCAACGAAAAATTACCCTTTTCCAAACCTGCCTCTTCTGAAATTGTGTGAACCTCCTCAACAAATGGGCATTGCCATTTAAAGAACACTACTGCGAAATCCATAGTTAATGAATCAAAGCAATTTCTCTCTCACTTAGACATTGGAAGAAAATTTATTGGACTGAGGAAACCACTAGGTGTGCATCAAATGGAAGAGAAAATACCGTGCTGACAAGGGGTTGCTTGTGTCTGAATACACGTACAGAACTACCCCAACTGCTACTAAGGAGACCCGTGAAACTCTCAAAGTGTGTGGGGCAGGGGGGAAGGCCTCTGGAGACACCAACAAGTATTTGCACGTTCAGCTACCACTGAGTGAACCATGAAGTATTTGATTACCTTTCTGGCAATATCTCGTAGCTTTCTGAAGAAGTCATCTGAAGCATGATTGTCCCCACCCTCTGACTGTATTGGTTCTACAATGATTCCAGCCACAATCTTCTTCTTTTTCCTGTACTTCACAATCAGGTCTTCCACCTGTAAATCAAACATTTATGGTACATTCTCCTTTCAGGACATTCACACATTTCCTCCCAGAAAGATTAAATCTCAGCAACAGAACTTCAACGTTTCATAGACATTCCTGGCTATAAAGGTGTCAGTGTACGGAATTAACAGGTAGTTCCTCCAGGATTTAATACTGCCCTCTTGTTCCTGAATAATGCTTAAGTTTAAATCATGTCCTAAACACACTGTAACTAGTTGCACATTTATCTACAACGGTGTGAAAGCTCTAGAAAATTTCAGCTGAAACTCTAGTGGAAACCACTGTAGCTTGCTATGCCATTGTTGTCATTCCACCTAAGCAATACAGAAGAAACCAGATTTTGTGTCAGAGAACAAAACTCAGCTAACGTATTAAAGAAGGTAATCTGGTAAATTTGCTTTTTCTAGTCACCCAGTTCAGATACTTCAAAATTAATCAGATGAAACAGCGCAGATATCCTGCTGCTGATAAGGGGCTTACAGAGAAGTTTTAATTAACCTCGTAGTGCTAGTTGCTGCGATTAGTAGTGTCATTTGTACTTGAAATACCACTTACAGCTTTCAGGGCCCACAACCTCCGTAGGCTATAGAAAGCACTGGTTTCCAAAGGCTGCCAGTAAGCCAATTTGCAGACTTTCAAAGAAAGCGTTCAGCTTTGCATTTTGTTTTCTAAAATAACAGCTTCAAGCCTGTGGATTGATTTTTTGCACCACAATTCCGCTCCCCCCCCCAAGCTATTGTGGAGCACACACTGGGAGGCCATTTGCTACGCTTTCCGTTTTCTCTGACGTTAGGCAGGTTTGCATAAGAAGTCTCTTCCATCCAGCTCTGCGCAGCCATCCGGAGTGCTGCTGTGCTCCCTTCAGCACCGCAGCCCCTCCTCTGTAGTCGGTTTCGATGCCCCAGGTTGTGCCCTGTTCCGGTTCCAGCCACGGGCACACTATGCCTTGCTCCTCACCGCCGGCTCTCAAGAGCGAGCCCGTGCAAGCGACAGATCCTGGATCCCAGTAAGCCCAACAGGGAATCCCATGGTTCTGGTACCTGGAGACGGTTTGCCTCCCTTGGGCTCTGTTCTGCCCACCCTTCCTTCCTCCTGGGCTAGGGAAGGCACAGGGTCCCTGCCGGGTCCCTGCCCGCTCCCTGCAGCCACAGGCAGGGTCAGAGCTTTATGCCAGAAGGCTACCACAGAAAAGCTGAAAAACCTGAAATATTGTTACAGGTTCTCTTTGCAGAGGATTATACACACTGTGCTCTCTCTTAGTCCGTGTCCCTTTGCAAGATCTGGCTGACAAGTTCACTGATATAACGAACTTCTGCACATGACATTTCACTTGGGTATGATTCATGTAGACCTCTAATTTACAGTAAGCTGGCTGTTCTTCTGAAGGCAGGGACAAACTTCTGACCGTAAACAACAGTGAATGCTGATTTAATCACATGCCGTTCCAATCCCTGAAAACATTCTTTTAGTGAAAAGCAGCTAATCCTACTAACACTATTCCATTATTTCAAAACAAAAACAACAGAAAGCTGCCAGTGAATTTTTTACCTCCTCTAAACAACGGGCTTCTTCCTGTTGATTCTCTTTCACAAAGTCTTCCAGAGGATACTTTAGCCTTGGAAATGGAGCAATAGGCCAGTCCAGCGATGGAATGTCCAATTTGTGAATTGCTTTAGAGTGAGTTGTAGCTAAGCAACCTAAACCCAGAAAAGCAAAAATTAAAATAATACCTGTCTAGGAGCAATACAGGAAAAAAGCTACCAAGAGGTGAAAAATTGCCTGACAGCAGGACTGCAGAATTCTCTTGACTGCTCTATGTTTTTACTTTATTTTCTGAACTACTGGGTAATTGGACTTAGTCAAGCTGAAGTGGATTGCTCTAGCTTTTAAGCATCAGTTTCCACCTGCACTGTTCCAGAAGAACAGGAGAACCTCTCAGTCTGAACAGGGTGCTCAGATGAGATGGGTTTCACCTGTCCAAAGACAACTGCTCGCAAAGCTCAGAGTTACAGCACTCTTGGGTAACGTGTTTAGAACAGGGATTGAGTTGATATAAAATGGTAAAAATGAGTGACATCTCGTTTGTATATTGTGGTGGTTTTACCCCAGGAGTTAGATTTTTACTAATACAGACAGAAAACCTTGGATGCAGAATGAAAATAAGAGACCTTCTGAAAATAAGGTTTCAAAAACCGTAAAATTAATTCCCACTGTCACTCAAATACTCTGTTTCAGTACTGGTGGGGCTTCCAAGACAAACCTTCAATAAACCTACAGCTTCTCCACTGGTACTATTTGTCTAAGGAAAAAAACACTTTTCAGAAACTACAGTGAGATGACAGCTTACTGCAGTGGCTGAGAGGAGGGAAAGGGAAAGGGGGAAGGGAAAGGGGGAAGGGAAAGGGGGAAGGGAAAGGGGGAAGGGAAAGGGGGAAGGGAAAGGGGGAAGGGAAAGGGGGAAGGGAAAGGGGGAAGGGAAAGGGGGAAGGGAAAGGGGGAAGGGAAAGGGGGAAGGGAGGTGTTGCCAGCAGTGCTTTGCTTACCCAGGGTCCTTCCGTGGAAGCCGCCCATGAAGGAGAGCATGGCGTAGTCGGGGCAGCCGGGGGGCTGCAAGCAGAGCAGACAGGCGGGCAGTCAGCCCGGGGTGCTGTGGGCCGTGGCCCGTGGCCCTGCCGCCCGCGTGGCTGCGGGTGCCCGACGCAACCCCGACACAGACCCGCGGCCAGAGCCCCGCGGGGCGGCTGGATCCAAGCTGCTACCTCTCACAGCACGCTGATCGGTTCCCGCTTCAACCATCATTGTTATATTTACCCATTTAAACAAATACATTTGTCGTCCCCTAAAAACTGCCTGGCCTCCTGAAGTAGGGCATTATCACTAACGAACACCTGGCAATTTACGCAGTGTCATACCATCCCTTGACACATGGGCTCACACAAAGACCGAACACGGAGTACGCTCAGCCCCTTGTCGTACAAACCAGGAGCGCGTGCGTACGGGGCGGCCGTGCCCAGGCGTGCACCGGGGGCTCTGCGAGGAGAGGCCGGGGCTGCCCCGCGCCCGACGCCCTGTGCGCTCCCGATGACTCGCTGTACCAAGAATGAGAAGGAACCATGACAAAAGACATGCAAACCGTATACTAGCTGGAATTTAATAGGAGGATATACTTGGGCTAGCCCCCACCCCCTCTAAAAATACAAAGTCTCTTTCTTTATGGCTCTCTCTTATCCTGCAAGTGAGAGGATTGTCACCACTTACACCGCTTACGGGGTCAAGGCTCCAATATTTGTAACTGGATTCTGGAGGATCCCCCCCCAAAAGGGGGATGGAGTTGCCCTCCCAAATTCGTCCCCTCCCCCAACTGTAAAGACAACTCAGACAATTAGCTCAAAGAGGAATCCTAATGTTTAGACAGCTAAACTCGACAAAAAGTGACCATTAGTTTTACAAGCCTTTGGTCATCTTATAAAATTCCCGCTCCTTCAGGTCATGATGTGCCATCCTCTTATTTGTATTGGCACAGCCATCTGTCTGACCATGCTGTAAGCAACATCACAGAACTTAAAAGATAATTCTGAAGACAAACAAAAAAACTCTATAAGAACCCTCCTCATTTTTAAAGCCAAATGAGTTCCCTAATCCCATGTCAATGAACTGAATGCCTGTCACTACAGAAGTGCTAAAGATCAGGCTGGGACCAGTAGGTTATTCATTTCTAACATGTTTATCTCAAAGAAGAGATTAAATACTCTGTTTTTTGCTATTGTTGCATGTTAAGATTTGTGACTGGCAAGAGCAAGATCACCTCGGCTGAAGGTGAATAGGACTTCAGAGGTTTATCAGCTGCATCTCAACTTCCTCATCCTGCCTGTTGTTAACATTTAGTCAGTCAAATTTTAACCATAAAAGGTTAAAAAAATTTTTAAGCCATAAAATCACAACTTCTGAAAAAAAATTAGAAGGTCTGTTGTTATTATTTGTAAGTGTTTCCATGTATTAATGATCTCCATGGACCCGTCCATCCCATGGGCCTCTCTCTAGCAAATAAGTCATGAAAAAAGGGAGATCTTTCCAAGATTCACAACTGGGAAGGATGCAAAAGAATACAAGCAGCAGGTCTCGATATTTGTGGGGAGCAGTTTGTATTTCACCATTTCCTAAATTTACAAAACCAAGATTCCACTTCAGAGATAGTAAAGCCAATTTTTCTGCCCAATCTTCCCTTATAAGCTCAAGCCAATGGTACATCTGTAGGTGTGGTAAAGAACAAATGTTACCTGGTTAATCATGCAAGATTCCAGTTCCTCCTTTGTGACATTATTATGGCCCCTCTCCTTGTTCTGCAAAAAAAAAAAACAACCAACCCAACAGATAGTTTTCCTGTAAGTTGTAATCAATGCATTTATGGCTGAACCACAAATTAGTAATGCTGGTATTCCAAATTAGAGCCAATGAAGACACTGACTGAGGCTCTTACATACTGACTGCAATCTGCATTTTCTTCATTTCCTTTTCTTTATAGTTTCTGAAGTTGTGTCAATATAAAGTGAATGCTCAGCTGAAGGCTTTTTAATAAAGATTTTATACTAGGGTGAATATAAATAACATCATGAACAAGACAACCTCCAAGCCTTACTTTGCTTTACAGTAACAGTTCTCATGATGAATAAATACTCATTTCTACATCTAAACCTACAAAAAACATCTTAATATTTTACTCACTCTGTACCACATAAATATTGCTTTAAAGGCATTTTCATTAGAGCAGGATCCGCAAGACATGGTGATCACCTGTGGCAGGCCCTTGGGAGCCACCTGTCAATGAAGACAGAAAATTACTCCAAAATATTAAGCACAAGTATCGTGCAAAGTGATGATAATACTGATCAGTCCTTAACATCGTGAGCTTCAGTACAATAGGAGACCAACCGTGCCTCGGATGAGGAAAGCCAATTTCAACTGCAGCTGAGAGGGCTCAACTCAGTTTCAGTCCCAAGGATCCTCACATTGAAAGCAAGACAACAGAAGCCACTTACTCCACTATCTCTTATGAAAGCACAGTGAACAGAAGTTAGTGAAAATGTGTTTTCTCATCAGTTCTTGAGTCCAGAAAGAAAGCAGCAGTATCTGTGCAGAGCAGACACGTCACCCTCCCACATTCAGCTGTCAAGGCAGGGAAAAAGGTTTGGTCTCACTACTTGTGGCGGGAAGGCAGGCGGACAAGCAGCTAATCTGTAATGTTCCCTACTAAAAGCCGTAACATCCCTTGATATGGCTGTATCCCTAAACACAGAACATGGTAACTCACCGCTGCTATCTCAAACTTACTGATAACAAAGATTCCTTCAGTCTTTCTGCAAAGTTCTCTGGAGGTAAAATCCCTAGGGCAGGTCTGTTGATAAAAGTGCTCTACAAAGACAAAGGAAGAGAAATTGTTAGGTTTTACTATCACATGAAAAATATCATGTTGATATCAAGGCAGTTACATTTTATTCTAATTACAAATACCAGCCAGAAATTTGTAGTCATGGCACAAAGTGTTTTAAAAACAGGGAATAATATTCATGTCTTAGAATATGTTTTTTCTGTCTAATCCTTAATACTTTCTTCCTGCAGGACATCTCAGAAAAGGTGCATGCTAACTGATACTGACATTTCCTCTTCAATATTGCCATTTTAGTTGCCCAACTCAATTTTCCTTATACACAGGAAATACACTTTAAACTCTTAATTATTTGCCTTGAGTTTGAGTAGCTAAATCTAAATTCAAGTAGGATAGCAGCACTTTCTTCCTTACTGAGCTTCAAGACAGACCATTTCAGAACGCTGTGGTTATAACCATCCTCCAGATACTATTACAATGGGATTTGGGGCAACAAGACAAAGGTAAACTTAAACGATAGGGGCTACATCTGAGAAAGATAACACACATGCAAGGATCAGCAACACAACACTATAATAAAATATATTCCTGGCAAAAAAAACTTATGCACACAGGCATGCTGTCTCCCTTCTAGACTCCTCTGGCACGTACAGGAACGGGCAGTGCAGTGAGGAGATCGGTGAGAAGCTCCCCTGCATGTCATTACCTCACTACTCAGCAACATGCGTTTAATCAAGCTCAAGAACATTGACCATGACATATCCAGACATGTTGGTGAAATTCCTTTTCAACCGTGTACTGTTTTCATGAAGCTTGCTGATTTGCAGGTAAAAATTTCCTATTCTAGGGCCTTCAGTTTGCACAGTCACCCTTCTCAGTGCCTCAGCCTGAATTATAAGTACCTTCTTCATTGTGCATTACAACAGCAGGTTTCTAGCTTCCCAGTTTTCTCCTTTCCATTTCCTGATTGAGGTCTGACATGGACCAGGGAGCCACTCATGCTGAAAAAGTCTTAATGGATGCAATGCGATCTCTCCTAACAGTGGAATTCCACCGCCTCCTGGGAAACTCCCTGGTGGAACTCATGTCTGCTTCCCACAAGTCTTTTCTCTAACCATTCCTTTTCCCCGTCTGTCAGCAGAACTGAACCTGCCTTGGGTGCAAGAGCCTTGGTAATCACAGAAGTGACTGCAGGAACACAGCCTTCCCACACCTATGTGGAGGTGACGGAGAAGGTGGAGCCAGGCTTCAAGGGGGAGAAGCAATGGGCATAAATCAAAACACAAGAAGTACTGATTTGGGTATAAGGAAAAGCTTTTTCGCCAAATGAACAGCGAAGCAGCGGAACAGGTTGCCCAAAGAGGTTGTGCAGTCTCCCTCCTTGGAGGTTTTCAAGACCCCAGAGAAAGCCCTGAGCAACCGGGTCTGATCTCACAGCCGACCCTCTTTGAGCAGGCGGCTGGGCAAGAGACCACCTGCGGTCCCTTCCAACCTGAGTTGTCCCATTGGTCCTATGAACTGGCCACATCAGGATTCTCACCTTTGAGAAAGGTAATTTTGGTGTCAGCGAACAGCAGCTGGTGGGAAAGCTGAGCCTGCTGCCCACACAGCTGTTTCTAAAGAGCAGCTCTGGGAAACCCCCCTCAGTCTCCCCAGTCCACTAATGGAGATGAATTTGTCATGTTTATGCAATTAATTTAAATTCAGTGTCATGGATTAAAATTGATTCATCATTGTCTTAATCGTTGTAGGTAATCTTATTTGATTCACAATGTGCTACTTTTTATTTTAAATTAAATTTGCTCAGACAAGCAAAGGACAAGGACAAGCTCCATAAATTTGCCAACTGCAAAGCAGCATTTTTTTGCCCTTTTTGTTTGTTTGTTTGTTGTTTTTCTTGTTGTTGTTGTTGTAACAAGTCATCGTTAAAATAAAAGGTTGAGTTTCTATGACTTAAGTCTTTACGGGTCTCCAGAGGGGACAGACTGCCTCCCCCAAAACATTCGTACTTGCAGTGCAACTCAAGCTTGCACACTTATCAGCACCCTTCAATCTTTCTCCTCAATGCAAGTACTCATTTATTCAGACGTGTGGACCACAGCAAGAGGCGTGAGTGGTCACACTGTACCTGTAAGAACACTTAATCGGAATTCTTGGGGAAAACCAAATGCCACACAAGATATAACAGAGCATGAGCTAGGACTTTGTAACTTGTACAAGTGTGTTGCTTCCAAAACAATGTTTGTTTCAACAGACTCAAGCTTGAAAAAAAACTTAAGCAAGGATGTTACTGACAGATTAACACAAAGTTTTTGTTTAGTAGGTATGAGAAACCCTACTTGACTTTTTATCTCAGTTTAGCAGTAAATTGTCACACAAAGTTAGAGATACAAGACCATAACTTTGTTATGAATTTGATTATGGGCTGTCACAGTCAATTGACAACATTTGCCATTAAGCAGAAAGTGTATTTTTCTTTTGTTGTTAATGAGATACTCAGTACTGAGAAAAACAGAACATCGACATCAAGCTGCTACGGTCTCAAACGAACAGATGCATATTCTGTTCTTTACAGCTGGCTATAAAGAGGGTACATGGAGCATCACAAACAAACCAAACAAAAAATCCCTACAAGAAAACACCGATCCCATCGTTAACATTAAACAAGGGCCCTACCTCGGTGTGTATTACTCAAAAAAAGCACTTTCACAATAAAGCTGGCACTTTATCTGCAGTCAGACCCAGCACACACTCCTGCCTGCAGCGAGGTTTGCACAAGTTCTGGCTCTTCACAGCTCTCTGGCCTGGCCCTGCAAAACTTCACTGCCAAACTGACACCCTGCCTGTGCTCCCGCGTGGGAGAGAGGGGTCCTGCTGGCACCGCTCATTTTGGACTTCGGAGGCAGTTCCTTCCACTGCAGGCTTCTAGCTGGCAGCCTGTTAACCGCCCTCTTCCAGGGGACAAACTAGCAACTGCCACCAGACAATACTTTTTGTTTGGTTTTGGTTTTTTGTTGGTTTTGGGCTTTTGGGGCTTTTTGTTTCTTTGGTTTTTAAATCTGACTTTGCCTACTGCTGCACTATAGTGAAGGTATTGTTATCTCCTCAGAAATAATTTTTATGAGTTAATATAAGTATTTAGAAATATTAGTGCTTCCGTGATATCGGATCTGCCTTTGATAACTCCAGCATTTCTAGCTCTGGTGTTTTTTTAAAAACTTGACGTATTTTTGTTCTGGGGAAGGCAGAATTTCTCATCCTGAAGAAATGAGACCTCCGTAAAGCAAATCAGCTCAGGGAACTCAAATGCCTGCACTTCTTTGACGTGCTGGCTCAGGATTTACGCTCTGCTGGAGTGAGCCAGCAGGCTCTTTAGGAAGGGAAATGCAGACATGAGAGGGCACTGGCCCACGCTTGAGCTATGCCCTCGCCGGCAGCGTGGACACCCGTTACTGGTTTGCAGAACCAGGGGCTCAATCACTACAGTCCCTACAACCAACAAGGATCTACTCACGTGCAGTCAAGCCAGCGAGCTCAGTTTATCCACATACGATATACATAAGCTATTGTGCCAAAAAAATGTTACAATTTAAAAAACTGCACAAAATTATGGAATCCAAAACTTCTGTCCAAGCTGTGAAAAAATGAAGCTTGAAATAGAATGCAACTTCATTTCAACAGCTTCCAGAATTTAATCCAGGTTATTTCCAATCACTACCAGGATACTATTAGGGAAAACAGGAAGATACTTTATCTAAGAAGCAGTTACTCTGTTTTGAAATAATCCTTTTGCTCTAGTCTAATGATTTTAATTTTTTAAGGACATGTCAGTGGTTTAGTCAACTTAGTACTCAAGGACTTCTGCTTGCTTTCAGGCTCAAAAATCTTCACTCAGGAACATCGCTAAAATGATTAACTGGAAACACTATTGCTTGAACTATGATTTAAAACTGGCTGTGAAACATATCAAGTGCTTGCATCACCCAAATATTTACTTCTTGTAAAGCTTCACAGAGGTTTTGGTGTCTTCTTAAACATTACCAAGGTCTTTTCATCTAGTGAGAAATAAAGCAAGCAGATCCTACCATACTTTAAATTGAGTCATTAAGCATTCATTATCAGTTTAACAAAAAATAAGAAAGACCGCCACAAGGAAGGAGAAGACTGTTTCAAGTAATGTTTTAATTCACTTACCAAGTTCTGTGGCTGCTGTAGAAGCTTTATCAGAGAGGGATGGCTGTAACCTAATTAAAAAGAACAAAGAAAGAAAACAGTTATTTCTATCTGGTTTTGATAAACTAATGTAAAGCATAACCTAGAGAATACCCTTAACTTAATGCTTAACTGTTTCTGTGTAACTTGTGTACATTTAACTATTAATAACAGAACTTCTTTCGAAGTAAGACAAACCTCTCTTCTTTTACAAAATATATTATCTGGAACTTTGGTACAAATTTTGTGTCAGGCAATAACAAAACATATTTTAGTACTGGAAGTTAAAAATTGAACACAAAAATAAACGAACATGACACGGATCTTTGGCCTGACAGGGCCCAATTGAAACATCATCGTCTCTACCAAGTACTGCGGGACTGACATTATTAAATGCTTGCTCGCTCTCCTTTCTAGGTTCCCCCCGTCTATTTGGTTTCTCTACGGTACGTGCGGACCTCTCCCTCAATTGAGAGCAGAAATCACGTTCTGCCAATGCAGCCCACAAGCCGGTGTTTCTGTTAGTCACCATTTAGCTGTGCTACAGAAGCGTCTCCAGCTTCTCCTGCCTGCAGCAGGCTGCCTACCGTTCTTGCTCGCCGTAACCCTGGCCTGCCTGCCTTAGGTGGCTCTCACTGAGCCCTGACCACCCAACAGGCACTTCAGAAACGGCTTCTGATGCTCTGAACCACAGAGGGAAGCTCCCCATGCAGCTGTGTCCATTTACGGTAGCTGGTGCTGCACTCCTGGTCTCACAGCAATTTTTACCCCCCTTGAATATCAGAGTGATTATTCCTAGCACAGTAACAGAGCTCCCCCCTCCCCACCCGTGCTTTTTAACTGATTGGATTTTTCCTCATTGTAAAATCAACTTAGAAACATATATTCCCTCCTTTATGCTTTTCTTCCATGCAGTTCCCCAGTCTTTGGCAGCTGACCATAAGAAACAGACAAGCAAAAATCCACATATTTACCGACTTCCCAAAGAAAGCTCATTTAGCAATTGTAATTCCAGTGCATTATAATGCACTAACAAAATATCAGCGAGGGCTTTTTGTCCCTCAGCAGATACAGCCGGATGGTGCAAGGTAACCTTACTAGCACAGCAGTGCTCTTCTCAGAGATGGTTTTCCATGGCAGATGCAATGAGCAGACCCAGCAGGGTAAGCCCTCAGACTCCAGCAGACTTTTGCCGATGGCTTGACAGCGCTCCTTGACATCTGTCGCAGTTGGATGGCATTCATCACCGCTATCCTCTACAATGCCATCTGAACACTCTCTCTGTGCAAGACGCTGCCAGACTTGTTCTGAGATGTGCACGTACTGGCCTCCACATTATCGAGGCTTTCGCTTATATATACACACTCACATTTATTTGCACGCATGAAGATGCATATTCTACCCCTGCATACTGCAGATGTTCATGCGTGATCATTAATAACCCTACCAGAAGGAAGAGGCTGTCTACATAGACAGCCATACGCTTGAGACTCACGGACTAATAAGTGCCCAAATCTCTAACCCGCCACAACCCGTTAGTTATTCCAAGACATCTGTCTGGAAATCTTTCCTTCTCAGTCATAGATTTACATCCCTCAGCTGTGCATCACCATAAAAAAACCTGTTCGATAAATTGCTGTCTCGTATTAAAGAAGGAGATTCTGCACTTTTCACTTTCTCTCATGACCTTTTTTTTTCCTTCCCATTTTCCTTACTTTGACAAACTTTTAGTTGGAAAAAGATGCAACAATTTGTCCTTTTTACCCAGAAACATCAAGATACTAAGGGTGCTTCAGGTTTAACACAACAAAGGTGCTTAATTTATACCCATTCTGCAGGATAACTTGCTTGCTTACACGTGAACCAACGTATCTGATGTTAAAAAAAAAAAGGGGGGAATCTTCACCAAAGGAGCCCAGAAAATTTCATTTTAAGCCTGATTTCCAATGTATGAAATGCCAAAGCCAGAGATTAACATCATCTTTTATATTCCCTTGTAGAAACAGTTGGAAACCTCATCTTCCCTACTGCTCAAGAAGTTAGACTGCTCTAATTTTATTACAAAAGCTTATCATGTCTCTGAACTCCTCATTCTAGTTGAATGACAACAGCCCTGATTATCCTGTCTGAGCAATGGAGCATTAGGCTACTGCGTTAACAAATTGATTATAAATTCCATTTTGAATATTTTTGTTCAAAACAAGGAAATATCCAGATTGTTTTAACTGCATGTCATGCTGCAAAGAATCTGTTAAAATTATTATGAAGCTAATACAAGTGGTTATTTGGGACACAGACAACTAAATCTACATTACATCTGCTGTCATGGGAAGAACTGTTGTTAGGCTAGAGGGAATGACACAGTTGAAAGCTGTGTCACCGAGAGCTGTAGCTGTGGCTACCGCTGAGAGCACCTTTGAGAGCATATGTATTGTTTCAGAAATCTCCAAACTAAACCGTATGGAAGTTTTTTATAAATAGCTACCATTGCTTAGGAAGCTTAACCATTAACTCTGGTATTGCTTGTAAGAACGTGTAAGTCTGTTGCTGGTGTTAAGATGCATGAATAACGCAGAGATCTTTGCATCTTCTCTTATGTAACACAAATTCAAGGCTTCTATTACCCCCAACTTATCATTTTCCACCCACACAAGATGTCTCTCCCCTTTTCTTCTCTTCAGGCCGAGTGGCCCGGTCTTCCTCCCAACACTCCCTATTCCGCTGGCGCATCCTCAAACAGCCCCCAGTGAAATAAGAGAGAATTCTTAAAGCCTGACTATTTCTGAAAGAGTTGGTCTGCGTGTAGAAAGATGCTGAACTGGTACGTGGGTTCACAGCCATAAAACTAACACCAGGAAGAAGGAAACGGTTAAATAACTATGGTAGACAAAGTCAAAAAGCTCTAGGCTGAGACGGCAAACAGACAGTAACTTGTTTCATTGCCATGACCAGTGCAAGGGTTTGTAGCTTTACGAATTCCCTCTCAAATACATTCCTGTAAGAAGTGACAGAGCTGGCTCTTAAGAGAAGGGCACCTGCTTCATCACTTTTGCTGTGTGTCTAGATCAATGCGACAGGAAAGTACATGTCCTCCAGGCTCCGGAATGTGCCTGTCTGCAAAAGGGAAAAAAACTGGAGGCTGCTAAAATAATGGGATGGAGAAAGCCGAAAGAATCCATTTGAACTGAGCAGCAGGCTGCTGTCAATAATACCAAACTACACCTCTCCGCATCTCCCCAAACAAAACCAGACCTTCCCGGCACTGAGAAACAGATTGTTCCATTTGCTATTCCAGGATGTTTGCTAGTAAACACATCGATAGACTCCCCTCTTCCATTTGGCTCCATGGGGTTTCTAACTCTATTAGGCAGATTAGATACAGGTTTAAAGCAGTATCTTGCGCTACAACTTCCCAAAAACCATGTGGTAAAAAACTGTTTTAATTTTTGTTTTTCGGCAAGAAGCAGCCCAGAACATCTTTACCTAGAGGTTTTTTATACTTTAATTCTTATCTCTCTGCACAGGCACTTATTACCTCTCAACCACTGCTGGTAAATATATTCTAGTGTAGCAGATCATTATTAAATCTTGGGGAGTCCTGACAGATTCATAAAAGGTTTTATTGGATTTACTTGCAGAGAGATAAGCACAGATGACTAGCAAGCACCTTGTGATCTTGTTTTGGTGTCCCAGTTTAGAACCCAACTCTGTCACCAAGAAGGACATCATTAGCAACCTCTGCAGCTTCAGACAGTCAGCCTTGTCATTCATTACAACTTAAAAAAATAAATTACTGCTGTGTGTTCAGTTAGATCTAGGTCAGCCTGTAAGTATTAAATTTCCATTTACTTCTTGTGGCTACACATCATAGAGCCATTATCTGAGAAGCAGTATGAAGCACTGTACTATAGTTCCTTTGAGACTGAGGAACACGTCCTCTAGGACCAAAAACCCCCCAGTTTATCCTCAAGAAGGCATTGCCACACATGAAGGAAGAGCTAGATGGCTTAGCTGAGGATCAGTTATAGGTACTGGAGTCTTATATCTATGTCACCAGTTTCAATCAACCAGAGAAAGTAAACTGCAGAAGCCCCTGCTATTATATCCCATGACTAGTATATGTATCTCAAGAGAGGTCATGGATCTCAGTTCAGTTACGGTCGCATATGACATTATAAGCATATCTAATAGTGCTACAGATATGAACAATCAGGTTTTTAGACAATTTTAACCAAATCAGGCATTATTACAGATGGTTCCAAGAAACTAAGTGATCTCTTAGACCAACTGGAATTGATTGCAGGTTCAATTCAAATGTTTAAGGGTTATGTTAACTATCTTGCAGGCAATACATTCATATGCTTTTGAAATTCACTCTCACTGAATTCAGCATTACAAGCTAAGAGCTGCATTCGCATTTCCATGGCTTGGGAAGAGCTGTCTGGGAATGAACGTATGCAGACAGTACAAATTCAGCCCCTCTCTGATTCACAGCTGAAGCAAATGTTAGCAAGAACTGCAGTTTTGCTGCCTATGCTGCACTTATGCTGTAAGCAGAGGTTGCAAGTCTCAATTATCTAGCATAAAGCATCTTTTCTCCAATATTTAATTCACTTACAAGTTACATTATATTATCAGCAGCAGCTTTCCCACTCCAGATTGCATTTTATTTCTTGAATATTTGCTTTGATAAAAGTTTTGCTATCATTGGGGGGGAAGGAATTGAGCTAGAAGAGAACTGTCAAAATTCTATTTTAAATCACAGGATTTAAGAAAAATAAATTCACACAACTAGATAAATAGCCTGGAAAAATTATTTCAAATACGTGAACTTTGTTTACTTAATTTTCCACTCCTTTCAAACCCTGAAACTCACCACTGTCCCATGCCTTAATATGTGACAGGATGTTAGAGTGAATGTATCAAGCAGCTTCACCTCTTGGTTTAAATGAATAGATCATGAAATCTTATTCATTTTTCCAACCAAGACTCTTAGGAAGACTTGGCTACAGTTCATATTTGTGGCTGGCATCCATTCAGTCAACCTCCTCTTACACGTTTTCCATCATTAGAAAGCTACAATGAGCTAAGAGAAATAAATCATTTCATGGTTGCTATTGGAGCCAAAATAATGGTGGAGGGGTTCCCAGAAACGTGATACAAATATGTCCAAACCCCAACAAGAGATGCTGTCACAGAACCTACAAAGAATAGCAAACCTTTGGCACAAGGGTGGCAGTCAACAGGAGCTAGAGAAGAAATGAGAAAGGCCAAATGAAACAGAGGTGGCTGTCCAAAAGTCAGTATCTTACTCTGATTTTGGTCATAACACCGATCCTGTCAACAGACAACTGCAGTATATGTTAACTGTCATTTAGACAACAGGAGAAAATGGGGAAAAAACCCCACAAGGTTAGCCATCAGCTCTTTTAACTTACCATTATGCTAAAAAAGGTCAGAAAAAGCTATATGGCATTTTGGATGTATAAACACTGAAGTTGTCCAGCTGTTAATAAATAGCTGCACATATTTTTTTAAGAATTTCTGCCCATTAAGAAAATACTTCCCCCCTAATACTTACATAGTTTATACACAAAAACTATATTAAAAGAGGTATGCTTGCACCATCAAGCACTAGAAGGTCAGAAAGTCTCAGTGAACTGTTTGTACGACCTTAATTTCATTCTTTCGGAGTATGCGCTGACTGACTTTCGACTACACGATCACACACTACTTTCTCCAAATCAGCATTTTTTGTGTGAAGAATGGGAGGTCTTGAACACCAAGTGCACTTCCTCCCCTAGAAACCTAAAATCCAATCCCATTTAAGTTAGATGAGCACGGGCATACAAGAATTGTGCTCCTTTGTCTCACCCCCATGTCCACATTAGCGGTGACAAAGTTATCTCAGTGCACCTTCTAAAAGACAAAAAAATATCTAGAACTTGTGTTGATGAAAATAAGCTACAAATATTGAAGAGCTCTGAAATGATTACACATTTATTGAGGGCTACACGAGAGCAAAAATATTAACTGCCTGCAAAGACGACTGAGGTAACTGAAAACCCATTGCATTCACAAGGTCTTAGATGCCAAAAATTTGGTAACAACCTGAACATCACTAAATTCTGCTTCCCAATAAAAGATGCTTGTAGGGGTGATTTTGAGTCATCACTGTTTCTATACATAGCACAACATCTACCTTTTAAACTACCCCAGCACTTCTGCTCTTTTTGCTTCTGCAGAACTGTATTTTTATGCAACTGAGAGGAACCATGGACAAGGAACAAACAAACTGAACACCTACGGGAACTTATATTCCTTGCAGTTGGGGCCTACGTCTCTGCCTTCTTGAAATTCTTCACAAAAAAAGTATCAACTGACTTTTCCCAGCACTTGACAAGTCCATTGTTTGGTCCCTCGGCCCAACTGACCTGCCACCTTTACTTTCACTCAGCACCACAGTTCAGTGTTTGGTCTTGTTTCATCCTACTGGAGCCCACATGGCCAACTCCTTTTTTCAGTTCTTTTGAGACAGAAACGTTAACTAAAGCACATAATTTAATGTCAAAATGTTTAAGTTATGTTCATTAATGTTTAAAACAGTAACATCCTGTTACAGAATCACAAAGTACACAAATCCAAAAGCAAAGACAACCTAAATTGTGGAACTTGCATATTCAAATGAAGATTAATGCTCAAGCTTCTTCCAGGTACCACTATGTACTTCAGGGGAGCTGTAAGTATTGAATTTGTAGTTTCTTCAGCTATTCAAAAACACCTCTACATAATACACAGCAGTGAGGTGTACCCTGATGACAACAAGGCATACATTATGTCAGCTTTGGTTTTTTTAGTTAATCAACCAAATTCTCTGGTAGTGGTTGAGATAAGAAAACAACAGCTTGAGGACAAACCAAAAAGTTTTGGTACAACTGTCTCCTACCTATTGGGATGGATGAAATCTGAGAGTAGAGATCCAGCATGCGATTGCCATCTACATCTACTAGGTAGTTCCCTCGGCTCTCTTCATAATTGCAAAAAAAGTGCACAGCTTCTGCATTCTTAAAGGAAAAAACAAACAACAAATAAAAAGTAGCAGTGTGTAGGAAGGTGCAACTAATGGTTATACAGCAAAATCTGATAAAAATATCTAATGGTAAGATACAAAGACACATTGCCCAGAGAGGTGGTAGATGCCCCATCCCTGGAAACCTTCAAGGTCAGGTTGGACGGGGCTCTGAGCAACCTGGTCTAGTTGAAGATGTCCCTGCTCTTGCAGGGGGGTTGGACTAGATGACCTGTAAAGGTCCCTTCCAACCCAAAGTATTCTGTGATTCTGTGATTATATTCATTGCATGGGAATTAACTGTAGAGCTATTTTTATAAAGAGGGACTGTTAAAAGGGCAAGTATGCACTTTTTCTACAGAAATGAAGCACAGACTTTGAGGAATTGCTCAGCTTGGGAAGGCAATATGCACGTAGGCTGACACACTTTTAAGTTCAAATATACCTATGTTTTGACTGGCCACTTCACAACAACTCAAAAGGCGTGTATAGTGTTTAAAGAAAAATCACTGATCCTAGCAAAATAATGCTGCAGTATTCAAAATACTGAAAAATATTTTATTCAAATGCACATATATACCATATGTAATATACTCAGCATGCAAACCCAGAGTCAGTGTTTCACCTTTGTTTTGGTATGGAATTAAACATACAAAACAGGATTTTAAAACAAGTTCTGAAATCACAGTATTAACACTCCCCAAACTCAGAAAACTTGACAAATTACCTGAATTCCATTCAGCTGCTTCATTAATTCCTGTAGAAAAACAAACAAAGAGTCTCAGGTATGTCATTACCAAATACTGGAGAAGAATGTATGCTTTGTTTTCATCATCACATAAATCATATGCAAAACTTGCAGTGTATGTGCTTACCAGGCAACTCTGCTTGCCCCATGAACTTTCACAGTGCATCTCACAAATATGACAGTCAAAACTATTAACTGTGGCATGCAGAGCTACATGGGCTGCATACACAGTTTAATTGTAAATCTCCAAAAAGGGAAAGCTGCCTCTTCTATATTGATCAACTGAACTGAGAAAACGAGAGAAATCAGAAAATGAGAGAAGCCAGAAACACACAGAAGGGATACTGGCATATTGGTTCTAGAAAGACAGCTCCTTTTTAAAACAAACAAACAAACAAACAAACAGCCCCCAAACCCAAAAACCCCAAAAATACCCACCACCACAGATACAAATACTGACTCTGCCAGAGTAAAACAATGTCCAGCAAATTGAAACTCTTGTTTCCTTTCAAAACCAAAGCATTATTTCACATCATAAAAAGCTAACTAAGTTTCTGTTTCAGCAGGAGCACAAGTAACCACGTCTGATGAGATGTTTCATCAAACTGATGCTCTTTTGCTTTCAATTGCTTCATACGGGAAGTTGGCAGTTGAGATTCAGATCTCTCCCTCAGAGAGGGGCATTTCATTCATGAGCTTTTCACTCTCAGCATCTTGATAAAAGCAGGCCTCCACTGTTGTGAAATGATGTTTATTCGTATCACATTTAAGGTTTGGAATGAAATTTGTTTTCTAGCAAGTTAAACACAGCTAAAGTAAAAAAAAAAAAAAATACAAGCCATTATACTTTGGGAACTTACTCTAGATCGTGGTCCAGGAACTTCTGTCTTCATTAGAGGTCCATCATAATCAAAATCCACATCAATTTTAGCTGCAGCTTGACTGATATATCTGTGTCCTGTAAGAAATAATGAAAACCTGAGTAGAGACCATATTTTCTGTGCTCTCCTCTCAGAATAAATATCCATACCTTACCTGACAGATAAGAGCAATTACATTGTACTGTCTGAAGTGAACTAAACACCTCATCTTTGACAAGTGTTAAAATAAAACTAATACCAGTGAGGTGGCTTTAAAGAAAAATTCGAGTGAAATGACAAGGCAACCCTAGAGACACAGAGGCAAATCCTGCTGTAAAGGACAGGAGGACTAAGAGCACGTCTGTTTCCATCTCTGCTGTCAGTCTGTCCATCATGCCTTGAGCAAGCCTTGGCCGTGGATTCCTCGCTCCTATGCAGAGCTGGTTTCGTTCGCTAGCAGCAATAACCAAAAAGCCTGATGGAGTCCACAGGTAAAAAACATTGTGATGTTCTGCAATAGCTCAAAGAACATTGTTTGGGAAGAATTTGTGTCTCAAAGGTAAAT
The DNA here is from genome assembly GCF_035582795.1 of Mycteria americana. NCBI lineage: Eukaryota > Metazoa > Chordata > Aves > Ciconiiformes > Ciconiidae > Mycteria > Mycteria americana. The sequence goes on from NC_134376.1 coordinate 14,371,900, forward strand.
GGCTGTGTTTAAAATAAATGCAAAATCTCACATGGATCCAGCATCTTGCACTGCAGCTCTGAAATCGGGGTCAAAAATAGTTATGGTTTTTCCTCTGATCCCGCCTCTGACCTTGCTGTTCTTTATCCATGCGTGTAATTGAGGAATCATAATAAAGTCGACATCTTAATGAAAGCAAAAGGCAAAAATCTCCTGTGCTTCATCAGTTACAGGCTCTGCTCCCATTTCTGAAGTAACTGTTTCAAAATACAGTGTTTAGACATAGTTCAGAGAGACAGAGAGAGTTCTGGTAAGCATATATTCCAAATATGTATATATTCCATTAAGGGGATTACAGGATAATATGGGAATTGTACATTTGCAACAAAGGAAGTACAGACTCAAGAGCTGTACCAAGGCGACCAGCAAGCGCTTGCTCTGTACGCTGTGGTTAGGTGTTGAACTAAACTGATGTTCTTAATCATTACAGTTTTGTCACGAAGCACCCGCGAGCCCTTAGCCAGCATGGTATCATCAGCAAATTAATCTTAATAAGCTTAACGTAGGAGCATCACACGTGTACCAGATCAACACCCGAAAGATGAGGGCATAACTCGTTTTAGTCTGTGATAGGCATTTTAAGTTGGGGCAACTTGGAAAACCCAGAACGAAGATCCTCGGCTCCCCTTCGCATCAGCGGAAGCCGAGCTGCAGCTCGCCGTGCCTCGCGCGTGCCCGGGGGCCTCTGGAAGCCCGAAGCCACCGCTCCCCAGCATCACGCCCGCCGGGGCGGCACCGCCCAGCGCTAAAACCATACGGCGCACCCCGATCCGCAGAGGTCCGCACAGGGAGACGCGTGGGGAGAGACAGCCAGCACCCAGCGCGGGGAGAGCAGCGGGGCGCAGCAGGGCCGCCGGGAATCCCCGCCAGCACCGGCCCCTCTGCGCTCCCATCGTAACCACCTCTCTCTGCCAGCGTCTCAGTCCAGAAACCTACGGAAAAGGTTTGTTGTTTGGCAACAACAGTTGTCAAACCAAACAAATATTTATCAAGGAAAACAGAAAGTATACTGTGATACTGCTCGGCAGTGTTTTGAACACAGCCATTTGGCCAAAATTTCCAGCAGCGATTAGAGACGATTGCCTCAGTTTGTGTCAGCCCAAGTTGAGGTGTCTCAAGCAAGCCTGATTCTGAGAAACTGTATCTGAAAAATCACAGCCCTTTGAAAGCATCTCTAGCTGAGCGCTTAAATTCACTGCTCATTTTGGGAAAACTTAGTCTGCAAAGATGATTGTTCTCCTCAGCTTTAATTCTAAGTGTTGTATCTGAGATGCGTCAGCGCCTCTCCGCAAAGCTATTAATAGCTTTCATTACGGCAATGCCACTTCATTTTTGTGCCGTTCTATTTAGCATTCATGTAAATTGGGGACCGCATGACAACTGCTCCACTGGAAAAAAAATGCTACTGCATATAAAAGATCAAAAGCTACACAATTCATAGCCAATAAAGCTGCAGATTTAGTAGACGCACTATGAAGTCTAAAAGGGGAAAAGAGACCAAACTAACCCTTTTGTGCACCCTGCTCCTTCCCCGATGGAGATCGCAGCAAACCAGCGGCAAACATTTCTCTTCTCCTGTGTCCTCTTCTCTCCCCACCCCCAGGCTCTGGGTGCTACTTGGTACGATAAAGGGGAAACCACCAAGAGAGGCACAGAATATAGAGGACATTTTGGTAGTCAGCAGTAACAGGAAAGATATGGAAAGCCAGCAGCGTACTTGGAATCATTTGACACCGCTGGGAATTTAAGACAGGTGAGCTCCACCCCGCACGCGTGGTCCTCCTCCTCCCCAGCCCTGCCTGCTGCTCGGCCGCCAGAGACCCTGCGCTGCCGCGTCCCCTCCGTCCATCTCCCAGGGTCCTCCCATCCCGAGCAGCAGCTGATGCAGGCACGCTGCCTTCCTTAGTCTTTTTAACTGAGTTCTCATGCACTTGTTTGGACAGTGACTAAAGATCTCCTCTTCTGTTAACAACCAAGCCGCTCCTGCAAACGTGCGAGACGCCTGACCGCCAGGCTCTGAAACTGAGCCCAACAGTCAAAGATTTCCTGGCCGTCACCTGCGAGGTGTGGGTAACACTGCCCTCTTCCACTTCCCTGAAGGACACGCTGTGAAATACTTTAACAGATGAGGATTCTAAATTAAACACAAATTTAATTATTTCTCTAAGAAAGTTCTGTTGTGGATATTGCAAAGGGCAGAGTCTGCCCTACGAAAACACACATATTTACAGAGCTGTACAACATCTGGAGAATATTTTACCGTTGTCCTAACTTGTTTAACACCACAAGTCAAGAGGAGGTTGCTTCCATGAGCCAGGCTGTGTAACAAAGACAGACCAAAACCGGTCAGCCTGCTTCGTAGATCATCAGCACCTTTTTGCTACTGTTAATGCCACGGCCTCTTTTGCATAGGTACATTGAACTAGATATTTGCTAAGGGCGCATATGAGCGATTAAAACCAAACGGTACTTAGCTGTCCAGTGCTGCACCGGTTCACGCTGGCACAGCTCGTGTCTATCAATAGACAGGTTTTCACGCACAGCAAAGATTGGTCAAGTGAAACTAAAACATACAGGTCTTCCCAGAAGAAGAGTTGCTTTAAAGATAATTTTTATCACATTAACAATGTTGGTCAATTTGTGAGACATTATTTTTTTTAACAACAGCTTCAGGAGCAGCTTATCCAAACCACAACCATTTTCAGTAAGTCAGCGAACCAGAGCCATCTAAAAAATGAGCAACGCAAGTGGCGGGTTTCCCTTCATTTGCTTGTTATCTCCTAAAGCATGCTACACGTCACCAGGCTCTACAAGCAAGTGATTTCTAGGCTGATTCACTGATACAAACTTTATTTTACATATTTGTTCTCAGGAGCCCACAGAGTATCTCATTTTATTAACACCAGTATAATGGCAGCTCTACCGATTTATTGGTCCTTATACTTGCCAAAGAGTCGTTCCACCTCCTAGCTCAGGCAAACGCTATGGTTTGAATTTGAAGGAACAGCTTGCCATAAATAAAATGAAAATGCCCTGTATTACCAGATCAAAGGATTTTGAAAAGTGGTTTCTTCCTTCCCCTTAGGCAGAGGATGAAGAATACAGGCTAGAACAAAACCCTCAAAAAAACCAACACCTCAACATACTAACAAAGCCTTTGATAGCAAAAGCTAAAACCAAAGCGGAGTTAATCCTCAAACTTTTTATTTTTTAATGAAGCTCTTCTCCCTTTGAGGGTGTAACATAAATGATTGGCACAAACTCACACAATTTCTAGCAAGGTCAACAGATTTATGCCAAATAGCCCGCTTCACTCGCTACTCATCAGATATGCATACTTGTTCACAGGGTTGGTTAAAAATAAACAAAACAACCCAAATTTTAAGAACACAAAAACATGGTTCCACTGCTTCCCCTCTTTTAACTTTTTTTTTTCCCCTCCTCTATTCTTATTCAAGTAAACTGGGACTCTGATCAGAAATTTTAATGATAGTCTAAATGGCCAGCTCCTGGAAAGAGCTCGGCCTCTGTGTGACTTGTTTTGGCACACGCAGGTTGTGCAAGTCACTGGCACTCACACGTAAAGAGGTCTCCTCATCCAAGAGCATCGTAACAGCAAGAAAACAAACGGTCTTATTGCCACACGGCTGAAGACTCTGAAGCCTAACGCTACATCGGCGCTCAGGGGCCTGCCCAAACACTCGTGAAAATGAAACGAAAGGAAGCACAGCAGTTTCTACTGGCGAAGGACTCCCGCTGAGCTTAACGCCGCAGAGTTTAACGAACGGAGAGGTATTGCCGCAGCACCGCTCCCCTGCAGACGGCCCGTTTCGCTACAGTCTCACAGGCTGCCCTCGTGGTACAGGCAAAACCTGGAGCTCAGACCACTCTCAAAAGGCACAGACATCAGAGCCCTGGTGAAAGATGGTCTGGCCACCCCTTGCGTGAAGACTCATCCACTTTTTGGCATCCCTCGCTCTGGGACACCCCTCGCCCTGTTACTCCGCAACACTTTGTCCCCCGGGCCCCGCATAACGGCAGGGCATGGGTTCTGCCCCTCGCTTCCAGGCGCCCGAGGCCCCGCGCACAGAGCACGGCTCCGGGAGGCGGCTCGCGCTCCTGCAAAGGCTTCTCCAAGCACTTGGACGCTGTGCGACGGACAGCCGCATCAATACCTGCTTTGTTTTGCCTTGAGGAGGATTTCAGCCCAGAGGCCATGCTCTGTCTCTCTTGCTTCCCCCCACCCCGAGTATCAGTATCACATTCTCCTAATGATGCAAGTAAATGCAGGTAAATCAGATCACTCACTGTAGTGTTTTATCCCCTAGTAAACTGCAGCACGCTCTGCTCAGCTGGCATTTCTGTCTTGAAGGTACTCAATGTACTTTACAACTTAGCCCAAATTATTCCTGTTTGACTTTTTAATATCAACTTACCCTGCAACAGAAACCCTGAAGTCACCCTGTAACTCAGGCTACTCCAACCTGATACTAATGAGTTTAGATGTTTGCACATCAGGTCTTGGTTCCGAACGCTGCACTTTGCCTCTCCAAAAGACAGCAGAGATGGGACACATAAAAACCGAGACTCTTATTATGTCCAAGCAAGGTATTTTCAAGAATTAAGAATCCCTGGGGACTGGTCCTTCAGTGAACTAACAGCATTACCTTTGTAATAAAAGACCTAGAATACAGAAAATGCCACAAAGGTCAAGACCCCTATTTCCCCAAATGGGGGAGCTGAAAGTCTTCAACAAATCTCCACAGTGTGCATGTTTATTATGACTTTGTCACTGATGGACTGACAGCGTATGCACATGATAACCTGTCACTGTTGATACTGATGTACCTGTACCACTCTAACTCCTCCATGCAGACAGCCTGATGGCTGTGTGGCTTTTTTGTTTTAAAAGTTCTTCAAAAGAAAAGGTGGAAGCTCAACAAAAATATATTATTGGCCTAAACATCCTCACAGATTTAAAAAAGAGAAAAAAAAAGTAATTTTATGTTAATATTCTTAAATTCATATTACACTATAACTTCTATGTAAATCAGTACCTAGATGCTTAAAGTTACGCTCTTGAGCCAATGGACCAAGTCAATCCACTGACTTTCTGTTGAGGTCTAGGATCAAACTGCAATAGAGAAAGAGTTTCTTGTGTTATATTAGCTTAACTTAAGAACAGGACCAAATAACACGACCTCAGCTCTCATCTTAAAAGTGTGCAGAGGTAATGGGCTACAGCAGAGCGTCCGTCTCTGAAGAAGCTTTAGGAAAGCTCTTAAATTACATTTAGCTAATATGACTGAGAACAGCACCCTCCTTTCCCTGGTAAACAAAGCTATCTCTTCACATCACGGCAAAAGTCAAAACCCAAATGTATATACTGTTAATGTACCTAATTATCAGAGAGCACATCGGCTGAATGATTTGCAGAGAATTTTCTACCCATCGCATTTAAAGAGGGTGGGTACAATAAGTTAAATTCTACTGTTCTTGCTTCTTGCAGACTTCTCAAAGCTCTATGCAACACACGTCGTCTTTCTAAACACTTGAGTAACATCAGCAAATTATCACATCCTTCCTTTTCATCTAACAGGATGTCATCATGTGCTCGCAGACAGAAAAGCTCATTTTCCAACTTCTCTTTTCTATGCTTCTCTCATCACTCACCAGGTGTCTCACTCAGCAATTTTTAACAAAGTACCACATTGCTATAGCAACGTAATTAATATAAGTGCACCCTTCTAGCATTTTGTGACGTTGGTAGTCACAAAGAGCGCTCCTGTTAGCGGGTCTCTGTGCTAAGTAGTGATCTCTGCTAACAAGAGCTAGGTTCAACACAGGCCTAGAAAGAACGTGCTTAAACCTCTGGTATGTTTGACCACAAATAACACTCTTATAACCACAGTTCCTGAGGGTACAACCACTGGGTATGACCTGGGAGAAACTCCAGTGGAGGCACTGAAATTACACCAGTGTAATTAAGAGGAGCACCTACCCCAAGAAAAAAAAAGAGAGGTGAAAATAAACGCTGGCATACCAGATCTCTCAAATGCCAGTGTTTCGCTGTGAAAGGTGTGAAGTGAGAGCTCCCCAGTCCCCGAGGAGGCACGCTACATGAGCCACAGCACTGCTCCCTGCGCAAGCGCAGAAAGGCAATCTCCCATGCACGCCTCTAACTTCCACTCCACGGTGCCTATCAAACCACCTCCCAGACAGAATTTTTAGAGCGTGGAGGCCCTGACAGCCAAAAGTAGGAGGGCTGCGATTTCCCCCAAGTCCTCTTTTAGGTGTTGCAAGTAGAATCTGTTACTAACAGATCTTGAAACGGAATGGCAAAAGGCCAGGCTAACTAGAGATGTTTGGAAAATGAATATCGCTATTGCACAATATTGTGAAAACTGAGATTGCTATTTACAGAGCGCTTACGCTGTAAGATCAGAAGCTGTTCCACATGAGATTGTCTGTGTTTTGGTACTCCCACATACACACTGAAGATTTTATCGAAACAGGATTCTCCAAAGATGAAGACAAAATCCGATACGAAACGGGCCATACAGAAGTGGAAGCTCCCGTAAGAAAGAGTAAGAACAGTTCCCCCTCCCCATCACAGCATAATCCCAAATCAACTCTTCAGCAGAGTTACAGGAGCATCCAACTGCTAGTTTTCTTGTAGATCTTGTGATCTGAATCGGTCGTAACATCCCTCCTCATTTGCAGCACAACAGGCCAGCGTGACAGCTATGGGAGCCCTTCAGGACACCTCCGCAGATGAACAGCCACAAAGAACGCCCAGGTGGGAAAACACAGCCAGCGTTGCCACAGCCACCCTTTGTGGCACAGAAAGAACAAGAAAAGTAGATAGGAACATGAAAGGCCTTACATTTGCTCAAGGAACCGAGAACTGAAGTCCAAACTTAGCCTTGTAGCAGAGCCTCCTTCCAACAACAGGTTTTTATATGAACATTTTTATACATCTCAGCTTTTTGTGGGAACGTTTGATCAGACGGAAGAGTAAAGGCTCCTCAGTCCGGGGGGAGGTTGCGCTCCAGATCATCAACGGGCAGTTCCCAGGGCATCCGCTGAGGCTGACCTCAAGTCCGTGTTCTCCACAATCCAGTGAAGGGAACTGATCCTTGCTTCTCCCACACGTCCCTCACACATACCCAGGTTGTCCTCTCTGATTTCCTAGGGAAGGTCCTAATGTACAAACTGAATAAAAAAAGTAAAAAGCCTTAGCAAGGATTAATACCGGCGACAAAAGTAGGACTGAGAGTGAATCTTTCTCATGGCTTTCCAACCTCTTTCCAGTAACTGCGATGGGGACAAGTCACTAATTAACATGAACATCTCTCAGCCTTTACTGCAGCACACCTGTGAGGTAAGACATTATTATCCTCCGTAGAGAGACGGCAAACAGAGTGAGACAGTGAGGCACAGCCTCAACCGGAGTCAGTCCATTCAGGGCACTGCAATAGAAGTGCAGAGAATCTGGAGGAATAAAACTGGACGTATGAGGAGAGACTGAAACAGTATTTAGACCAGTTGAGAAAAAAGTATGAGGTCTTGGGGGAGGTAATAGGTTTCAAATACACAAAAGGCTGCTGCAAAGGAAAAATAAACATTCCAGCTTCCAGGTCCTATGAGGGCAGGACAAATAGTAAGGATTTGATTTTTTTTTGTGTTTTGAAACTTAGGTTAAATATTAGGAAAAAGTTTTAAAGGTAAAGTCAGTTCAGCAATACAGCAGATTGCCTGGGAGGCTGCAGAAGCCGCACTGCTGGGGGCCTTTAAGAACAGGTCAGCATCCTAGAAGGGCATGGGCATGCACTAATGCAAATTGATGTTACCTTAAGGCAGAAGACTGACCTTTTGGCATGCTTTCCAGTTCAAGATTCAAAGACGAATTCAACCCCTTGGGGTAATCGGTAGCAAACAACCTAGATCTCCAGAGTCCCAGCCTGTCCTCATAATTATGGTACTACCCTACCAGCTAACAACCCACTGCATCTTCATCTGCCTCCAAAGCATGGAAATGCAACAGCTTTCCTACTACAGTGGCACAGCTGATAAAAACAGAGCTGGCACAAAGTGGGATACGTATGTACATTCAGACTATCAGTTGTGATCACCTTGCGGCACACTGGGCTGACAGTAACGATACAACTCAATTCAGGTAAGACGTAACGTGGAGGTACGTCGTCGTTTCTCCAACATCAGCCACCTCTCCCGGATTTGCCGGGCTGTTACCGTACCGACAGCACTACGCAGGAGGCTTTGTTAAAAAAGATTAGGCTAGCTACTCGGTCCATTGTCGTTCTTCTGCCATCCTTGAAATTCTCATGAACTTTATCTTCGAGGGCAAACTATCAAGTAGATCAAATACATAAGGAAAATAAAAATATACCTGATTAAGGCTTATTTTTAAGGAACGCATAAGGACTCCAAATACTTACAGGCTTCACATTTTTAGGGAAGACTTAAGTTACGTATTACATTCATATGTTTTGCTTAGCTTTGGACTTCGATTAACTTAAATGATTTTCATTTTCCCTGTCTAGTTAGCTCGCCACAGGCTAGCACTGTGTTAGTAATGAGAACACTACAAGCAATGGTTAAGTAAAAAAGTTTCTCCAACCGGATGCTTACCTCTTGTCCCATGTTCCTTAAAAGATTGAGGGCTTGAAATCCATCTTAATTGGAATTAAACACTATCCCCCATGTACAACTAGAGAACAGGTTCCTAGAAATATTTTGATTAATATAAAGCTTAGTAATCTTTGTTCCCACATTTTACAACAGTGAACGTGCATATAATTCTTTGCTGCAGTGAACGCAAACTGGCCAACATCCTTCCTTTTCACATGTCCCTTTTTTGTCAGTAACCAGTTTATTTCATGCCCAGGGTGAGCACCATGCTGACTCCTACATTTGCTTTAAAAATCAGAAATAAATCAAGGATGAAAAAATCTCTTTCTGTAAATAAATTTATCATAGATTCAAGCTGAACAGGATTATTGCACTTAATGCACACACACAACTGAAACATGACAGCCCACAGACGTAGAGGCTTCTACCAAGAAGCAATCTATTCTCTCCTCCTCTCCACCTCCACCCCCCCTTTGCAAACCCTGTCATTTCAGTATCCACAGAAAAAAAATTAGCAGACCAAATGGCACTGCAGGATTTTTGTGGGAGTAATGTACAAGTCTCTTTTTCAGTCTGTAAAGCTCTGAACTCGAGTGCTCAAAAATACCTTGGAGGAGAGCACCCTGGGGCAGAGAGCTCCCGGACATCGCCCTCAGCATTTCCCTAAAGCCCACAGAGACCAGCAGCACTGCAACCTTAGCTGGGGCTCACCAGAAAAATGGCCTGAAGCTCCCATTTTTGCTATAAGCATTAGAGCCTCCTGACCATTCTGTCAGCCAGGAATGTTGCAGGCTAAAAAACTGCCAGGATACATTTCCTTCTGGTGAGGGGTTCTCCTCTTGCTCCATCTCTTCTAATCTCTGGACGCACACACAAAGCATTCAGTCCCAAAGGCCACAGGTCTCTTACACAACTTGCAGCCAAGGCCCTCTATTCTTTGCTCCAGTATTTTAGCAGGCTTTCCCACTTACAAGTTCCCTGAAAGCAAGAATGGATTAATGGAGCCCGAAGTTGCTTTCCTTTCTTATTGAAGATCTATAGCCCCTCATTGCAATGGTGAGAAAGGAGGAGCGAGTTAGCGCATCTGCCCTCCAGCGACCTCAAGTATCTTACACAACTGCAGTATATTTCTCTTTGTGGTTGGGAAGCAGCATGGAAGCGTGCAAGACGCTGGGAGTGACAGGGAGCATTAAGTGATACCGAGATGACAAATCAGCTCAAAGAACTGACAACTAACGAAGGTCTGGTTGCTGCAAGCGCTTTCCATTGTCCGCTATCGACCAAACGATCACTGCTCTTGCACAGCGCAGATAATCAGTGCGTCACTCCCATAAACAGAAGCACATCCTGTACTGAAACGCTGACCTAATACTTTCCCAATAGTTACAAGACCAGACTTTGTGTTCTTTAGCCAAAGGTCAGTTGCTCCCCAAAGTGTATTACTTAAAAGGAAATCAATCATGTTTAAGTTTCTGAGCAAATGGAAGGGTTCTGTGTTTGCCTGGCAGTGGCAGAAGGAGCACAGTGGCACTGCAGAAGGAGGGCTGGAGGAGAGAAGAAACATTAATATTTACTCAGTTACAGAAACAGTCATTCAGCCATACTGTATTCAGTAGAAGCGTACATGAAATGGATGCTAGATCTCTCATTCTACACTGCTTTGTCCAACAAAGCCAACAGAAATTTAGTTTTTATATCTATTTCACAGAGACTACAGGCTCGATATACACATACACATGCTAAATTACAAGCCGGGGCCAAGCAAGACCTTGTCGTTATGCACTAAGGAGAAAGCAGCTTGATGCTGTGTGGTAGGCTTTTATTTCCCACTAGAGCTAACTACCGGCAGAAACACACATCCCCAGGGAGGGCCGCCTCTTCATGTCAGTCACACAAAACCTCCCCACAAGGGAAGACGGGCAGAGTCATGCTACATAGCACAAAGACAAAAAAGGCTAATTTTGATGGCTGGTTGTTTCATCTCTGCACCACGTAGCATCACAAAATAGCTCTGTAAAAGCGGAGTTCCAAGGGCTGAAGAGCTTCGTTTCAGTTAGCATGTTCACAGCGCAAATTATTCACTAAATGAGTTCTTGCTTACAGAATTAAAAAAAAGAAAAAAAAAAACCCACAACAAAAAAGCCACAGCACCTTTGTGGGCCACTTCTGGACTACAACTGCATCATTATCTAAGATACAGAACATTGTATTCTTCAAGTTTTGAAAGATTCAACACCACCAGACAAACCCCAGCAATGTTCACATTGGAATTTTCTCCACCAGCATAAAGTGAACAGTTACCAAGTACAAACCCAAAAAATATAAAAAAGCCACTTACCAAATACAAGCAGCCTGGAGTTTTGCTGCAGGCAACAGGTCAGCTGTCGACTAAGCAACATTGACGCCATTTTATCCTTTCTTTACTCAAAAAGACTCAATCTTGAGAGATTTCTTTCTGGCTGATGTTCTGAAAAGAAGAAAAGCAAAAACTTATTCATGTCCCTATGGATGCAGCCACTATTACTGTGCCATTCATTTCAATTTCCCCTTTCACTGATTCCAATTCAAAGAAACTGAAAGCATGCTTTGATGGATTACTGCTGATGTTGAGAGTAGTCTCAGGATGGAGACCCATGTCTGATGCTAGGTCTTGTGGAGGCAAATGACTTCTAGGCTAAATTTGTATCTCCCAGCTTTAGCAGGGTCAGGGCGTAAAGATCATTATCTATTTTCCCTTGTTCCTTTTCTCTACTTTCTCTATGTATGTGGACTAAGTTGAACTTTTAAAAAAATTGTTTCCAGTCAGTCTCTCAAGCCGATCTGTTATTTTGATTCAGTCTAAGTTTATGAGAAAAATTTCATCTAATACAAGTAGACAGCAGGACAATCACTAGGAAATAAAATAAAATCAATCCCCTGAAAAAAACAGCTTCTACCAATTAATCAGACCTCTATGGAGAGAAACTGAGAGAGCTGGGATTGTTCAGCCTGAAGAAGGCTCAGGTTGCATCCCATCGATGTGTAATAAATACCTAACGGGAGGGAGTAAAAAGGAGCCAGGGTCTTCTCAGTGGTGTCCAGTGACTGGGTAAGAGGCAATGGGCACAAACTGAAATACGGTAATCTCCATCTAAACATAGAAGAACGCTGGACAGGTCGCCCAGAGGGGATGTGGAGTCACCATGCTTGGAGATATTCAAAATCCAACTGGATGTGGTCCTGAGCAGCCTGCCTGAGGTGACACTGCTTGAGTACAGGGTTGGACCAGATGACCTCCAGAGGTCTCTTCCAACATCAACCGTTCTGTGATTCTACCTCAGCTAGTTAAACATAAATGACCTTGTAAAGTCAAGTAGCATGAACGATAACATGACTCTTTTTTCACTCTGGATCACCTGTGCAGAAAGCCTGGCTGGAATTCATAAATAGATAAAACAGGTCATGGAATTATTATCCAGGATACAGGTTAAATTCAAACTTCACACTTAGAAGTGTGGTACCCTGTGTTCTATGTAGGACATTAGAGGCCTTTTTTGCCTGTACAGAGACCAAGCTGGCATTTTTCACCCCACTGGATGTCCCTGCACCCCCAGTGGGTGTAGACCATCTAGCAGCAACAGACTGAGGCTTGCAGTCCAAATGCAATGTCACTATTACCCGTAAACCTCCTGGGAAGAACTCTATTTAACAAATACCTTCTGAGAATGGAGCTGATCTTCCAGCAGAAAGAGATCACTGCTTACTGCTTACATTACTTCTATGTCATCAATAAAATATGCAAACAGATGGTGATGACTAGATGCAGGGAAGCAGTTGATCTATTGCTACCATGATAGGAAGTATCTCTTACCCAACACTAATATATCAGAAATTTAATTTCTGTATTGTCTTCAGCCAAGATACCATTTGGTTTCCTTCACGCTTGAGCTTTTTAAAAATTGGCAAAAGAAAACAAAAACCTCCTTGCCTACAGAGATCTATTAATTCACAGACCTATTAATACTCAGGTACAAAGAAAATTCCCTGTGCCTTCCCAGACAATCGACATAGCACTTGGTTTCACTTAGTTTGCTCTGAGTTCAGTTTAAAATTCAAGGTATTTTGAAATCTGCCAAGGTGAGCAAACACTTGCACAACATTCGTGCGCACTGTGGAAAAAGCTAGATTAGCCTCGTAAGGTTTGGGGTCAGAAGTGTAGAGGGAACTAGTTAATTTTTTTCAGAAAAAAGTAACTTCACTTATAAGGCAAGATTAATTTAATGCATTAATTAATTTTTCACTCTCAGCTTTTTTCTTTAGTTGTGCTAACTTTTGTATAATCAATACCATACATTTCTTATCTCATGACCATCCTCTAGGAAAAAACAAATGTGAGTCTAAGTCGGTGAGATTACCACTGTGGAAAAAAGCTGTTAAAGGGTGAATCAGCCCAGCACCTCTCACAATGATTAACCACCTTGATTGATGTTCTCTGCTCAGAGCTATTTATCTGCTCTGTACTTCTGCAATCTACAACTCCCTCCTTAAGTTTGCTCTGCAAAGTATTTCTTTTTAAAAGTCTCTAGGAGCCTATTAAAAGCTAACATGAACATAGCTTTGCAGGAACTAACAAATGGAGCAAACGTACCTATGACAGAAGGCTACAACAACTCACCCAGGTTCGCTTCCTCATTCTAGTCCCCTTCAGTCATCTCCCGTGGGCGTTTTGCTACAAGCCGACTCATCTACCTTCCCCACGACGATGAGGTATTTTTCACATACGAAGCAAACGCACCTTCAAGTCACGCTGCATGGTCGTACCCACCAGTGGCCAGGTTTCCCTGCAGGGGCACCTACTCTCCCTTCCCTAGGTGAAGCACTCCTACATCTTTGCTCCCAGAATGTTATTTTATCTTTTACTTATATTTACTGCTTATCTTAAGTCCTTTAATGGTTAAAATACAATATTCATAAAAGGCTCAAAAATATATTTGGAAACGGTATTAGCTTTCTGAAACACTCGTAGAAAAGAATTATTGCAGGAGGTTTAAAAATAAAGTAGCTTAGCCCTAATTTTCCTTGACAGTTGTTATATAAAAAGTTTTACCATTTTCTAGTCCCGAGTCAGAATAAATCATGTAATATCACATTGGAGTATAACTAAAGTCAACTTCTTTTCCATCTCCATTACACACACAAATTCTCACAGGAGATCAGCTGATGTGATTGGTATATTTGTCTAAGCACATGTTATTTGGTTATCATAATAACCAATTGAATTCTGCCTCCATAATCCATCTCTTGATCAATTCCCACAGGCCTAGCTTGTTCGAGCACTGCGAGCAGCAGCAGCACAGTGTGCAAGCCACAGGAATCGGCTCTCGTGCACATGTCAAAACCGCAGCAAAGCCGCGCTCCAGCAGCACCGCTGCCTCGCAGCAACGGCGTGCGCTTTCAGACTCTTTAAAATCTAGGCAAAATACATCCACCAATTTCAGATATCAGACTGTAAAGGGGACGTGAAGGACAATGTTTGGATTAGATTTGTGATTAAATGCTAGCTACCTTAGACCTCAAAGTGAGGCTTTTCCAGAAAAAGGGATTCATAGAAGTCTTCTCTAAATATTTTTCGTCTAATGGGAACTGCCTGAGCTGGCGAAGACCATCGTTACAGATAACTGTACAAAACAGCTATATCTGCATATATTTTTGTATGTGATTTTGCATTACATAAGCACATGCATTGGCAAATACCGTTTAAGTCACATTCTTTTAGTAAGAAAAATTATTTTCAAAGAGGAAGCTTATGTTTATTGAGCACATGAAACATAAGGATACGTGGATTTTTTAAATGCACACGATGTGAAATTGGATGTATTTTTTTCAACAGCAGCTCTTAAAATTCCGTACTGAGTGATTACTTCTGACAGGCAAAATTAGTTACTAGGAACGGCAACAGTCATTCAGCAGCAGTAGCCTATCGTGAACATATAAAGACGCATTGTTTCTGTGAGCTAACAAGATTATGTTTCTTAGGGGGAATCCCTGGAAAAATAAATAAAAATTAGAGAGGGACCCCAACATTCAGGGGGGCTTGATCCAGATACAAGAGCGAAAATATACAAGCTAGGAGTTCGTATAACATTCTCGCTTACTAGCGGAGAAGCTAATGCAGCATGACGCCCGCGTTTCAGACTGCAGCTTGCAAAAACCTGCCTCTGAAAGCATCCTCGGGAGATGCAGAGGTAAGAGGTGAAACAGAGACACTGCAAGACACGGCTGAGAAGTCAGCACTGCGGATTTGCATCCCTTTCTTGCAACTCATGCCAAACACACAGAAGCCTGTTTTAAATTCATGGAGGCACATTCATCTGTCCCTCAGCTGCTCCAAACCCATTTAACCAGAACAATTAAGTGGTTTAGAAACAGCAGCACAAGCTGCACACTGCAATTACTCCACAAGTCTTCACAATGCATACTTGGGGGGCAGGGGAGCAGGGAGGTAAAGGCAAATTAATTCCTTCTTTGCTGTTTTCCTTCGCTTGACTTTTCTATGACGCACAGCACCGAGGGTATCGTCGTGCTACGTGTTAATTGTTGTGAGATTTAAAACATCTCAAACTATCTTTTACTCCTGTTTGCTTGGATCCATCTCAATGTGAAAACAGCGCAAGGCTTATTCGCTTTGCGAGCTGTGCGGGGTCTGCTGGCGGGCGCAGGGGCAGCAGCCCAAGGTCCCGGAGCTCTGCCATCCCGCAGACGGCGGACGCTTCGCCTCTCTGTCGGGAGCCCATGGCAGCACCAGCATCACGCCTGAAAGCAAACCACCCTTTCTGCACCCCAGCCTGCCCTGGCATTCTGGCAGTGAGCTGGTGTAGATGGTTTGCAAGGAGGGTGGCTCTTCAGTTCACAGCTCAGCGTGCTTTGACACTGCATTTTCTGCATCTGTTTTTTAACAGTGGAAGAAACTGCGAATTGAGAGGCGAAGTCAGCTATGGTTCCTGTGACTAAAACAAAAGAACAATGTTGAAAACCCTGGCAGTACCCAGGCAGCTGTGCTGAAAGTGGGAAAACACTGCAAAGCTCATTTTCCGTTGGAAGAAAAAGTTAATTTCCTTGGCTTCACAGCATAGCGAGTCCAACTACTGTTACAAAGACCCACAACATGACAAAGCCTTAGTAGTCCAGTTTTTTGTGCTGTTTATCTTCCATGAGCTCGTTTCTCCTTTTCTAACCTCCACAATGCTCCCACACCTGCACATCAGGGCTCTTCAAACAGCTTTTTGGGAAGAGAATCTGACTGGAATATCTCAGAGGCAAGCTGGAAGAGTTCGGATAATGGGGCCAGGACATGGGCACTAAGAAGAGGGAGTCACAGACCCAATCACATAAGCAGTGACTACCGTATGGTAAGTCACAGATGAGATAAGCAGTTCGGAAAGAGGGAAAAGATAGAAAGGCTGCCAGAACCACAGCCGGATGGGACTGCAGCTTCTGAGCTGAACAGGGACAAGCTTTCCAGCCGCATCCATGCCGCCCAAGCCCTATCATCTCTCACTCTGCAACAGCGTGACAAGTTAGGAGGAAGAATCTTAACTAGTCCTTCTACATTCTGCACCCCATAAACTCCTGAAAGTCCCTTGTTACTCATTCTGTATTATTTTCACCAGCTTCTGGCAGATAGTGTTCTATGTCTGGGGCCCACAAAACAGAGAGTTGAAGGGCCCTGTCTTAAAAAAAAATAGTAACAAGCAGCCTTGGATTTTTAAAGGGGGCAAGTCTCCTGGTTTGCAGTGTTCATAAACAAGCATCTGTCATGACTTAGGTGATGCAGCTCAAGTGTTTTACTTCTAAAAATAGCTCAAGGAGATCCTACAGTCTGGAATATCCCTGCAATTTCACAAAGAAATATAAGTATGGGTGAGGTGGAAGACAGTCGAGTCTGTCATCCATTAAACATAATCATGTCCTTCCTTAGTCTGCATTTGAGGAAGAATGGGGCAACCTAATGGCATCCTGCTATCTATATAAAAAGGTTCAATGTATACAGCACTCGCTGTTTGAAAATGCACTGCAATCATTAAGCACCACCCCACCCTCCCCTGGGGAGACGGGCAATGTCCACATCCAGTAGATCAACGCAGGAAAAAATTGAATTACTTAAGCAGTTGCTATTGACAGAGCGCTGGGTGACATTAGAAATCCTGACTTACTGCTTTAGCCACTTAAATGTAGTAAACAACGAAGTAAATAAATAAAGAAGCCTGCCAGCATGTTGATGTATTTAACTGCAATTCACTTGGTCCCAGAAGCAGAGTTGAGTTCAATATAGACTAGGTAGTTATGAAAGCCTGAGTGCACACAATGAAATACAACAGGTCCTTTTACTTCAACAGGGTTTTTTTTCAAAGGTATAGCTCTGAAAAAAATTTGAGTTAGCTTACAACAGCATTTGCAAGAGAAGTTTGTCACCAAGAACTTCTAGTGATAGCTAGACTAAGACGATCTCAAATCATCATGGCAATAGGAAAGTCCTGTTAAGATGTAGTTGCAAGAAAATTTACCTCTAGTGTTCATAGAAGGCTGGCATTAGATTTTCCATCCAGCATCTATAAACCCAGCACAAAACAGAGCTGAAACCCTCAACTTCAGGAAGAACAGTACCCAGCACCATCCTCATGAGATGGCACAGAAAAGAGAAACAAGCTGCTCCTCACCCAACTTGGTCAACCAAAGGCCACAGCCTCGTATTTCAAAAGCAAAGGTGGTTCCAAGCACCCCAGAACACCAAGGCCACGTATCAGGATCACTACAGTGACTGAGACGCTCTGCGGAAGAGGTCGGCTGGGTCTACGGGACAACCCACGCATCAGAAAAGAGACCCCCGAGCACTTTGAAGCTTGACACTCATCTGGCACAATTTCACAGGCAGCAGCCGAAAAAGTCAGCGCAAAGAGTGACCTCACTGACGAACGGCGAGTTTGTCCTCGGAGAGCACAGCTCACCAAGGCATCTCCCACCAAGCAACACCGACAACAAGACAAGCGACAGCTACCTGCAAATGGAAACGTGTATCTACCACCAAAATGGATTTTGCCAGAAAACACTTCACAAGCTGACAGTTGCTTTTGCTGTTTATTCCTCTAATAACCTTAACAGCTTTGTCTAGAACAGGATGTAATTGGAAACTCCACGATTGTACTTAAGTTGTCAAGGACACGGTTGTCATAGTTACAAGGAAAGCTCAAGTGTCTGTTATTCATGGTTGCTTATTTATTTATTGACACCAGCAGGATCAAACACTCTCACTACTGTTCAGAAGAAGAGGAATGGGGAGACTGGTTTTGTCTTTCGAGTCTTGACAAAACAGTAAATGTTGCACACAACAGTGTAAGTCTTTCTTAATAAACTGGCTTTTTGCACAGCTACCTTATCTCACTCCACCTTCAGCTGGCATTCAAGTCAGTCTGTTCTGAAAACTGCAGCAAAAGACCAAAGCAAGATGCAACGCCCGAGACAAAAACCTCATGTCTATAGCTTGGAAGTACTGCCCAGTATCCAGCATGACACGGCAATACCCACCTGCCTAATGACACAACAGTTAGGTCAGAGCTGAACCAGCAGCGAAGCTAGAACAGAAGCCTTCAGACCTTCCATCAAGCTTTAAAACTCATCGACAGTCAGAAGTGTCATTACACTCACGTGTCCAGGTTCTTCTCTTTAGAAGTCTTCTAAGCAGGGTTTGGTGTTGGATATGAATAGATCTTTTTTTCTTTTTTTTATTTTTAAAAATCTTTCTGCCCTTGTCTCCCTGTTTTCCCTCTCTCCAACAAATATTGGACAAAGAAAAGACTCCTGGTCCATAATCCAATGAATAAGAACAGGTGGGAACGTTGCAATTATGGCACACTAGGATTCAGGATTTACCAACATAAATGTTGGTAAAAAACAAGCACAACTAAACTAACGTTAGCTGAAAAATTTTAAATTTTTAGTTTGTCACTCCTTGATAGTTCCCACTGAAAAAAATTGCACTTTGATATTTCAGTGAACTTTACTAGTGAGCTACCCGTAAGAACCTCTCTTCAAGCCTGCATATTTTGAATCCATTATTTTAAATGCAGATGGCAACAACATATCCAAACCGTGCCTGTTAATTTCCACACATTTCCCACACCAAAACAGTCCAGCTCTCAACAGGTTAAACACCTTAAATTATGACACAGCCGCACTTTTCAGATTCGTTCCTCCACAAGCATTCTGTAGTTTTGGAAAAATGTAAGTATTGCAAAATATCCCCAAGTGGAGCTTCCTCCAAGGAAATTCAGTTATATTCCCTTGTAAGATTTTATTCCTCAGCATCCTACCGCCGCCTCCTCAGAGGTCATTAAAATAGATAGATAAATAGCATCAAATAAAATGCACTGTAAAAGCACAATTTATTCTTCTGCTTCCTGAAGTCATAAAATAGCTCACTTGGAGGCAGCCTGCACCAAACCAAGGGAAACGTCTTAAACGGGAGCGAGTGCTCTGGTTTCTCAAGGTGACCCCCGTTTCAGCCGAAAACACAGAAAAGCAGACGCACGCGGGAGATTCCTTTTACAAGGGGTCCAGCAAACAAACCGGGGAACAGCTAAGCATGCGTATCCGAGACAGGGACACGTTACATGCCTGCACATACACAGACACACGCGTTCACCTCCGAACAGAAAGCACGGGAGTGCAGCCCTTGCAGGCTCGGCCGGAGTCTGCGCTAATCCCTGCCGCACACAGGCACAAGGCAACGGCACTTACATGACTTGGATGAGAACTCCCTGCAGCCAGCTTGCTGGTTGAGAACGCCGCTCTCTCCTTCACTTTAGAGTAGGCTGCTGCCGGCTGCATTTGTGAGAAATGCCATTGCTGTCAGCTCCCTCCAGCAGCCGCTCGCGACTGCCGGCAGCGAGGACAGGCATCACCCAGAGGAAACCCCGAGCTGTGACCCTGCAGCTTAGCTGGAGGGAATGCCCCAGTTAATGAAGGTTAACGAAACCAGCTCCTGCGAGCTATACCCCGTGCTCAGCCAAGCCCAGCCGAGAGCAATACCCAACTCGCCTCAAGCCGAGATCGTCTGGCTCTGCCCCGTGCTACTCCAGGACCTCTGGCACGTGGGTGCAGCCCATCGGCTCGGACCCCTGGGAGTCTGAGTTCACCCGAATGCCGCCTTGGCAGGTTTCTCAAAACAAATTCCTGAGATGCACAGCCAGACTGTATTAACGCTTGAAACGGCCCCTTAGCTTTCAAGAATTGTGGAAGCTGAAGAACAGGTTTTGTCCTTAAAACCCTTCATTTTACTCTGGTTTGCAAACGTCCCGAGGGTGACACCTGGGCACACAACTGTCATAAACTAACGTCGGCTCGTTCAGTTCCTGCAGGCTGCGCACAGGCAGTTCAACAGCCAGCACGCACCCCGACGGCACCTCCCGCCGCGCACCGCGCGAGGTGGGGAACGGGAGAGACGCGGATACGCGCAGAGAACGGCGGCGGCATCCCTTCGGGGCCGTGGACGCAGGGGGAGCGAGCCCAGGGTGCCAGCGCCGAGGCAGGGATGCCATCGCCAGGTTGCCATGGTGCCGGGGGCACGAGGGAAGATGCGCCAGAGCGCAGGAAAAGGCTGAGCCGCTTCAGATTTAAATCCCTGTGACAGCATTTCGGCTGAGCCACGGCACGGTTGCTGTGGCAACCGACGAGTGAAAAATCACAGAGGAAATGTGTAATTATTACAAGAGAGATGGTGACTTACCCGCTTCAGTAATCAGGGCATTAAAACGACGCTGGCAGAGGAGGGGGTGCTCCGTGCCCCCCAACAGGCAGGGCTGCGCTGCAGCAGGGAGCCAGGGGCCGGATCCCAGCCGTGGGACCCGCTTCACGCCCCGTCTCCCGTAGGCTCCAGCTGTGGGATGCGGCGTTTCGGCAGGATGCTTTCCTAAGCGCCGGGTCTGAAGCCTGCCCGAGGGGCTGAGGCCAAAGCTCCTGCACCCGCCTGCTGCGAGGAGGGAGACGAGGGAGCAGCCTGGTCCTCGGGGAACCAGAGCGGGCCCAAGACTTGTGCTGCCTTGGCTCAGCACAAGCACAGTGCGGCGTAAGGAAGGGTCTAGGAGACAGAGGGAAGGACAGATATCGGAAGCAAGCGACAAAGATAGAAGATGCAATGCTTATAGGAAGCAGTAAGGTCCCTGGCAATCTCGTGACTCCAGTTTGTGCTGCTATTACAGCACCACGTTTTCTTCCGCCTTCTCTCAGGGCAGTAACAGCAGCAGTATTTATTTGGTTGGGGTGGATGTTATGATGATTACCATGCTAACACAGGAATGACGAGGGACAGAAAGTCCTTCAGGTAGACCAAACATACTCTGCAGTCTCTCTCCATTGCAACATTATCCTGACACAGATAATTTACACACCAACAGATGCGATGCCAGCATCCACACAACCAATTTTTATCCGTTGCAGGAGTACGTGGTTGAAAGTCACCATGTTGCTCTCCAGAGCTCTCCTACACAAAATGGACAACTGATCACCATCCAGACAAACTGCTAATGAAAACACCGTTAACACCAATAAAGAAGGGAATCAAACACGGCTGACACTGTGTCATTTCCCTTCTCCTTCGCCGTAAGACTGTGGCCTGGGATCCCATGTGAATACTAGCAGCTGTCAAGAGAGGAGCCCAGACTGCAGTCGTTTATAAGACAGATACCATACTACTCCTAAGTAACAAGCTGTTGGTTTGATCCAAATTAAAGACTGAAGCTGATCCCTCACCTTCTTCATAATTTAAAATCTGTTATTAATTACATACACAGACTGTAAATTACATATTTAAACTGGCCTGTAGTGGTTGCCAGACAGTAAAACAAACTGACTCTAAACTGAACTTATTAACTAGCTAATCTACCACAGAAAGTGCAATAATCCTATTCAGACAGATGGTTAGCACAGGGACACATCGCAAAGTAGAGGGGAAGGACTGAGAAAAGTTGGCGGTATTTACACTCACCACATATAAAACATTGGATTCAAGGCAATGCTTTGTATCAGCAATTTATTACTACACTTATTTAGTGAATAATCAGGATTACAGCTCCTAAGGGTGCACTCTGGGGAGACTGAGGTATGACAAAGAAATTCTTGTGCCTCTGCTGAGGCACCTTACATCATGTGAGGCTAAACTCACTAAACGAAATTATCTTGGATGAAAAGCTTACTGTGAAGTGCTACAGTGGTGCTAACAATTTATACGACAACATCATCTAGAGACTCCAGTCAGCATCATGCCCCATCACGCTACGCCATGCCGTGTCTAACTGCTTGGAAACTCATCCTCCAGAGAGCGAGCAATTCAGTAGTCGACTTTTATTTGCAGTGGATTTTTTTGTTTGTTTCAACCCTTGTATCAAATGGCTCGACACTGAACTGTCAATTCCTAGGTGGGATGTAAGTTCTTGCTGTTACATATGGCTGCTTTCAGCCCCTCCATATCCATAATGGCCCTGCCTGGCAGGCTGGATGCACAAAGAGGATGACAATGACTCGTGTAAGTCCTGTTGCAGGGACAATGACTCGTGTAAGTCCTGTTGCAGGGCAAAGAACGCAGAAGTCCCAGTCACTCTTATGTCAGTGATTTGAAGCAACTATAACTGCTAAGCCCCTATTTAAGATGTATTAAAAATGTGCAGTTCACAAAACTGTGGATTGTAACAAGAAAGCCATGGACTTCCATTTGATTTAATCAAGAGAACACTGGTAACGAGATTTAGTTGAATAGTCTGTCATTGGAAAGGACATCGCCAACCACCCACAATAAGTATACAATCTGCACTGATATGCAGTTTTCCAAGGAAGACTCATTACACAGTCCTTCACTGTTAGAAAATAATCTCCTGCTTTAGCAGGATCAAAAGCATGTCTTTCCACTGACACATATATTTTTATGTATCAATACTACATACATTCTTCTGAAATATATTATGACGATACAAGGCAAAATGGCGATCAGATTCTGGCCAGGCTGGTCCACAAGACCAAGTAAAAGCACAAGGTCAGTATAAAAGGTATTTTGTTCTTATGGAAAATATTAGAAGGTTTAACTATGTTATCAACTGCTGGATTTCACTGCAAATGATGGCAAATTCCTCCAGAAGCCACTCTATAGCCCTCCTTAATCCCTGCCTCACACTCTAGAAAGCATCTGCCACAATTTATTAGGAAAAACAAAGCACTTCAAACAACACAGAGCTAAAGTACTTGAGAAAAATTCAGTATCCAGAAATAGCAGCTCTAGGGTAGAGACAAGACGTCAAAATCCTAAACGTCATATACGCCTGCAAGAAACGGGAACAAAACACATTAGTATCACAAAGCAGAGGGCAAGGCAAGCCAGGATACTCGGCACCAAGTCCTAGTCCTCCTTCAAAAAACAGAGTTGCCACAGGACTAAAAAGCAGGGTCTCAGGACTCCAAACTTGCATGAAGAGGAAAAGCAACACCCCTCTTAAGGGCTTGCCATGTTCAGAGAAGGAATAAAGCACTAACTGGCGTGTCAAATCAACTTTTAGGTACTGTGAACAG
Source organism: Mycteria americana (assembly GCF_035582795.1). Taxonomy (NCBI): domain Eukaryota; kingdom Metazoa; phylum Chordata; class Aves; order Ciconiiformes; family Ciconiidae; genus Mycteria; species Mycteria americana. Next base: position 14,395,180 of record NC_134376.1, read on the forward strand.
TAACAGTAATTACTAGTTTCACTTTAAAATCTATTTAAAAAGTCTTTCAATGCAGTTGGAAGAAAACATAAAGTAAGGCTATATAAATGTTAACCCCAAGTTAATTATAAAAATCCGAGCAAACAATTTGCAGACAGCAGGATAAGAATCTTATTTGGATGAAGAGGATTATCATGAAGGGCAAAACAGAAAATAAAGGGAAAGACTGGGATTGCTTAGCTTTGCGGAAAACCCAACACACGGCAGCTTTTCCAACCTGTGGCGAGTCAGAAGACTGCTTCCTACCCTAGCACACTCAATAACATTACACTAAGTGTACAGAGGTAGTTTTTCTTCTTTCAAAGAAGTAAAAAGCCTCATGAACAGAGTGGAATTCACCGCAATCAATACCACTAACGTCCAGGGATTTCTTTTGGTGGGCAGATGCTCAGCTTAAAAAAATCAGAGGTTGCATGTGTGCAAGGGCACACCTGAACTGCACCTGCATTACAAGTCAGTAACTGGTACAGCTTACGCTGACACAGGGTGAGTGGGATCACCCCCTCTGTTCTTCAGATGCCAACTACTTCAATTCCCATTAAACACGAGAACTTCACTTTCAGAAGGAGGAGAAGGAAAAGGATATAGGAATTAAGCACAATTACTATGAATTTCTACTATTCAAAAGTCCTATTATTGCCTGTTTATTCAGGCAGTAGGGTAAAAAGAACAGCAGCTGGGCAGTTTTCAAAACAGTTTAGGGAACATAGATACATACACAGTGTTTAATCAATAGACTCTGTGGCTAAATTCCCTAGTATGTTTTGTAAATTATTTTTGGGCTCCAGATGGACAAAGAAACTAGTGCCAATCTGATTCAGCAAGATACATATTTCTCAAGTGGTCCCTTTTACTTCACTGGGCCCATTCACAAAACTGTAGTTGTGAATGAGCCAAAGCACTCTGTTGAATTGAAAGCAAGGTAGAAAACTGGTAACTGGAAGACTCACTGAAGGTTATCAAAATATGAAAGTTACCCACTAGAGGAAAAAAAACATGGCTACTGCATAAACTGTGCTTATTTACTCCTAATATATTGCCTATTTGACAAAAAAAAAGAAGCTGCTGCATTACAAGATTTCACACAAGTACTAAATACCTGGACACAAATTTGAGGAGGTAAATTAGACCTTACTAAGTGTGCTACTGGCTAAACTCACTGGTGAAGTCTTGTCAAGGTACATCTATACTGCAGCCTCTATTCTCACGATAATGCTGGCACCCACATAAGAGACCAAGCGCTGTTTTTTCAGTCTGGTACATAAAAGCTATGAATCACATGAATGTGAAGATTCTGTACGGCACATTTCGGTAGTTAAAAAGTGTTGGACAGTTTTGGGAAGGCTGCTCATACTGGGAAAATCTTTATAAAAGTTTCTATTACAAGTTGAGCAAGTCCAGCTTAGTTGCTAGGGTCAGAGAAGAGGGACCTGCAATCGGGAAACTGTTGAAGGAATCCTCGTGTAAGTGCGATGCTCAGCGAGGCTGCACAAATTTGGAGTGGGGACAGAAACCCGGGATATTTTGTCAGCTGCTTCTGGCATCACAGAAGATACCCACTATTTCCATTTCATAAAGGAGAAGGCCCATTGAACTGGAACTGCAGACAAGATAAAAGCAGGAATGGAAAACAACTGTTTTTTCAGGGTTTGGGAGATAACTCTTTCTGGAATATCTACCTGCACTCACACTCCAAGCATGTTTTGAAACCTTGTGAGAAGTACCCGAAGCCAGTGTCCATGCCACCACCAGCCGGTGTCAGCGCCGCACGCCTCAGCTCCTGCACCAACAGCTTCAGAGCAGCTCTGTGCTGGCTCTGTTCATTTCCAGCAACCAAGAGAGCCAGTGGACGTCCCGCAGCTCCGCAAACATCCCATGAGGAACATCCACGGGTGCTGCAAGGAAGTATCGTGCAAATATAGGCTGTAATGATGAATATTAAGTAACAAATCAGCTGGCAATACCACTAGCCTTAGTGTGGTGGGACAGGTAGGAGATTGCACTTTCTGTCAAATACCACAAAAATGCTGTTACAAGGGCAGAGAAAGGTGTCAATGTAAGCTGTCCAGTGGCATGGGGCAGCAGCTATCCTCCCTTTTTGCACTGTCCGACAAGCCTGCCTCTGTAACTACCATATTGCCACAAAGGCACTCATGAACACTAGGAATGACTACTGTATCAAAAAGAGGTTAAGGTAAGTCCATTGCTGGTGTAATTTTAAGCAGCTCCCCCAAGTTACTCCAGGATGAATACAGTCAATATGGAATAAGGAGCTGGTAGTTAGGTTAAACAGCTTGTTTATTTATTTAACAAAAATCTGTTAAGGGAAGTATTTATCTTTCTAAGGATAGCTCATGAAAGTAAGCAGTGCTAGCACAATGGGACAGCGGAGCACTTCCCTTCAGAGCGCTGTCCTCCATCCTCATTCAGTGGTACTTAACCTCTCCCTCCCAAGAGGCCCTAAGAGAGCACTGTCATAGCAGCTCAGAAAAACAAAAAAGAAAAAAGAAAAAAAAAAGGGCAAGTTTTTCTTCTCCTTCATAAAATCAGGATTTCACCGAATGGATGCAACTGCAGGATTTATCAGTAATCAGATAATTCTTCACAGAAGTTACTAAATCACGTGCTTTGTTAGCCTTTAGAAGCACTATGTCAGTATTATCTCAAGCTGCCCCTTTTCCCTTTTTGCTGTTAACTAGTGACAGTAGCTGAAAGAGATAACCAGAGGTTGAAGTTTCGCAATAGATGAGAGGAATGCGGCTGCAAGCCTGCAAAGCTTGCTTACCAGCCAGAGCAGAGGATCAGTTATGCAACGCTGCATATGGATTTTGACCGGATGTAACAAACAGTCCCTTTCTCCTCCCTTTTCCATTCAGAACAGTAAAATTGGACCCATGAGCTGTTTCCCATCATTTATCGGATCACTCTGGAACATGATGTTCTCTGTGTATTTTCTGAAAAAAAAAATACACTGTATGCAAGTGTTGCATCCAGAAAGGATGTATGGTGCCACCCAACCAACCTTGGGTTTGCAAGGGTAGGACCATCTTCTTAGCCTCTCTTCCGAAGAGCTCCACTTTCACCTAGCTCTCCTGCCACCTGCGTGGCTCAGTCTCCCACCCACACCAGAGAGATTCCCAGTTTGGAGAAGAGACATCACCAAACTCTTCACAGCATGCAGTGTAGTCACAAGTTCAGCTCAGAGAAAACGAGGTACACCAGTGAAAGGAAACAACTGAGCAGTGTGAGGAACAAGAGGTCCAGCCAGAGTAGCCACCACACTTGACTCACGGTTGAAACATCACCTGCCCATGAACCCATGTTCATCATCAGCCCTACCATTTTGACCGAACAAAGTCCCACTGCACCAAAATCTACAGAGAAGCAAAAGAACAAACTCTGAACTCATTCACGATCATGTAATGGTCCAATTTTTATGAATAAATTAACATCAAGAATCTTAGAGGTTGCATCAGAAGAGGTATTTTCCAATCACCTTCGTGGCCAAGGAAAAATAAAGATTACTGATGAGAATTTAAGCAAGTACTCACTGATCTCCTGCTACCGCTAAAAGGCAATTCTAAAAGAACTGGCATTTTGGACTTCATAATTGGAAGAAAAAAAGCACAACAAGATTTGTTAGCTATAGTTACTGCAACGCACAGATGGTTGCTGGGATCACGAAAGTTCTTCCCAGTCAAAGGCCCCACAACTTCCTGAATCCAGCCCCTAGCACCGCGTGTCATTATCTCCATTTGCCTCTGCTTCCTCTCTTAATAACACAAGCCAGCCCTTTTTATGTTTTTCTTCAGCTGCTTTTTACAACAGCCAAGGCAGAACCGTCACGTTACAGCAGTTACGCCAGCCCCTTACAATACCCACTGCCCAAACCATGGAACAAACTGAAGATTGTCCTCCCCGCAACTCCATCGCCAGTAAAACTGCACTGCAAATAAGGAGCGCGGAGTTCATCTGAGCCAAGCTCATCCTCCGCTTTCCTACCTCCACCAGCACACTCTGACTGCATAATCCTATTTCCCTCTCCAGGAACCTGCATTGCAGCAACAGCTGTGGAGCAAAAAACAAGGTTTGCTTTATACTGGAGCCGGGACGAGAGAACATTGAGGTGGATGACAGTACGGTCCACAGAGGTAAAACAGGTCCCTTGTCCCTACCCTCTGGGGACCGTCGCTGTCAGCAGGCTCAGCAGCGTGCTTCGCCTGGAACGGTGAAGTCGGTAAGGACTCGGAAGTCACGGCCCCTAGCCTGTCCGCAGCACTGCGCCCTCGGATTACGCTCTGGCCCGTGGCCAGGAAGCATCTTATGCCTGAAATCTGTCCTGTCATGCCAGAGCAGTTTGTTTTGGTTTCTAAACAGCTTTTTAACCTGCCATATTCTCTAATTCCCACTGAGGCAATCATTTATATCATCAGATTTAAACAGTGAGCTGTTAAAAATGCTTCAATACAAACTTGATCCCTCCGTCCTAGTCCTAATTTTTTTGGGTGTACATCGCGACACTAGTATCAAGCAAGTGCCTGGCAAAAAATGTGCCATTCATGCCAGATGTGGAAAGAGAGGTGACAGAGAAGAACAAGATGGCTGGTCCCATTATTTGGCATCTAACATGAAGAAAGCCTGACAGACAGATTTGGAGGAAACATAATACAAACAAAAAATATGACTGCTAATAAGTGACTATAAGCTTATTTAAAATACTTAATTTTTGTTATTTATGTTACTTCTTCACATTTTTGTGTTATTGCCAGACCAATTTAAAACATAGGAGTTGATTTCAGTTGTGTTTACTGTCCAGGGATGCTGCCAAGAACCTCCGCACACTCTATCCTTCACTAAAAGAGGAAGCCAAAATTGGCATGCTGTTGTGATGTTCAAAGTCTTTAATCAAGATTGAGCCTGATGCTATACAAATACAAATGAGGGATATTATTCTTTCCTTTCCTTGCAAACTACTTTTTTTTTCCCTGTTTTCCTCAGTGGCTTCTGAAAGCCCATATTCTTGCATTACTTCATTCAAAAAGGAAAAGTGCTGGAAGGGCAAGAGGTGACATCTCTTGTGAAAAAATCTGTAGGGTTCTTCATTTGCTGGGTAGGAAGGAGGAAGAGGAAGGGGGGATTTAATACCAAGATTACAGGCAAGAAAGCTAGCATGAAATCATCCAGCAGGAGGGTACAGATCTCCATGAAGAGCTGGCTGCCTTGTGCTTTGCCTGGTATGAAGCTTAGAGATGGAAGCTGGATACTTTAAAATTGAGCCAAACATTAAAAATAGGACATCATGAAAACATCATCACTAATTTATGTCTTCTCCCAACACCCACTGTTTTGTTCTGTGAGAAACCAGTGATGAAACCAAGCTTACAAGGGGAGGAAAAAAATAAAAGCCCTCAAAAAAACCCAACCAACCAAACAAAAAAAATCCCCAAGAAACAACTAGAAAGAAAACCCTGTGCTGGAAATCCACACTCTTTGGTCACACTCTCCGCACCCATAAATATATCACAGTGCTTTCTAGCCATCCAACCGACCCACAAGCAACCTGTGTACTCCAGGCTGAGATGCCGGCTAACATCACTGGCAGGACAGCACCTCTCCTCGCTTCTTTAGTTTACCCTGTCCACCCTTCCGGCTTCCCTTTCCACACGAGCAGGTCTTTTATCCAACAGGCTAGCGTATGTTCTGCTATACCTCCTACACAGCTATAATGGTCTTCTAGTCAAAAGCATTTGTTTTTAGAGCTGACAGGCAGGACGAAGAGTCCTTAAAACAGATCTGAGGCACAGTAGACACAGGGGCTGGAAAGCTATGTGGGAAGACCAGTAGAAATAGAGAGTACATCGTGCTGACACTGCGGGCAGGCTAAAAGGAAAAGAAAATCTGGTGCTCGTGACATGCAGATGGCAGAAGAGATGAAAGGAAACACGAGAAAGACGCGCTGATCCTGACGCCAGGATCCATGCTCACAAGCACGGCCGATACAGCTGTGAAAGCAGCACTGTCAGTGGGGAACGGAGAGCAGACTTTGACTCGGGAACAGGAATCCAAACCTCTCAGCTGACTCAGTGAAAAGTATCGTAAGGGAGTCAGCACAAAATATGAACGCGCTATAAACCAAAGGAAGCAGGTTTCTTCCACAACAGCCATCTCCTCCTGTGGCTAGGGAACAGCTTTCTGCTCTTGGGAAGACCACATCTCCTGAGGCACTCACTCCCAGTGCCATCGCCCTTGTGCGGAGGCTGCCAGCAGCCGCCGGCGCCTGCCAAGCTGGGCTGGCAAAGGGTACGTTGTCGTATCCCGAACGGGCCACGGCTACGTTGGGTTCTACTAGTGTATTTTAGCAGGTGCCAGGTAAGAATTGCTCAGTGATTACTCAGTCTCTTTGCTGTTATGCAGCCAGTTTTCTGTCCCAGATCTAGCTAGGAGTGTATTAAAAAAAAAAAAAAAAAAAAAGTACTTGAACTATGCTAGGTTTCAAACTAGAGGCATTTTAAGAACATTGCTAAAAAAATCCTATGTAAAGTAGAATTATATATGGGCACAACAGTTGCAAAGCAATGTATTTTCACTTGTAAAATTAAAATTGAACTTTGCTTGGGGACGGCAAGGAAAATTTCTTTTGGAATAAGGGATATTTTTAAGTGTTCGAGATAAGGAAAGCTGGAGACAGGTTTAGAAGTTCTTTTACTCTCAGAATTATAGCTGTACAGCTAAACCAGTAGTTTGGCACTTCATCCTGTCACCCGGAGTGTACTTGAGACATACTGACTTTTTATATGAAATCTTTAGCAAGCCGCATTACTCTAAACTGCCCTCAGAAACACCATCAGAATTAGATTTTAATTTTTAAACTACTGAATTTCACAAGAGTCACGAGAAGATACACACTTCTTAGAGAGCTCCATTCCCTGTCAATGCTGAGTTGTATTTGAGTGAAGTCATAAAATCTAAATGGGAAACTCACCAAGTCTGAAGCTTTACTGCCTTTAAAGTGCCTTATACCTTGCACAGAAAGATACACAGGACACTGCCTTTCAGCCAGAGGCCAAAAGAAGAGTTTGATACAGTACAATATAAGCACTCATCTACACAAATGTTTTTTTCCTGCATTAAAACTGACAGAGATTCACTAAAATAATTGCAGTACACAATGTAAAGGGGAATCACTTAAGTATGAATAGCTAAGTTCACATTCCTGGCCCTTTTCTTCAAGCTGGCAGTGTTCATTTACTAAATGCACTACTTTTAGTTGAGTGGTTTTAGTGCTTTCTCACATCAACCAGCACAGTACAGCTTTATCATTTTTTAAAAAGTAAGTTCATCACTAGGGCAGGCCTCTGTCCTTGACACTGCAGGCGTCAAGCTTTCAGAAGTACAGCTTCAGAAGCGACTGCAATATAACTTCACAGTGGCAGCTAGTGAGATCAGCTGCCAGTTGGTGCGGTAAAATAATTAAATGACTATCCAGCCCGAGCTAGAACATGTATTCATTTCCTCAACAGAACTTACAACTGTAGAAGCCGCCATGCACAAAATGCAGAAATACTCCAAATCCACAAACTAGGATGGAAGAGCATAAACTTCATGCTGCAAAAAGTGGGATATCTTTTCAAAAGAAAAACATACTCTCTGAAAACGTTCTCTCTGCTGCAAATAGACACACCTCCACTGGAGAGCAAGAGAGACAACCTTCTTCTTTCATATAACCAAGAACTGCAACACATAACCAAGGTTCCTACCTGATTCTTCTGCTGAATTTCTAGTATCTGGCTAACTAAGAGATGGGAAATGAACAGTAAAATATTTTGCAAAAGGAAAGACAAACAATCTAATACAAGGACGCAGTACAGAACCCTACTCCCACAGATCAGAAAAGAGCCTGAAAGCCACAGAAACAGTTTAGGACAATATTCTCCATTTTATACAGTTTGCATGCTTTGGAAAACCCCCAGAATACTGTTATTTTTGCACAAACACCATATGGCTAAGAAAATATCAATTTCTCTGTTTTCCTGGCCCATAGCCGTCATTTCAGGAAACAGGACTGTGATCTGATAAAACAGATCACAAAATTCAGAAACAAAGAGTGGACAGAGATATATGGCTTTCACGCCACAGAGCAGTGGCTGCTAGAATTATCTACTTTAAGTTGGTAGCAGCTCCGACCCCTAAGGCAATGTCTTCTGTTCATAAAGAAAAGGAATTTGAAAGCAGATCAGTCTGGAATAAGACTAGGGTGTTTTCAGCCTCCTGAAAGATAAATCTGTTACACAAGTTTTAAAGCATATCCACCCTTCCATAGGTGACAGGCCCACACTGATAATTACCTGTGTAGTGTATTCGTGGTCTTTAAGCTGCAGTGCTCCTGATGTGTCATTTTTGCATTACTTACCTATACTTTCACAGCTTCCTACATGTCAGTACTAGCTGCTCTCCTTCTGATGGAATCCAGCTCTTTTCTCTTACTTGTGCTTTCAAATGGGATAAGATGCCTCACTATTTGATTCAGTCTCATCATTATGCCTGAAAAACTCTTAAGAGCTTAAAAAGAACTGTAAAAGAAGAGTAGGCACTACTGGAAAAGCCTGCTCAAACAAAAACGGTGCACACAGATTGACAATTTGCAACATACAAGACAGAATCAAATGGTCTTTGAAAACAATAAAGAGGAGAAATGTCTTACATGAAATCTGAGAATTACCCCATCAAGACGTATTCCTTTCTTTTCCCTGCTCCCTCTCGCAAAGGCAAAGCCAAGACCAAAGGAGATTCATCCAAGTTCAGAGTCACCATTTGATTAAAAGTTTCTGGTATACAGTCAGTACAGTAAGATTTTAAGATACAACCCTGTTGTATCTTGAAACAACAGGGATACAACAATGAATGTTAGCCTGTTCATACCGTACATACATGTACCGCTACTAAACAGCTCTTTTTCTGAGACATTTCCACAAGCTGTTTCCATTTGGATAAGAAAGGAAGGGAATCTTAATTTGTACTTGAAACATCTAAAATTTTAAAAAAGTGTTTCTGGAATGGACTCTCAATCCTTAGAAGTCATAAAACAGAGCTGGGAAGCCAAGAACCAGATCCAATTTGTCTTAGACCAGCTGTGACATCTTCCTAATTATGTGAACCCTGACATTATAATCACTGCGAGTATAAAGTCAAGCAGTAGTAGAGGTATACGTCACGAAGTAACTTGAGCTGCTTTAATTCATGCCCAGTGATCAGAGCACAAACCAGGAGGAACACTGCGGTCAAAGTGACACCTCTGAGGGAGGGCAGGAGCCGTCCCTGCCAGCACACCCGGCAGGGCTGAGATCTGTGCAGTTGTACCTGAACACACAGGCAGCTATTGCTAGAGTGCTGACGAATACAGCTGTGGGGTACACAAGGCATTGTACAAACTGGTCTGAAGCTTCACTGTTAAGCACCATACAAACCAGACAGGGCAAGGGGAACCACCTGGAGACCTCTCAGCTGCTGGCAGGTGCAGCAAGAACTGGTTTGGATGTACATACCACGGCCTGTGAGCATCTTTATTCCTCCCTGCTTCTGAAAGAATCCAGATCAGGACATTTTCCTTTTCCAATGACAGCACAGCTGCCAGCAGGACACCTACTGATTTGCTTGATGTTTATTTGCATGCTGTGCTTGCTTACTGCCTCCTGGGCATAAATATCCAATTTTATCCACTTATTTCAGTTTACTTTGTATCTAAATGCACAAGACACCTCACTGTACAGTATGCCTCTAAGCCTGTTATTCCTCAGAAGACTAAGGGGCTGGGCTTTGGAGAAAGCAGTTCTATTGCTTTTTTTTCCCCCCATGCATTTTACAAGTGGTCAGCTTGTCTAATAACACCATATGCTTACAGACTCAGGCCTCCATTATCTGGGGATGTCTGTATCACAGTCTTTTGCACTCCAGATTGTCCAAGAGGTACAACACAGCGTAATGGCAGAGCACTGGCTGACTGCAGATACAGGAGACCTGAACACTGATCCTGAGTCCAAAAGGCTACCCAGCAGGTTACTTGCAATACGAGCTTTCTTTCCCTCTATCTGTCTCGGTTTCCCCATCTGTACAGTCAGTCCAGTGATGTTTATCTCATTTGTGAAGTGCTTTAAACACTAAGGATGAGAAACACTATGACATCCAGATGCTATCCTTCTTTGCATATGCTGTGCTTTAGTACTGTGAGCTATGATCTAGCATTTGAATCACTGACCTCCAAGTAACGCCAGTCAGAGAAGACAAACTTACCCCAGACACAATTTGCCCAACACTCACACTACTCAACTACACAGAAAGACCAACTACAGTAAAAAAAAAAACCAATGCAGCAAGAGCTGCAAAAAATGTCCTCAATTAAATTTATAATACAATAATCAGACTATAATAGGACTCAATAAGTAATTTCCTTACTGTAGAGCTTCCAGGAGGTAACCCTACCAGTACCCTCCTTTTATACCAGTTGGCTTTCATCCTTTACTGAATTCCTTGCCTCACATTATAGGCGCAAAGACTCTTTTAAGAGCCCATACCCATAAGCCACACCTTTGAACTGTAGGGCAAAATCCAATTTTTGAAAGCCTGAATATTCATTACTGATTACAAAATTACTTGGAAATCTCCCACAATAGTTCAGTTTCTTTGCATATCATTCCCTTCACTATATTTTATAAACAGAGAAGGAGAATCACAGAGGCAAAAGCCAAGCTAGGCAAAGGCAAAGCTCTGGCTAAACAGCCACACACTACTTTAAAGCACAAATGAAGGTAAGGAAAGTGAAGCCAGGGAGGTCTCGAGGCAAAGCCTGAGGTAGTAGCTCAGGTTTTGCATCACAGACGTTAGCTGGAGCACAGGAAACTGAAAAGAACTGGTGAATCTCAGCTGGAAGTGCAGCAGCAGGCCTCCATAAACACCATTACTGAAGATTTCCGCTCAGCTGGCTGCAACATATTAAGAAGGGGACAGCTATATGCAAAGCCGATCGTGTTTTCCCCACGGTATGCGTATATTTTCCCATGGGGTTTGTGCCCTCGCATTCCCTTCTTCCCCCCTTTCCTCTCCGCAGCTCTGTGTCACGTCCGCCCGCCTGTGGGACACGAGCCCCACAGAGAGCGCAGCTGCCGGGGCAGGCAGCGTTACACACCCCTCCGCAGCGCAACTCGCGGGTGACAACGGGTCCTCCTGCTCAGGACGGTCCCCGAATCCATCGGGAAGGGCTGCCGGCTGCGCGATGCCCGGCACTTGCGGGGTCCAGAACCACGCTCAGGTCTGACCCCCCAAAAAACCCAACAAAAAACCACGGACTCCCCCAGGCTGTCAGCACCCCCCGACAGCAGCAGGACCACCAACCCCCCCGCGGCACTCGGCACCTCTGCCGCTCAGCCCACGCGTACGCGCTAGCCCAGCGGGAGCCGGGGGGCGAGGGGCCACGGCCGGATCCCCCAGGAAGCCCCAGCGTCACCCCACGCACCGCTGGGGTGCCCTCGGGGGTGGGGACAGCGACGGAAGGGCGTCTGGCAGCCTCTCGCCGCGGGAAGGGCATCAGCGGGGGGCGGGCGAGGGCAGCCTGCTCCCCTTCCCCACCGCACGCCGAGCGGCAGGGCGAGCCGGGCTGCCCCGCACCCCCGGCGCGCAAGGGCACCGCCTGCGGGGCCGGAGGCGGCGAGAGAGAGGTGCCGCCGGGCTGGGGCGGCCGGCAGCCCGCGGGCTCCTAGCCCAGCGGGGCCCACGGGGAGTCCCGCTCGCCGGGCAGGAGCGGGTGCGCGCGGGGGGAACGCCAGCGGGCTCACGCAGGCCCCCCCCCCTCCCCGAGCGGCCGGCGTCCCGGCCGCCGGCCCCGCGCGGTTCGGCCGCTCACCGGGAGGTGCGGGGCTGCGTCTCCTCCGGCCGCCGCGCTCCCTGCCGCCGGGCCGGGCCGGGCCGGGCTGGGCAGACGCCGCCGCAGGCCCCGCGCTCGCTGCCCCCGCCGCCGCTCTCTGCCTGGCTCCGCGCGCCGCAGCCAATCCGCGCCGCCGCCCGCAGCCCCGCGCCCAGCGCGGCCAATGGGGACGCGCGGCGGCGGTGGGCGAGGCGGGGGCCGGCGCCAGGGCCCGGCGGGGGGATGCGCTGGGGAGCGGGAGCGGGGAAGGGGAGGGGGCGAGGGCCGGCGCCGCGGGCGGGAGGGGCGGTCTGCTCCCGCGGATGGACGGGACGCACCGCTACTGACCGACCCCACTTGTAACCGCCGTCGCAGCGCGCTCCCTTACCGCAGCGTAGGTAGCCATCACACCTGGCAGGGAAGACAAGGAAGAGAACCCAAAATCCCGTTGCTGGCCCTAGCAGCTAATTCCCTCTTGCAGAAGGAGCTGCCAGCCCTTCCCTTGGACTGCTCTGCTTCGCTCAGCTCTGTAGGCCGTGACGCATCCGAGAGAAGGGCAGGGGAGCCTCCTTTCTCATCGTGATGGGAATCTGGGTCTGCACTGTTGCAGCTTCACAAAGACCTACTGTCCTTTCATTAATTCCTAATATTTACCTGCAGTCACTTGGGACATACTTAATTTAGCAAACACAGCAACAGGGAAAGTCATTTGGACTTTTAACTCAGATTAGAAACTCAAATTAAATATAGTATTGATGCCAAGCTCCAAATTTAAAATCCAAGTCTTCACTAATATTTAAGCCCGACCTAGAACAAACACTTGTTTCTTGTGGACAGCAGTGGATCGAAGCAGCTGGATGCGATGCACATGGCAGTGACACACTGATGACACGTGAATCCTCCTACCCAACACCACGCACATCCCTACCACTGAAACAGTCCAGAATTCAGATGAGATTACGTCAGTAGCAGAGCTGATGCATCAATAAGTTCATAGCCAGGATTCAATCCTCTCTGAAGACATCAGCAATCAGTCAACTCTCTCTATCGTGTGGGAATGGGACTGCTCACCAATATTAAGCTTTCACAACAATTTCTCCATAAGCAATGATGACCCCTTCTTCTGTTGCTGCTTAGTTCATCTACAGCAACGTGGTATTTCCAGACACAAAGCTACCCTTGAAACTCCCACCCAATAATAAATATTATTATGTATCTCCTCTGCAACAGAAGCTATTGCAAGCATGTTGAATCCTGCCTTGACTCTCATCTCACAGAATTCTAGGTCTCATTCAAAGTCTTGGTTTGCTTCAAAACCTAAGACCTGGCTAGCAAAAGGCCAACAGAAGCTTCTGAATGTACACCTCCCTCCCCTCTCCTGTGACCAATACGCAGGCATCCTCTCCCCTTTCAGAGGACTTCACAGGAGAACTCTTGCATTGGGATTCGTAACAGATGCACACATAGTCATGAGAGAGAGGAGCCCTCAGACCCTGCTCAGCCCTCAAGCACCTCCCTTGAAGGCTCCAAGGAGTATCCTGGGTAGAATTCTTACATCTGTCACAGTTTATTACAATAAAAATATTTAATGGTCCAAAATTGCAAAAAAGGCGGCAGTTGAGCCATTCAGAAAACCTTTGTAGCAGAAAGGATAATGAAGCACTAGAACAGATTACTGGGAGAAATACAAATCTCTATCATGAGAGGCTTTAAAAAGAAGCAAGACAAACACTCATCAAGATTCTCAGATGAGTATGATTCTGCTTTGAGAGGAAAACAGAGCAGATAATGTCTTGGTGTCCCTTCTGATCAATCTACAGTGTAAAGCTACTACTGATATCCCATAGTAGGAATCAAGTTGGGCCATTACAGAGCAGTAAACTCTACTTTTCTCATGGTATCTTCTGTCCAACTCACTGTTAACTTTCTTGCCTAACTCATTGTATATATTTTTCCTTGTCTTTGAGGCAGGAGTTAATTTTACTCTTTAATTATTACTGATTAGCATCTTGCTTGTCACTATCTCATTCACTATCAAATATACCCAGCATTCAAAGGGAAAACCAGCATTTCCTGAGGAATGGAGAGGTGGTCCACTTCACAAGTTCCCAAGGGATTACATGGTGCAGTCACTTGTGCTAGCACCAAACTGCACTCAAAGACTAGAAAGACATTTTTGGATCATGTATTCCCACAATAAGCTCTGTCTTCTCCTTCCTTTCCCAAAGAACTTATTTTCTTTATACTTGGTGCTAGTGTATTATTTTCATTGCCTGATCAGCTCAAGTCCTAGGAGTATAAACATAAAACAAGACTCTTGTTCTTTCAGAATTATTGTAAGAAACTGGAGAGAACAAAAGCCATTGAATAAAGAGAATTTTTACGGAGTACAATTTGCTGTCCCTATTACACTATTCCTATTACAAAAGAAAATCCCTCATACAAAGGAAGCAGGAGCTTAGAGAATACACTCACCTTGCTGAAGCAGCTAGGGATGTTCCTTCGCATCTCCTCTTCCCGACATCACCGGCACTTGCTTAGGCGAGCAACCCGTGAACGCACACCCGTATGTACACACGAGGTTACTTCATTTGGGTGCTGGCGTTGTTAAAAGCAACTCCGTGTGCCATCTGCTGGAAGAAACCTTACTCCGAGGCAACACGCCGTACCAACGCAGCTGACTGCACTCTGTCGGCAGGGGAAAGAGGCAGTGTTTTTCAAGACGAACCTCTACCCTGTTAATGCACCAGCTTGCCGCACAGACGCACAGGACACGCAGGAAGTCAGGGTCAGGATGAGTGAAACAAAGCAGGACCAAGTCTGTAAGGAAATACAAGCCTTTGGACCTATGTCACATGCCAAAGCATATGACAGCCTAGCAGCAAGAAGTAGCTCATTTTCAAATCCTACTCCTTGACTTGAACCTCCAAAGATTCTTTTGTCTCCTTCCACTGTTTTGTTTTAGCTAAGCACATCACACCGTGCTTACCGGGTCAGTCTGGTGTAACTCTCTAGGTAACAGCACATTAATCAATAATTTATACTTTGTCCTATGAAAACTACTGCATAACCTTCTCCCTAGAGGCTAGCGGAAAGTGAAGAAGGGGTAGGATTTGTAACTAGACACAGAAGAATCTGAAAAGAAACAGCTTCTTTCTAGCAGCTGTGGCAGATGCCATTCAGGACTAGAGCCCGATTATTTTTGGTTAATGATAATTAGTTTCTCTCTTGACAATGTCTCCAAATAAATGAAAACAAGTTTCAGAACGCAAGAAGAAATGGAGACTTATTACTTACTCCCTAACTCTGCTCCTTCCCCATTTTCTATTTCTTGTCACATGGTTCTTAACAAAATTTTCAGTCCCTAACCTTTGGGATTAATCTACAGGAAAGCTCTTTTCTGCCAGCTGTATTTTTCAGGTTATGAACACCATAATCACACTCAGGAAGTGAACTGCATTTTAAAGACATATTGCTAAGCATTAAGTGAATAATTCTCAATTTACTTTCAGACTGAAAAATCTCTACAAGTTTACAAGGCAGGCAGCTATTCTTGACATTTCACAACAAGCAGATACACAGGAATTCAGCATCCACTTTTCAGAAGCAGTCTTTAGCTTTCTGTACCCAACACTCAGCACCAACAACTCCTTTAAAATCAACAGCAGCATTTGGCCGTAACACTTCTGGCAATCTGACTACAGGTAATTGTGGTCTCAGGCACATGACTCGGATAAATCAGCCTGCTAAAATGCCACACGTCTTACGAGTACAGTTTCATATAACTCCAAAGTGGACCCAGCTATCCACTGCCACCAAAATAGTTGGTCTGCTCTCTCTTTATAGCCCCAGCAACAAACTCTACTGATGGCCTTGTGTTGGATCACAGGAGTCAGTTGGATTAGATCTCATTGATCCAATGGAGAAATACACTTGCAATTTGATTTTCTTGGAAATCAAAAAATCTGACTCAGATTGCAAAATTGCTATAATCAACACTATGGAAGGGGAAAACATACAAAATATACAACTAGAATATTAAATAAGCACTGGGGGTTGAAAGCAGGACTGCTTCTACAGCAGCTGCCTATTCTTATATCAAAATAAAGCATAATACAGAATTATACCATTCACCTGTAGCCCACAGAGAAAAACACATATATGCTTCAGCGATCATGGTTCAGATGGACAGACTGTGATTCAGCTATAGCACAGTAACCCATGAGCTTGACTCAGACTCTAAGGGCTCTTCAAAGATGGGCAGCGAAAACCCAGCTCACATAGAAGGCTGCTTCTGAAAACACTTTGCTCAATGCAAGAAATAGGGCATTTGCACAGATGGAATAAAACTGGGGACTTGCCTCCTCCTTCTGTCTGCAAGAATCTATCATTTTATTTCTCCACGAGCATTATAACTTGCATCTTCATCTTTTGACAGGCCAGTACCTCTACATAAAAGGACATGAAAGAAAAAAAAAATTATAAATACTTCATGATGAAGCTTACTTGTATGCATCATCTAGACATTTTGGCTCCTGAATTTCTCCTATTGTTTCCCAGGAGTCCCCCAATTACTTCCTAAGAATTAACCCTCACCCCCCATTACTTTCCAAGAGTTTCCTGTGCTGCTTCCTGGCAATCCCCACACTGCTGTGTAGGCCTGAACCTCCCCACACCTCCTGGCTTTCCAGGAAAGCCCCAACACTACTCTCTAGGATTTCCCTCAGTTTTGTAGGAACCCCCCTGCCTCTCCAAATCCCTCTGGGTTTCCAGGAATTCCTTGTGCTGCTTTCTAGGACCACTATGGATCACTTCCCCCCCCCCCCCCAGTTTCAGGGAATCTCATTTTCTCTCCAGGATTTCTCCCTTTTCTATTTTGTAATTAATATTTGCTTGTATAGCACCAGGAAAAGTACAATAATCCTCTTTGCTATTTTTTCCCCTTATGCTATTTAAGACCTCTAGCAAGATGTGGGTCTGTGCTTCAGAAACAGTGTAATGAATGTTCATAAAATCATATAATACTGCAAGGCCATTGTTAATGTGTATTTAAGTCTTTCCAAAATTGACTCTAGTAACTTTTATTGTTGCAAAATAATAAATTTCATGGACTGGAAGGAAAGGACTGGAGCTAGTGGTGTATGTAGAATCTCATGTATGTTCAAGAGAACAGTTGAGTCAATGAATAGACAATCTCATGAGATTTATCTGCTATAAAATTTTGAGATCCAATTTAAGTCCTGATCTTCTAATGAATGAGAAGTCCCTACCACACACAAAAAGTTACGTCCAGTTCTTCCTGGAATGCTTCCTGAAAATCCAGAAGTACTGGAGGCAGTCTCCTAAAGCTACTGTTAAAAAGTAGGTAATTAAACATCACTTTTTTCCAAGATTATTTCCACAGTAACTTCATCTCTAATACACACATCTGCAAGTCTACGTAAGAAATGCAGAACTACGTATTCAACCTAAACTGTTACTCTAAAATACAATATTGTTAAAACAGAAAGGAACAGGGTGTTTAACAAACTGTAAAATGTTTTGACTCAAAGTGCTGTACAGCAGATGGAGCTACAAGTATGGTCTATGAATAGCCACCCACACATGAGAACACACAGATAATAAATATACATAATGCATCCCATCAAGTGATTATCTTAAACAACTTTTCTTTCTACTGCGAAATGACACGTAGAATTTCACTTTTGGTCACAAAAGTTCACAACAAAGCAGCTCCCCAAGTTTCACATCAACAAAGACTGAAAAGAAATAATGTAATCAGCTTGCAGTGCTCATTCAAATGTCACATAAAAGTTCAAGTTCTTCTTTTGACCAATATCTACAATTATGTCATCCATGCTCCTCTTAAAAGAAGATAAAAGCAGGACAGGGATGCCTGCCATCTTCATCTGAAGTGTGGGGACTGAGAAAGGCCGTGTTATTTCACCATACACCAGTGACAGAAGTAAAAATCAGTTTCTTTCAAACATGATTCCTCCTGGAAGATCACGTGTCCATCCATTACCACACTTCCCAACAAAACTGTGACACTCCTCTGCTTTACCAGAAATAAGTGCACTGCAAGAGTTCCACAGGTTCCCCTCCACGTCCTCTGTGTTCCTCTCTTCCCAAAACAATCCACCTGGCTGACCAACTGGACTATGCCAACCAGATGCAGAAGTGTTCCCAAGTGCAGAATGGTTTTATTTAGCAGAGGAGAAAGTCTGTTTTCCAAATGAAATCTTTCCAACCTCAGCTCCACAGCAGAGTAGAAACATTAATAAATTTTAGATTAAGCACCTACCTTCTCTTCCTTCCCCTTCACAGAAATAAAGGACTTGCAGGAATGGGCAATACTGACTAGAAACATTTACTAATTCCCTTTTTCCCTACTAGGTATGAGGTGATCAAAAACAAGTATATGAATAGGCCAGCAGAGTTCTTAAGGGTTTTACAAGGAAATATGCAAATCCTTCCCAGAAGCTCACAAGCCCAAGACCATCCAACCTGATGTTGAATCACTTGACTTTTCCGTAAGTTGTATGAATTGAAAGCCTCATGCAATTTACACTGGACTGTTGTATACATACTAACATCTTCTCCCCCTTACAATCATATTTTCTCTCCTTTTCATCTGGTAAAAAATCATGGCAAATTGTGTCTAACACACAGCAGAAGAACAGGTATAAGACAGGACTAGTGTGTGTGTGTGTGTGTGTGTGTGTGTGGAAATCGAAGAACATTACCTGTTACAATTTTTCAAAATTTAGATACATCACCACAGGAGCATACTATTTTTTAAATCATGCTTTATTAGGAAAAAATCCTTCTTGACTACATAAATACAGATAATGTGCTCAAGGCATTATCATCTTAGGCACTAACTTGATTTTCAATCATAATCTGTATGCTCAAGATTAAACAATTCCCCACTTTTAATCATCTTAATAAAAATGAACAGCTAAAGGTGTAAATTTGCATGATGATTTCTGAGAACTACCACCATGTACGACATATTTAAAGTATGTTTAAAGTCAAAATTGAGAAGGTGGCATCTGTACTTAATATCCTTAAATAGCAGTGGACAATTTTCTGGCAATACAGGCTATATTATCTCTCATTAACACTGCAAAGCTAAGGCATTGGGCGATTCTTGTGTTCTTAGAATTGTTGCCTATTTTTGACTATTCCTTATTATCAGTGGCAAGGGTCATATCCAAATTTGCAATTTGACCTTTAGATCTGTCATTGACCCCCAAAGCTGTTGCTTCCCTTCAACAGAAGGATTAGCTTTGTTTCTTTAGGAGCAAATTCTACTTCAGCTTGCTTCCCAAGCAGCCATCATGTTTGTATTTAGTCACCCATAGATACAAGTATAAAAATCTTTTTCAGATGTTAATTTAAGCCAGCTGCGGTAAAATGGCTGAATTCTATGTTTAAAAGATCAACAGTATCCCTCTACCCGGATGAGTTTCTGTTGATAATTCCAAAGACTTTCAGAAGTCCTGTGCAAATAAAAATCTCCTCTAACTGCACATGCTATTTCACATCAGTTCAAATTAATTTCTTGCTACAGCCTTCAAAAAATTACTACTTAAATAAGCAGCTACATTCAAAACCAGTTGTTTTCAGTTACTCTACCAAAGTTAGTAACATTACAAACCAACCAACCAACCAACAGAACACTAGTTTGGGAATCTTTGGATTAAAATACAGTTTTGTATCTTTGAAGTTCAAATGAGGGTTCTGAGAGAGAAGTTCTGTATTAATCTAGGCAGATACATGCTAACATAATGTAATTTTTACTCTGACTATACTCACAGGAAAAGGCCATCATTATCTAATAATCTTCCACCTCATTAAAGAACACAAAAAAAAAGTCTTCATACACATACGCAGGTTATGAAATAACTGACCTAAAACAACTGAACTAAACCAAATGTAAAACAGACTTTCAAGAAGTCAGCCAGATGCTTCTAATGTAATGTATGCACACTCTCACGAGTCACAGGCCGGAACAGCTTCATCACCGACACTCTCATAATGCTAAAAAATCCAGCAGGCACAAGAATTTCTGTGACAGTGTACATATGGCGAGTGATATAAACATAATAGTGCACATAAAATTTATAAAAAGTACAAACAGGTTTTTGGTTTCATTAATAACACAGGAGAGATTTGATCAGCATGTTGCACTTTAATCCAAAAGCTAAGATACTGAAGGCCCCATGTGTATGGGCAAGACATTCAAAGAGTGGTAGCATATCACTTCACATGGCACCTTCCCACCCTCAACCCAGCAAGGACAGAATAGCTTAATATTCCAGCAGGACAATAGAGC
The DNA here is from genome assembly GCF_035582795.1 of Mycteria americana. NCBI lineage: Eukaryota > Metazoa > Chordata > Aves > Ciconiiformes > Ciconiidae > Mycteria > Mycteria americana. The sequence continues at coordinate 14,415,453 of NC_134376.1, forward strand.
TCCAAGACCCCTGTGCAGTATTTTTAGAGGCTCAAACAAAATGCATCTTGTCTCCTTTCAGTTCAGACAGTAGCCCTAAACTAGAATGATTTAGATAGGACAAACTGAACATTAAGGACTAAGTTTCATAAACAGATTGCTTAAAGAAAAGTCCACGAAAGACAAACAGGTCTTGTCCAGAACACTGTTTCATAAATGTCCATAAACATAAATAATGTGGAACTAGGATGAGACCAAGAACAGTGTCCATGTTCAGAAAACTAAAAAGAAAAATGCATGACATCTGCAAATCAGCCACATGGAAAAGGTTAAAATACCTCTTTGTCAGACTCTAAAACCCAAGTCATCAATCCCGAAGAGCAAGCCACTGTGTCACTGCCAGTGTTTGGCATCCAGCACGTACTCTGAAGATCAACATTAAACAGTTTTGTAAAAGAAACATCAAAGAAACCACAACCTAAGTGCCAAACCCCAAAATTTACTGAACTAAAGCAAATCTGCATAGCAATACTTTCCGAGAACACAGTTCCACCAGGAAAATGCTTTTCTTGGAATGAAAATCCATTTTTAATAAAACATCAAAAAAGCCTTTATCCTTACAGATCTTCTATTTTCTCATGACCCTGTCATGTTAGCTGTTCAGCAATGATCTTCCACAATTCCTGTAGGAGTGGAAAAAATACATACAGGTATTTTCTCAGATCAGTAGGTTGCAATTATGCAAAAGTTCAACATGTCCACTTGAAGATAAGTTTTAAGACGCACCCTATACCTCCATCTACGAATAGTATCCATCTGTGGATGGATACTAAATCCATCTGTGTAATCTCCTAGAACATCCACCAAATTATCTTTGAGACAGAGCAATAGAACTGATTTCTTCATTCTTGTAGCATGATTTTTTAAAATAAAATATTGGTATCATTCAAATAATTTGTTTTAAGATAATTTCATTGGCCTGCATGACCTTCTGCAGTATTTTGACTGATAATCTTGCTCTTTTTCTCAGCTTGTGTTGACAAATGCTTTCAATAATGCTAGTAAAAATACAACTGAAAAAAGACTCAATTTACTGACGAATCACAGTCTCCCAAATGCATGTCTTATACAAACACACACACGCTTCTCTATCTATTGGACAATGAAGAAGAAACACAGACCACTATTTCTGTAGAATACATTAGTATATACTTTGTCTGCTATACAAAAGATTAGTAAGCAGACTATCACATACTTTTCACCATGACATCTTGAATTGTGGCAATATACTTCATGATAAATGAAAATCTTAGGCGTTTTAAAAATGCATAGATTTCAAAGACCAGTCGCCTTCCACAAAAAGGCTAGGGAATGAGCTTACACATTTAGGTATAATCCAGGTTACATTTATATACTTGTAAAACTTGTTCTAAAGTTTTGCATGCATGTTTTATTCTTGAAGGTATCAGCATTAAGTAAGATAAATCAATCTCATGAAGTAACTGTGGTCCCCATAATCTTACTATGCATACATTCTGCAGAAGACACAGCAATAGTATGTTGACTATAGGAACATCATTTCTTGGTAACAGATTTGCAATCCAGTACAAGATTTGCAAGTTCTTTAAAAAGATCTGTTAGATTGTATTGTTCTAGAAGCTAGCAAGCTATTAGCTACCCTGCATAATATTCATAAGAGCAGACAATTGGAAAAAAAAAAAAATAGAGAAAGAGAACCATAAGTGCTTAGGAGGTAATTAGGTAACTACAAAAATTATATCTGATGTCTTTCTGAATAACAGAAGTTTACAGCTAATTGACTTCTTCATAGATATTAGAACATTATTTCCTGAACCCTGAATTGGGAAAGGAATTACTAAAACTATGAAATGAAAGCTCTTTTACAAGCAAATAAATGAGAAAAGAGATATTTGTCCCATTTTCTAGTCAATCGCAAAAATTGTATTTTACAAAGTAATGGAGATTGTTTCTTAACCTTTGAGAAAATGAGTGCAATCTAAGCCACTGTACTGCTGGTGATAGAAGAGTGTATGTTATGTCAAACTAGTATAGATTATGTAAGCACGAATAATTTTAAACAAGAATCATTTTAAAACAACAAAAAGCTAAAGGGAAATAAATGAAAAAGTAATGTTTATTCTCCTGTCCTTACTTCATGTTAAGTAAACAGCTGAAAACTAATTTGAGATGATTAGTCCAACACATTACATTTATTTTAATGAATGCCACTTACCAACTGCTCAGTTCGTTCATAAACGAGAAACTGGCAGAAATCAAGCTTAATAGGCTCCACAGTATATTTCCTTTTTCTATCTTGGAGGTTCTCCAAATCATTTAGAGTATTTCTAAAATGACTGTAGGCTTCACATGTAACATCCATATGTCTTAAAGTGAAGTTCAGCCTGGCAAGAGAATATTGAATTTAAAATGTCTCTCCCATACTGGCATCTTAGATAGCCAAACTTTGATAACTGCGATAGCCAAAAAAAAAAAAAAGTAACCCACCCACTATTCCTGAAAAGCGGACAAGACTTATGTTAGCATCAATACACCAATGACTCTCAGATGAATCTCTCCATTGATTTTAAGGCACTTTGCCACAACAGAATCATTGGCTTGGCTTCCTGGACAAGCGCTTAGCAACAAATCATATGAATAGCTATTGATTGAATAATACACATATCTCCAAAGATTTAAGCAAAGCCTATTTATATATTAGTTTATGAATGGAATGCAACACATGACTACTTAAAAACATTCAACGATTCCTTGAAAGAAAACACAAGAGAAATTGTTATAGAGGTACTCAAGCTGGGAAACATATACCCTAATTCTAAGCCCTTTCATTCCACTCTATGACTTCAAAAATATATAGCAAATGTTGTCAGGCATTATAGAATACATCAGTTTAGCCACCTATTTATAGACAGTATCTGCTGCAAGACAAAGGTAGGACAATACAAGCCAAACTCTTGTGGAAGTCAAATTCTGAACTGATAACAATTAAGCACGTATAAAAACAAATGCTTGTCCTGAGCATACACTGCAGCCTGTGATCAACTAATACAATGAAAATCAGAAGCCAACCTTCAATGAAATCAGATGCTCCTTCCAAATAAAGCAAGCACATGAAGTTTTAAGTGCTTTTTATTTGAAGTTCTTGGTAATACTTACCTTTTTTCTAATGCTAGGTAAATTGTGCAAGAATTTCTCAAATTGTGTGTGATTCTATACAGCGTTCTGAACAAGGCATCTGTCAGGTCATCGTCATAGAACACTACAAAAAAAAGATTAACAGCATAAAATATGTATGTTTAAGTGTATTACCTGCTTAAGTCTCAGGTATGAAACAACAACATGCCTTAGTTTGATTGTTCTAATCAAACAAGTCACTATTTTAACTAAACCCCAAAGTATATTTTTGATGGTAACAACTGACCCTGTAATAGTATCCACTGCTGCTATTTATGTTAGGCTTTCTTTAAGATTTCTCTCGTATCACTAGGAATCACTTCTGTCAGACAACTTACAAAACTTTAACAAGATTTTCTCTCAGCCTGGAAATATCTTACTGTACAGCTAAAAAGGACAGGATATCACAACGTATAGGGCCTCATTTCTTACAAAAATACAAAAAAGGCAGTAACTATTATACCATTATAACCATATCTCCTAGGAAAGCAGTCTTGCAACACCTTTCAATATCACAACTAAAACCAATCCTCCTTTATTTATCAAAACAACAATGGTTTTCCTCTGCAGATAAGCTAGCCTGTCATTTTTCAGCCTTTCACTTAAGCAAGAAAAAGAGCAGGAAAAAAAAAAAAAAAAGAGAGATATCCAAAGGCATAGATTCTATGGGCAAACGCAGCATCTGAAAGTGGTTTTCACATTATAGAATATATTAGTCTAACCACCTATTTATCATTATTTGCACAGAGGTTATCTGATGCAAGACAAAGGTAGGACAACAAAACTCTTCTGAAAGTCAAATTCATCATTTACTTGTGATTATGTTAAGTAATTTAGTCTCAAATAATTACCACACCAAATGAAAGAAAAAGCTAGCAGTTTTCAACATCTGTTCTCTTACTGCTAATTCAGAATGTAAATACAATTTAAAAAAAAATACAGGCAGGAACACATAAGGCAGAGCTTTGACAAATTAGGTAAGGATCTGACCTATTAGATTTTAAAAGCAAACTAGGTATGTTTAAATTATTACTCATAATGCTCATGTGTTTGATTTAAAAGCTTACTGTTTATATTTTCCTACCATCAGCTGCCATTATCACTGTACACTGGTCATGCAAATCAGCAATCTCTTCTTCAGACCAGCTATAAGGAGCTTCAGGATCTGTAACAAACAATATGGCTTTGGTGTACATGATTAAATGTCTCAAATGATTGATAGCTGGAAAAAAGAAACTTCTTAACTCCCATGGTCATCTGCTACTCCATAAATGGAGCACCCCACTGAAGGTAAACCAAAACCTCCCTCTATTCATTCACTGAAGTTCCCTGCAGCCCTTTGCTTTCTCTGCATTATGTCCAATCCTCCCAAGGCTGACTGGCAAGAGTAAGTTTTCTTTGACTTTAGAGTTTACAACCAATTACTACCCTGTAGCAAGATCACAGATTTAACTAGATTAAAATAAATACTGCTTTAAATAAAAAACTAAATGCATAGTCGTGTAAGTTTTGATTAATCTTCCCACTTCATCATGCTTTTTAAAATTAGGCCTTGTTAAAACACAGAAGCTTTCTCTGAAAGTCTAAAAAACATAAAGCCTTTTCAACTGGCAGTATCAAATATTTTCATTAACCAGAATTTTTTGAGGTCCCAGAGATGCATGGGTCCCAAAGATGCATTTTGGATGCATAAAGAATGTCTCCACTTGCTTAAATAGTTGTTCTATTTTTAGAAGCATTACAGCAAATCCAGCTGATGATATAAAAACCTATAAAGTAGGCTTCATATAACCAAGTGCTAAAAGTATTTATACATCTTCAAATCATCACCTACCCTCCCCACCACCTTTTATAGTTTTGTATTCATGCAGTCATAAACCACATAATACCATCACATCTCAATCTGGATTACAGTAACTCAAATCCACGTCATTGTGCCTGGATTCCATTATCACCACATAACAGACACATCTTGTTTGCATCTCTGGATTTTGACCTAAGTGAAGGACAGCCACCACTTGGCTATTCTCAACCTGCCAGTAAACCCTTCCTTACTCATTCACATGGCAACGATGCACCCAAAGTCAATCATGTACTTTCAACTGTTTTTCCAGAGGCGTGTGTGCTGGAAGACTTACTTCATAAACAACGGAATAAGTATTTCTTGATGGCTCTGAAGGGAAAAAAAACAAAACAAAATACCAAACCCGATCTGAAAGGACCCATTATAACCACCTACCAGTGCAGAATTCATCTTTCAGCCAGTCCAGTTCTTTTACTTTAACTTCCCCTCCTGTGGGTGAAGAAAGATCACATCAGTCACAAATAGCCTTTCAGACAGTACCTAAGCAAAAATAAAGAGTCAAAATCTGTATTGAAACAAGTGATGAAGATGTATTATGAGGACATATGAAACAAGTAAAAGTTGAACATCAAACCACTTACTGTACAAAACCAGTTACCCACTCACAAGAGAACAGGATGAACTTAAGGGTCAGAAAGAGAACCTATGTTCTCTTTTACATGTCTCACCTGCAAAATACTTCTCCTTTCCAGAGTTCTACCTCTGTCATTTACACTCTGTTTATGTGACCCTTGGCACATGGATATCTGTGATCCTCCTAAGAACCTCAGTGAAATTCACACAATGACTGTGTAGGAACTACAGCTGGTCTCAACTGCTGACCAGAGAAAGAGTAAGTATTTTGCTCTTCTCAAAGAAAAGCAAGCTGTCCCATTATGGACCACATAGAGATATCTTGCATCTTTCTTTTTAAATGAGTCACTTTTAACCAAGACAAAAATTTAATTTTGCTTGTGCTAGCTAGTCAATGGCTGTGCCATTTAATCCCAAAGTAGTTCATATATAGGCAATTACACAAACACTGACTGTATAGCACTTACTTCCCAGCTCCATCAGGTGTTTGTTTAATGCAACATTTTGCTCACACATGGCCAGAAGATCTTCACCAACATCTGGAAAAAAGCAATAATGATATTCAAAATAAGAGTATTTTGCATGGGCCGTGCATGCCTCTGACCTCTCAGACTAATACTCTTAAGTTTCTCTCAAGCTGATGAGATTAAGGAAAATACAGAGCAACTCTATCCACTGATGATTGCTTCCCTACTATCCTTGTTTTTGTCTTTCAGTACTAAGCTCTGAGCCACCCTTGAGGAGGGAAGTTAGATCCCTATACTACCTATTTTAATCTAGGCACACTATCTTGAGTTCACAGCAATGCATTTTGCTTTTAAACACTTGTGCTTAAAAGTAGTACTGCTTTTTCAATCTGTTGAGAAAGTTCCTGTTATTTTTCAATAAACAACACAACTTTATACACATTAATAAAAATTATGAACTAAAATTGAACAGATGAGGATGAAAATCCCAGGATGAAAGCACTGCTTTGTGAAGCTTCATGAAAATATTTAACTGAAAATAACTGCCTTACCTGTGCAATAAACTCTCTTGGCAACTGTTCCCATGATAATGCTTGTAATTCCAGTGCCACCTCCAAGCTCTAGCACCGAGCAACACCTGAACGTGTCCCGTTTAAACAGAATGTAATCAGCAAGAAGAAAGGCTGCACGCCAGACCTGTGGATAAGAAAAGCAGTTAAAACTGAGTAAATTCTGAAGCACAATCCATGAACAGCAAGATACTACAAGGCAGAATACATACTTGTTTACCAACATCTTCTAAGGGGGTTGCCATAGTATGTTCTGTGAAAATGAAAGTAGAGTAGAAATATTTATCTCAAAATGTTGTTTAAATCAAGTTCCATAGTGGCAAATTTGAAAATCAAGTCATGCTTCCCTTTCAAATATAGAACTAAACACTCCTCATTCTATATAATAATGGTAGATAATGCTGAAAACCCCACCCTAACTAAGGAGCACTGAGTTTCCCATTGTATACTATTGCCAAATCACTTCTGCAGAAAAAAGGTGAATTTAAAACATTTACAATATCACAGTATTATGTTTGTTTTATTATCTCCTTTCACTTAACAACTGCTGTTCCATTTCTAAAGAAAAGCTGTTTTTTTTTTGTTTTATACAAACATATTTAGTCCATTTCTCCTTGACTGTAAGCCTACTGTTTACCTATTTTAACAACATCACTGCAAGTGCACTCTTGTTCTTCATCTTCAAAAGCATCTTCTTTCCCTTTCATCAGAATCACAGGATACACTTTATCCCTCAAAAGATCCTCCGCTTCTAAATCAGAGGCACTTCGAGGTCTTCTGACCACTTCCAAGTCTCCATCATCGTCTAGCAGAGCTTCTACTCCTTCAATATTTAATTGTCTTTCTCTTTTTAGATTATTCCTGTCCTTGTCACACAGTTCATCTTCACTTCTGTACTGGTGTTCTTCTGTTGTAGCTTCTCTCCCATGTTTCTCAGATGCCGAATCTTCTGTGTTCCAAAGGAGTTTGAAATATGACAGGAATACTGTAAGAACACAGAGGGGGGGAAAAACGTTAAACACCAGGTAAGAACAGAATCTGTGCGCAACTTCCACATGCATGAAATCTTGCTATGCATTTCACATATTAAAAAATCTAGAGGATAAAAAAAAAAATCATACAGATAGCTTAAAATATAGTTCAATTTGCTACAAAGAAATATTTCTGTTATTAAGTTCTGTCAGTAGAAATAAATGAAGCACTTTCACAGCCTACTGGCTGACTCAGCATCTACTCAGTCACAACGCACACTTTCATCTGATTTAGTAACACTTATTTTAACAACTGGCAGATGGGATGGTTTCTTACACCCTCCAAAGGATCTTCTGTTGAGACAAGCTCAAACCAAGTTGAAAGAAGAATTAATACAAGTTAGAATTTGTTTCTTTCAGTTAAGATTTAATTCCTATCTTATAAGAAACAAACATGTTCTAGTAAAAAGCAAGTAGCATTTTTTTAATTGTTTTAAAAGTCTTTAGGAATTCAAGCAACTTAAAGCCTTGAAATCAGCTTAGTATGAGTATGAGAGAGCAGAAATAAGCTCACAGGAGACAGCTTGCAGAAGCTAGACATGCTGACACTTTTTTTTTTTTTGAAGTCTTCAAACTGAATCTTTGATGAGATTAAATGAATAAGGCCCTTGTTCTCAATAAATCAATTAATTAAAAACCTTTTGCAACCATCATCCAGTGACGTCAGCATCTATTAAAAATTTTAAGTTATCCAAACATGGACCTTGCAATTTTAATTATAGGAACCTCTATTGTCTGAATACAACACATGAGGAAGACAAACATTTGTCCTTCCATCTACATCCAATCTCAGCTCTACAGCAGTGCTTGCGCACTGTGCTTGGCTAAACGGGCCAGTCATGTAACACAATCACGGAATTCAATTCACCTACTCTGGTATGAAATCAGTGTTTGCAGACATCTTAGGCTGGGTACTATTATTCCAAAATCACACACAACGTGTTGAGACTTGAGAAAAGTACATTCTCATCCTCTGCATGTTCTATAGCATTTCAAAAGGTGTAAGGTAAAACTGACCCAGAGCAGTAGAGACTAAATTCCCATGAGGTTCCTTAAAAAACAGCGAAGTGACAGCGGTAGATTGTTGTTCATATTTGTTAGAGTAAAAGCTGTCATACTACAATCCAGTTCTTGTCTTAATAAATAAAGGAATTTCCCAGACCAAGTACATTCAGAGTAGGTAGCACATGCTGTCATTTCATTCTGTTGAAAGGTTCTTTGCATCAAGCAAACAAATGTTGAACAGCATGAAGACACACCACAGCATTAATTACCTGGTTTTAACCTGATCAGGGTCAAAATTATTATCCACTTCTTTGTCAAGCCTACTTTTATCATTTTTTACATTGCCATATGCTAGAACAGCTGCAAAAGTTTTTCTTTTTATGTCACAACTGGGTTTGAAAAAACAATTAACACTTCTGTCACAGCAGGAGCAGTACTCTTCTACAGAACATTTTACCAGCAGCTTCAAGGTCAGTTTCCTTGACAACTTTATAGAAACCTACAAGCTGGCAATCAGTCAGAGGCCTTTGCCAATTCACTTCCACTACAGCCGTGACTCTTCAAATTATCTAATTTGGTCAAAACCACTGCTATTCTGAGCTTTCTTGTTGCCCATTTTTTTAAAAACAAAAAACCAAACAAAGCTGTTAGGCTCCTCTTGAATAGATGGTAAATCATCACAAAAAGATTTTATAAGAATTCATAAATTAATTACTGATAATTTTTATTTTAAACTTAAGTTACACTATTTAAAACCTCTGGCTTCTCAACTTTTGTTCATATGCAAGAAACATCCCAACTTTTTAACATGATTCCCGAAGTACTGTATTGAGATTATAGATAAATGAACAAATAAATAAATAAAATTGCACGTTAATTTGGTTACTTCTCAGAAAGTAATTTAAGATTTCTTTTTTAAGATAGGCTGTCTACAAATTGTACACTAATAGTTTTCATTTCTGTAGTTAACATCATGAGGAGAATCCAGCTAGCCCTCTTCCTAAAGGCTGAGTAGGAAGTGATTCTGCTTCTAACTGGAATAAAATATGTAATGATGACAATCAACCATTCAAAGGATGATTCAGACATTACACAGACAAGAATACACTTAAAATATAGCTCCATCAGTCTAAACGTACATTACCTGGTTGTCCAACTGCATTCAATCGTACCATGAGATGTCTTTTGTTTGGACAGTGCAAGTGAACGTCAGAAAGTACAGTGTCACTTCTAAATGTGGGGTTATCCATCTCCTCTGTTACATCTACCATGATGTGCTGGTGAGAGGAACATCTAGAGTACCCAAATAGTCCCCTATGAAGTGCTGTCACAAAGTGATAATGATACTCTTCTATTAGCAGGCATCAAGTAACAGTTTTGCTCCGCAAGATAACGTCATGACGTAGTTTCTGAGATCTCAGGCAAGATGTGACCATGCAAGCTCCACCACGCTCCAATAAGGCAACAAGTTGCGCATCAGGATATTCAACCTAAAGCCAAACACAGACAGCTTTGAGTGACATCCTGACACTGTTTGAACATTGCTCCAGCAATATTTTAGGAGATAAAAATCAGATTACACTGTCCAATAAAACTGCAATGCTCCAATGCTCTCTTTTACAATGCTCCAAAGAATCATCAAATACATAATTGCTAGTAGCTCACTGGCAGACATCGCATATTTTAGGAGAGCTACTAATTAGCTTGTGTTAAAAACACTCCCCCCCCCCGCTGAAAAAACCCAGATGTTATCATGAATGCACAGACTTACAATGCTAAGTCAAGGTCTTCAAAGGAACATAAGGCCTTGTGTGCACACCTTCACCATTTTAGGGGCTCTTGTTCTTTAGAGGAATCTGTGAATTTTCTCAGAAATGGACACAGTTACCAAATATATTATCACAGGTCAGTCCCCCAAATTTTGTAAAAGGAGTATCTGCCCTTCCTGGTGAAAATTCAGCTCCTTTTATATGCCTCCACTAACTGGGCAGTTAATGTCTCCTGTCTTTGGTGCTCTTTATTCTTCCGCAGAAAAAAAATATAAACACCTGAAATCATCCTGATTACCTAATGTCCAAGGCTGAGTTGTTTCTCTGTCCTAAGGCACAAACAAATGAATTACCTCTTACGAACAGAAAAATAAAGAGGATATTTATTTCCCTATGCTCTACAGAACTTGACATTTTGTGAAGGGTATGTGAAACACTGATGAATCATAGATCTGAAAACAAAATTTGTCTTTAAAAGCTGAGATGACAAGCTTAGATCACACACACACAGAAATCACCAAGCATTGTATGAATGATTTAGTTAACAAAGACACCCAGGTCTCACCAGGTATAAGCACCCCTAATGCCCCTTATGTAAAAACTGTTGATGCCGTTTCCTGTGTTGCCATTAACATATTGGAAGATTACGCTAAATTTGCTATTATCTGCTTGTGCTTGAACAAGATCACAAGTACATAGGCTTAAATACTTCAAGTGATACAGGCAGCTTTCATAACTTTAGTTATCAAGTTCTGTTAACTTTTGCAAAACCTAACCCAGCCTCCAAACCTGCCCTTTGCCAGCAGAAGTCTGTGCACAAGCTACATCCAAACTTGATGCAAAGCAAGAAAACGCAGTTTCTCCACCATCTGCGGAGAAGACAAGCCAAGGCAGCGCAGTCAGGGGAAGGCTGGGCGCCGTTCGGCGGTCAGGGCAGAGCCTGAAGCCTCCGGTTTCGGCCTGCCCGGCGCAGCGCCCGCACCCAAAGCCTCCTCTTCCCGAGGAGCCACGGCCTCCTGCTGGGGTAGCGCCAGCGCAGCCCGCAGGCAGGCCCCCAGCCGTGCCAACACCGGCAGGTTTCCAAACGAAGCCGCCCCCCCTCCTCCCCGCCGGGACCGGCCGGCCGCAGCCCCTCAGCCCTCCCCCCCCCCCCCCCCGCGGCCGGGAGGGCTGAGAGCCGCGGGGCGGGAGGAGCGGCTCTGCAGGGCAGGGCAGGCCGCGGGGAGCGGGGCACGAAGGCGCCAAGGCGAGCGCGTCCCCTCGGCGGGCCCGGCGGAGCGACCCCGCCGCTCCCGCGGCCCCCACCTGCCGCCACCGCGCCTCCCGCTGCCATTTCGGAGGCGGCGGCTCCTTCCGGCGCGCCGCTGACGCCGCGGCCGCGCCCCGCGTCCCTCTCCCCGGCAGCCCCCGCGGCGCCCGGCCCGGGGGACGCGCGGCCGCCGCTCCCGCAGGGACGCCGGCCTGTGCCGCGCTCCGTGCCGCCGGGGTCGCGCTGCTCGCCCTGGCAGCCGCTGCAGGCCGCTGGGCTGCGGAGCTCCCCCTGCTGAAGGCACCACAAGGCCCGGGCTTGCGGCGAGTCCCTGTCCTGCTCACTGCCGTGAGCCGCTCCTCGCCCCCTCGTTTCCCGGGGCACAGCGTGAACAACGACCGTCCCCTTAGGCTGCAGGTGGTGCCGTGGGCTTACCCCTGTGCTCATGGAGGTTCTTCTTTATTTAAGAATTGCCCAGCGCGAAGCCCTGGGTAGAAGTCTATCTGGGGAGTCAAGGAGTAAAAGGAGACACCAGCCGCGCTAAACACCGAGTTTAGTCTTGCCGCTAAAGCATCCACAGCAGTTGCCGGGAGTTTGAACCCACGTTTCTTACCCCCACTCTTACATTACTTGGTTTCAGCGTTACTTACCCTGTCTCAGTTCATAGGTAATTCTATGCAAAACCTCCAAACAGCTTCGAAACAAAAACTGAAAAAACTATATGGAAGCAAGTGGGCATTTCTTCCTTAGCCCAAATAACGTCAGAACTCTACTACCACCGTGAGATTAGATGAAGCAATAGCAGTATCTGCTCACTTCTGGGGATAGGGGGTTTACCTGCTTAATTCTGCAGAGTTTTTAACTAGGTATTATGAACCAGGTAAAATAAACAGAAGTCTGAGTTAGGTGTTGAGCTGGAACACCATACCAGAATGCTTTGGGAAACTTTAATAATAGGAATTTATCTAACTTGCAGAGTTAGGCAACAGCTGACCAGCAGAGTTTAGTATCTACTTTTTGGATCTTGGTGCCTTAGGTAGTCATCGCACAGCTGAGCTCCTCTGCAGCCGAGAGCTGGCTGCTGGCCTGGCACCGAACGCAGGGCCGTGTCGCCCAGCCGTGCTGTCGGGAGGCCGCAGGTGGGGCGCGGGCACAGGACACCACGGCAGCTGGACTCGCTGCGGCTGACCATAGCTCTGCAATCCGGTCTCTGTGCAAAATCATAGGCATAGAGAGGCTCCAGACTCCCATCTGTATTCTGGATCAGTTCCTCTGCAAGTCTGCAAGGGCTAGTTGTTCGTGTCTTTCAGCAGTTCAAAAGCAGTCATTTACATATTAATTACTTGTTATATGAAACTACTGTCAATTGCTACAGATGATCCTTGTATTTTTCTGGAGTGGATGCTTGTGGGGAAGGAAGAATTAAAGAATTAATGCTGGTAAAAAACCTTGGAATGTAATGCATAGTCTGTATTTATTTCTAGATGTCTGTTTCGTCATCTGCATCCTTCTATAAAGGCTAAGAATTATTACGAGAATGAAGTAATCTTTCCTTATTTGTACAGTCTAGAGTGTTGAGTGGTAAGGATGGAAAACACAGCGAGCCGTTGAGATCTCTCATTGGAGTTTCTGTGGGGAATCCTATTGGATGAACATCTGACAAAAATGCTTTGGAGATTTGTTTTCCTTTTATCTGGCTCCTGTGAAAGAGCAGAATATTATTCTACTTCCTGTGGTGATACACTGCCACATAAATTATTACTGCAGTCTCTCTCTGCTGGCATATTCCCCACTGCTGTAAAGTGCTAACAACATGCAGACAAAGCAGATTATATTTGTCACAAAATCTTACCAGTCTGCAACAGAGACACTTACTGGTATGCAGACTAAGTATTACTAGAGGAGCAGCTAAAAACCTAGGTGTTTCACTACACTACACAGGATCTTTTAAACACAAGGGTACATTATATGAGAAATGGAGCTGCTATAATTTCTTTTCTAAAAAATGCAGTTACCTTGTTTCACATACATATAATCATTAGGCAAAGCAGGAACATCTTGTGGCTGCAGAAGATCTTAAAGGAGCCAGTGTGGCTGCAGACATTATAATGTGGGCGATAACTTAATGACAGTCGTTTAGGGACAATCTAGCTCTGGAGATGCAGTTTCTGTGTGACACACAAGAAGGCTTTGGCAGCAAATTCCTGAGATCTACCTATTTTTTAAAGACTTTAGGATGCACCTTAGTTACATTTCCAATCTTTCTCGCAGCCACGTGAGCTAGCAATTTGCTTAAAGAAAGTAATCCAAGAGTATCCCTTAGTCACATCGCACCAGGAATTAGGGGACTTAAAAGAAATGACTGCTTCCCACATGATTTTTGCCCAATCCTTTCATGGCCCAAAGGATATTGCTAGGACAATTCCTTACAGAGTGCCTTCTAAAACACCAGCACTGCTGCAGGAGGCTCAGGGAAGAAGAAAACTATGCAGACACCCCTGAAAAATATGTATCACAGGGAAAATCTAATTCCTTAGGAACAGATAAGAGAACAGAGACGATTCTAAGAAGACAGGAATAACCAGATGAATTAATACGCCACCACGTATTTGATCTTGTACTGTGCAGTAGTATATCCCTGATAGCTCACGATATCTTTCCAGTACATACTGTACTGTCTCTTTGCTTGTCTTCTTTTCTTTCATTATATGTCTACAGACAGAAGCACATTCTGTGCTTTCATTAGGTCAGTAAGAACAAAAACTAAAACAACAAACTGAAGGCTGTCAGGAAGAAAAAAATGTATCAGCCCTCATCATTTCAATCCTACTGTACTGGGGCTGTTGAAAGGAGATATGCTGAACTAGTTTTCACTTCATCTTGTTTACTGGTATGCTGCTATGCAAAGTAATTGAGACAAGTTCCTTAAGCCATCAAGCAGCATAGAGAAATGTCAGGCGACACAGCAAATAGAAAGACTGTTGGTCCAGATGATAACTCAGTGAAGAATTTTGCTCTGCTCTCCAGCATGTATGGCTCCTCAGTGTTGGTCACCAAGTTGAAAATTCCTAAATAACTGCTTGAAGTTGAAAAGTGCATGAGAGGAATAACGGAAAAATAATTAAAAAGGGCAACTGCAGCTGTCAGCTTTTTTGTCTCCACACTTCCTGAATATCCATTGGTCCTTCCCAGGGGAAGCTAAGAATCATACTGCCTCACAAGCAAGAAAACTGAATTACAAAGCACTAACATTAGCAGCACAGAGCTAAAATCCACAGTGAAATCTTTTTCATTAACTATTTTGTGGTTGTTTATCAGATACATTCACACTCTTTGACTATAGCATTTTTCTCCATGGGCTTATTCAGAACAATAATTTGCATGCCTTTGACATCACCCCATCATTACTTTTCATGTCCAACACAAGCTGATTCGCACAGAAATTTTTCGAAGAGACGCATGTATGTAATGTCTCAGGTGATTCTTAGAGCAATGTCAACCCAGTGACTACAACTGCAAACACCAAAAAAATCTCTCTTTAGTCAGGGGAAAAGGAGCAAAATTAAGGTAAATGAAAAGCCTTCCTTCACTCCCAAGCACATGAAATCCACAAAATACAAAAGGCACTCTGATTCTTCAGCAGCAATCAGGGATCATCAATTGTCTTTTAAATCAGTATCTCTACACTAGATTACAGTGAAGCACTGCAGAAAAGTATTTTATATTTACGTGCTCTATACCAAATGCTCTCTTAAAATTTTAGCAAAGACTTTAACAGTGATCAATGCTCCAGAAAGTAAGAGAAAGTTCCACCCGTCCATTCTGCTCAGCACTACTTTTCATTACTTTTTCCAGCATGTCAGCCTAACAAGGCAGTGAATCAGCCTCAGGCATTTCTCAGCCTTAGACCTGTAGTGTATGAAAAAGAGGAAGGTAAAGACTTTAATTTACCTCACATACCAGACAGCTTTACAGAGGTTTAACTGCTTGTTTTAAATGATGAATTGGGCCAATTTAATCCATTGACTGAGTCCCAAGAAGTCTATGCTAGAGATAAACTGGGCCTATTCAAGACAGAGTAATAATTAGATAATACAGCAGTTTATTACAGGTTGTTCACATCATCATCAGGGGTCATTTAATCTCAATTTAGATTCTCATTAGACCTGCTCCCTCTGCCATCCTGTACTTCTCACCTCCCTCTCATTGCATCTCCTCTGTATTTGCTTGCACATACCGTGGCAGACATCCTCTTCTGAGCCAGCTGGGCCAGCCACAGAATGCTGCTGTTCCTGTTGCTTAATACAATCCACCATCTTGTCTACTGGTATTAAGACTGTAAGAGTGTCCTGTAATCCCTTTGAAGCAAAGTGATACAGACGAGGTCACCTTTATAATCTGCTCCAAGTGGGCAGTATTTCACTTACTCTGTAACAAATCATAACTGTGCAATGGAAATGAGACACTTTTATTAAACTAAGCACTTTAGCATCACCATTGACCTTGATACTGTGAAAAGTTTTTGTATCACATCCACCTCATTCATTTCTTCCCTGATCTGTTTTAGAGGCAGGCTGTTAATACAAACTTTGTTCACAGTTTGAGGATTCAGATCAGGCTATTCTTTAAGACTCCTATAATTCTCATCCATATATTAAGCACTTGGGGCCTTATTATCTTAAAAAAATGCCTGGATAAGTAATGTCTGGATAACGCCCAAGAAGGAAGGTTTCAGTGTTGCTACATGTCTGTCTGTTTTTCCCTGCTACGTATGCACCACTAGATCCTGTGGAAGAAGAAAGAGACTGCAGCCTTTCGGAGACCAAATGGACATGTTCAGCTGGGAATTGCATAGGCTGGACAAACGGCAACTGAAAGACACACGTAGGGAACTTCCTGCCTGGGTATGGATGGAGAACAGGGCCTGAGTGGGTGTCAGAGCTGATGGGGAGTCACACTTGGGAACCTAGAAAAGGCTGTGCAAAGTGTTGCAATGCAGGAGACCACTTCAAGACTGCATGGCAAGGCAAAAGGAAAAGGCCTACCCTGTGAAAATCTCAGTGGGCAAGATGGAGAATAAGTGTCCGATATTTTAACATGATTTCTTTATTTTAAAAGCTGCTTTGCTCCTTTTTTTTGATAGGTCTTAGAGACCAAAGTTAATGTATCCTGCAAGTCAGGGTGCTGAGACACTAAGGGGCAATTTCTCTCAAGATCTTTTTTTCCAAATACTTCTTCAGCAGTCAAAAATCTTTCTGTTCTGGGTGGATTGGTTCCTCCCTGTTTTTCCTGCACTGCCTTTGTGTTGTGCCCTCTTTTTCCTAGTCTTTCTGAACAGTATTTGTCCCTGTCAGGCCTGTCACTTTCAGTGTTTGAGCTTATCAGCATCTGTTCTACCTGCTCAATACGCTCTTACTAGCTATACGTCTTCTTCTGCTTGACACACTACATAAATACTTGCTTGACTAAGATTAAGTAACACAAACTTCCTTTTTTACTTTGTGTTTCCTACAGCAATTTCCAGTAAATCAAATTATGCTTCTCAGAGTTTTATGCAGTTCTTTGTATGTAGCCATGTCAGAATTCAAACCAATGCTCTGTAAATCAGTTTCCAGAGTGCAAACTTTCAAGAGAAGAGAAATGAGACCAGCTGTTGCTTTTAACTTTCAATACTCATTTCTTTTTTGCCTGGCATCTTTCTTGTGTATCTGAGGGATGTGAGGCTAAGGCTACTTTTTTGGGGGTATGTTTAAATATGATATTTGAGCTGGGATGCCCCACGGTGAAACACAGTGCCATTATCACTGGGGATTGTCAAGTGGATGATGTGGAGGCCTTACTACTGAGAAAAGTGACACATAAGAACAGCATTGATCTTTGGGTGTTTTACATTGATGGAGATCAAGCCCCAAAGAAAATGTTAGGAAATCTTATATTCAATACAACAACAATGAGATCATTTTCAGATTTCATTAGGTAGGATTAGAAGCAGAGTGCCTAAACCAGGAGCTTTTCTTTCACATACTTGAGCTAACGCTTTGTATGTTCAGAGCACTGGATTAACTGTCTTGCATACTTTACAGCTACTGGCTCCCTATTCAAAGAAAAGCTAGATTAAAAAATAGAATTTTTTTCTTTGGCTCTAGACAAGAACTTTCAAAAGGATGAGATGTGACTAATCTCTTTATTGAGTGTTTTGTACTGCCTTTCAAGCAGAAAAGTATTTGGAAAATCTTAACTACAAAGCTTACCTGAACCAGCCTCTTGAGACCCTTCTTCAGTCCAGTTTTTGTTCATGGTATCACCAAGCACAAGCATGGATAATCAAAGCTTTCCCACACTCTATATTCTCACATAGTGAAAACAGGAAAACTTGGGACTTACAGTTCACCCCAGTCCAAAGGAGGAAGCCTAGGTATCATGTGATGAAATACAGAAACACACAAATACATAAAGACTGCCAAGGGAGCTTATTCAGCATGTTTTCAACCTTCCTTATATGCTTTGCTTATAGCTTGCATGAAAGCTAAACCCTCTAAAGACAACAAAATACTAAGTTTTGGTACACATAGTCAAAGCAACTGCCTGAGACCCTATGGGGCACACCATAAGTTGGTAATGTTCTTAGCTGATCCAGTATGGAGTTTACAGGACTTATTGACATATTTTTCCTTTTCTGCACCAAAACACAATCCTATATTGTATGCAGCAGCAGTAACTTATTACACACCATAGTTTTGCCAGATAATCCTAAAGCCCAGAATGGCTCTGCCAGGACTTTGCCTATATCCAATGTACATGCCATAGTAACATCACTAGGATTTTTAATTTGGGAAACCACTGTGATGTAAACTAACATGGCATAATACTAAAGAAGAAGGTTTTGAGCTGCATTCTGAGGCACCATTTGATCAGTGACTGCAGATGGCCTACAGCAGTATTTTTGATTGTTCTTGTGACTCCACTAGGAAGGTTTTATATAACTGAGTAGGAAAGTTAGTTTCTGACAGTATATTAGATTTTGCCTAAAGATTAATATTTTTCAATAGAACTGCAACTTGTTTTAGTGGTGTGACTTTGAATAGAGGATTACAGGAGCTACAGCTGCAGCAGATACATACAAGACAAACTTAAATTCTAGTTTGTTAAATGTTTCAGTTGAACACATGCCCAAAGAATTCACCAGTGTTCCTATACGTATCAAATGCTAGCACTTGCTGAAGGTTACACAGCTTGCAGAAAATCCTCATGTAGTGGGGTCTGTTTCCGAGGGGACAAGCAGCCACTGCACAAAGCATGTAACTTTCCAGCACTTTCCCTCTCTGTACATGATTAAGCATTAGAACCTGAACTTTGTAAAGAAAAGCACATACTTTATTTGTGCCATTCAAAAATACTGCTTTTAATACTCCACAAATAGTCATCTCCTTTTCTGTATCAGAAAGCCAGATAGGTATATTTCTTAATTTTTCCACAGCAAGTCCTAGCAATCTTTATCTAAAAGCAATGACTTTATTAAAACGAGCCTTCCTAGGTGTCCTTGGCAGTGTACTTCCTGAGTGACCTTGGAGAAAAGCCACTCCCATATCACAGTGGAACTAAACCTGAGACTAAAACATTTACACTTAACATCATGCAAAAGATTATAGACCATCCAAATGAAAACACTAACCATGGGTTCTTTACAATCCATGCAAGCATCACTGTAGAGATAATATTATTC
This sequence comes from Mycteria americana, assembly GCF_035582795.1. Taxonomy (NCBI): domain Eukaryota; kingdom Metazoa; phylum Chordata; class Aves; order Ciconiiformes; family Ciconiidae; genus Mycteria; species Mycteria americana. The sequence continues at coordinate 14,434,895 of NC_134376.1, forward strand.
TACCTACATTTAGAAACGATGGTGCTGTGTATGTGTAGACATAGATTCTTCCCTGGTAAATGGTAAGCGAAATGATAGATGCTACTACAGATTTTTTGTTGCTGTAATTTGCCAGAATAAAATTGCTAGAATTTGTTACAGTAAGGTCACAGAATATAATCTAGCCAGGTGGCTCAAAAGGAGATAACCCTCCTACAATAACCTCAACAACTAGTTCTCCATCAAAACAATTTATGAGAAGAATTGAAAAAAAAATAGGTGGCTGTGATAATCTGTGCTGGGTACTTCAGGCATGTCCCTCCTGTAATTCCCCTTTTAATTCAATATGACATATCTACACTCCATGGGTTTCTTTGGCAGATCAGGTAATACTGAGTAAGACTCAGGACATTGTGATATATGCCCTGTATTCTCTCATCAGAGATAATCTGTGACTGGTCAGTCCTCCTTTAAATTGACTGCAGGTTGTGGCTGTTCAAAAAATGGACGTGTACAGCTGCATGACGTAAAGATTAAATCTGAGAAGCAATGGTCAAATCTCAGATCAACCAGCCAAAAGCTAGTAATTTCAAAGGTCAGCGAATCTGAAAATTGTGATATTGTACATTGCCTTTCTGCTTTTCTCTTTTGAACCGCAGGGGAAGTAATTGTGGTAATCTTTTAATAGCTTAAAATAACAATAAATTTCAGAATCCAATTAGCTTTACTGGAATGCTGAATTGTAAACTGGTTTTCTATTTAATTCTTCAGTCAATGAAAAAAAAAAGAATAGGAGAAAAAATACGGTATTTGCCCAGAAAAGATTGTGAATGACCTCAGGTGTGTTGATAGTACTTGTTTCTGTGGCAGCAATTAATTACAGTCATTGGTGCACATTTATGCTGACTGGCTTTTACTTTCCTGCAGTTGTATGGGTAAACATTGTGGGAATCCCTCCCTTCCTCAGTTTACATATAATTTACCTTTAGTAACTCAATCTCCTCTTTCACAAACACAAACACAGCAGGGGAAATGAAATAAAATAAATATTGGGGAAAACTGAGGAATTTATCTTGTAAGAAGAGTCTTTTTTAAAAAGAAAGGTTTTGATGAATGTCTTAAAAAGTATATGTTCTTACTGAACTTACATGGATAGTTTACATAGTTTGAAAAGACAAACACTGGACCTATGAGAGGAATTGCTCTTTTAAATCCAGACAGAAGTTAAGTCCAGACAGAAGGTGGATGTTTTGCTGATAGCAAGCGTGTTTGTAATACAATTAATGACATGCTGTTTCCTACTTTGAGCACTGATATTCAGTAAACCATTTAGAATGATTGACCATAAAGTACCAAATCACTTTCTCTGGCTTTCACTCACTTTCCAGTATTAACATAATTAGTATAGTACTTCCACAGCAACTTTACCTCAAGGATCTCATCTGGATTTAGCTCTCAATCATTAAACATAACTGTGCTGAGGCCTCTGCTGCACCAGTACAGTACAGGTTCAGAACAACTCAGAAGGAACTGTATATACTATAGATGCATTTAACCCAGTAAGAGTCCTGGGAAGCCACACTGGTGATTTCCAGAGCACAATGCCCTCTGAATCCTTCAGCACCCATGTAATCTTGCAAGCAGAAACGATAGGGTAAAAGTTACTTACACAAGCTCTGCTCTGCTCAAGCTGGAATACTGCTAATTTTGCTGCATCGCACTCTGTGGACTAGTAATTGACTGCAACTTTGGGAGCATTTTCCGAATTATCACTGATATTCTGAGCAGCAGATTGATGTTAGCAGATCTAACCAACAGCTAGTCTATATGCAAAGTGAGTTACTCTTTCTCCACAAAGATAAGACTAGATTAAAATTTTTAGTCTTGTATGCTGAAAAATCTAGTTTAACTTTCCAAGTCTTGTCTTCTTTTTAGAGACCTCAGTAAATTGGAAATTAAATCTCTGGAGAAGCTAATCTGTACTACTGGCTTTTTCCTTTCATTATGAACCTTTCCTAATGAATACATCAAGATGTTTTGATGAACTCTACTTTTTTAGTTTTCTGACTTTGTAGGAATTAATTTTTCCTCAGCGTGAGAATGAATGCCTAAATAAATTATGCTGATGTGGAAATTAAACCTCCATGTAGAGTTGACTTATTCTTGACATAAACTTTTCTGTCATCACAGTCTGGTCGCAAAAGGATCAGGGGTTAGCAGGCTCTGACTTTTGTTTACTGTAAAGTTAATCTAGATAGATTCTACAAGGACCTCCACATATCTTGATGGCTAAAATAAATTATTTAATAATGTTTCTAAAACTAAGCATATGTCCAGAACTTTGTGGGCCCCAAGACTAGGACAAGAACTCTCCAGATCATCACTGGTAGTAAGCATTTCGTACAATACCTGATTAACAGCTTGGACCCAACTGGGTTAAATGTTCCTGCAGCTTTACACCTTTTGCTTTCCCTTGATTTTAATTGGAAGATGACAATGGCTGGTCATTGCAGTGGCACAATGCTTTAGATGTATGAATGCCTCTGGTTTAGATTTATGAGAAGAGAGCTGATAGAACATCTGCTCGATACATGGTGTTTGTGGGGCTAAGTAAACTCTGCAAATATAGTTGGAAAAAACAGACCAGCTTGGGGTCCCAGTTAAGACTCATGTGCCCCAAAGCTCATTCATGTTTTCTTACTGCATCAGTTAGTCTAACAAAACATTTCACCTTGCTTCATAAACCTCGTACGGCTTCCATCACGTGACCATCACAATTACAACAAGATAACAGCTGCTTAGTTTGTAGAACTACACAGGCATTTTCATATATTACAAATACAACTTGGAGATGTTAAGAAAGAGATGGCAAAAGCTCAAAATAACGCTATAGCTGCTTAAGTGTATTCCTGAATGGAAAGACTATTATAATCCCAGCAATATACACCTTTCAGTACTTTTGCAGAGCAAAATGTGGTCTGTAGTGCTGATGATTACTGTGTTTAAATAAACATTATCTCTCAAGGAATATTTTCCGTTTGACTGATCCTACTGCTGAAGCCCTACTGGTTCACGATAGCTTGTTGCCATGGCTGGGTAATGATGTCACACATTCTGCCCTGTGTCCATGCCAGAAAATAAATGAGAATGACTTTTTTAATGACTAGGAGTTACTTAGCAATTCCCTGGAAGGCCTGAAGTGAATTACGAGTAAGAAAACAAGATGCCCTATTGACCCTACCTGCACTGTATCTTTATACCAGTCAAGTGATGCAGTAAAACCCCATAGTAAATGCTCTGCATATTTAAAAACAAGGTTGTGTTACTGCAGTTTACCTTGTTATCCGACAGACTTCAGTGGGCTGAAGATCAGCAGGAGGCTAGGGGCTCATGAACGGGTGTGCCCTTGGAAACTACGTAACTGTTTATCCTTCCGAAGTTTTTGGAAGAGGGTATACTGCTTCCCTCCATCAGTGATACTTTGACAGGAAACCGATCCCAAGCAGGGTACAGACATCACTGCATCAGGCAGCAGCTGCCATGCTACTGTCTTCTCTCACACCACTTTTCAAATTAGGTCAGATCTATCCTTTTGAGGTCGGCATCTGGAAGGCAAAGAACAAGAGGAAATCTCTTGTAAATACAAACAACAGAAAGGCTGTAAGAACACCAGCACTGTTACTGCCCCCCGGACCTCGGCTTCTGCTCCCTCCTCTCCTCATGGGCAGTGGTGTTTGGAATAAAGAAGCTTCTGTCCTGAGGTGAGACCATCCGAGAGTTTCAAAGCTGCCTAAGCGACCAGGGTACCCCCCTCCCCGCAGTTTCTAGCAGGTTTCCCTTCTAGGAAGGCAGCCTTATCTTCAAGGGCTGCCCTACCCACGCCGAAGCGCGCAGGGCTCACCGCCCCCCTCCCCACACACTCATCCACAGACCTTCGCGGAGAGAGCCAGGCCAGCGGTCGGGGCTGACAGGCAGGGCGGGCAAGCGAACCGAGCGGGGCCGAGCCGGGGCAGGAGCAGGGCCCGGTCGCGCCCCGAAGCCGGGGCCGGGCCGCCGCCGAGGCTGAGGTGTTGCGGCGGGACGCGGGGCTCCCCGCTCCGCCCGGCGGCAGCCGAGGAGCAGCGGGCGACAGCCCTTCCCGCCGGGCGGCCGGGGCGGGGCTCGAGGCGGGCTACCTGCGGCGGGCCCCGCTGGCCCGGCGAGGCGCGGCGCCAGCGGCGCGCGGCCACTGTGGAGGCGGCGCGGGCGCGACCGTTGGGTCTCGCCGCGGCGGGGCGGCGGCGGGCGGCAGCATGAAGGTGAACTTGGGCGTCCTCTCCCTCCTCGTGGCCCTGGTGGGAGTTTCAAGCTTCGTCTTCCTCGTGGTGGCCATCGCGACGGACTTCTGGTACATCATCGATGCCTCCAAGCTGGAGACGTCCCGTAACGGCACGGACGCCCTCAGCTCCCACTCGGGTCTGTGGCGGACCTGCCGCGGTGAGTGCCGCGGGGCGGGCGGGCCGGGCGGGCCGGGCGGGGAGCCGCCCGCCCCGCCGGGGAGCGCTCCTCCTGCCGCGGGGCGCCGCGTCCCACGCGTGTCCGGCCGCGGCGGGGTGGGAGCGGGCTTTGAGTCTCCCCGGCCGCGGGGGGCAACTCCGGCGTGCGGCAGGACCCGCGGCACGGAGGGGCCGAGGCGGGCGGTCGCGGTAGCGTCTTCTTTCGGCTTTGCTTGTTCAGGAAACCAGTCCACTCCCCTTTGGCGCTCATCACCCCCCGGCAGTTCTTTGTCGAGTATCTCTTGTGTTACTTGCCAAAGGAGCCATGGGGACAGCGAATCTTCTGCTGCTGTAACCTAATTTTGCATTAACTTTTAATTCAAACTAAGTTAATAAACGTTAACCGTTTAGAAGGAAAGAGATGTCTGCATTCGGCTCGGGGGGAATTAAGGGGCAAAAGTTCTGGGTTAAAGGCATTACAATGATAAATAATAATACAAAGAATATAAATATAAATAATATTAAACAATTAATAGTTTATATACATAAACAATATAAGTACTATTAATGTGAATGATATAAATATTGTTAGTTTGAAATTTATAAATAATATAAATATAAATACAGTTAACTGAATCCCATACTAACTAAAGGTAAGTGACTAAAGACTCACCAAGTTCACCAAGTAATTGTACAGCGTTTGATCTTACTTGCTATTTCCCAGTTCTGCATTCTAATGAAAGATCCATACACCCTATGTGGATATTATAGGATTTTCACCATTTAGTTTAATTTGTATGCCAGGCATATTACTTTTGGTTTTGATTCCACCATTAAAAACAAGGAGCAGGTAATGTTCATCATAGGCAAGAAAGGATGTTACTTCCAGTGGAGCAGGGGAGAAGGAGCAGGTTAAAGGAGTTCTCCCCTTTGCTGTACCCTGAGCCCCACTGAAGGGAGCAGATGTTTCCCTCTTGACTTCAGTGGTCAGGCCCTGAGGGAGCAGAAGTCGGCCAATGCTGTGTACTGAAAATCCTCTCCTTCCCTACCTAGGAATGACTGTTTTTAAAGCAGGTAATATTATATGAATTATATGTACATGCAAAAAAAAAGAGGATATATTGCAATAAGATATTATAGCGTATTTTTTTCTCGTTGTTTTTTCCCTTCTCTCTCAGTGAGGAGCGAATGTTACCCTTTGATAAACCCCTTCTGGCATGAGAATGCAAACATCACTGATTCACACAGACAGCTTTTGTGTGAGTAACTTTTATATTATTTCTGTACTTTCATCCACCCTTCCCTCTCTCCTTGGCCACGTACAAGGTCCCATTTCTGATTCAGAGGGGGAGCTCTTTGAGACAGTGTTTTGACTCTGCTTCTGTACAATATCTGTCACTGCATGTGGCCTTTAAGTGGGATTACTGTTGAAATAACCATCTATTTGATGTCAAGTTCAGCTAATTTCTTCCACAGGAGCAAGACGTTTCTGCCTGGAATGGCACAGGAAGGTACACAATTGTTAAATATAAAAGGCAAAAATGTTCCAAATCCCCTCAAAAGAGTTTAATCACTGAAAATGCTTAAGCACACATTTAAACTAATCTTTAAGAGAGCTACTTATCTACCCTTTCAGTGGGATTCCTTGCACTGAAAAAAACCTTAAGTATGCGAGAATTTAAGAAAATAAATCAATGACTAAAAGCAGTGTTCGAAGTCTTTGAAGAACATCGTGTTCAAAAAGGTTACTTTAAATTTCTAACTGTGTTGGTTGGTATTTACTTCTTTTTCTTTAGATTCATTTGTCAATGTCAGAATGTTTTCAGAAAGTCCAAACTAAACATTTTCAAATACTTTTAGGCTTCTCCTAAAAGATGATTTAGCTTCTTTGCGTCCTATTCTGCACAATGCTTTGCTCATACATGCTAGTATATGGGCTTACTTTTTTAAAATTTTTTATTTACTTACCTCTCCTCTCTGACTCTGGCTGTTCTCCCCTTGAAAGCAGAATATATGCATTTTTCCTGTGTCTTAAAATGGTACTCTTTCCCTCAAAACTAGCCATTTCCCTGAGCAATCCTTCAGAGAGGCTTAGAGTGTCTTTAGTCTCTTGGAGTAGCACCTCATGATATAGCTCAAAGTGCAGCGAACATGGCAAAGTAAGCGTATGAGGTACTGATGCTAATGTAGCTGTGTTGCAACAGTAACTGGAAAGTTAAAGTAGGAATAAGATCCCAGTGGACTACTGAAACAGCCTACAAACATATTGACAAGTGCAAGACTAACAGCACGGATTGTCTCTCTGTGCTTTCAAATTGAAAAGTGCCATTTCTTTAATCTTCCTTGCTTAAGACAAAGGGCCTTAGCTGCTTGATGTTGCTGAAAACTGTGAGGATCAGTGAAAATGCTTGTCTGCTGGATCACTTAAGCCTTTGAGGGTTCAAAGTTAATTGCACCTAACCAGACTGATCACGTTTTAATTGTGGGCACCTCAACTATTATGTTGGGGATAGTCTAAAATTTCAGGATAAAGTTATTAGCATTTCAAAAGTTGTGTTCGTATTTGCAAAAGATACATCTGTAATTTTTCTCAGGCGAGGAGATTTTAGATTACAGCTCTTCAATGAAAGCTGGATTCTGGAAAAACAAAAGCAGAGACTATACAGAGCTCTTTTTGTTATAAAAATGGTGTTGGCTTGGAAACAAAGGACAGTTCTTTGGTAGTCATGACGTGTAAGAAAATAGTGAATATGAGTAAAAATTGGATTCATAACTATGTTTACAGGCTCTTCAGAGCCTCAGAGAAATTTTTTATCTCTCGCTGTCATATCAAGCACTATTTTTAGGTTCCTGGACAAAGACTTCAAGTCTGCAAAGACAGTTGCAGATTTTATTATAAGCAGGCGTAGTCTGCCTAAAAATGATGAGCTAAGAACCTACTAGGTTTGATTAGAATGCCCTACAGAGTGAACTTTTTGATATTTTAGATGTTCAACTTCAATGCAGTTTCAGTGTGGTGAGGCTACAGACCCACAGCTGAACATAGGAAGTGCCATGTCAGTACTTCTTACTTCTAGGAAATATAGATATTTCTAAGTGACATCTAGGTTTAAGTACTGAGAGATTATCTTCTACTTCAGCCTTACACTTCTTTCTTAAATATTTTCTGACTGTGGTCACTGAATCATATTTAGGCAGATCAAGGCAAACCTTCATCTTCATCTGCAACACATTTTAACTAGAATTTTAGAGGACAATTCTGGGATCATGGATTCCAGTGTAGTTGCAGTGATTTCTTCATGTGTTGCTATATGGGGCAAACAGGCTAATTACACAGCTTCAATCAGTTACTTAAAAAAATTATTTTTTTTCTTTGTGTGTGTCTGTGCAGGTGAGGCACATTCACATGGAATTAATCTCATTCTGTCTAGCTGTACACCCATATTTCTCACTGTTTGATTGGCAGACTGAATTTCAGGAGCTCTGACAATATCAAATGTGTTTCTTGCCCATTGTTCCTAAAAAGTTTAGAAGGGCTGTCTCCTAATGCACTTAAGTAACACATCGGGAATTCTGTCCCCCATTCTTCAGAGTTCCCATACTCTTCCTGGCATGTCTTAAATAGACACAATTGCCAAAAAGATGGGAGAAAGTCTATACCTGAGTGCAAAGATCTGGGTCTAAGTGGAAACAGAAGTGTTGGTGACTGCCAGAAGACAAACCCTTCATTACAGAATGAAAAGCCTTCACATTACTTCTGTCCACATTTCCAATTTCTCTCCTGTTCATCCCCAGCAGATTCCTTTTAGGCTTATTGCGTACTTCAAATAGAGCTCCTGGCAAATTAAAAAAATTGGGCATACAAGTTAAAGTTCTGTGCTACCAGCAATATTATTCAGGCAATCAAGCTAAGTCTTGTTAAGCCTGAGAGTATGATGTATTTTCATATCACGGGAGTACTCTTGAGAAATTTCTCTAATGGATTAGACATAAGCATGCCTTTTCATGTACATTAAGCTTCCATTTCTTTTCTTACCACTCTCTCCAGCTGAACATATGGCATATATCCTCTCTTTCCCTCAAACCCACAATGTATAAAATATTTTCCTACTACAGATTACATTATGGCATGGTTATATTTGTTTAATATTAATATTTGTTTAAAACATCAGCCACTGTCTAAAGAAAGATACCACTAGACTACCTACCACTAGCTTTTCTGAAATTTCTGCATTTAAAAAAAAATCTTTTTACTGGAGATGTACATTTTCCTCTGTCCCATACAGGATTAAAATGAAAGTGTCACTTTTCACAATTTAGACAGTTATTAGGGTCTCTTGGTGACCACTAGAATTAAAGATAGTCCTCTGGAAGTAACCTTTAAAACTGAAATCTGTCAGCAAAGACACCCCAGATATAATCTCTTGCCATGTGTTCTCCTGTGCCAGCTATGGGAGACAAGCAGAAAGAGCAAGTTTTGTTCATGATGAGCTGAATCCATCTCTCACTAAATGGTAAAAGAAGGATGTCACTCTGACTTCAAAGGAAGAAACATAACATTCAAAATCACATCTAAGATGTTGAGGGTCACATACAGAGGGAGGGAAGCTGGTACATAGAAGGAATGGCAATATTTAATCTACTGAAAAATTTTCCCCAAGAGTTGCAGGTTTGTAAAATAATTTATTAAAAAAAACCCCCAACAAAACAAAAAAAAAACCCAATCCCAACAAGCTACCCTGGGGAAAGGTTACTCTTGCGCATTTTTGTAATATAAATATTTTTCATTTACCATGGTCTGTATTGTTAATAATTAGTAAATACTAGTGTAGATTTAGCTAAAGACAGCACCAGTGTAATCCCTGCAAAATGAACAGTTTTGTAAATATTTCTAATCAAAATCCATTTGTACTCTGGACTTGGTTCAAGTCCTTCTTGCAGGACAGATGAGCTGTCAAAAGAAGAAAGTAATGTGTTTCCTGGATACTAATGTATCCTGTCAAAACTATTCTATGAGCTTGACTTTTTGGAAACTCAAGTAACGTGTTCCTATGTGTCTCAGTTATGGCTGGACAGTCACCCCTGCTTGGTAACATAAAAATTACTTCTTCAGAATTAAATGCTATGATTTGCTGATCCTAGAAAGCTGTGGCTAAGTTTTTTTCAAAGCATGGTGAAATTTGTTAAAATGTGGAGATTTTTTTTTGTGTGACTTCCCTCCCTTCTCTTATAGTTTAAAACTAAATTGCCACAAAGCTTTTTTTTTTCTTTTTTCTTTTGGCACATCAAGGCAACATCTATAACGTGTTATTTGACCAAAATGTAAGAGGCCATTTTGGTCCAAAGATGCAAACAGTTGCAAAATTACGAAACAGATAATTTCTCCTGAATCTTAGCTTTGCACCCCAAACTGGTGTGGGGTCCCATCTACACTGCAGAGCTAGGGCTAGTGTTATGAAAAATAATGTGAGCGGAACTACTGTTATTTCTTATAATGGCTGCCTGGTTTGCCCCTGACACACAAAGCAGCTGCATTAGGTACCTACAAGGTATGATTAAGCCTCTGACAATCCTGATTTTTTGTTAGTGACATGAACATCATGGCCAGTGATTGTTTTCCTGTTACAAGTCACTTTTTAGTGCTCTCCTCTATTCCTGAGCCATCCAGAGATGATCAGTTAATGGATGTGGTTTCCACTTATATATGGCTGGAAGAAAATGTTTTTCTTGTTATAAAACCAAGACTGGAGTGTGCAGCTGCCCATGCACAACTGCTTAAATTATTCTCCCCAGAGTATTTTTATTTTTTCTTTTTTAGACAACAATGTAGCTGGAACCATGAGGCTGCAGACAAGTTACTGCTTCCTGCAGGGAAGTTAATGCTTCCTGTAGGGAAACAATCTTTGCAGTAGGGGCAGTTACTGATACCTCAGTTGTTATAATGTAACTGCTGCCTTGGTTTCTTCCTCAACAAAATTACCTTAATAGTACAGTTGACCTAGACTAGATTTCCTTACGGCATGTGGACCCTGTAACAGTCACTAGCCAGCTGCTTTCAGACTTATCCCCACTCTTTATGGGCCTGCTTCATTTTTATTGAGTTACATGTTTGTACTCCTGCTCCTAATCCCAGAATGCCTTGTTCTTTGGCTGCCATTACATTTTTCCTGGGGGATTTACAGTTCTTCACAATTTTCCTTTTGGTTTTAAGTTATCAGAAGGAAACAGCTAGGGCTGGAATACCTGGCAAGAGCCAGTTCAGAGGCCAAGTGAAATAAGACCCAAATGGTGTACATACATAGAAATTCTAACTTAATTGATATGGTAGGTGTATACCTAAACGGATCTGCTTTGTTTGTGAGCAACAGTGCAGTGGTCCTTCAAAGAGGTTCCAGTGAACATTTGCTTCAGTACTTACAGTAGATATTACAATAAATATGTACAGAAATCTGCGATAACTTTAACATCACTGCAGCTGAGACCTAATGAATGACAACTTCTGATGAATGTTCTCATTTTCAAATTCATTGGTATCGTAGCAATATAATGTGAACCACAGTGCATCACTTCATTTAGCATTCTACCCATTCCTAGGATTGAAGGTTTTCGTCAATGCCCACCTGTACCAAGTCTGGCATCATTTTATTTCTACTATCTGCAATTTGTCTTCCAGTTTAGCTCAGAGACTTGTTGCATGAGAAGAACACAAAGCCAAAACGTGTAACACAAAGTCCAGAGCTTAGCTAATTATCCTGGGGTACCCTAACGCTGTGCACTCTCATCCACCATCGTCTTTTCTCTACTGAACAGGAAGGAATCCAGGCCTTCATGTCCTTGGGGTTCAAGCCCAGAAGTCTCACATTTAGCCACAGACAGCAGTTCTTTTCTGTTGCTCTTTGTTTCTCTAAGTTGTTTCCTTCCTTGCAAGCAGGTCAGGCTTTCTCAGAGCACTGTTTCTTCCTGGCTTTGCCAAGTCTTTCCAAAGCAGCCCCACTGGTTTTAGCTACTGCCAGCATTCTGTTTCAGCTAGAGGCTTTTGTCTTTCTAACCGGCTATTTAGTTACTGCTGGGGAAGATAAACGGGTCCTTAATTAAGCTCTTCTGAGCTGCTGCCATTTGGAGTATTTCTGATGAGGTGACTATTACAGATTCCTAGAGACTATTTGCTATTATAAGCTGTGCAAGCAAATCCAAAGTTAGTTTGAAACAATTAAGCTCCAGCATGTTAACAGGAGATGACTAACAAAACTGCTAGATCTGTGGTTGGTTACTTTTGATACCATTCAATTTTTCTAGTTCATTCCACAAATTGCTGTTCCAAACAACTCATCAACAACTGTGTTGGGTGGTAATTTAGAAATGTCTGCCAAATTCACAGATCTGGACACACACTGCAGATGTCATTCTTACAGATGTTTGGTCAGACCTCTGGTAATACAGCTTGGCCTAGCTGATGTAAAACTTCATTAATTCAGATCAAGCAATTAAAGTATTCTTTGCTACAAAAAACTGGAGTGTTTTTTAAAGATTCATCAGTTTGTTTCAGTATTTTCAAGATTAAACTATTGGATCTTTTGTCTTGGACTGACAGGGAACTCGGGCATTGAGAAATAGACATGGGAAACTGAATTCTGTTTTACAGGAAAGTGCACATAGCTCTTCTTGTGTAAAATGCTTGGTTGTTTTTTTTTTAATACTAGATTAATTTCATCAAAATGAAGACAGTTATATGTATGATACATAATGCATAAATACGTACTTCAACACAACCTAAAACTCTAAAATGACTGCAAAATTAATGTTTTAACTTCTTTCACAGATGATTATTGAAGACAGAAACACAGTAAAGATATTTTAACTCATGTCCTTCTATAAACTAATTCTGTCCCTCTAATCAAGGAATATAATGGCATAATATCATATGCCAGACGGCATGAATTTGGATTCCTGAGTGGTTTCCATGGCAGCATTTTAGAATAAGTTTCCCAGGCAGTTGCAGATTTCATAGAAGAAGGATAAATGGGTATTAGGTATTGAACTAGAACACTGGAGGTGATAAAGGTGCTTTTTAACCAAATACAATCCATTAAATATTTCATTTTTAAAAAGCTGCAGGTGATTCATGAGCAATGTGATCCCAGCTGTGTGTAGGAAAAGTAAGGCTATGTCACAGTGGTATTTGTGGGTTTCAGCTGAGATATCCCTAAAACCTGTATTTTCACTGAAGAGGGCATAAAAATCAGAGTTATTCTGATGTTACATGCAGCTGTCATAGATCATTAATGTAATCTATGATACTCCCCAGGAGAATACTCTGGTATGGATTTGTTTTCCCTTTGCTTCAAAAGAAAAGGTTACATTCAGAGCCTTATCTTCTTCACCTGCACTTGTCCTGGCTGAGGTTACAGTCCTAGCTGCAGTAGCTGAAATCACACCGTGAAAAGGAAAGTCAAAGAAACAGCAACTGTTAGTGCTACTGTCCTGAGGTATAGTTGGTTAGCAGCAACTTTGACTAGTGAGGGACATGCGGAAAATCACAAAGCACAGGCCCAGTGATGACCTTGTTTATGTTTCTTCCCTCCCAGCAAAGCCAGGTCTAAGGACAGAATTGCACCATTCTTACATTCTTACTTTTAAAGTATTAATTGCATCAGATTTTATCCCTCAAGGCCTCTTCACCTCTTACATGCAAGACCAAATCTAAGAGGACACATGGATGTCAAAATGGTGGGGAATCAAAATCAGGCCTAATGCCTTCAGGAAGCACAAACAGGGCAGAAGACTAGCCTGTTCCTGCTGCCTCTCTAGAATATGAGAACTAAATTGTATGCCAAATCTCTGTTCTGTCACATTGTGTTGCATCACATCCCTGACACCACTTCTAACTATATACAACTCCTGAACTAAGTTCCATGGCTATTTCTCCTCTTGGTATTCAACTAAGATTTGCAAACAGGTTTATACGGTCCCCCACAACATCCTTCTCTCTAAATTGGGGAGGTATGGATTTGATGGGTGGAGCGTTCAGTGGACAAGGAATTGTTTGGATGGTCGCATCCAGAGGGTAGCGGTCAATGGCTCAATGTTCCGATGGAGATCAGTGACGAGTGGTGTCCCTCAGGGGTCCGTACTGGGACCAGTACTGTTCAATGTTTTCATCAATGACATTGACAGTGAGATCGAGTGCACACTCAGCAAGTTTGCAGATGACACCAAGCTGAGTGGTGCAGTTGACAGGCCAGAAGGATGGGATGTCATCCAGAGGGACCTGGACAAGCTGGAGAAGTGGGCCTGTGTGAACCTCATGAGGTTCAACAAGGCCAAGTGCAGGGTCCTACACCTGGTCGGGGCAATCCTCGGTTTCAATACAGGCTGGGGGATGATGTGATTGAGAGCAGCCCTGCGGAAAAGGACTTGGGGGTACTGATGGACGAAAAACTGGGCATGAGCCGACAGTGTGCGCTCGCAGCCCAGAAGGCCAACCGTATCCTGGGCTGCATCCAAAGAAGCGTGGCCAGCAGGTCGAGGGAGGTGATTCTGCCCCTCTACTCTGCTCTGGTGAGACCCCAGACCCGCAGTACTGCGTCCAGCTCTGGGGTCCTCAGCACAAGACAGAGGTGGAGCTGTTGGAGCGAGTCCAGAGGAGGGCCACAAAAATGATCCGAGGGCTGGAGCACCTCTCCTATGAGGACAGGCTGAGAGAGTTGGGGTTGTTCAGCCTGGAGAAGAGAAGGCTGCGGGGAGACCTTATAGCAGCCTGCCAGTACTTACAGGGGCCTATTGGAAAGACGGGGACAGACTTTTTAGCAAGGCCTGTTGTGACAGGACAAGGAGTAATGGTTTTAAACTAAGGGAGGGCAGATTTAGACTGGATTTAAGAAAGAAATGTTTTACAATGAGGGTGGTGAGGCACTGGCACAGGTTGCCCAGAGAGGTGGTAGATGCCCCATCCCTGGAAACCTTCAAGGTCAGGTTGGACGGGGCTCTGAGTAACCTGGTCTAGTTGAAGATGTCCCTGCTCTTGCAGGGGGGTTGGACTAGATGACCTGTAAAGGTCCCTTCCAACCCAAAGCGTTCTATGATTCTATGATTATACACAGTAAGCTGAAGATTAATTTGACCATCAGCGTCTGAGAATTGCTATAGATTTGGGTTTCTTAGCCAGCAACAGCAGCCATGGCCAATTTTGCTGAAGGAAAGCCCATGGAGTATCCTCAGATTCAGTAGCAAGGAGGGAAAGTGCTCCCTTCAATGCAGAATGCTGAATTCGTGCTTTCTGATCATCACCTGATCCTGATGTGGGTGCATGTGGGACTAAATACGAGAATATAATACCAGCGTAAATAAAAGGAAATGGAAGAACAATAGGGTCACCTCCCAAAATTTTGTCATTTGCCACATTTTTTCTTGTGAGCATGTTCTGCACTACACAAAACAAATAATTATGTCTTGAAACCACATTCCACTCAAGTAAAGAAATCAACAGTGTCTGCCTTGATCCCATGCAGGCTGTTCCTGACCTTCCAAGGTTCTAGAGCTGAACAGAGATACATACACAATTGTGTCTTATCTTTATAATGATATTGAAGAGGATAAGCTGGATCCTTAGCCAGTGGCAGATGGAGTACCTCCACTTCAGTGGGCAGTTACAGTGACTTAAAAAAAATTATCATCTGTTGACACACAAACTGTGATCTCTTCACTGACTCCTTTTCCTTGGGAACCAGCTAATGGTGTATTGTTGTTCCTCTGTGAAATTAAATGAGACACTGAAGCCCAGAGCCCTTCAGAAAATGGATTTTAGGTTTTCCTTTCTCAGTAACTCTGCACTTCACTCTGGTATGAAATAAATGGATACTGGAAGCTGAAATTACTTTTTTTTGGTTATTATTCTAGAAAAAGTTGGGTTGAACATTGTGGATAGATTGCATGAGAGGGAACAATGGCACAAAGATGGTTTATGATGGAAAAAACGGTGTGATATGAAAAAATACATAGCAACCCACTGTTTACACAGCCATTAAAATCTTATAGGGATCAATAAAGACTAATGTGAAACATTTAGCATGGGAGGAAGCAACCAGGATAGGTTAATATTCTCAGTGAAGCTGCTGTAGAAAACAATGACAGACACAGAATCAGAGCTGGATGGGAAACTTTACCTCTATTGATGGTCAGCTGCAACAAAGGAAAAGGTCAACAATTTACTAGGTCAGTTCAGCAGACAACGTGTGACAGAAAAGAAAGCATTTAACCAAAGCATCTGCTGGATCTCGCCACCCAAACAGAACAATGCCACTCACTGTGATCTGTATGATTCAGATAACCAGGACTACTTTTTATTAAGGTTGTCAGTGACTACCTGATATACAGTGCCTCACCTGTTATCCAGCTAGGCTTAATATCTGAGAACGGTTTAATTGCTTAAATATATCCATGTAGACATATCCTTTTTGTTTGTGGTCCCTGTTTGAAATACAGGCTGCGATCCTGTGAATGGCTTGCTCTGTATGTTACCTTTTTCTCCATATCATATATTTGTCCTGCCAACTTAAACTGAAAAACCAAGAGACTGTCCAACTCCTTGTTTGTGCAGCAAAGAATAAGGCTTTGATCCCGATCAGGGGCTCTGCACTCAATAATTATTAGTACATCCAATGACACCATAATAAAATATTAAAATATTAACTTTCTTCATTTTTCTCCAGACATGCATGGAACATTTGTCATCCTGATGCCTCTCAGCCTGATATTGATGATTTTTGGAGGAATGACTGGATTCATCAGTATTCTTGCCAGGGCCTACCTACTGCTTCTAATGACGGGACTGCTTTTTCTTTTTGGAGGTACTATATCAAACTCCTGGCTTAACCGTTTCAAATAATGAGAGATTATATCTGGGAAACATCACTTTGTCTTTCAGGGGAAAAAAGCTAAGCAAGCGTTTGCTTTCAGAATAATGCTGGTGTTCATTCATTTGGTGTCTGCTCAGCTCCTGACAGGATTCTGGAATAGAAAGCTGCCACTTAGAGTCAGGAAAGGCAAATAATCACACACAACCATGCATCCTTATGGAGTGAGCCACACTTTGAAGACAATGTGTTTGCTGTGCCTATTAACACAAAAGATTTAATACCTTCTCAGCACAGTGCCCAAATTCTTTACAGGCAAGGTAATGGAGTAATGGAGAAATGACTTTGGAATTAGTAAAGCATAGGGTTTGACAGCCTTGCACAGATCTTAGAACTATTAAGAAAACTGACATTTTTTCAAAGGCATTTGCATGTTCCTGAAAAGGGTCTTGCTAGGCATTCCTGGGTTAGCTCCTGCTAGTTTTGAACTAGAGTGGTATCCCCAAACTGTGGGTCACAAAAGGAAACCCCAAAGAGTTATTTTATTTGGAATGTAACATTTCAGTTTGAAGCTAGTAACATTCTTTTACATTTTGTTTTTATTATTTTTGCTGTAACCAAAACCTCTGTGTTTTAGAAAGTCATTTATGAATTAAAACTAAAAACATTCAGTTGAAGTAGGAAAACTGTGTTTAAATCCATCTCCATTTTCTTCTCCAAATAGATTTTCAGTACTGTTTCACAATGTAACTTGAAACGGAAATTTTCCCCAACAGAAAAGGGGATCCTCAGTATTGGCTCTCGTCACCTGATCATACAGTCCTGTTTCTAAAAAGAGAATGATAACTGATTGCTGGAAGCAAATGCTGCTGTCTCAAAGACTTGACTGACCTTTTTAGGCTGAAATGCTCTTACAAAGACCAACCATCCCCCTTTATGCTTTTCTTCCGTGGAAGGAAAAAAAAAAAAGTAACTTCTATTTCCTTAGAACATCAGAAAGCTGTATGCACTAAAAAGGCTTAGGCTATTTGAAAACTACTCCACATAGTAAGTGAAAGATGAAAAGCTCTGAAGTGCAAAGCATGATTATCCTGCTGAGGGCTGGAGTACTGTGCCTTTCTAAGACACCTGGGGTTGCAAAGAGGGAAAGGAAACACAAAGACAGTATTAGGAGAGGGGTGCCTGAATGTGTCCTGAAGATGCAACTAGAGCTGTTTCCCAGGACAGCGTGAACGGACTGCAGGGTGTCCTCTGGTGTGAGACCAGACCCTCCTCCTGCTCAGGTGGTATTGTTCAGCTGTTTCAGCTGCACTGAGGGGATGCATGTAACGGGGATGCACAGTTTTATAGGATATTCCAGCTCACGAAGCTAGGTATTGATAGTTCTGTCTCAGCAGAAAGAAATATTTTATGATGCAATTCCAGAAGCCTAGGTGTTTTTGAAAATACCAAAACTGATATGTTCCACATCCCAGGACATCCTACATGCTTCCTCATCTTTTTTGAAATGCAGCTACATTTAAGGGGGATCACAGAACTCAGCGTACCTTGTTGAAAATGTCAACAAAACAGTCATTTCCATTTCTGCAGACAAAAGGTATAGAGAAGTGATTTTCTTCCCCCCTTGCAGAGGACTAGGGTAAGGTACAGGCATCATAGCATGGTTAAAATCAGGAATATGAATATGAATTTTGACTGTTGGATAACACAATACACTTCTGTCTTGGTTTGTCTTTACTCAAACTTGTCTTTCTGGCAAAAATGCAGACTCATCTAGACTTACACTGTGATTTAACAGAAAGCCAGACCAAAATTTTTCTCCCTCAGAATCAGATAAGACACTTATCTTGTCCTACAAGGGTTCCAGTATCTACTTTCCCTGGGCTACAGTCCTTTAATCTAGGGCCTTTCTATTGCATCTTTCCTGCCACTGATCCAGTAAAGTCATGTTAGTGTACATCCTTTTGAGTGACATAGATGCCAGGCCCAGGGTGTAGCATGTACTTGTGGTAGATGTGCCATTCCCTAATTTGGCTAGCTTCTATACGGTCCTTTCATTCTGAAAATGTCTGGCTTCTTGTTTGAACGCCTTTATTAATTTATTTTTAGTCTGCTCCAAGGGTGTCTTTGGCTCAATTATTTGGAAGTGATGAATAGTCATGATGCCACAACACTTGGTGGGAGGTGACAGTAAAGACCAACACATTTACATTGAACACTCAAAACTTATGATACTCAAAATTAGAAACCAGCCTAAATTCAGGTCACTGACCTGAAATCAAGAATGTCTGTCTCCATGGGCTTTCTTGCATAGACGTAGACAACTGTACGTGGTGCACAGCAGTGACAAATCAGGATGCATTGTAATACAGTAGTGAAAACAGAGGTACACATGCATTAGATATCTCTAAAAGACATGACTAGCTTTTTATTGTGGGAGGTTTGCTGTTACACATTTTGATTCAGTATTTAACAGTGAGAACACATTAAACTCAATGGACAGAAATAGCCCTCCATTTACTTCCCTCTCACCCTTCCCCAAAAAACAGCCTCAACTAGATTTCAAAGATAAACAGAGGCTAAGTGGCAATTTGGCCTCAGTAGATAAGAAGGAGTGGCAAAGAAGCCCTAAGAGTTATCAGATTAATTATTTTTAATTTCTGCAGTGGATACTAACTAGCTGAATATGTTTTTCTTTCCCAGCTCTTGTTACACTTACTGGGATCAGTGTCTATATTGCATATTCAGCTGCTGCCTTTGAAGAAGCTGTCTGCCTCCTGAGGAGTAAGGATCTCCTGGTGGAAATCGACATCAGGTTTGGCTGGTCGCTGGCACTAGTCTGGATCTCCTTTGTCACAGAAGTGCTCACCGGGGCTGTGTTTCTCCTGGCAGCAAGAGTTGTGGGTCTGAAAAGGCGACATGAACAAGCGTTATGAACAACAGGTATCAGCGCAACAACAGAACCCTGCAGAGCCTAGGAATGTGGATTGCTTGGTCCATCTGGTCACTAGGGGTAATAAAAGTGGCAAGGCTGTGACTGAGTATCTTGCCAGCTGCCATTAACCCTCCTCACAGTTAGCTATAAGACACAAAGATAAATCAGTAAAACATTTCAAGTGTTGTCAATAAGAAAACCCTTGTGACTTTAGAAGAAAGTACATTGCTGTGTTAGTGTTTCCAAAATAATTTCAGCTGGCAGCTCATAAGACATCTCCATTCATTGCTTAGAACAAGACAGATTTCTTGCTTTCTTTTCTCCTTTCTGCTGTCCCAGTAAAGTGCCTCAGAGTACCTTGCAGGCCAGCCTGCGTCGTCTACTTAGCTTTTGGTTTCTCCTCTGAGACTCCTAATAAGTATGCCTGGGATTCCAGTCATGTTCGCAGCCTCTACCAGCAGAGCTGCTCTGAGATGGCTACTTTGTGGTAGGTAGTGTGACCTTCCTACTGCCTTTGGAGGACCATAGAGATATATGATATCTATACACCTGAACCCAGGGAGAAAGTGTGAGGTGTAAACGTCCTCAATTAATATTGCATACTTAACATGGTTTTATTGCACAAAGTAAAATCAAAAGTAAAGATCCAGAATAGGAAGAACTTCAGTCTATTTGGAGAACTCCAGTGATAATCCCCAGCACTCGGGCATGGCTAGGACATCTAGTGAGGGATATTAATCTTTACTCTGGTGTACACTTTCTGTATTTATAAGGTCTTTCTTTTCCCTCATGTATTCCCAAAGAGATCCTCTTCTCTCCTGTACCGCAATCATACTATTTCTTTGTGACAACACACAAAAATGGGATGATTTGAGAAACTAGAGAACCCCAGAAGCCTAATCCATGTCAGCTATGTGTAATGTCTAAGGAGAGACACAGCATCATGTTCTCTTTCCTAAAATCATTGCTTATAGGGTGAAAACAAAGAAATGAGTCATTTTTCTAAAAATGAGCTTTGGTGCTATGATGAAATGAAAGGATATAAGGCCTAGATACTGTGAATAACTTGATATTAGTTATCCGGCAGACGGTAGTGACTATGATGGTGAAATCCTCAAGTGCAGTGCAATGGTGAGTGTACCCACATTTGTGCAGCAACGGCATAACAAGAGAAAGCTACAGCTGCTTTTCCAGATATTTTAACTAACTACTGTAGCCAGCCCCAATCTATCAGATGCTGAGACTACATACTTATCTCTTTCAGCTTATTACTAGCTGCTTTTTCAATTCTGTAATGCAGAAGATGTATCTGATGCATTTCCCAGATTTTACGTAGCAATTTTGATGATGTTTCCTTTTCACGAAATCAGTAACATGCTTTGTGCTAGAATATGTTTAACTTGTGCTGAAAACTGCTGAGTAAAACTGAACAGACAGGATACCTGAATTTCATCTCAGATGCCAAGCAATCTAGTTTTTCTTTATTACTTTTTCATCTGGGTAATAGCGTTTAAGAGAAAATTTACTCCAGTGCCCACTGAAGTTAATGAAGAAATTTTCCCTGACCACTGTGCCTTGGGATAAAGACTTGAATGTGTTAACAGCTCCACTAAATTTCTGTTAGATCCTGTGTTTCTGGAGGACTCCAGCATATTACAGTTCAAGACTGTGACTCAGGAGCTGTGTCAGCAAGGCACACTGTGTCATTGGGCAAGTCCCTTGTACTTCCTCCAGTAGTGCAAAGGGCATCATTTACCTACCTCTGTTAAACATCAGAAGAACTTTATCATTGTCTTGTGTTAAAGACTGCACGTTTACTCTTACTGAGCTCAGCTCTGATCTTACTCCCACAGTACCAATTACTTTACAAAAAATAGTGTCAGGGAGCCTCCAAGAGCTTACAGTCTTTGGAGATATAAGGAAACATTATTACTACCATCCTGTGAATGGAGAACTGAGGCAGAAAAACTGCCCAAGGTCACATGAAACCAGAGTTTCTGAATCCCAGTCTAAAACCTTAGTTGGCAGACCTTTCTTGTTATCAGAATGAAATAAGGCTAGAATTCCTGAATAGACTGAGCGGTGGAAATCCTGTGAATAGCCAGTACAATTTTGTAATTCTCACTTGCTCCCATATTGGTTTTCACATATTTTCCATGTTGGCTTATGTTGGGACTGTGTAATTGAGTCATTTTACAAGTTAAAGCATATCAAATCAGCTCTATAAGAGTAGGAAAAAAAACCTTTGTAGCCAAAATTCATAGAATCATAGAATCGTTTAGGTTGGAAAAGAATTTTAAGATCAAGTCAAACCGTTAATCTAGCACTGCCAAGTCCACCACTAAACCATGTCCCCAAGCACCACATCTACACAGCTTTTAAATACCTCCAGGGATGGGGACTCCACCACTTCCCTGGGCAGCCTGTTCCAATGCTTGATAACCGGGCAGCCTGTTCCAATGCTTGATAACCCTTTCGGTGAAGAAATTTTTCCTAATATCCAATCTAAACCTCCCCGGCACAACTTGAGGCCACTTCCTCTCATCCTATGGCTTGTCACTTGAGAGAAGAGACCGACACCCACCTTGCTACAACCTCCTTTCAGGTAGTTGTAGAGAGCAATAAGGTCTCCCCTCAGCCTCCTTTTCTCCAGGCTGAACAACCCCAGTTCCCTCGGCCGCTCCTCATCAGCCTTGTGCTCCAGACCCTTCACCAGCTTCGTTGCCCTTCTCTGGACACGCTCCAGCACCTCAATGTCTCTCTTGGAGTGAGGGGCCCAACACTGAACACAGTATTCGAGGTGCGGCCTCACCAGGGCCGAGTACAGGGGCACGATCACTGCCCTAGTCCTGCTGGCCACACTATCTCTGATACAAGCCAGGATGCCATTGGCTTTCTTGGCCACCTGGGCACACTGCTGGCTCATATTCAGCCGGCTGTCGACCAACGCCCCCAGGTCCTTTTCCACCAGGCAGCTTTCCAGCCACTCTTCCCCAAGCCTGTAGCGTTGCATGGGGTTGCTGTGGCCCAAGTGCAGGACCCGGCACTTAGCCTTGTTGAACCTCATACGATTGTCCTTGGACCATCGATCCAGTCTGTCCAGATCCCTCTGCAGAGCCTTCCTACCCTCAAGCAGATCGATACTCCTGCCCAGTTTGGTGTCATCTGCAAACTTACTGAGGGTGCACTCGATCCCCTCGTCCAGATCATTGATAAAGATGTTAAACAGAACTGGCCCCAGCACAGAGCCCTGGGGAACACCGCTTGTGACCGGCCGCCAACTGGAGTAAACTCCATTCACCACCACTCTTTGGGCCCGGCCATCCAGCCAGTTCTTTACCCAGCGAAGAGTACACCCGTCCAAGCCATGAGCCGCCAGCTTCTCTAGCAGAATGCTGTAGGAAACGGTGTCAAAGGCTTTCCTAAAGTCTAGGTAGACAACATCCACAGCCTTTCCCTCATCCACTAAATGGGTCACCTTGTCATAGAAGGAGATCAGGTTAGTCAAACAGGATCTGCCTTTCCTGAACCCATGCTGGCTGGGCCTGATCACCTGGTTGTCCTGTACGTGCCACATGATGGCACTCAAAATGATCTGCTCTATAACCGTCCCTGGCACTGAGGCCAGATATTCCATGTGCTTAAGTGAATCATGTAAAATGTAATATTTCTATGTTTTGGTGCTGGCGAAGCTATTTATAATCCAATTTGTATGATGTTACTCAGACATTACTGTAAGCTGTAATAGTAAAATACCATCTGAGTTATTTTTTGAGTGTTTATTACAGATGTTATTTTACAGTGGGTTTGAATCTTGCAAAATTAAATAAAATGTATCTCAGAGCTGGGAATTATTTACAGAGACATGGAAGAACTAAGACATATATTTTTCTTTAACTTTCTCTGCAGATCTATTCTACAGTTTATATGATGCTTTTGAAGTGCCTGTGTCACATGTGGTAGGTATTTATAAGATACTTATGCAGCTACGAGAGAAAATACTCAAGTGATGAAATGTAATTAGAAAGCCAATTAATCTGTTATTGAATTAGAGCAATCCTCATTTCCAAGGCTTTCCTACATTTCTCATTCTGGCTTCTTGCAGTATCTGGCACAATGGTAATAAAGAGTATCTTCTGCTCCTGAATATTTGTATAACACCTGAATTTCTCTGGAATTCCTTCTGAATACAAAGAAAAAAGGATGGTTTGGAATAGTCAAACAAACCTTGAACATTTTGAAGAATTACGCTAGAAAGAGAAAACATCCTGGAAAGGACTTTATGTAATTTGATACAACTGACCTTATCAGCTTCTTCCTCTTACTGAAACTAGTGTTTATTTAATACCCAGTTCTTGGCTGTATTTTCCCCAAAATGCATTACCGAGATGAGGACACTGACTGTTCCCATTACTTTCTGGTGAATTGCAAACTCATAGGTAATTGGCCACATTTAAAGTGAAGAAAAACAGATGTACTGAGCAGAGCAGTACTGTTTGAGCGGGTGGAGTGCACGGAGCTACTGGCCTATACTAGTCACTAATTTAAAGGCTTCCTCAAGGGATAACAGAGAAGGATAGGGGAGGTCAAAGGAATCCTTGAGGGTGAAAAAACTGCAGATACACAAGACATTCAGAGGAGGTGCTGGTGAATATAATGTAGACATGGATTCAGTCTGGGTCTGTGCTGTTCCTGAGCTGGCTCCTGCAGAGCAGCTTGGATGTCTCTGTATACCTGCCTCTGATGACCAAGGGGACATTATTGGTTCAGACACAGCTTCGGTTAAAGTAGCTCCATGCATTTGTTGATCACTGATCCAAAGCCAATAGACCTGATTGACTCTATGCAGACACACGTGATTCATAATTTCCTTCTTCCAAATTTAAAAGGATGGCAGGTTGGAGACCAAACCTGCCGGGTTGGTCAGCAGGCGGAGAGAGCCAGAATCTGCCCAGAACCTCTCCACTAAGGTGACCACAGCAAGGCATGGAGTGCCTGCCCACTGAAGCTGTTAGGGGAAACTGGAAGTGGCCCATGAGATAGATCCAAAAGACTTAGATTTTCCCAAGCTCGACTGACAGCAAGCAATCTTGGCCTCCAATTGTATCACTTGTTTTGCATTGTTTTGCAAATGAAATCCCATGATCTCAAACTATTTAAAACTGAAAAACAAAATCTGAAGAAATCTGAGCCTACTTCATAAATACAGTTGTCCTTTTCTCTGGTTCATTTTGTAAATTCCTTGCAGCAAAGCAGTTCATAGTTTGCCAAGATATATCAGTAAAAAACACATGTTCCTTGGCCTCCTGACTGTCATTTTCACATTAACAGACTAAATAGCCCCAGCTCAGGACCAAAAAGGTTAGAACGAATGCTCTGGCTTTGTACTAGAGAATCAAACCGTCCCCAGCATTGGTCTAACCATGCTCAAGAGAGACTCCTCTGTGCCTCAGTACTCAGTACTTGTTTGCTAAGTGGGCACAATTGTTAGCCCAGCAACTGCAAGCTCACAGGAATTTGGTCAGATGTTCTTGGAGGCCAGACAAAAGTACCTTGAAGGCCAGGTTCAACCCACAGAGTTTTAGCCATCCCTGGTTTAGGTTACAGGTCTTTAACTATTGGATTGCATTCTAGTTAGGTTACAAAAAATCAGATATTTTTACTTTTACTAAAACATTATAGTGCTCTTTTACTGTAATAGCTTTCTCCTACGTTTTACACGTCAGCTTTAACCCTAACTAGGCCCTCAAACTTTTCCCTCCCTTTTTGCCAGTCCTTTCAGCAGCCATATCACTGTTACATTCACTCTTTGGATGCATATTAGCAGTGGCAGTATATACTGCTGGGTCGCATCCCACTTTGGTGTTTGTATTGCTAGTAATCATAGTTTGAATGCTCTGACTTAAGAGACCTTTTCCGTTTTATAATGGTTTGCACAGAAACAGCGGTCTCTGCTGACATCTCATGGCTACACTAAGCAGCTGACTGTATTTGGAAAGAAACAATTAATTTCTGTACATACTATTTTTTGCATGGTTTGAAGAGCAGAGGAGACTGTCATGCTCACTGGGCCCTAGCTCCTGTATTTTATAGCTCAGAGA
The DNA here is from genome assembly GCF_035582795.1 of Mycteria americana. NCBI lineage: Eukaryota > Metazoa > Chordata > Aves > Ciconiiformes > Ciconiidae > Mycteria > Mycteria americana. The sequence continues at coordinate 14,460,237 of NC_134376.1, forward strand.
ATCTCATCTAGAAACTGCTGAATCCAAGTCAGTAACGTCTTCCAGCTGCTGCCCATCTTAAGTTAAAATGTCAGGTGATGGGAAATGTACTGTTAACCTTCCCTGTTTTTTAAAAAAAATAATCACAAAACATTCTTAAAAGTTTTTACTGCTTCTGTTCTTAGGAGATAGATGCTATAGCCATTCCATTGATGGTTATGTTTTGATCAGATCAATCAGTATTGGTTTTTGTTTACATTTGTGTCATAAATGTCAAAATTATTAAGCTGAAACTAATCAAATTGAATATCTGAGGGTGCAAATAATAAGAGAAAAATAAATAGCTTTATATCATGGCTTATTTCCTGAATATGACAGACTGTCTAAGAATTGAACAATTGAAAGGGACAGACTTCAGGGTTGGTCCAGAAAATGTAAGAAGGGTTCTGCAGGAAACAGCATGCTACATTTTTCTGTGGCTTTTAATTTCTTTACCCTCTCCAATAAAAACATTTTTTCCAACAGTCAAGAAGTTCTGCTTTCAGTATGAGCTGAGCAACTTCAGTGAGATTCACCAAGGCATTGTTGAATTTTGAAACTATGCAACAACTGTCAAAGTAGAAGAGACCAACTCTAACCTCTCACATTTATTAGATTCAGTCTTCCTTTCCTGGGAACTGTGGCAGCATTGTCCACTCCTGATCTACAAATATACCTCTGCATAGACTACTCAGACACATCGTAATTCTTCCAAGCCGAAGTACTAAGATAGAGCAGCTCCTCTAAAAAAGTGTTCTTAGCTGTGGTGCAGGATCAGGTGGTTAGACTTATATGTTGGATGAACACTGCTTGGGAATAGTTCCTTCATCCCTGAACTATAGTCCCTCAGCAGACAAACAGCAGTTGGTTAACAATCTGCAGGTATGTGGAGTCAGGTATTAGAGGGAAAGGAAGAGGGATGCAGTGCCATACCCCACTGTAACTAAAGTGGCATTGACAGATTGAAATCTCCTGTTATGTGTGACCTAGCTTCTGAGCCTATCACCTAAGAAAACCCATCTTTGTGATCTTACAGGAGCCTTTCAGGTTCCATCACCATTGAGGAGAAGGCACTAAAGTTAATACTTGTAAAACTGTCAGAAAGGAAGGGATGTAGGACTGTAAGTACGCACGTTATCATCAGTTAATGAGTTACTGCTTATCAGCCAAGCTGTCAAAACTGAATGTATTTACACTCTCGTCATCTCACATCACTCTTGAGAATTAAAATGCATTTATTCAGAACACCACCTTTACAGCCTGGTCCCGTTTGCATGATGGTTTAAGCTAATGGGTTTAATATTTCATTTGGAGCAGCCCAGAGCGGATGAGCAGTGAAGTATTAAAAAGTAGCATCTTAGTCCTTGTCATAGTCCGCTTATACCACTCATTTCAAAGCTAGCTGAAAGACTTCTTGGTTGGGGTTGGAGGGACGGCAGGCAGTTCCCTGAAGAGGTTTTGGCTCATTATTTTACTGTTTTCATTTTTGCCAAGGACAAGGCAAACACATGTCATGGAAGGCTGGGACTCTCTCAGTGTAATGCTCCCTCGGTATGGAAAGGAATTGGTCTGCCAATAGCTGAACAGCATTTGCTAATGGCTTACGCTTCTGGACAACACATCTGGCTGCTGAAGGAGCTAACATATTTCTCCATCCAACCTGGCCTTCTCAAATATTTATAAGCTAATGTTGTCTGTAATGCCTGCAGCATATAGAGAGGCTGAACTGAATTACACTGTGGAGGAGTCTCTATTTCCACAGCCTTTTGGAGTTGGCTGCATCAGCACTGTGAAAACCCTTTGGCATCATAAACCTTTTATTGCCACAGCTCCCACTCGCCTAGTATTATACAGTGAAGCATTTAATTATGCAAAAAAACCCCACATAAAAAGAATTTTATAACTGTCAGGCAAAATCCATAGAAGGAACAAACTTTGTAGGACTTGCAATAACAAGTCTTTTGAGTTATCTGCCTTTCTGTTTATAAACAGTACATTACAGGCATGGCAACAGCTGTAGCCAGCAGACTTGGAAGCTTTATCTCCTTCCTGTCTGTGGCAAACTTCACATATGACAGGACCTTGATTTGGTCCAAGGCCCTAAAATGGAAAAGTTCTACATAAGTAGCTGAGAAGACCAGGCCTGTTCCATTCAGTGAAGAGACAGATAAAAGACCTGTTTAATACAGTGTGCAGCATAAAAGTGTAAATATTTCTCAAAACTCAGGAATAATGCAATATTTGATGAAAACAAAAGAAGAAAGAAATAGCTACAGGGTGCTTTCGCAGCCAACAGAAATCAAGACATTCACAAGCATATCTTTTAGATTCAGACCACAGGATTGCCTCAGATATTCATTGTTTAGGCTGCTACTATAATTTATGCCAACACCCAATGACAGGACTTAGTACTGTGAGTTTCATTTTGCTGAACAGGTGACAATTAGAAAAAACCATCTTTACCTGAATCATTCAGTCCCCCTGGTCACATGCATCACCAAGACACACTGGTCTCGGTCTTGAGGTACTCGGCACACAGTAGCAGTGAGGGTTTGAACCAGCTGTAACTGACTGTCCTGCAGGCATCACTGCAATAACGCCTGCAGACAAGTAGAAGAAACAACGTCACCGGTGACCATGTCTTAAAGAGAACTCTTCTGCCTGGCTTTTGTGGTGTGCCACAGATGAACCTGTAAGCGGAAGCTGGAATCCAGCTGAATAGCAACATCTCTGCCGAATGGGCTGGTTAACCAAAAGGCACAGTACAGCATCTTTATTGTCCTACTTCAGTGAGCGCTTGCTTGTCACATTAGCATGCAGAGACACATGACTGTAACTCTGTTCAGGGAGCTCTGCTGGGCTGGCTTCCTCTTGAAAGTAAGACTTGTTATTCCCCCTCAGGGGTCTCTGGCTCGCTCGCTGCATGGGTAGCCAGGAGGCTGTTACATCAGCAACATAAATGAGAAAAAAGTCCACTTCCTGTAGAGATATCCACCAGAAAAACCACACTCCTGCTCCCAAGCCCCTCCTGGGCACAGACCTGCCCTTCAGAGTCTGTCTTGGGCTCCCTTTCCTGCTCTCCTGTTCACCAGAAAGTCCTTTTACTCCTCCTTGGCAGTAATAGCAGTGCATCGGGACCCTCTGTCACCATAACAACTGGGATATCTGTCTTATAATTCAAACTGCCCTCTCTAACTTCAAGGGCCTCTTCCTACACACCATCTAGAGCTCATCAATCCTTCCCTGAGCAATTCTACATTCTTTAGTGGAGTAGTAACTCCCACACCCACTCTTTCTAAAGCTGCTTCTCTGCCATTTTATTTCCAAAAGCCTGATGAACCATATACTCAGCCATTTGGGAAAAAGATTGGATTTGATACAGGTAAGCCTTATTCTTTTCAAAGACCAGCTAACCCTGTGATTAACCCCATTGTCTTGGGTTTGCCTGTGGGAACAGTTGCCCCAAGGAGTTCAGAAAATAATCCCGCAGAGAGCAAACTGCTCACATAGCAAATCCCCTTGTAACTCCCAATTCCTTTGGAATTTAGACAACATGACAAGCATTAAAAGACTAAAAGCTCTTAGAAAGCAGCATGTCCCTCCAACATGACAAGTGCATCCCCAAAATCTTATTTAGCCGCTAACTAACTTTGTGACGCTGGACTAACTGATATCTGTTTCTGTACTTCACCATCTTTAATGGCACTGTTCCTACGCAATTGCCTCAAGCTGAATAAATGACTTTACTAAACCTCCTCAATAGCTCATTTAGCATTTGAATCATTTTCATCAGATTTTCTTTCATTATATGTAGAGATTTTAGCCTGTGCTGTCAGTTGCAACCCATACAAGCACTGCAAGTCAATACCAATATTTTCTACTAATTTGGAAATTAGGTTAAAATGTGATTACCCTCTAAATAGCACTGTTACATGGGAAATAAGGATACAGTGTAAATTAGTGCTTGAAATGGGTTTTGCAACACACATAATCATAACTTGGCATTTCACCAAACTCATTTATAAACTGTTATCACGACATGGGCACCCAGCTTACTGGTAGCTGTTATGTATGAATGTAATTTCACCGTACAGAAGCAGTCCCTGTGATAACAGCATTGCCAGTTCTATACTGCTGTGCTTTGCCTGAGCAGCCACTGCACGTCACTGTTGTTCCACACAGAAGAGTCAAAAGAGACTCGTTTGTGTGAGCAGGTCGCACACTCGGAGTCTATTTGCCTTTTCAAGCAAGGGAAGAAAATGTGCTACAAACCAAGGGATGGAGCTTACTGAAGCCAAGGGTTTTTTTTTTCCCAGGACTGAGGGGAGGCCATACCTGTTGCTCTTTTGCTTTTTCATTTGCCTGTGCAAAAAGGCTTTATCCATCTTTTCTCTTTAAAGGTGTAAAAGGAGAATGGTCATTAGCCAGGGACACAAAGATCCTGAGGGAATTGCCTGCTCTTCGCAGGCCCCGTGTGAACTGTGACAAATCACTAAACCTCTTGATGCTCAAGTTCTGCAGCAATGACACCGTGCCCTGCCTCACGGCGTTACTGTGAGGTCTGAAATTAAAGGTATGAGATGCTCAGGTATTGCTGTAGAGCAACATCATGCAGACCTTCTTAGATCTGGAGCATTTCTTCCTTTAAAGCAAAGGGGAAATTATGTTGCGATTTTAGAAATAAAGAGCTTGCAAATTTGGCATGATTGTTAAGCCTAAAAAGGCAGCTACAACCAGGGGTCTGAATGATGTTTTTCTAGAAGCACGGCACTCCTAAGAAAGCTTTGTCAACAGCTATGTCAAGTCACATAAGCTGACTAGCACTAAGCTCCTCCTTCCAGTACTTGCCACTGAAAATACAGAAATATTCCCAGTTCCTCACATGACTTTTTTTCCAGGTTTTCAGCAATTGCCGCATTGTTTGAGTGCAATGGGGAGGCTTAATTCCTTTTTAAATAGTTTCATACAAAACAATTCAAGAGGAATGAAACTGCTGGTAGAGACAATTCCAGTAGAGAGTAGAAAGAAAGATGCTGAAGGACAAAATAAAAAATAAAACAAAAACATGAGAAGATGTTGAGGGGAATTAACAATAGAAGACATAAGTAAACTTATCAGAAAATGTAGGGACCTTGTGGGATTTTCTGTAGCACTCAACACACTAAAAGCAATAGTTCCCCATCCATGGGTTTTCATACTGTGCTTGCAACCCATCAGTGATAGCTGTACTTACCAGCTCCTACTGTTGCAGCCCAACCTGGCTGCTGGTGGCATGTTAATTCATCACATGGCTGGCAATCCATGGGTCTGGGATCACGGGGAGGAAGCGACACTTAGCTGCAGGTGACACTGAGGTGCCATGCAGACATACTCAAGCCAGGTTTACTCATCTAGCTCCAGTTACAGCAACAAAGCTGAGGGACAAATTTCAGTGTGGAATAGCTGTGTTCCTGCCAGGCTTGTGCGGCGCATGATGCCTCCCATGCCGCTGCATTTTTCCTGATAGTACTGGCCTGATTTGTGATGATTACAGTTATTTCACAGATGCTTTCCCACATCTCCAGTCTGCAGAACAGCCACAACTTGAGAAGAGCATTCTTTTCCTCTCTTGTAGCAGGAATCAGATGCCAGCTTTGTAAGGTTGAGTCCTGGCATTTCCCACACTGGGAACACTTGCGCAGACACAGAAATACCTGCATCTCTCTGGCTGTATGAAGAAGCTAAGCCTCTGCATGCTCGACCTGAGTGCTGCTGTAGATCCTGTGCCACAGAAAGGAAGAAATTCCAAAAAGAAATTGTCCTGCAATCTCCAGCCGTGATCTTAATCCTTTGAGAGGCTTAAAACCAGGCCAGTTTTCTTCATGCAGCACAAGAACAAGGAGTTTTGTTTCTGAGGTTGCGAAACCAATGTTTATTTCATAAGTCCAGATCCACAAACATGAGAAGAGAAGAGATCATACTGCCAGAGGGAAGGAAACCCTTTCCTGAAGCAAATGACTGGGCTGTAACACTGCATCCTACTGAGACAGGGATGATTTATAAAAGAGAAAACATACGCGGCTCGGCGATCAAAACAGTTGCCTCAAGATTGCTGAGCTGAGTGAAGAAGTGAAGGGACACGGAAGTGAATCAAAGTCTAGAATCGAAGGCAGAGGACTGAAAATGTCCGTCCTTCTTCAGACTTTGTGAGAAAATAGCATTACCTTTGCCTGCAACTTTTGTTCTCCATTTTGTGTGTTACTCCTGTGCTGCTAAGGGGTGTGTAATTTCAGATGTCGTGGTCTCTAACTCACGGTAGCATGCATTGGTCAAGATGATCCCTGCTGCTGTACTGCCCTAAGTATACTTGACCTGCAGCTGTTTTCTCTCCTACAAATAACAGACGAAAGAAACCTGACAAAATTGATGGGCCAGATTCTCCTCTCAAGTAGAAGCCCTGGCAGAGAAAGTGGGGCCTTGGGGAGTCACAGCTGCTGAGTAATAATGTCCTGGTGCCCGCTGGCTTTTGAGCCTAATTGACTGCAAGTTCATTCCCCAGGCAGGGCTACGGAAGAGCTGCGCTTTGCCTTGCCCATTGGCTGAGCTGAGAATTTTCGTTTAAACCAGTAATACCTGATTTTTACTGGACAAAAATTTTAGCAGAGACTTTGCTGGTGCAGTTTTTAGCAAGGCAGCTCTGAAGAGATTCAAGTTCTTTGTGTGACTAACATACTGCTGAATGGTTGGGGCCAAAGAAGCCAAGTCCGGCCCTGACCTGACATCATAAATTGTTATTGTCTGTATAATTGCTAGATTTGCTTTTGTTTTGTTTGCTACATGAGCCCAAATGGAAGCTTGAGGATCTATTTGCAGACCCAGTTATCTACAGCTTTTCAGCATACATGCTTGTAGATCCAGCCTTGTATTATTTAGAGCTTTTGCTTGTTGTTTTAGGTTTAATGTGTTTGCTCTCTTGATGGCTCCGTCAATATACATTCTGCGCTGAAAAAGTTAAGTGTCAATATATAAAAAAAAGCTAGGGCCAAAAATACCCATCCAGAGTTTGGAGATGGAAGGCAAATTGCAGGTTTGTCAATAGTGTGTTTGGGAGCATTTTAAATAGTGAATCACTTGATGCTAGCTATTGTAAATATTGGTTTAAAGGTGCTATAAAATTGATGGTGCACAGTTAAACCTTCCTCCAAATCCTGATCTATTTATGCTGCCTCACTTAGTGTCAGATCCAAAGACCACTGAAGGTAATAGGAGTCTTTACCAAGTCATTAACAAGTACAGGGTAGTTTCAGCAAATGCACATAATCTTGCAGTAGGAGCACAGTACATATTCTTACAGTTTTTGTTAAATTAGGCATACTATACTCCAGAACATGCCTTTCTTTTTTTTTTTTTTAATGTGACAGCAGAGAAAAATGGCATAGAGTGACATTCAAAGAAGAGTATTACTCTCTACCTCAGCTACACAGCTTTTTGTGACGTAAGGTTAGACAATGAAAACAGTGTTCAACTCCCACCACAAATCATGGTGTGGGACATGGTGACTGAGGTCCGAATCCTGAGCAGACCTGGACTGAGTATTATTTTGAGTAGCAATTGGGTGAGGTTTGCTGTTTCTGCAGAGTCCTTCATTGAATGCTGGATCTGATCAGAATATAACAATTGAGCTATGATGCCAAAACAGTGAACCTGAAAAACGATTAATGTAACTTCTACCCATTCCAACCTCCACTTTGTGAAATTTGAAGGAATTCTTTATCACATTGGCCCTAGTCTCGACAAAATCTTATTTCATCTTCTCAGAGGCATGTAACCATCCCAATATTTGTGTATTAGATTAAGTCCTAATTTAGAAGCAATGAATTATTATTGAGGGCTAGATTTCACAAAAGGCTTGCCATCATCAGTACAGCCATGTTTTCCAAGGATTTAATGTATTGGATGTGTATGGAAGAGTCTGGCCAGCACTGTCCTAACACTGGCTTCTGTTTTTTATTTTTGTTTTCATGTAGATACCTAAATGGAAGAAAAGGTTTTATGTATGATGAGCAGCTTAAAATCTGGCTGAAAAGTTCTGAAGAATAAATGGGAATTCAGGCTCCACAAAGGTAAATCAGGGTTTTGCTGTTGTTGACCTGAGTGGAACTGGCATACGTAGGTTTGGAGAGCTTTGAATGAAAATCCATTTCTCAGTCTTGCAAAGACAAGTACTTAATTCAGCCCAAACCTTATGACACCAGGATACTTGCCTGGAGTATTAGTATACCTGAACTCCAAATGGAGAAAGAATTTAATGAGGAAGAAAATCCAACAGGAGAGTTATTCATGCTCATTTGCTTTTGGTGTAGCTGTCTATTGTAGTACATCTGCATTTTCGCCCTTGTCTCCCCATTTTTTCCCCATCCTTTTCCCAGGGAATTAAAGTGAAAACAATTCTGCTGTGGGCAAGTCTGGAACCTGTCTGGTTCTTCACCTGTGGTTTCCATCACAAAGAAAACTGTGATTAAGGGTGACAGGGCCCTTAGGAGACTGGAAGGTGAGATGGCAGCTGGAGAAGAAAATGACAGGCCTCTAGAATTATCTGTTCCCATAGAACAGGTGTCAGCAATCGCAGATAAGGCAACGCCTGAAAGTTTCAGTGCTCCAGGCGGCACTGAGAGGGGAAGATGTGTTTGCAAAAGGGCATGTTCACTCAGTTATAGAGTGCATGTGTTGTGCTAAATGTCCTTAAATCCCTCTGGTAATGCAGCCGTCTGTAACAATAAATAGCAAATAACTATTGTCTCCTCTGGGACTACAGCTATCATGCTTCCAAATAGGAGTCATCCTGCTCTGTGTTGAGGTGTAAGAGACCATACATTTACTATGAGTTCTGGGGAAAAACACTGAAACACACATAATTTAACCTGAAATCTTAGATTGCTTCTCTTAACACAGTTCTGCGTAAAAGCAATAATAACACTTTAAAAATCCCAAGCAGCCCACTCCTCCCAATTATTCTAGGTTTAAAAACACCTGATAGGTAAGAAATGTTTGTGTGTGAGAACTGAAAAGTGTTATTATTTGTCTGTCTTTCCATTCCACTTCCTACCCCCTCTTTTCCAGGGACATTCTCACTTAAAGTTTCCCCCTGAGTAGAGATACAATCAAAAATCCCTCATTGTGCAATTTTTGTGATTGGTAGGAGTATAGGAAAGTGGATATATCAGCTGAGAAGTGAGGAATCTAGCAGATTATGTACATACATAATCTTTTAAAAGTGAGTAGCAGCTCGCCCTCTTTGTTTTAAAATGTTCATGTGTATTTCTGGAAAAGAGGATAACAGAACATCTAATAATAGCAAAGCGTTTTAGAAGCCAAGCCAAGACACTCAGTGTCTTGAAAGTATTTTACAAACATGAACATAACTATACTTCATAACTCGTCTGTAAGGTAGCTATCATTATTTCTCTTGTTCAGATGGGAGAAATGGCATCCAGAGAGACCAAGAAACTCAAATAAGTAGCACACATTAAAAGACTGGCGGCAATTAAAACAAAAAAATGACTAGTAAATGATATTGTTACTTCAGCTCACTGCCTGAAATTAGTGGAATACTAACACCCCCCAAAAAATCCAGGATCATATTTCACGCCAAAATACACAGAACCAGAACACCCCAAAGAAAGGTACAAGTAGTTCAGAGGCTGTAAAGAACACTGAGGTTTTCTGAGCTGATCACAAATCTCAGACCAGGCTCAATCATAATAAAACATTCAGAAACCCTCCAAAAGATAACATTCTTCCCCACTGCAATACCCACGCCCAGTTATTTGACAGTTCTTTCACATGTAAACTGATATTTCTCTCCTAAATCTGGGAACAGAATTCAGCAATGTAGATACGTGCTACCTGCTTGCTGTTTTCCAAATAGGTGCTTAAACCTTCAAAAGGTTGCAGTGATTTAAAATTTGAATGGGAACATACTGTTTTCCATGGTTTTGGAGCAGTCTTTTAGAAAGGCAAAGCCTCCTAGGTTAACTCCTAGGAAAGAATGTATTACTGATCACTGAGCTATAGTATATGTTGCTATAGTATAGTATATGAAAGTCCATGTGAAGCCTATCACAGTTAAAAGCTGAATTTTGCAATGAGTTTGGTGAAGGACAAAACTGGTCTTCCTAGAAGCTGGTAAAACCTTCTAAGGCCTGAAGAGACCTCATATTAAGCTAATTATCTGCATCCTTCTTCTAAAAAAAAAAAGTTTTTGCTCTTAGAGTCTTGAGCTCTAGAATCACATCCTAGATATCAGTCCTAGATAACAGTCACAAACTGGGAAGTGGGGCTTAGAACTGCTGTGCACTTCATCGATGTAATACATGCAATGCTTACAAATCTAAAATCAGGATTTAGCAGCTCATCAATAGATGAGTGTCTTTCCCCTTTCCTCTATAAAAGAAGTGAAAAGTGGTTTCCTTCTGGCTAGAAGTGTAGTATGTCCACTATCATGTTCATCTCAGACAGCCACATAACTCAGAACTTCTTCCTCTCCATGGAACCTTAAAAAGGATATCCTTTCCTCCAGGACTGGATTTCCCAAATGATACCTTCACCTTTTATGAAAGTGCTTTTGTCTGTAGTTGTACGGAAGCACTGAGCATTTGTTTCTCCATCATACCTTCTAACAGCTTGTGATCAGCCAGCATATCCACCTTGTGCCAAAAGCCAGTCACGGAATTGTTCCATTCCAGAGAGTGCTGCCAAAAACTCCTTTTCTATCTGTCCCCTTTCTGTATTTGTCAAGGCATTTGGAGCCAATGCTTTTGGCTCCTGATCTGCACCACTGTGGCTCCTAGTCTTCCTTCTGCTATATCACACTGCAGCTCTACCTGCTCTGCACTTAACCAGCAGTAAGCTGCAGCATTGCCTCTTCACTGGAGACTCAGTCCTTCATAACCTGTTGAGAATGACCTATTGCATTCTCATGGTTTCATGTGGGTTCTGTTTCTAATTTCACCTTGCCCTTTAGCTCTTCATGTTCTTCCAAGAAATCTTGCTCTACTATTAGAAAACATCTAGTCTATATGATGCTTGGTGCTTAGCTTGACTTTCTCCTTCACCCTGAAGAAATGTTGGTGCTGCACTAGCATGAGCCAAGCTTACCTGGCCATGCTATTTAGTGGTGAACGATGCTTCTGTAAGTCAAGTACTTCAAAGTGCCAACAATCACGTCTCTTCATAGCTACTGACTAGCAGCCTCTGTTTATTCACTGGGCTCAGCACTGTTCTGTACCTTTCCAGCATCTGGTTACATTTCTCCAGCCCAACTCTGCTGTTTATCCCTGCTGCTTGGATTTTATTGAGCTGCAGTTGAACTGGTCACTGGTCACACAGCTGAAAATATGGCAGTGGAATGACCAACAGCCTTCTTCGGTAGTGCATGTATGCTGAAAATCTTCAGATTTCTTCACGGGTCCCTATACCTAGGTCGACTGAAAATGCTTTTGAGGAGGACTGTGCTTTCTTGTAAGATTCAGGGAGCAGCAGGAGGCAGAGAGGGGCCACAGACTACACCCAGAGGGTTTTTTTTCTGACCACATAGGCTGTCAACTCTGTCTGATTATTCTCAGGCTTCTGAAAACATCTCATTTACAAGGGGTGTGCTGAGAGGCTTCGCAGGGGTATTAGCACAGTCAGTTCCATTACAAGAACATGACATCTGTCTTTCCCTCCCATGTCCTCCTTGTCTTTCTGCTGATCACTCTTAAACTCTGCAGAATCACTTTCTATTTTCAGCTTTTCCATTATTTTTGCACATACCTTCCACCTCCTGTCCTGTTCCCGTCCTAGTTGCTTTCCTGCGCACTTTCTGTGGCATCTCCATCCACTCCCTTTCACTGGTGCATCTCAGTGTTTATCTAATTGTTTATCTAATTGTTCTTATTTTTTCCTTATAAAATCTTAGTTCCCTCAGTGCTCTGCATTTGCTCTTCTTCTTCACTTCTATTATAACTTATCAGGTTTTGAACTACAGAGGTCTTAAAAATCTTACAAAAGGGATTAAATTATATCCATATTATGACTAAACTCAGATGAAAACTGAATATTGTAATGTTTGAATGTAAACGGCTTGGCAATGGTATTAAAGAGATCAGTTATATCTCAAAGCACTTTAATTAGCGCTACAGTTCGGAAAGAGAGTAATCCTACAGAAACATTCAGAGGTGCATGTGTGTATATGTACATATATATGTATGCACATACACACTCAGAAATAAAACACATGCAGTACACCTAACTGAGTCAACTGTTAAACTGATGAGTGTAAGACACTTTCCCGAAGGTTTCCAGTACACTGGAGTATCCACATGGATGACTATCCACATCTGTGTGCTGGCTGCAAGCTGCAATTCTACTATGTGGGCCTTTGTAAGCAAGAGGTCTGTTAAGTGCAAGAGAGGAGACAAAGCTTTGGTGAATTCTTTCTAGTTCTGCTCTGCTTTTCAGAGTTACTTCATTTAAAAATAGGCCAATTTACAACGTTTCAGATTATCACAGCCCATTTTAGCATCGAAACGGGCTTGATTTTCCAGTTAGCTGCAATTACTGGTAAAGGCAAGGCAGGTTGCCTGAGAAAACCACCCTCCATCAGAGGTATATAATTCTTCCCAGGTGCCAAAATAAGTGCTCAAACGCTAAAATCAGTGAAATAATAGACACAAACATAAGTATTATTTAATGTCGTATTTTAATGGGCAAGAACTGTTTCTGTCCTTTAAAACACAGGGACAACCACTCATTTTCCTTTCATTGTTCACTGAGCTGTTGGTTTATTATAAGTCTGCAGGGAGGATATGTTACTATGTACACAGGGGCTGGTCAGACGTTTGCAGTATGGATGTATTTAAGAGGTCAAGCAAGGTGTTTAGTTTAATAACAATTGAGTTTCTTATTCACTTTTATTTATCTGTCTTTCACATAGCTCTCAAAATCCCTTTTTTTTTCTGATCCACCATGTTTAAGATCAAAACCAAAGAGAAGCATCCAATCTAGTTTCATAAGGCTTCCAAAACATGGAGACCAACAAAACTGGGATGAGATGTGGCCAGAAAGCAGGTCATCAGTCACGTACATAAGCAGAAGTAAACCTCACCGTTCCTGGTTTACTTTGGCCAGATGCTGGTTTCCAGAGTCAGGGGCAGGGACATAATAGGTCTAGATCCTCACGTTTGAGGCAAAATTGCCTCAAAGAGCTTTTCCAAATATTTCATGTTGATTTCCCCTTATGCGTAAGCAGTTATACAGTTGACTTGCCTAATGTCTATATTAATTTTGGTACATTTTTAATTAGCAGATAGCTAATTAACGTAGTATAAGGTTATCTTGTTAAATGTTAATTGGATATGTAAACATTCTTTACAAGTTAATATTCAGAGGAAAAATATGTAATATGCATTTGTTGCCTGTGTCATTCTGAATTAATTACATGACAGCCAGATTTATCCCTTCCCAACTTGAGAACCCTCAATAAGTACTCTTTTAAGAATCAATTGATACTTAATTAATATGTACTGGCTGTCCTATTTAATTTAAATTAGTTCTTTCAGCAAGTTACAGCGTTGCTGAAAGACACAGCATTCCCCTTGTGACACAGAGCATTTTCTGCTGAGAGCACACGAGGGTGCTGTGAGAAAAGGCTCAGTGCCGCTGGCCCGTATTTCACGACTGGGCACACAGCCTCCTCCTTTCTTCTTATCAAAAACAAAAACTACCCACACGGAAATCTTTATGAAAGTTGCATGTACTGTGCTGTATCTCATTCCACGGGGCTTCATATTGCTCAGGGCTCTGTGATAGCTCCCTACCTGGATGGTGTTTATTACATTAGATGATGAGGTCAGTAACCTTCTCCCCCGATCAGGTAGGGAGCGAGGTCCACATTCCTTCACTCCCCTTTTATGTTATCTTCATAGCATCCACTGATGAGATACGCGTAGATTTAGCTCATTGTTTCAGTGCATTGATATTCCTAGCTACAGGAGAACAGCATGATTGAGTCCCCGAGGGGCTGAATTCTGGGATGGATGCATGGCAACGACGTTCACGTATAATTTATTATGTGTATGAAATCCTTAACATCAGCAAAATGGTCGCAGAGTTTGCCTTTCCTTTCATCACACAATAAGGCTGTTAATGAATAAGAAACGTCTCTGCATGCTGCGGTTTAACACATTCTGTGCCCAAGCAGCGGCAACGGGGATCTGAACAGCTTTTCTGTCTGCCCAGACACAGATTCCCACTTCTGTACGTTTGCTGCAAATGATTGTGGTTTTAATTTTTGGAGGATTATATCTCCAGTGATCCCCAAGCACATTATAAATAACAATTACGTATCACCACGCTCGGGTGATAGAAGTATTACAGGCGGGTTAACTGAAAGACAGAGGTGAAGCCTCTTGCCCAAAGCCACAATGTGATATAATAGCATCTCCCAAGAGCTCTGACTCTCAGTTTCTGCCTCTAAACACAAGATCACACTTCCTTTCTCAGGTAACTGCACTAACTGACCTCTTTCTGGACGGGTGATCTGTCATCATAAGAAAAATAAAACCCCTTGAATTTGGACTGGACCCTGTGAGTGAGGGCCTGGTCTGACTCTGAGGTCAGTACGAAAGATCCCTTTTACCCTTGTGTGGTATCAGAAAGAGAAACAGTGCCGATTAAGGGTCTGATTTTCATAGGTGCTTAGACCCTGGGCCTGCTAGTAACTTCAGGAGGAGTTTCGAATGCTCAGCCTTTCTAAAACCACATCTGAAGGCTTGCCCAAGGTCACACAGGCAGCCTTTTGCAGTGCTATGGCAGCGGTAAATTTGTCCAATTGTCTTGTCTCCGAGTTTGCTGGCGTTACTAAATTTTCCTCTAAGGAGGTTTACCCCATTTGTTGCAGCTAAAAAACCTGTTCTTTCAGCTTGAAGCAGCTGAAAGAATCTGAATACATGGTATTGTAATCATTAAATACCAGTTTTCTACTGGATATAAGCAGAACACCTATTTTTAGTTAAAAAGCTGCTGTTAGGTTACACAGTATCTTTTATGGCTGAAGTAATGCAGCAAGCTGGCACAAACCAAATGGTACTTGACTGTTTGCAAATTGAGCATCAACACAAACAGCAGGTGGTCACTCAGCTCTAGACTTTCATGCTGGTTGTCATAATAATAGCTATAGTAATAATACTAAATAACATTCAGCAATCTATGTGGTTTTTTCATGGGGGTTTGAATACTGAAGATCCACTTTTACAATTCATGCTCAGACAATTATTACCTGCAGCTTTGTTATCATCATCACTTTCTCCATTTTCCTATTGTTGAAAGTTAGGATTAGTATCCCTGTATCCCTGTAGTCAAGACCTTCAGATCAGATAGATACTTTCCTGGAGCTCCAGGGTGCCTTTTTATTGTACATGACTGCTGCACCAAGTTTTGTCTAGAGTGAATTTTTTAGTCTTGTAAACCCTAAAAGTAGGAGCACATGACCCACTTTAAAACATCTAGGAATCATAACTAAAAATTTCTAAAATAGGCGTGTATGACAGCAGTATTCTTACTGCATTTCTCCTAGCTTCACTAAATATTAACTGGTCTAGTTAGCTTCCCTATGTCCATCTCTCTGGGTGGGGGAAGAAGCGAATGGTCATTCACTTCGGAGCATTTTATGACACTGTGTCTGTGTAGATACATGTGAAGAATTCAGATTATCAGGTAGCAGTCAGGAATTTTAAACTGGAAACCAGAAGTTAGGCTAAGAAAATCTCTTGGTGTCCAGAAATGCTGAAAACTTGCAGATATCCATCACTATTGGCCCACCTTCTTCTTCTTCTTATCATCATTATTACATATACCCAAACTTCTGTTTCCTTGTCCCCACTATAGAGCACTAGTGACCATGAGGACTGCTTGTGGAAGAAGATGCTCACCGATACGGAGATGGCCCAGCCTGTCCCTGAGTCAGGCTGAATGCGGTTTTCATAGCTCTCACTGTTAGGCACTTAAAATGTCTGCCGTTATATTTACTGAGAGGAGGGTTCACCTCTACAGTCATGTGTTCTAACAGGACGCTGGGAACATATCAGTTACAGACCAACAGACATGGGTCCCTATGTGACAGTTCCCATGTGCTTGTCAGACGTCCGTCCTCACTGACGCTGATGTGCACTAGCACAGTCCGGTACAGGAGGATCCACCAGCGTAATAGCATTAACTGCTTGGTTGGGTCCACCCATGTGGTGAGGATGCCACTGGTGCAGAATGAAGGGTCCGAGATAAACGGCAACTCAGATGTAGAAGGAATAAAAAAAGCTGATAAAGGGAAATTCTAAAAGAATCTCGTGGATCTGGAGGAAGAAGGTGAAAGCGAACATTATGAGAATGAAACCAACAGAGGCTTTATCTCAACAAAACTTAGTTTTATGTACACAGTAGTATTTATCTTGCGCATAAAAGCCTTCCCAGGGGTGCTACAAGGCATACCCTAGAGTAATGCAACACCTAATTATCACTATTAGAAAACAGTGGAAGACAATGTTAATGCCGAACACATAAAGCAGATACAAAGTTTAATTTTTAATCATTTTCAGTGCATTCCCATGAAATTTCAGATCTGCAGAAGCAAGCAATATACAAATGCAGCCTTACAAGTATAACACAGCAGTTTACCTCTGCTAGAAACAGGCTAGCCTTCATCTGAATATTCTGGTTGCCCCGGACTGTAATTTGAGGAGACTTATGACTATCTACGAATTCATGACAAATATTTTTGGCTGAACAAAAGAGAAAAGACTATACTGAAACATTCCAATGTTGTTTGAACTGTTTGAAACTAGATTTCCCTGATCATCGCAAAATTAGAAGCACCACAAAAGAGGTGAATGTGGGATTTCTAGTCTGAGGCCCTGAAGCATGAGCAATCTGAGATGAAGTTCCAGAGACCGTGGACAGGACACATCCTCATGTGACACAACTGCTGCTTTTGCACACACCTGGTTGGCATAATAAGCACTTGGCACCAACGAAAACTAGCTGCTATAAAGCAGGGAAAGCATGAAAAAGATTTAGCAACCACTCTTGCAAGTAGATGTCATGTGATTTCAGATTATCAGCAGGCCAGCCTGAAAAAGAAGCAGGCATTGTACTTTTACAGGTGTAACATACAGGGAGATTGCCGAAACTGCTCTCAAAGAACTGCAATTCCCAGAACTGACAACCCCAAAGATCATACAAATACTTAAAGTGAAGCATTAAACAGGGTCTTGTCGGCTGAGTGGCATGTCTGTTAAACCTTCTAAAGCAACACAATCAACTACTGTCAGAAAATTCAGATTCATATTTGTGTCAACATTTGTGCTCTCCAGTGTCAGCTGAGATATCCTCTTCTATGCTTGTCTCCTGAAATGATTAGTAGAGCTTGGGAGAGTGAAAGCTGTTTTTGTGAGCAGCTGGTTCTGATATTGTAAAATGAATCCACTCTGCATTCCTCTGAAATCTGGTGACAGGTGGGTTTTTAATCAAAAAATGGCTGGCATTTCATGGAGAAGGGGAAAAAGTAGAGAATTTACAACGAAGGCTGCATTTTTCAAAGGCAGTTCAATCTCTGTGGCAGAGATGGATCCACAGTGCCCACATAAACCCCTTTTTCTAGTCCAGCAGTTTGCTCCAGGAGGTGGGAGTTGTGTTTCTTGCCCAGCCTGGTTGCATTTGGTCCTTGCTTCCAGAAGAGGACAACGTGGAGCGGGGTCAGCGCGGGGGCCAGGCTGGAGGTACGCGAAGCTGTGGGAGCAGGTTTGGCGAGGCTGACTTTGCAGACCTACTACCGCCTACTCAACGTGGTCTTCACAGCACAACGCCAGCGTGGGCACCCTTCCAGGACTGAAGCAGGCAGAGGGCTAGATGGAGTGAGCTGGGCGCAGGCGGGACTAGCGCTGGAGCAGATCGGATGCCGCCCCCGTTTGGGAAGGGAGGCTGCGCGGCCACGCGAGTGCGACGCAAGCTGGGCTCCCTAGCTGGTGCTAATGAGGGAAGAGCCATGCTCCTTGTGCCTGCTCTACTGGCTGTGACAACACAGCAGCTCTTCAAGTGGAATTAAAAGCCCTTCCTGCCCTTAATATGCGCGAGAACAAAATGAGTTTCTTCGGCAAGATACTCTCATTTTGTGAAACTTCAAAGAAAGCTCAAACTCTGTTTCTTCACGAATAACCCAGTTTGAGTATTATAATATTAATAAATGCATTAGAACTATTTTTAAGTAAGCAAAGACTGGATGATAGTCATCCAAATTAATGAAGGGTATGAACTTAAAATTGATTATGTAAACCACACTAAATCCCTGCACAGATTTAATGATTTAAATTCAAATTTAATTTAGATTTAACTCAAACACTAACTTGAATTAAAGCCACTTTAATTCTGAATGAGAGTGCCCAGAATGGGCTGTAGTATAGGTTAACAAATCTGCTCTGTGCAAAGATTTTCTTAAATTGCATTATTTTTTCTTCATGCCATTAGGTCCGTAGTCAGTAGATTGAATACACTGAGCTCTGAAAGACAGCCTATGCTTGGAAGTAGAGGATAATGCACCAAAATAAATAAACAGCCTCCAGCTGTAAGTATAGGAGAAAACTCACATTTTTTTAGGCTAATTAAATCCTTCAGTGAGAGCTTAGTCTTGCACCTTTCGAAAGAAGAGGAATTCCCTTTTCTAGTGTGCAGGGCAGTGGGCTGAGGCCTTGAATCTCCCCGTTTGTTTTACCAGTCTGCTCCCCCTGAGGACAGAACTGAAAAGGAAAGAAAGTTCCTAGGTTACCGATTCCCTTCGTTGGAGTCCATAAAGAACTAAAACAAAAACAAAAAACAAAGGAAAACTCGACTGTCGCAAAGGAGACAGAAGCTCCCGATTTTCCTCTGTTGCAAGACATTTGTGTCTCTTACTTAAATCTCTGTGTTTGTCACACACGTTTATCCTACAGGCTTTCAGGCCACCGACCCGGGAAGGCATCAGTGTGTTTCTAGCGAGTTCCTCCCTGGGCGCAGACTGGTACAAGCAGCAGAAGGTGCAGCAGCGCCCTGTGCTTCTGTACGCTCCAGGTCTGACCTCCCCACTGCACTTCAGCTGTTGCAATTACCCGGCTGGATGGAGTTCCGGCTTATTTCACGGTGGAAATGTAGCACTGTACCGGCTGTCCCTGTCCAGGAGTTGGCACTGGGGGCTGCAGGGGTCTCTGGAGGAGGGGCTGGGGCCGCCCTGTGCCGGACACAGCCGGCTCCAGCCGCTTGCCTAAGGGCCCCACCTTGGGACACAGCCGAGCCCCTCAGCCAGGCTGGTGGCACCTCTGGGAAAACAGGTCTAAGACAGGGCAAACCCCTGCCCAGGCTGTGAGGAAAACTGCGTGAGGTGCTGGAGCAGGAGGTGCTGGAGCAGAGATCCTCCTGCAGCCCTTGGGGAAGCCATGGTGGAGCAGGGAAACGCGTGAGGAGGCAGGAGCAGCAGCGAGGAGCTGTTGTGGGCTGGCTGCAGCCCCTGTTTCCCACCCCCCTGTGGGGCCTGGGGCCAGGACGAAGGAGTGAGGCTGCGGTCAGTGAAGAAGGGGGTTATGGGATGTGAGTGTGTTTTAGTTTTTGTCTTTGTTTCTCACAATCCTACTCTATTTTTAATTGGCAATAAATTAGACTAATTTTCCCCAGGTGAAGTTTGTTTTGCCTGTGATGGTAATTGGTAAGTGATCTCCCTTCTTTATCTTGACCCACGAGCTTTTCTCCCCCTGGCCTGTTGAGGAGGGGGAGTGGGAGAGTGGCTGGGTGGGCATCTGGCCAAGGTCAGCCCAGTGCTGGGCCTTATCTTGGCTAGATCAGCACAAGTTTGAAGAAATGCCGTGAAAGCTGATGGTGTTTAAACACATGCACGCTTCTGTCTTGTAACAGAGACATTGGACAGTGCTTTGACGGACGTCGAGAACATCTTCCCGAGGCAGCAGGAGGGTTGGTTACCTCTAGCTGTGTGTCCTGTCTTTTTGCTGGGGACCACCCTGCCCAGGTGAGTGCCAGGTGAGTCCCAGCACCATGAACCTGGTACCCCTCAGCTAAGTCTAATCAAAATGGGAACGGCAGCAAGAGATGGAAAGGGTCCATCTAAGTTACAAGTTCACTCCTCCTGTGCAACTGTGGATGTTACAGCTTCCCCCCTTTCATGGAGAGGATTGTGCTTGGCTAAGAGCTTAAGTTTCTGGGGCCAGAACAGAGGCTGGCTCGGGCGCCTTTGCAAACTGCCTACCCTGAGCAGGCTGGGTTTCTCTTTAAGAAAGCACACAGTGTACTCTAGCTTAATGGTACGTGTTAAGCAAGAACATCTGCTTATGAAGAGATATATATGCTGAAACATTTACTGATGTTTTGCTTCCTCCCTTTGTGTCACCTGAAATCTATCATCTCACTATGGTATCCCAATGCAGTCCTGCTTGCAAATCTAGGGAAGCAGGGCAGTGGTGCACAGCTTTTAGAAAATGATTAGTGATCCGTCAGGCTAACGTCTAAACATGGGCACTGACTCAGATGTGTTATCTATAAATCTGTTCATCAGCAGCTGAGGAACATATGTGCCTCCCCTTAAACATAAAAACATTAATTACATTATATTGTACCACAGTAATGGGCAACGTAGTGACGGAAGCTTGCCAAAACTTTAATTTTAACCATAAATCTGGAGGGTCTGAAATGGCGATTCAAGCTGCTTTAAAAGATGATGATAAAGCTGAAGTTGGGTGTGTAGGAGCAGGAGTTGATGGGGGTGGGGAGGAAGGTATGGAGAATTAACATAGACTGGCTGAAACACTTCAGATAAGATAGTAAAACTACAATCTTCCCTGGCCAAGGGAGAGGAGAGAACAAATTGCAATTCAGTTAACAGCTCCTCTTCTGACTTTCTGCACGAGTCGTGGGGCAAAAATGTTTCTTCTCCCCTACTATTGGGTCTTGGCTTCCTACTATTTGGTTTCACTGTGCCTCCTTTTCCCTGGTGTAATCATGTCATTGCAGAGGGAATACTGAACAAGCGGCCCTTGGTGTCCTTTCTCTGGCTGGATTTTCATTTTGAATCGAGCCGACTGGGAGAAAAGATGAGGCACAGCATATAACTTGCACTGTCCTTTGTACCTGGATAAAAGCAACGAGAAGGATTATTTATCAACAGAAACAGGAGAAATATGGAAATCTGTGTGTACCATTAAATATGAAAGGCACCGGGAATAGGTTCTCCTGTTGCATGAGGTGCTGTACCATTGACCGTTCAAAGTGTTTATCGGGTAAAGCAGTCCTGCTGATACGGGCAAGATGGAGTAAAAGGCAGCAGCTGCCAGTGTCCCATGCCACTGCTTGTCCCATGCGTGCTCCTCCCAGATCTGACCCAATCCCGCCTGGCTGCTGCTGTGAACCAGCTGATGCCCCTGAAATCAGTGCAAAGATGCACCCTTTGGCAGCTAGAGATCTCTGCTGCAATTGCCCCAGTCTGCCGTGTTATGCCACAGGCAAAAGGGCAATAACTTCTCTTTCTGAAATTATGCAGATTCCCTCTGAATTCTCTGCCTTCATTTGAGGATTTGCCTGCAGTGTTTCAGAGCCATCTGGCCATGCTCAGGTTACAAATCTGAAATGTTGCAGCAACGTGCATCAGATAGAGAGCTGGTTTGGGTACTAGGTCTTTAAAGGCTTGTCTCCCCTGGTCACTTGTGTCCACTCTTTAAGAAGAAGGAGGAAATTATACTGGAGATATGGGACTCGACTGAAGGGAAACCTACACCTTTCTCTTCTCATTTGTTTATTCTCTAATTCTTCTCTCTCTTATACCAAATTCATCTCCACAAGTTGACAAAGATGATGCCACTTGTCTGCATAAGAAAACAATTAAAGCAGAACAAACTGTTCAGAGTAATACTTCTTGTGGGCATAAATCCAGAAGGACATTTTCCCTTTGGAAAGGCAGCTGTTGTTCAGAAGCTATGTAGCCACTATTACTCGACAGTCCTCTTCCACTTTACTATATCTTTGCTGGTCAGTTTTCTTGGGTAAAAAGCCCTGAAGTGGTTTACATTTTCAGCAGTTTGTGAAAGTTTTGCTCTATTTCAAATAGAGCATCACATGTTTTTAAAACCACACAAACCTATAGACAGCTTATATTCTACTCACAGGCTGTTTCCCTGCTCTTTGCTCCAGTCTGTCTCTTACAGGTACGTATGTTCCTGCCATCTTCTGTAAGTAGTAACTCAACCCTTTCCATGCTCTTTCTCCCTTCTGATGTAGGAAAGCTTTCAGAAACTCAGCATTTGAACTACAGACACTCTGGCCCTGACTGAGCAGCGCTTTAATCCATCTAGGTCCAGCTTCAACTGGCAATATTTCCACAGGTATTAAAAGGGCAAAAAGCTGGAGTACCACGTACAAATAATTCAGGCCTGGACTGCAGAGGTCCAAGATAAAGATATGTAGTTGTTTAGAAATTCCGTAAGGACCATGATTTTTTTGTTTTCCCAAAGCAGGAACCATGACGTGGAAAATGCTTTCTATTTGCCTCTTGGCTAAAGGAGCTTAACTGGCTGCCAGATGTATTAGCCTAGAGAAGAGCACGTAGCAGCAGAAGATAGCAACCCATTTGACACAAAGTATGGGCTGAGGTGCAGGGCAGAGTTTGCAGCTGCTGCGCAGGGCATTTCTCCCCTGTCAGATCAGCACAGGATGTTTCTATCATAGAGCAGAACACTGAATATTCACTGTGCACTGGACAGCAATATTTCATTTCATGCATCATTAAGAACCTGCATTGATTCCAACTAGTCATATAACCTCATCCTGCACTCACTTTAAAGCAAAAGGGGAAAAAAAAGTCTCTCCTTCCCAAGTCACTAGATAACTTTAAAACTTGGGTACTTGAACAAATCGTCTTTCTTCGTGTCATCCTTCTTGGGGACCAAGGTGCCAAATGCAGTACCCTATGACTTGGAAAACAGCAAGGACTCCAGTGAGGGCCTTGGTTTCAGTGTAACATAGTTAGGTTTGTTTAGCACACATCCACTTTGCGGTCATGTATTTGCAGGAGGTCTTATCTCCCTGTCAGTGTTGGAGTCAGTTTGATTTGGAGTAAAGTTCCATTCCAATATAATGAAAAGAGAGGAAAAATTTCAGAAAAGAATAAACTGGCATGGTAGCTAGCTGAGCTGGCTGTGAAGCATGTGCTCCTGGGCAGCCACCTTTGGTGCTCTCTGGTATGACCATGTAACAGCGCTGCGGTCAGTCATAAGGGAACCGTATCAGCTTAAAAAAATGACATCTTTGTACATATTTCACTTTGAAGGCGTTTAGTGGAATTAGCTCAATCTACTGCAGGTGTCTAGAGCTACATCTGAATTTGCAGCCTGGATCTAGGTTAAGAACAATAAAAGAATTCAGCGATACTAAGGCTGAGTTGTCCAATGCTAACAGTTCCGTGCTTGAGAAAGCAGAGTGCCCTTCTGCTAGAAGCATAGAGATGTTGGAGAACGCTACCTCTCTTTCCAGGCTGTAGCAGAACAGTTGGACCGTGCGCGATGGTCTTGTCTGGACTGTGATGGGGTTGTTGGCCCCATTGTGAACTCAGTTTAGGGTGAAAAGGTGCCAAGCAGAGTGATCTGGGAAGACTCAAGCAGCCCTTACTGTCTCTTTTCAATGGCCATTGCTCATTTCTAACCATGGTCTTTGGCACGTTACTAACATTTCTGACTGAATTTTCCAGGAATCACGTGCACCTGTCACTCTCAAAGGGAACCTGCAAATCTTTATCAGTTAAAGGAAGGAGCCCTGAAGACTGAAAGTGCTGTACGCATTTGCTCAACTCACAGTATTTAAGAGGAATGTTATTGCTTGTTTATACTAACAGTCCCTCCTCCTCAACTTGAGAAGAGGAAAGGGGCAAAAATGTGAAAGTTTAACTGGCATTATTACCAGCTGCTCTTACTGGCATCCATCTTCCCAGCAAGAAATGCTCTTTGAAGGCTTATTAGCTGTCTTCGACAGGAGAGACGGCCTCTTTGCCACTAATCTGTACAGCAACCTGTCCCAACATGTGGGGCAATGCACTAGAAAAAATGGTATCATGTTAATATATTATTTACTGTTTGAATGAGACACAATATCCTTCATAAGGTATGTGGCAAAGACTGTCAGGAGTGCTTACTCTCCATGAATAGGCTGGGTTTATTGTACATGACTGTCCTGGTTTCGGCTGGGACGGAGTTAATTTTCTTCCTAGTAGCTGGTATAGTGCTGTATTTTGGATTTTAGTATGAGAATAACGTTGATAACACGCTGATGTTTTGGCTGTTGCTAAGTGGTGTTTACACTGGTCAAGGACTTCTCAGCTTCCCCTGCTCTGCCAGGCGCACAAGAAGCTGGGAGGGGGCACAGCCAGGAGAGCTGACCCCAGCTGCCCAAAGGGCTATTCCATACCATATGGCCTCATGCTCAGTATAGAAACTATACAAACGTTGGCCGGGGGGCAGCCATCGCTGCGTGGGGCTGGGCTGGGCATTGGTTGGCAGGTGGTGAGCAATTGCATTGTGCATCACTTGTTTTGTACATTTTTTATCATCATTATCATTATTATTTTCTCTTCCTCTGCTGTCCTATTAAACTGTCTTTATCTCAACCCACGGGTTTTAATTTTTTTTTTCCCAATTCTCTCCCTCATCCCACCAGGGGGGCGGGGGAGGGTGAGTGAGCGGCTGGGTGGTGCTTAGTTGCCGACTGGGGTTAAACCATGACAATGACATGGTCCAGAGTAGCATAAGAGCCTTGCATTCATTTCTGACCAGAATTTCACAACAAAACTTGCCTTTTCCTTGTATTTTAGTCTCTCATTGCCAGTGTTTGACCTCCCCCCCTCCGCCCCCGCCCCGTATCTTCAGATCCCACAGCATCTGGTGGCAAATCAAACATGGTAAGATGTTGGTTTTGAGCTTAATAATATTTTCCAAGTCATTTATTTACCAAATGCTCTTGGTGGAAGTGTTTTGTTCTGTATGTTAACAGGTGGTGCATACTCCATGTGAATGTATGGGTAATCAAATCATAGCAATAGGCAAGTCTCTCAGGGTGTTGTGTTGAAGTTGGACAAGTCCTCATAAATTCTGAGGCTGCATGTCTTGACTATCTGAGCTTCCTGGCCACTCCTCCTCCCAAACATGGGCATGGATTTTGCTATCACATTACTTTAACTGTTATGGTTTGCTTTTGTGTACCTGTTCTATTTATATTGCAGGGCAGTGACGGCCTCTATCAGGGAGAATAGTGAATGGGCTTAGCCGGTATAAAACTTCAGCTAAAAATTCAGGATTCAGCTAGAAAGTTGCCTCCTCATCTTTCTTCAGACCCAAGCCAGACCTCAGCACTCTCTGCTCTCTCCTTGGCAGGCTGAGCTTATCTTTAGAGCTTGCCAGATGTGTCTCACTCTTCAGGGGGTTTATTTCGTATTGTCCCATTTTCAGTGACTACAGATCTCAAAGAGAACAGAAATAGCAGTAAAAATGTATAATTGCTGTTCTATACATTGCCTTTGGATGAATTCACAGCCCAGTTTAAGATTAGTCACCTAAATTCTATAGGGCAAAGAAAATGAACAGAGAAACATTAGAAGCAAAGTAGACCTTTTTTTTTTGGTTGGAAAACCACATCTCTTTCAAATAATTTTTATCTGATTTCATATTCTTAGAGTACCTGCAGAAATGTGGAGTTATCCATCATAACCTCTGTGACACCAAAACATAAGGGGCCGTTGCAATATTATACTGTTTATAAAAAAACACTAGAAAAGTTGTATGGCTCTGTTATTCAACACAAGAGAAATTCATTATAATGGTATCAGAGGGGATGGTCTAAAATCACAACCCCCTTCTAACTTCAGAGCATTGGATAAATTCAAACTATAAACTTAGACATGGAAGGTTGTTTTTTTTTTTTTTTCAATCCACCAAACAACAGGAGCAGATGCAGATTAGTTTTTGGATAAGACATCCCTCTTTTGGAATGATTTCACATGCTAACTTTGCTTGGGAACTGCTCCTGTTGGTGACCATGTGTTCAGCACATCTGCTTTGGCTTGTTGTTTTCTCTGAGACTGACAATGTTGTGGCAAGACGTCAGAGTGAATTGAGGTGAAGAAAAAGGAAAGGGAAAATTAACGTGAAAGAGCTGCATTGCAAGTCCAAATGAACCCTGAGAGACTTTCCATCCCTTGATCCTCCATGTGTATATTAGGATATGTGTAGAGGGATTTGAAGAGGTGGGAGGAACTGACAGGCTTGAAGTAATACCTGGGCTTGTCTTGTCACAGTCAAAAACTGAGCTCGAGCAGACATGCTGGGAGGACATTTCTGACTTCTAGCCCACGGGAGAGGATGCCTTCAAAAAGTTGGGAAAAATCCTGCCAATGACTTACCAAGGCTAGTTTTGCTGTTCACTGCATAATGCACTCATTCATCAAACTGAAAGGATTTCAATCAATATGTCAAACTAAAAAGTTATGTGTTATATACACATGCATACACAAGTGCACTCAGTTATGCATAACATATGTGATGGCCATCATCAAATAAATTACAGAGCTGGGTTCCAAACCGAATTTACTAAAAATCCCTTTCTCTACTTGTCCCTTATTTGCACGGAGATTCCCACATAAAATTCAATATTTTTTCATCTGCTTCAAACAATCATCAATTAATGAAAACATTTGAAAAATAAAACAAAAAAAGTGGAGCTTTTTCTTTCTTTCTTCAGCTTGTGGCTTCTTCATCAAAATCACACTTCTGAGGATGTCAAAGAGGCAGCATTCAGTCCCACCATAGAGCAAGTCTGAAAGCTGAAGCCAAGCCAGCAGAAGCTCAGTTCAGGTAACAATGTGGTGCTTTGAACAAGATAGACATTTTCACAAGCTCCAAGGCTAACTCTAACCCAGAAATAATTTCATAGGGCAATCAACAGTAGATGAATAAATGGCATATAATGTTATATGATCCTTATTTATGGAAACATGGGTGCAAGTATGCACTGAATGATGTGGCTAGGGGGCTGCGGGCACTCCGGGTTCTGCTCCTCATTCAGTCTCTATCCTGATGTCTGCAAAGGGGGAAATAATGAGAATAAATATTAATTCTCTTAGCACTCCCCTCCTTTGGACTATAGATAAAGCTGGTTGGAGAGAGAGAAAAAGAGGTAAAATAAAGGTTTTCTGTGGCTGTTAGCCAATTCAATAAAATTTAAACAGTGCATGGAAATAATCTGATTTTCTAAAATAGAGGCCAGAGTCACAGATCTCTGCCTTGATTCCTGACACCTCAGCAACTCTGCTTCATGGCAACCTGCCTGGTAAGTGAGAACCTGGAGACCTTGTTTTCACCATTTTTCACCTCCGCCACCTACATGTCTGGGCCCTGGGGGCACTAATAGTCCTCAATGGCCCTGGGCATCCTCATGTGGGGCCTCCACCCTCCCTCTCTGCCCATGGCTCATCCCCTCCCCTGGTCTGGGACTCTTCATGGACCCTGTTATCCGCCCTCAGCCCTGCCTGCTGTGCGCAGGCACTGCAGAACTGTGCCGTTGGTGCAGGCACAGCCTGCCTGCGCTGCCTGGCCTTCTGCTTCTCCTGCCCTCGTGGGGCAGCCCTGCTCTTGTTGGTCCCTGTCACTGGGGTTTGTGGTCTGATACAGCCAGTTAGGCTGTCATTCAGGGTTTCGTGGAAGAAGTTTGAAGCGTGGAGTGTTAATTGTGAATTGAATGAAACTGTGGTATATTGCTGTTGTTC
The DNA here is from genome assembly GCF_035582795.1 of Mycteria americana. Lineage (NCBI taxonomy): Eukaryota > Metazoa > Chordata > Aves > Ciconiiformes > Ciconiidae > Mycteria > Mycteria americana. The sequence continues at coordinate 14,488,099 of NC_134376.1, forward strand.
ATGAACTGGAATTGCTACCCTTCTGTGAACTAATCAAACATCAGGCAAACGCGGTCCTAGATACCAGCGTGTCTTCCCTTGTAATTATCAAGTGTCTGAAAAATTGTAAGAGGTCGTTGGCTTAACAGTACGATTCTGCTGAATTCTGCCCGCACACCAACTCCCAGGGCATTAAATGGGCAGGGAGCTCCTTGCTGACTTCTCGCAGTGTCAGTTGGTAGCTCCTGCCACATGGCAGGTGCCATACAGTCGTGTCCATGGGGCATCGCTCTCTAGAGGTACACAACAGAAGAACAGGCTAATGGCTGGCTTCTAAGGCAGACCACTGATGCAGACAAGGATTGAGTAAAGAATTTGCCTGTCAGGTTGAAGTCTCACTCATATGAAGCCTTTTATTTGGGGATCTCAAAGAATTTTATGAGATTTTGATATAAAAACATAAAAAGACATGAGAGTTGGAGGGATTTTTTTTTAATATGCACAAAATGAAGCAGCAAATCATGTAGTAAAGATTTGATTTGACATGGGATGTGCACTCCACTGTTCAGTCTGGAAAAGTACTTATATACAGACTTTAGATTTAAGGGTGTGAATAGGCTCACTGGAGTTAACGTTAAGCCGGTACGTAAGAATTTTATTGGTTTGGGGATGGGTGCACTGGGCATCCTTCAGGAAAAATACCCTCCATTTGCTTATGGGCTTGGACTGAATGAGGCAGGCTAAGCTCAGCTGCCTTGTGCTTTCTGTGGAGGATGCTACTCTGATGTCAATGTCTGCAATTTTCTGAATTGCTAATCCAGGCATCTCAACCAGTAAAAACAGTATCTGGCATCGCCAAAGGAGTGGCAGAGTATTACAAGCTGTGTGAAATTAGAATTGGGCAGGGCTGCCAAGCTACTCTGTTGTGGTCACCATAGAATTAACACTGTTTTAACTGGGTAATTATTTTAATTGTTCTTATTAAATGTAGGGGGGGGGGGGGGGGGGAAGAGTCCCTCTTTCCTGCAGCTGTGGCCTAACCCTCTGTTTTATTAATTTAGGTGTCTTTGTAGGGACAGTTTCTCTCTCCTTCTCCCCTACAGTTCTTCTCGCTTTTCAGAGCTTGTTCCCCATCTCCATTCGTTTGGTTTCCCTGGTGTTCCTGATCTCTCTCTTCAGCTCACAAGCTGCTGGGCCATTTCACCTTTGTGTCTTACTTCTTGTGACACTTGTGAAGCTCCTGTTGAATCTGTGCATCTCTCCCTGCTAGATGGAGGCCGTGCGCTTGCTGCCAGGGGAAGCAACCTTCACTCCAGATATGCTGGGGTCCCTCCAGCCCTGGGGTGGGGGGTGGCTGTGGTTCCGAGATGTAACCTCAGCGTGATTTTAGCTCAGTAACTGATGTATTAACCAACAGCGTAAGTGAACAGTATGATCTGCTCTCTTCCTGTTGCCGGTAGTTGTTGGTCTCTATGCCACAGCTCACCTCTGTGTTGAGTGAGTGAATCTGGTGGCTGGATTCTCAGCTAAGGTGGTGGTACTAGGATGAACTCAAGCCCTCCTTCAAAGAGGTAAAGATAGTGGTCTTCTTCCCAGGCTTGGAAATTAAATACAGGTCTCCCAACACTTCGTGAAGAGCCATGCACTGTTGAGTCAGACTCTCAAACAGCATTAGCAACAGTCCCCTCCATCCTTCAACACATCCAGTATAAACACAGGGAGATCACATATATGTTAGAAATAATATCTTTCAGTCTTCCCTCAATAGTAATTGAGTGCCAAATACTGAGACAGCATTTTCCAGATTACAGCGTAGGCAATTGGGGAGCCTTTTAGCAAAACCGGAGTGCATTACCACCCACAGGCTTTGGAGCTCTGACTTTCTGGAGTATTTAGTTACTGAAAAACCTAATCCTTGCCTGCTCATTCTACTTTTGAGAGACAGAGGCAGCAATTTTTCTGCTAAATGAATTGAGTACTTTATAATATTAAAGCATTTGTGCCAGGATTGACCTTATTGTGACAGGAGTTCCCTCCTTGGAGAACTTTGAAAGCTGTATTGGCAGGCACAGATGGGAGGGGTTTATTGCAGGTATGGGAACCCACATGATGAACTGCAGTGCTAGGTGAGGTATTTTATTTAGCATTTAGTTTTGCCTCACATGTCTGTGGCCTATTAATTCATTTGCAGGAGACCTATTGTAATTTTCCAGACACCTGAAAATTTTCAAGCAGATGTCACTTTAAACAAAACCAAAAAACTTGGAGATGTATCTGCTGATTCTTACTGGTGTCTGAAAGCAGTAATTTCTGCACCAAAATTGCTAATTCTTAAGATAAGAGAGGGACAGGCTCCAATATCTGACTAGTAGCGATATTTTTTACATTTAAAAACAAGCGTGGAAAAGGGAGGTCTGTTATGTTGGAGGAGAAGGAAAGGTTGGGAGTGAGCACTTGGTTTTAATCCTGGAAAGGGCTGGAATAGTCAGGTCCAAACTGGGATGTGTCTAGGTATGAGAAACCTTTACATAAATCTTTCTTTGAGCCTCACTCAGGCAGATAATGAAATTATCTGGAAGACAAATAGGTAAGTACACTTAGGAAAACACCAATGCCAAAACCATTGCTAAATGACAGTTTAAGTAGGGAGCTTGTCAGCAGATTGCTAACACCTGAAGAATTTTAAAGCTTTGTTGTCATAGTATGTTTATAACCTCCCTGTTGCTCAACTCTATGTAATAAAGTTTGAAACTGAATAATCGGTGTACCCAGCTCCCTTGCAACCTAATAGATTTCCACCACTCAACCAGTTTTCTCCACCGTTTAAGGACAGCTACAGAGGTAACAGCATCAAGGTGAGCGTCTGTGGTTTTCGTTACCTGCACGGATAGGTGACAGCCGCGTACACTCATTTCCCCCGTCACCCCACCTCTAGCTGTTCTTGTGGGAAGGTTCAGGAGGGAGATTGCTCGGCGTGGTGAGAGCTGTTGGGAAGCTGGAGGCGGTGCTGCCCGGCAGGTCGCCTTGTCCTCCTGCGCAGCATCAGGCCAGGTGTGGGAGGACCGAACAAGAGCGCGGGAAAGCCGACAGCTCTAGTTCAGCCACGCTCAGACTGTGTGCCATCAGCCCTGCTCAGGAGGGTGCTCCTTCATGCCTTTTGTCACCAGAAGAGAAGAGCATAAGCAGTAGTGTTTTCCTGTCTCTTTCACTAAGCAGTTAAGAAAACAAAAACACATTTAAAAGCTAGATGCCTGAATCTTTCCCTGGATGCCAAGGTGGTGAAGTATTAAGAACTTTGCTGGCTCAGTCAGGTCACTCCATGAGCATCAGAAAATCAGGCAGCGGACTGTGTTACCCATCTGTCAAGAAAGCTACCAAACAGCTTTCAATTAATTATTTTTAGGAGGAATGCAAATTGTCTTCGCTTAGGACAGCTCCACTGCAGGCCAGAGTCTGTGCTCCATAAAGTGATGTTGCTACAGTGAAATCAATGCAACTTTGTTGGCTTGTAACAGCTGAGGATATGGCCTATGCTAATTTTTGCTTAAACCTTGTACAATAAAATGCTTTTGGACGTGATTACTGTTAGGTATCTTGGTAGTTCCAGGTAATAATGAGATTTTGATTGCTTAGGTTAACTCTTCAGTGTTTGAGTCTTCATCAGCAAACTGGCAACAGTTCCAATTAAGTGAGTTGTGTATTTAATGCCTTTTCCTCTGAGCTGGAGAAAATGGTCTGCAATACTTACAGAAATACAGAAGACTGGCATGATAGGATTAATATGTAAAATCAAACCCTGTATCTATAAATATGTGAGAAGACATTGCGTTGAGAGGAAATACTCATTGTACAGCGCACTGCACACGCACAGCAAGCTCACGTAACACGACCCTGTTTATGATAGGAGCTTCCCAAGACATGATGTTTTCAAGGTTCTCTTCCCTTGCACTGTCATTCTCAACCTCTCCCTTCTTCATAGGCAGGCCAATTACTGGGATAGCTCAGAAGTTTCTGTCACAACTCGAGCAGTTTCTCCAAACAAGTATCAGCTTAAAAAAGAATAGACGGAGGAAACCAAAAAAAGCTACAGGGATATAGCTGGAGGGGGAAAAGGGAGGGAACATCAGTTGTCTACTTCCAAAGCAATCGTGGATATGGATTGCATGGAAGTCTTCTCATCAGCAGGGAGTCTGACAGGTCTATCAGGGGAGAGTTCATCTACTTCTATAATAGTAGTTATTTGAACAACTAGCGATCGATATAGTTTCTAGGGGAGATGCTGCTATTTATTGGGAAATAAGAGAGAAACATTGGTGAAAGTTTTCTTTCTGTTTCTACAGTAACCGCCATCAGGAGGACTGCGTACGTGTTTACTCTAGCTGGGGTTCACGCATAGGGGTTCCAAACTGCATGGCTACAGAGCAAAAGCAGTCTACGCACGTCACGTGCAGAGTGCCACTTGCTGCGCCTCGAACTTTTCAAAGCTCAGAGTGGTCAGACAGCGGGCATTAAAGTGATGAGTTAGCACCTGAAGGAGATCACTTGTGAAATAAAGATTGGCTCTGAATTTGCATCTGCCTCTGGCCAGCGACGGGGTGTTTGGACGGGGGCCCACCCATGCCTGCCTGCAAGTGATTCTTGCAGCCTCTTCTGCTTCCAAGCTTTCTGTGAATAGCTTTGTGTGCAGAAAGCAGCATGTTACAAGCCCAGGAAACATGCGGTGCTCAAGGTCAGCAGCTCATTTCTATGCAGAAAGCAGAAATATCCTGATAGATGGTGGGCAAAAGGTTTTGATTTAGCTCTGAATTTCCTTGAGAAAGGTAGTCCATCTCATTCATTGCATGTCAAAGACTTGGGTCTGCCACCCCACATGAGGGGGGGAGTGCAAGGCGCTGGTGCCCTCCACCACCTCGGACCCCTTACAGAAAAGTCATGCCTACGAGTACCCATCACAAAAAAGCAACACGCTTAGGATATAGGCACTTAAGGACTGGGATCTGGTTAAGTAATGATGAGGGAGACAATAAATACTACTGCATGGTGCATCGACAAAGCCAGGCAGGAACAATTCTACTCTGTTAGCAAACATGCCTGCAATAGCTTTACCTTAAATGAGCTATAAAGTTGTCTGCCTCTCCTTCACTGTTTACTTTGTGTTGCCATTTTCTGCACATGCTGCAGTATTTTGCTCCTTAAGAGGTGTGTGTGATAAGCTCATGAATAACAAATGAGGATTTATGTTTGTGGATTGTGAAATAATATTAACGTGACTATTACTTTTAATCTTTGCTTTTGAATGACGTATTGAGCTGCAGGTAATCCCAGAGGGATATTATTAGGGTCTGAGTATTGAAAATGTCTCCTTCTTTTGTCTTCCCTGCTATTAAGTGTGGAATTGAATGTAGAAAAGTGAGAAAGTAGGACAAACACAGGCTCTCTGATTTAATGTCTTATTTTATAGTCTAAGAGCCCCACCAGCTGTATAATATAATGGGGGGGGGGGAGAGGGGAGAAGAAAGATGAAAAATTCTGAAAATCTGAACACAAGCTACCTTTTTTGAGAGAAATGATGAACGTCTCTCCATGCTAAAGCTTGATCTCCAGTAATGAAGACTGAAATTAGCTGTTTCCAAGAAACTTTCATTCATTTAAAACCCCAGATCTTCCTTACTGTTTGGAAATGAACAAATACATTTTCTTTTCTTTGCAGCTTCTGAGTACCAGAACTGAAAGCTGGACTGAATTTTGCAGCCCAACATTTGAATAGTAGAAAAAAGTAAAGTGCTTGCAATTCTATTGGAATAAAATTGAATAGACTGTCTCTTCAAATTTATCCTTCTTTATCTGACTGTGATAGGATGCTATTTCTTTAAGAGGATGGATCTCTGAAAACATTCTCCAGGACTGTAAATAAGAGAGGAAAAATATGATGTCTGGGATGGTTTCATGCAAATACCGTCCCCCATACATATTTGTAAGTAAACAGAAAATCTTGCTAGCTCTGTAATTCTACTGTTCATTTCAAGGCATCAAACAAATATCATTTGTTATCTTTGCATATCAGTAATACTGCTATTAACTTCCATTAGTACGTTATTGTTCTATCTCTGTCGATAGAGCTGGCTGGACAAAAGAGGAAATTTGGGGGCAGAAGGAGAAAAACTTGATACTGTTTTAATTTCATTTCTTGTTCAGGTAGCACTTCTACTGAATATCTTTCCAGGATATCCATCAAAAACAACTCCAGCCAGCTTGCAGGGGTGCTCCAAAATTCCTAGCCATAGGAATTGTACCTGGGGTTTGTACTGGGCCACAGGCAGCCTTCCGTAGGCAGCAGCAGTGCTGAGCATGCACTTGTGCACCCGCCCCAGGAAGCAAGGCTGCTCCTGGAGAAGGACAGGGAGTAGGATGGCTGCTCTCCTAGGCATGGCCTGACACGGGGCTGGGGAGAGCAAGCAGGAGGATTGTATTGGGTTTGCGTGGCAAGGTTTTGGTAGTGGGGGGTCTACAGGGGTGGCTTCTGTGAGAAGCTGCTAGAAGCTTCCCCTGTGTCCTATAGAGCCAGTGCCAGCCGGCTCCAAGATGGACCCGCAGCTGGCCAAGGCCAAGCCCATCAGCGACGGTGGTAGCGCCTCTGGGATAACGCATTTAAGAAGGGGAAAAAAACCCCAACCCTACGCAATTGCAGCCAGAGAGAGGAGTGGTAATACATGAGAGAAACAACTCTGCAGACACCAAGGTCAGTGAAGAAGGAGGGGGAGAAGGTGCTCCAGGTGCTGGAGCAGAGATTGTCCAGCAGCCCCTGGGAGGGACCCCACGCTGGAGCAGGGGAAGAGTGTGAGGAGTCCTCCCCCTGAGGAGGAAGTGTGATGAACTGACCGCAACCCCCATTCCCCGTCCCCCTGCACCGCTCGGGGGGAGGAGGTAGAGAACTTGGGAGTAAAGTTAAGCCTGGGAAGAAGGGAGGGGTGGGGGGAAGGTGTTTTAAGATTTGGTTTTATTTCTCATTATCCTACTCTGATTTGATTGGTAATAAATCAAACTAATTTCCCCAAGTTGAGTCTGTTTTGCCCATGACAGTAATTGTTGAATGATCTCCCTGTTCCTTATCTCGACCCACAAGCCTTTCATTATGTTTTCTCTCCCCTGTCCAGCTGAGGAGGGGACTGATAGAGCAGCTTTGGTGGGCACCTGGCATCCAGCCAGGGTCAACCCACCACAAGGATAAAAGCAGAGCGACAAGTATGGGTGGACTTCAGGTACTCAAAAGGACCCCCCCCTCCCCCCCCCGGCTCTTCCAGGGGCGACTGCTATGCCCCGTCTGTGTCATGGCAGCAGCCTGTGGGCAAGAGGAAGGTGCTCAACTGTCAGGACAAGCTTCTCTGAGTGACTGGTAGGTTCCCAGAAGGGGAGCCTTCCTCAGGCTTGATCAAACTGATGGGCCACCAAGCCACACCACATTGCATCACCTGCTCTTAATCCCACTAATGACAGAAACGCAGAGACCTCCCAAGATATAGCTATGCACAAGTTCAACTACCAGCTCTTCGTCTTGCACGGTATTGTAATGCAAAATCCACCAAACACTGTTGAAAAGGCGAGCACAGACTCCTACCTCCCCCTCCTGAGGGATCTTCTAGCAAAAATATTGCTGATGGCTCAGCTGAAGGCAACGCAGGTTTGCAAAAAACTGAATGAAAAGCCTACAACACTTGAGAAGCTTGAAGCATGTAGAAATTCAAATGTAGTCCCTCCTGTAGGGCACATCAGAACTGAAGAAAGCTGTGGTGCAAGGCTGGATGGGAAGGAGCAGTGTCCATTTTTCAGGAGCAAAGTGACTGGAGGTCTGCAGCTCTTGTGTACTCACGACTCAGGACAGTAAAAATGACAGGTGGATAAGGGGTGAAGATTAAGTCCCTTTGTCCTTTCTAACTTTACTCTGGGAAACAGTTTAAATTTCAGTGGGAATTCTTATTCTTAAAGCTAAGATAGTCCTGTCCTTGCAAGCTGGTAGACCTAATTATGAGAGGCTTATAAGGACGGTGAATAGATCATCTTTGCTTCTTGAGTTAATCTTGATATATAAGGCATGGCAAATATTGTCTTGTTTCTTTTAAAAACCATCAGTGAGAGGAAATTCCAGAGACGGGAAATGCAATCTTTCAAAGGATTAAGAGAGAACTAACTAACATGAACCAGATCATTAGCTTTGTATTTTCTGTTCCACCTTCTGATGCCCATATTTCACTCATGAGGATGAGTTGGAATGACTCCAAAAACTAAGTGGAAATTAATTTCTCAAAGGCTGATCTGGAAGTTAAGATGCATTTCAAAAATCACTTGCTTTACAGATCCCATCCATTTGCCCTGAAGAAAGAAAAAATAACGCTTTGTGTAGCAACACGAAGTACAAGTTAAAATGAATATGGGTGAGCCACTACAGGAGGCGCAGGGGGAACCAGCCAGCAACCCAGCACTGCTGTGAAATGCTACATCAGCTGTTGTGAGGGTGTATTCAACATGTTTAAAACAGATCCTTAAGAAGGGGCAGGCAACTCAAGAAGAGTACAGGGATCGCGTCAAGTCATGCAGAGAGAAAATTAGAAAGGCAAAAGCCCAGCTAGAACTCAATCTGGCCGCTGTTGTAAGAGATGATAATAAAAAATATTTTTACAAATACATTAACGACAAAAAGAGAGCCAAGGAGAATCTCCCTCCTTTATTGGATGCAGGGGGAACATTGCCACCAAGGATGAGGAAAAGGCTGAGGTACTTAATGCCTTCTTTGCCTCAGTCTTTAACAGTCAGACCAGTTATCCCCAGGGTATTCAGCCCCCTGAGCTGGAAGACAGGGACGGAGAGCAAAAGAAACCCCCCATAATCAGGAGGAAGCAGTTAATGACCTGCTGTGCCACCTGGACACTCACAAGTCTATGGGGCCAGATGGGATCCACCCGAGAGTACTGAGGGAGCTGGCGGAGGAGCTTGCCAAGCCACTCTCCATCATTTATCAGCAGTCCTGGTTTACTTTGGCTTGCCAATGTGATGCCCATCTACAAGAAGGGCCGGAAGGAGGACCCGGGGAACTACAGGCCTGTCAGTCTGACCTCAGTACTGGGGAAAAATATGGAGCGGTTCATCTTGAGTGCGCTCAACAGGCATGTGCAGGCCAGCCAGGGGATCAGGCCCAGCCAGCATGGGTTCAGGAAAGGCAGGTCCTGCTTGACCAACCTGATCTCCTTCTATGACCAGGTGACCTGCTTCGTGGATGAGAGAAAGGCTGTAGATGTTATCTACCTAGACTTTAGGAAAGCCTTTGACACTGTCTCCCACAGCATTCTCCTGGAGAAACTGGCTGCTCATGGCTTGGACGGGTGTACTCTTCGCTGGGTAAAGAACTGGCTGGATGGCCAGGCCCAAAGAGTGGTGGTGAATGGAGTTTACTCCAGTTGGTGGCCGGTCACAAGCGGTGTTCCCCAGGGCTCTGTGTTGGGGCCAGTTCTGTTTAACATCTTTATCAATGATCTGGACGAGGGGATCGAGTGCACCCTCAGTCAGTTTGCAGATGACACCAAGTTGTGTGGGAGTGTTGATCTGCTTGAGGGTAGGAAGGCTCTGCAGAGGGATCTGGACAGGCTGGATCGATGGGCTGGGGCCAATTGTGTGAGGTTCCACAAGGCCAAGTGCTGGGTCCTGCACTTGGGCCACAGCAACCCCATGCAACGCTACAGGCTTGGGGAAGAGTGGCTGGAAAGCTGCCAGGCAGAGAAGGACCTGGGGGTGTTGGTTGACAGCCGCCTGACTATGAGCCAGCAGTGTGCCCAGGTGGCCAAGAAAGCCAATGGCATCCTGGCTTGTATCAGAAATAGTGTGGCCAGCAGGACTAGGGCAGTGATCGTGCCCCTGTACTCGGCCCTGGTGAGGCCGCACCTCGAATCCTGTGTTCAGTGCTGCGCCCCTCCCTACAAGAGAGACATTGAGGTGCTGGAGCGTGTCCAGAGAAGGGCAACGAAGCTGGTGAAGGGTCTGGAGCACAAGTCTGATGAGGAGCAGCTGAGGGACCTGGGGTTGTTTAGCCTGGAGAAAAGGAGGCTGAGGGGAGACCTTATTGCTCTCTACAATCTCCTTTCAGGTAGTCGTAGAGATGTGGGGGTTGGTCTCTTCTCCCAAGTAACAAGTGATAGGACAAGAGGAAATGGCCTCAAGTTGCACCAGGGGAGGTTTAGGTTGGCTATTTGGAAAAATTTCTTCACTGAAAGGGTTATCAAGCATTGGAACAGGCTGCCCAGAGAGGTGGTGGAGTCACCATCCCTGGAGGAGTTCAAAAAAGTGTGTAGATGTGGCACTTTCAGGACATGGTTTAGTAGGCATGGAGGTGTTGGGTTGACAGTTGGACTAGATGATCCTAGAGATCTTTTCCAACCTTAATGATTCAAAAGAAAGGATTTTTTAAGGAAGCTGGGAGGACTATGCAAGGAGGATTGTACACACTGTGATTTCACAGAAGATTTTAAGATATCAAAATTAGGTTTTTGATGAGATCCCCTATATTATGAAAACCTACATTCCAGAAAATTCAGGAAAAACATCAAAGGTTGGGTTTTGCTTTCAACTTTATGTTCTCTAATATAGACTATTTAAGAACCTATTTTCAAAATGAAAGTAACATTGATAAAATGTTAAAGCTCTTTTCTTCCTCTAAAACATGATTTTTGTGATATATAAATTGGAATCTTTCTAAAATATCAAACTTATGGAAGATTTAATTACTGAAAGAATAATTTTTTGTGACAGAAAACTGCTTTGCAGAAGGTCCTGCAGAGCTGTTTTGCTACCAGCTTTAACATAAGCAATTTCAATTGCAAACAAAAAAAGAGAGAGGAAATTAATCAGGTGTTCTTCATTGTTAGGAAGATTCTCTTCTGAACATACCCGAGCTCCAGATAAACGCAGCAGAATTCGGGAAAAATAGGGCTGTTGCGAGATCAGATTCTAGGCTCAGCCTCAAATAACGTCCCTAATTTTCAGGCTGAGAAGTAAAGGGTAAAATACTGGTGCTTTGAGTTATGAGTACACTTAAGGTCTTTGCTGAACTATGATATGAGACTAATGATGATAAATATTGTGAAAGTGATTAAAGCGTGATTGCATAGAAATGCATTTGTATTAGTAATATTAGGTAATTAAGGTCCTTGCATTCTTCCTAGCTATGCTTACAGATAGGTAAAAGGAATCACAGTGAAATTGATACCTTCATTTTCAGAAGGGCTGAAAAAACCCTCTTCTGCTACTCTTTTCTGTGTGCCGTGATTGTATTTAGCACCTCCAGACATCTTGCTTAAAGTCACAGGGCAGCTGAGCAGCGGCGTAAGTCATCTGGTTTCGTATCTAACCTGCAGATCATTTTGGAAGGGATTTCTCCTGGCATAGGATAGGAAAGAAAGGATCAAGTACTGCAAATACAGTACAGATCATTTAATCCTGACACTTTGTAGCTTGATTCACATTGCAAGTGAAAGTATGCCCTGGGGCAAATAAAATGCTGACTCTGCAAAAGGAAGTGTCAAAACCAGCGTGGATTTTAATAGCGCTGGATGTTAGCACTGACATTTTAGTGTGACTGACTTGTGAGATGAGTTAGCATGTGCCGGTCTGATTCAGAAAAATGCCCACTAAGTAAGAGCTCAAGACTGGATGGGAGCGACTTGTTCCTTCCTGCTTTGGGGAAGCACCAAAGAGCAAGAAGACAAATTGGCCAAACTCTATGGAGAAATTCTTTGCATAAATGTAGAACTGAGGTTTCCAAAGCTGCTGTGTGAACCTTTTTCCTAAGGTTTAAGTTAATTTAAAACAGAAAATGCAGTACCCGTGGCTTCCCTTTGTTCCAGTCTTAAAATGTGCCTTTTCATCCAGTGGAACCTATTTGCACTGGCTTAAAGCACTAATTGCTAATGATTCTTTTGGTTCAGTGTTATTCTGGACAAATTCTGGCAATTATCTAGATCACAAATATATTTAACAGTCTTTGATACTTTCTGTAATTGCGCTTGAATGTTTAATGTTCAAATGTTCAAATGCCTGATGTTTAATATGGCCTATTCCATTAAGGATTGTTCCAAGTAAAGTCAATGGCAAAAGTCCCAGTGACCTCAGTGGTGAAGGTTCACACCCTTAGATATGGTTCATCTTACTTCAGAGGAAGATTTTGTTTTCTTTTAATTCACTAGATGGTAGCAGTGTACAAACTGCGTTGTGTATTTTTTTTTTTTTTTAATTCTTATCAAACTCACATTCAGAACCTTCCTTCATTTCCCAACCCATCCTCTCTGAGTCTTGTACTGGGATGTCCTGGTTTCAGCTGGGATGGAGTTAATTTTCTTCCTAGTAGCTGGTGCAGTGCTGTGTTTTGGATTTAGGATGAGAATGATGTTGATAACACACTGGTGGTTTAGTTGTTGCTAAGTGGTGTTTACACTGGTCAAGGACTTTTCAGCTTCCCCTGCTCTGCCAGGCGCACAAGAAGCTGGGAGGGGGCACAGCCAGGAGAGCTGACCCCAGCTGCCCAAAGGGCTATTCCATACCATGTGGCCTCATGCTCGGTATAGAAACTGGGGGAGTTGGCCGGGGGCAGCGATTGCTGCTCGGGGACGGGCTGGGCATTGGTCGGCGGGTGGTGAGCAACTGCATTGTGCATCATTTATTTTGTATATTCTTTTATCATCGTTATTATTATTATTTTCCCTTCCTTTTCTGTCCTATTAAACTGTCTTTATCTCAAGCCACGAATTTTACTTTTATTTTCCCCGATTCTCTTCCCCATCCCACTGGGGGTGGGGGGCAGTGAGCGACCGGCTGTGTGGTGTTTAGCTGCCTGCTGGGTTAAACCACAACATGGGGTCTTGAGGGGAAAGAAGACAAAAGGTTTTAAACATCCTTCTGAAGGGATGCCAAATTTTGTGCCGTCCTCCAGATGTTTTCTTGTGATGACAGAAGCCAGACTGCACCGGAAGAGTACAGCTACTGATGGTCAGAGAATGACATCAACATCTAAGGCTGAGCTTAAACACTTCCATCCAGCCAACATACAAAAAAAGAAGAAAGAGACATTAAATTTGCATTAGTTCTGTATCCCTTCCACCAGTTTTTACTGAATTCTCTTCAACGTGTCAGGCAGCATGGTTAAATGAATGTCCATTACGGTAGTAGTCGGTCCTGGGAAAGTCACTGTGTTCAGCAAGGGACAGTCTAGTTGACAATAGGCAAGAGGACCTGGGCTTCCAAACTACTGATCTAGGGTAGGGTTGTTGCTGAGTGAAATCCATTTTTGTTAACACTCATTTGAAACAGATGTTGCTGTTTCGTACACTTTTGTCCTACCTAATACACTGCACATGCTAGGGTTGAACTCCTGGTCTACATGTTGCTACATGAGCATTAACCATTTCTTGGGAGGGAGGAAGGGAAAATTTGAACAAAATGTTGGCAGTCTTTCTCCAGCAACAAGACAGGTTGGTGTCACCTTTGACATTTCACTTGCATGACTAGCATGCCCTGGGCTGTCAGGGACGGTGGCCGGTCCCGAGTGGTGCTCTTAGGGAGCTGGGCACAGCCAGATGCACCACTAAAAGGGCTGCTTCCTGCCAGAGGGCTTCTCAGCACCTCTCCAGACAGTCTGTACCCCTCTCGTTTCTCATCTACTGCTCCCCACCCCTTCTCTCTCTGTTTGCTCTACTATTCAGCACCTTCCGGTGCGTGCGGTTTATTACAGTTATCACAGTGCTGGGTTTAGGCAAAAATTAATTCCAGAGAAGGTGCTGTGCTGTTATGACTTACCTCTAGTTTGGTATTACATCTTATCAGCCACATAGCTTCCCTCCAAGGTTGCCTGTTCTGCCTGTCTGTGTCTTGTACAATCACGGTCAAGCAAGCTGACTGCCTTGGCTAGCGCAGCAACTCGAAACTAGCTCAGTATTTTTAAAAAATATACAGCACGCATAGCTCTCAGTTTCATTCCTAATAGTTCTACTACAATATATCAGAGATGAAAGATGGAAATTTGAAGTAGTCTATCAGACTTTTTTAGCCTAAAAATACATGATACTAAAAAAGATGAAGATATTCATGTACTGATAGATAATGGCCAGAAGTAGCAGAGAGATGATTAATGCAACCCTCCAGTGGGTAGCTAGAACTAACTGTAGTTATCCAATATCCCCATCTCATCCTAGTGGGATGCAGATAGGAGCTTTATCACTAACTAGAACAGAGTCCTCCTGACTGAATCAGACAGGCTGATACAGAGCTCACTTTGCAGAAGTCGCTCCATATAAAGCTCGCAGCAAACATTATTTTCTGGGGGTGCAATGAAATAATTCCAGGGGCCACTTGCAGGAGAGTTTTCAGAGTTTCTTCAGGCAATGATTGTGGAAGAGAGACTGTAACATGAGTACGCTCTTGCTTTGTGCGAAGCACAGTGAGATACGCGGAATTAACATTGATGGGAGAAAGCACACTCAGTTTTCATGAAGATGCTTAGATATCTGATATCATTTTGCCAGTTTGAGTGGCAGGAATGTAGTGGGTTTTATACTTTATTTTTGGCAGCAACTGAGATACTGAATTTTAACATGTACATGCAGATGCAAAAAAAAAAAAAAAAAAAATCACTGTAAATGGGTATCATACCTTAACGGCTTGTCCATTTTACAAGTCTTTGTATAATACCCTGGGTAATATGAAACAATTTCCTAGTCAGGGCCACAAAAATAATCCTAAAATATCTGATAGAGATGGTGATAAAACAAGACAGTCAAGATCAGATTTCCATTTTCTTTTGGTTCTTGTTATTTCATAATTGCTAACAAAACTTTCAAAATGAGAGTTCCAATCTAAAATTTCAGCGAGGAAATGATTCACACCTGGAAAATAACAGGCTATGCTGAAAATAGCAAACAAAATATACCAGTTCATGTTGCAAGTATGTGAATGAGAAGAAAGCAGGGTATATGCTGATTCCGTGTCAGACTAATTCTACAACTATCACTTAGGAATTAATAAAACATATAACATGACTCTCTTGCAGCTATGTTCCTGCTGGCTGCTGCTGTGGTGATACATTGCAATAATATGCCAGTGATGATATTCCAGTAATAAATGATGGTAATATACCATCAGATCGTCATCACTCCAGTGATGTACTATTGCAATACATCATCAGGCAACGGAGTTTAAGCATTAGTGGAAGAGGCAAACTTCAATGTATATATACTGAACATGGTGTACGACATAATGTACCGTATGCACTGTGTATGTGTGTTGAGCAATAACTATATATGCGATGTATACTGCATATACGGGTTTTTCTTACTCATTTGAACACTTAAAATCTAGAGGGAATGTGAATGTTCAAACAATCATAGAATAGAATCATTCATTTAGGTTGGAAAAGACCCTTAAGACCATCGAGCGATGGAGCTGCTTGGGAATCAACTCTCCAGTTTTTCACCATCCTGCATCGCAATGTGAGTGTGTTGGGTGATTGCCTCTCGTAGTGTTTATACAGCAAAAGGATATGTAGAGCCTTGGCATGATAGGCCAGGGTCAGCAGGCTTTCGATTTAATTTGCGACTGCTTCTCAGCTTGTTCCTAAGACAGTGATTACTGCCGGAGGGCACTCAAACGATTTTGTGAGTACCAACCAACTCTTCTGCAATAATGGTATAATAGTACACCTAATGTGCATGCAGATGGACCAAGTAGTTGGAGGGAAAAATTGAAGATATTCCTCATTCCTTGTTCTTATTCCTTATTTCCTTCATTTGGCAGCTGTCTTCACTGGAATTTTATACAGATGTAAGGCATCACAGCGGTGACATTTTCACTGAAGTCTTCTCAGATGACATAATTCATAGGTTAATGTTGAGTGAAATTTCCCGAAGAACTGATGCATCCTAGCTCCCAAACAGCGATGGGAGTTTGGCGAGTCACGCTGAGTCACCCTGCCTACAAGTAGCTTTAAAAAGAAGGGCAGATTTTACTTTGGAAGCCAAAGCTGCAATACTAAGTTGTTAGAGTCAAGGGAAGAGACTCCTTTTTAGTTAGTAAAGTGCAGTTTCAGGGGTTCAATTTTGATGACAACAGACCAGAGAATTAAGCTATGCACTTTAAAGATTTTTTCTTAGCCTTTCTGATACTGAATTTCTCCGGAGGAATTCAGCACCAGGCAGCTCTGTGATCAATAAATATGCTATTGATGGAAAATGAGGGAAGGGCTTAAAGAATCATTAAAGGTCAGCTGATTTGTCCCAAAAGCTCATATGCTCAGCATCTGTTTACTGCTTAAGAGTCACACAATTTCACCTGGGAAAGAGGTTTGATTTTGTATGGCTGGCTGAAATTTGTATCTCCTAACATTGAAGAATATTAATTTCTAGGAGCTGGTGTGAGTAGCTTCTGCGTGAGCAATCAAATTAGTCACTTCTGCTTCCACTGTTCTTTGATGTAAAACAAGTAAGATCGTTCTATTTAAGTTCAAATAAAAAACCCCAAGCCAAGTAAAGCATCACTCACAAGGCTTGGAGCACTGCGGTTTCATCACCCAAAATGCTGCTACCGTAAATTTGGTTCAGCTGCAAAGACTGCATCTTTTAGTACATTATAAATAAACTTTTTAGGATACTATTGCAAGAGTCAATGCCACATGCTGGAAAAAAAGCAATTAGAAGAAAAGAAAGCTAGGAGAGGTGAGGATCTCCAAGTGTAATATACATGTTGTAGCCCAACAGAGCATCCAGAGCCACAGGGGCAAACTGCGTTTCCTGCTGGGCTTGAAACATTTTGTCTGCTTTATTAACTCCCAGTAGTGATAGTGGAACTATAGCCTCAGATGGAAAAAATACCCACCTTTAATATAAAGATTCCTAGTGATGAAAACTATCACAACCTTCATTAAATTGTTGCTCTGCTTAGGAAGCTTCACTGTTAGCCACTTGAAATATATGTCTGGAATATACACAATTTGGGTTGCTTAAAGGTGAAGCAATTCGGGTTCTATAGATTTCCTTGTTCAGCAGAGGTTCCTGCTTTCTGGTGGCTTTTACCTTTCCAGTTTCTTACTCTATAGCCAAGTTAGTGTGTATCTTTCTATTCTGTTTGACCTTTTAGTACACCTATTGATTTATTTTGTTTTAAACTTTCTAAGTTCATAGTTTTATTTTGTCATCTGTATAGCCATGTTTTACTGAAGCCTATTTATTAAATGCTCTTCCTATATCAAGGTTAATAAATTCTCCAAGAAGATTAAAGTTACCTCGAGAAGATGTATTTTCCATACTTTGTTGATCAGCATTAACAGTAGCGTGCACCTTTCAGTCTCTGTTAATTGAATTAAACATGAGCTTTTCCTTTGTTTTCCCCTACTGATGTCAGCCTGACAACCTCTGCCATCTCAGCCATGTTGCCCATACTTTTTAATGAACTAACAAGGAACTAGCATTCTTTAAGTTTTCTGGAATCCTCCCCTGTCCACGGGTTACTGAAAAATCAACATTAGCTGCCAAAAAAGCTCCTCAGCCAGCTGCTTTAAAATTCCTCAATGCAAATTACCCAGAACTTGTGATTTAAGTATGTCTAACTACAGTAGCTGTTGATTAATATCCTCTTTAGTTACAGTAGGAATAGAAAGTATATTACCATCATCATATAACAAATACATCATCCTTTCTCCCCAGTACAGAACAGACATCTTTATTGAATTCTCTTGCATTCTTACTAAATAAAAAAGAAGTACCTATTGTTTCTGTTTGGGAAGAGACCTATTGGTCTGTTTCAAGGGGGGGTTTTTTCCACTCCAGAAATGTTTTGCTAAAACTGTTCCCTTATTAATGTTCTCAACTGCACATTTTTGTTTTTCCTGTCAATTATCTATCCTCTTTTACTATCAAATTCATCTTTTTCCTCCTTATTGGGAAAACTTACTTTTATGGCTGCATTCACTTCCTTCCTGCTGCAGAGGTTTGTGATTTATTATGCTGAGCTCATTCTGTTGTGTTTTTACACAGATACAACTTTCTTTCTCCTGTTAAAATACGGTGTTCTTAAGCAGTTCTTACAAAACTGTCATATTTTCTGCCTTATTTCCTTCTTCTAGTTGATTTTGCTCATAATGGTTTTTGGCTTTCTTAAGGCACCACTGTACTGGTTCAAACTTCATTTTGCTTGCATATAGCAACATTAGTTGAATTATTAGCACTCGTAGGTCAATAATGAAGCCAAGACTGGTCCTCAGTGTAGGTATTTTCCCTTTCTTCAAGAGCACATCAAAGATAAGCAAAAATCACACATAAAACTGATTCATTCACTTCTGACACCGAAGTCTTCCTTTCTGGTTGTGCTGATTTTCGCTGGGATGGAGTTAATTTTCTTCACAGTAGCTGGGATGGGGCCATGGTTTGGATTTGTGCTGGAGACAGTGTTGATAACCCCGGGATGTTTTCGTTCCTGCTGAGCAGCACTGACACAGAGTCAAGGCCTTTGCTGCCTCTCACCCCACCCCACCAGCGAGTGGGCTGGGGGGGCACAAGAAGCTGGGAGGGGACATGGCTGGGACAGCTGACCCCAACTGCCCAAAGGGATATCCCACCCCACATGGCCTCATGCTCAGCGTATAACGCTGGGGAAGAAGAAGGAAGGGGGGGACGTTCAGAGCGATGGCGTTTGTCTTCCCAAGTCACCGTTATGCGTGATGGAGCCCTGCTTTCCTGGAGATGGCTGAACACCTGCCTGCCCATGGGAAGGAGGGAAGGAATTCCTTGCTTTGCTTTGCTTGCGTGCGTGGCTTTTGCTTTACCTGTGAAACTGTCTTTATCTCACCCCACGAGTTTTCTCACTTTTCCCCTTCCGATTCTCTCCCCCATCCCACCGGGGGCAGTGAGCGAGTGGCTGGGGGGGCTTAGCTGCCAGCTGGGGTTAAACCACGACACTGGTGAAGGTTCCTCCTCCTTCCTACAGGAAAGACCTGGCTGCTGAGTTAAACCAGGAGAAATGCCAGCCTCACCAGAGGAGTTTTATAGCTCCCTGTGGGATATGGCAACTCACTCCAGCTGGGCCCAGGCACAGACTCCCCCTCCCTCCTCCTTCCCCCATGGCAAGGTTCCCTGGCAGTCCCTGAAATGAGGACAGGCAGCTGTGAGGTGTCCTCTGCCAAGGCGAAGAGCATTAACCCTCTTATCACCCGTCTGACGGGGTCTGTAGGACTTATGAAGGAATCATTGAGACCCCGTGGGCTCTGCCCCAAAGTTGCCTGGCATCAAGGGGAAGCTCTCCCCAGTGAATTCGGCGCTGGGCTGGCTTCAAGCCTGTGCTAATGTTGGAGGTAAAGGATCAGAACTCGGCTTCTTAATAGGCTGCATTTTGCAAGTTTCTTTGCAGCACTCCCGCTCCCTCGGCTGCTGGCTGGGAGAGTAAGCTGCGTTAGGTATTTGTGTCTATGTGGAGCAGGTTCAGGCTGCGCGCTGTTTCAGTTCGAGGGAGAGAACAAGCTGATGTTCCCCACTGCTCCCTCTCCTTAAAGCCGGATGTTATGCTCTCAAAACAATGCCCCTATTTAGTTTGGTTCCCTGGACTAAAATGTCTGCACGCTGTTTTCCTCACTTGCACTTGTGTTTGGATCTTTACTCATAGCCGCTGTAATTGAAAATGGTTAATGTGCAATGGCTTCGCTAGGTAGTTAACAGATCCCATTAGGGCTGAGTTCAATATCCGTTATGTTGCTTTGCAGAGGACCAAAACTGGCTTACATCTTAACTTCGAACCTGATTAGAGAAAAAAATCTTTCAGAAGTTCTTTCCCAGTGTATCTCCTCTGTCTCTGAAAGTACTTGGATTTACGTGTGTATCTTCAGCAGCTGAACAGCAACGTAAACAAGCAAAACAGCCAGCCAAGGCAAAGTGCTCTTGCAAAGGGACGGCTCGGTAACTTCCTGCAGGCTGTCCCAGTCACGCCGTCTGGCCTGAAGTGGCATTTCTGCGGTCACATCACTGGCTCCTTCCAGCCCACGCTGGGTTTAGCGAACGCACGCTTCACGACAGCGTGCCGTGGCTCCGGCGGTCTGTAAAACTGCCCAGGAGTCACAGCGTGGCCCAGCTCTGGGCCACCTCCTGCGAGCGCAGGCCGCTGCGGCCGCTGGCGCGGGCTGGGTACCGACGGCGGGGCTCTGCCTGCTCGCTCTGCGCGCCTGCGACTCCCGTCCCACGTGACGGCAGAAGCCAGGCCGTGCGTCCCGACGTGACTGATGGCACGGCATGTCAAATACCTTAACAAAACTCCTTTGTAGCTGCTCTTCCCCCTCTTCATCCAAAAAAAGAAACAAAGGGTTCTTTCTATTTTGGAGCTTAGGCTGTAGGCTTAAATACTATATATACACGAACTTTCAACATGAGATACTGTATTTTATAAAACCATGGCAAAGAAAATATATTGAATGCTTGCCAGATTCCTCCCCCTCAGTCCTGCTCCTGACACTAGGCACCTATTGTAGAGCTGGGAATATTCCCTCCCCATATCAGGGTTTTGACAGTAGCTTGCTTTTGTGATTGCAAGTGAGCCATTAAAAAAAAAAAGAAAGTAAAGAGTTGCAGCAAATTAATGTCTCCTCTGCTGAATATGTTATTTCTATTAAAATTTTAAAAGAGCTGGAAGTGACAGTAAATGTGGTCTTATTTTAGAATGGTTTCCATAACACTACACAACAGTTGCCAATGGCACTTATGCCTTCTCGTACATACACACACAGCTATTTAGCTGACAACAGTGTTTAAGCCATTAAACAAGATAATATTGCAACTGTTATGCAATGGTAAAGCTCGCTCTTGAAAGAAGTATTCGGTGTTTTAAGCTGAAAGTCGACATTTGTTCCATATTCATTTATATTTTCTTTATTAGAAATGTATAATTTAATGTAATATTCAAGGCCCTTAGGGTATACACTCTGTTACCTATAAAACATTCATGCACATTGAACACTTTTGGTGCCAGTTCTTGGCTTTGTACATCTGCTATACAATACTGAGTATTCTAACTAACAACATGCCTTAATTGAGTTTAGGTGTTCGAGTAATTTATTTAAATTTAGTAGTGTGAATAATTTATTTCAATTTACATTTTAATTATTTTACCCACTTTTTTGGGAGTAACCTCATTTTCTAGCTTCTAAAAAAATAATCGGCATATGTTTACTGCAGCAACATTCACACTTACTAAATTCTCTGAGAAGTTTAGTTCCAAACTGAGAAATACTAATGAATTATTCATACATCAGGCTTTAGCTGGAATTAAATTAGGATGTCCAGATCTAAAAGAAACCTGACCTTCTAGTACCCAACAGTCCCTAAAGCTCCCTAAGGATCGTTCATCTGCCATGGCAAGTTGGACTAAGCTCCATTTAAGTATGGCAAAATATGAATATTTCTGCAGTCAACGTGGGTTTATATGTTTTTATTTATTATTATATGTTATTATTTATTATCTGTAATTGAACAGTTGATTGGGACATCATGCATGGCATGGAGTTCCTTGTGCTTTTTGCCCAGGAATATTTATAACCCAAAGGAAACTGATTTTGTTGTTGTTACATTAGTTTACTTTGCAAAAATGGACTACACAAGGTGATTTTTTTCCCCCGTGTAACTACCAGAAAGTGAAGGTCTGAGATAGGCATTCCATTTCCAGCCGGTGCTTATCGTATTTAGGGGCCTCACAAGTGAGGAAGCGGCTACATACCCGTACGTGCAGGCATCTGATGTGGCACCCTCAGCAGCTCAGCGGCGTGCCCAGAGCTCAGCTCCGCTCACACAGGCTGCAGCGTGGCGTATTGCTTGTGCGTTTGCTGGGAGAACCGCAAGGAAGTCCACACTCAAAGGACTCACGTCCTCAGAAATAAATGAGGGCTTTGGTGGGAAACCAGCAACAGTTTAGAAAGCGTTATTTATTTATTCACTGACAACAAAAGCTAATTGCTCATCCTCTGAAAAATCTGCTTTCTTTAATGGTGGGCCTGAAAAATGGAGGCACCCAAAAATAGACCACAGTAAAAAAGTGCCAAACCGATTAAAACTCTGAGTGTGCGGTGCCAAGCCTGTAGTGCCGCCTGCCGCAGGGCGAGGATCGCTGGGGCACGCAGGGTGCCTGACCTGCTCCCTCCCTGAGTCCCGCAGGGCCGAGGTGAGTACAAACGTCCTGCCCCTGAGCCAGTGTCATTTCCTTGCAGTATGTGGAAAACTTGGAAAACAGCTAATTCTGTTTGCAGAATTATGTAAGGCTTTAAAGGCTTCTGCTCCTATCTGAAATAGAAGCCCTGAGCAGTTATTATCAGGGAGCCATGGGCGGGCATGGTTTTACCTAGTTCTCCTGGGCATTAGCCGCAGACCTTGTTCTTGCAACCACCCGTGTCAATAGTTTAACTCAGCTCACTGGAGCTATTCAGATACATCATTATTTGCATGGCACAGTCTTCAGGACTCACTGGTTTAACCCATGAAGTGCTGCTGCTGTTTTAACTACTGCTCCCCCACCGCACGCAGAGATGAATCAAGGTTGCTCGTCTGGGGCACAGCTTGGTAATTTGTTCACCAAAGAGCATCGGTAACAGTTCTCGCCAATTCTTCCATGGGTTTCTAGTGCATTCAGCCTCAGGGTCTGAGTCCTAACGTTAAGACATACAGTATTATCTGATTTTAGAGGAGCTTAGGTTCTAAGAAAATATCTAGCGTCTGAATCCAGCTCTTACAGAACATCTCTCTCGGTGGCAGCTGCCTCTATAGGTTTCAGAGTGTTAGCAGGAGAAACACTGTCCCCATTTTATAGACACTTGTTAGTGACTGAGATGGCTAAAATAGTTTTATGACCAGAAAAAGATGCCTTCAACAGCGGGCAATGAAAACCACTCAGCGTTAAATATGTGAAGATTTTTCTTTAGGGGCAAAGTCAGTTTGTGACATTTTGCCATCAGCCCTGCGTGCAGGCCCGCATATATGCATGCGCCTGTGTCTCTCTAGGTGTCTTCTTTTTTAATGAGCTTTTCCAAATACAATGTAAATATAAGCAAAAATATATGCATTGGTTTCAGCCTGAATGTCTTTGTTCCTTGGATTTCTATGTATACATATATATATGTTATTCAGTGCTGTCTTTTTTTACTCATGCATACCTTTTCACACACACAAGTGCGCCCTGAGATGTTATGATCTCCCTTGCCTGCCGATCTATAGCTACATAAATGTTTCTCTAGGTAAATAAATTTCACCACATTTTACTTTAAAATGTAATTTTTTTCAAATTCACTTTTACTGCTAAATATAGCACATAATGGCCCATCCATAAATGAACACCTTGAGACTGGAAAATGGTAAGCTGGAAATATTTTTAATAACAAAAATCTTTAGCGTTTAGCTACAACAAACTACATACATATCTTTGTTTTGAATATCGATTGAGTTGCTATTCAAAATAAGCCTGTTTTTTCAGCTGTAGAAAAAAATCCCAGCTGAGCAGAAGTTGGGTGCAGAGGAGCCCGCAGAGAAGCAGTGCTCCGGGGGGTTGTGGCTCAGGTGCGGTGACAGCCACCTTAGCTGAAACTACGCACTGCAGCTTTCCAGAGCTGAGAGCACAATCTGCAGCTTCAACCGAAGAGGTGGCAGTGCCGCTGAGAGCTGTGCTACACGGGGCTTCTCCACGGACCAAGCGGCCGCCCCGGAGGTGACACAAAATTCATTTTGAAGTCGGCAAGTTCTCTGCTTGGGAAAGGTTTGACGTTAGTTGTTGTGGGATGCGCTGAATGCTCGGGCTGCTTCCCCTGCATCACAGTCTGCAAATTCCAGCTGAAGGAACTGATTAGTTCAGCAGATGGTTAAATACCTTGTTGAACCAGAGCCATATCCGATCCCTGCACATGGGGAAATAACTTGGGGACTGATTATGACGAGCACAAGGCTGTGGACTCCTGAGAAGCGAGGTGCCCCAGAGGCGGGTGCAGGCAGCGATGGGGACAGTGCCAGCCCGGGCACGGGGCTGCTGTGGGATGGGGAGCCCCGGGCTGGGCTGGGGCTGCAGCTGCCCCCGGCGCTGCGGGGAGGCACCGGGCGCGGGGAGAGGAGCCCCACAGGGGACTTCAGCGTGTAAAGGGTGGAAGGTCCATCTGTGCTGCTCTGGCACCAGCGAGCAGCAGGGCAGGAGTATCCGGAGAGGCATCGCACCATGAAATGAGCTATAGGCACCACGAGCCGCTGCAAATTCATGGTATTACAAAATCTACTCCACAGTTGTCTTTACATGTTTATTCCCCAGGCTACATGCTCTCTAACAAAGGCAGCTCTTCACTCAGACCCGTACAAACCCCTGTCCCAAAACACTGATCACAACAGATTTTGTGTATTTTTTTGTAGTAATGATGGTATGCAGCGTGAAGCTACGGGCGAGCTGTGGTGAATATGCAATACACACAGCTTTCCATATTACAAACCTGCATGTATCTAGCAGCAAAATGATTAAAATAATATTTGGACAACACGACCTCTGTTTTGAAGTTCACAAGCAGAAGACCTTCCTGAAAGCTAAATAGAACGTTTTGCAGATGACAAGGAATAATTTCTATAAGAAAAAATTCCATCTTTGAGCAAAGAACTTAATAAAAGATATAAGCAAAAGGTAGAAAACCAGCATCAGTTGTTGAAAATAAAAGAAGAAAACCCCTTGTTTCACACCATATATTGATAAACACTTTTTTTTGGCATTTTGCGGACAACTCTGGGACTAGTTCTTTGTCTCATTGCACTTACTATCCAATACTGCACATGGGCAACAAATGAGCAAGTGGTAAGACTCGAGTGACAGACATAACTGTGGAAACAGGTGTGGCCTTGTTTGACTGTGAATGGCTTTTCAGGTGCAGATTTATTTGAAAAAGGGACTAATATGAGAAGGGTGTCTTCTTATTCGGTGGCTCTGAACCTGCCCCCTCTCCTCACCTTCTTTATGCTAGAGGCACAGCGGATATGCTGGGAGAAGGCTCATGCCATACTTTTCCTCTAAGCCTCCACTGTTGGAAAGAGGATATTAAATGCTCGGCAATAAAGCAGGTTCTGCTTGTTGTTCGGTAACCTTGTAGCCTTCAGCTCTGCTCTAAAATCTTACAGGAGCCGAGTACCCAAGCAGGAATCAATGATTTGTATCAGGGAGGAAGGAGGATATTAAAGATACACCGGAGGAAACAAAAAAAAGAGAAGCTAACCTTGGAGCAGCCAAACGGGTAGAGACCCATCGGTTCAACTTCTAACCCTCATTACTTGTCCCTTCCCATTGCCGAATTTCATCTTCTTTACATGATTCTTGCCAGCCCCTCCTCTGGCACCGCAAGCTGGCTTTTTAACTTGATTAGCGGCTTTTGTGCACAGCCTCTACTGGGCGGGAGTTGAGGCTGGGGAGGGAGATGAGGCAGCTGGGGAAGCAGCGCTGCTTTTCCATCTGGGCTCCAGCAGGCCTTTGTGGATGAAACCTATCAATCATGTGGAAAAGGTTTCTCGGCAGTGCTAGAGCTGAGGAAAGCATATGTTTCTTCCCACCTTTGTTGTTAGCCACCCCCTTACTTCAGGGCTGCATGCTCATTAGCAGCCGCCTCCCTGTGACGCCCGGAGGAGCGTCGCTGCTGACCCTGATGGGAGAGAAGGCGGCAGTGGGCGAGGGGCAGTGGGCGAGGCCACGGGAGCGCTGAGCCGCGGAGCCGCTGCTCCCCGGCGACTGCAGGCCTCTTGGGTGGTGCTGGAGGAGCTGGGCAGGGCGGGCAGCACCACAGGAGCAGCACCCAAGCCGGGCTTGATACCGTGGTTTGCATATTCCCCTCTGGCTCAACTGCCAGTTACCAACCACTTCTAATCGTCCTCCTCTGCCTCCCCTATTCCTTCCTCATCTTTCTATAAAACATTTCCCGACTTTTGTTAAACTTGCAGTCCCCAGAGAGCTGTCCCTGCAGAGTGAGCTCTGCCCCTTGGCCTCTGCTTTTCAGGTAACGGTCAAACCCGTGGTGCAGATGTGGATGATGGCCAGTTAGCTCTCATTGTGCAGAGCATGCCAGCGGCTTGGACATCAATCCTTACACAGACAAAGCGTTTCTCCTTTGCAGGGGCACAGTTTTCTGTAGGTCTTACTGAGCTAACTGAACGTGCTTGCACAGCGACTGTCCTTCGAGCAGCCAGGCGAGGTGGGGACTTGGGTGCCTGGTGGGTCTGTCAGGTGTACTTGGCAAGTGAGGAAGCCCAGGCTGTGAATACAGGAATCACGGCGCCTTTCCTGCGCCCCACTGAAGGAGGGGGCAGTCAGGCTCTGGGGCTGCCAGGCCTGCCTGGTGCAGCTGCTCAGGCAGCGGGGAGAGCAGCGGTGAAGGGCAGCGGGGCTCAGGCCGCGGGCACTGTGCTGGGCTGCTCCGGTTGCAGGACTGCAAGCAAATGAAGTTTGCATGTGTTTTGCTTTTCCAATGAAAGTAAACAATTCATTGGTAAGCCTGCAGAGGGTCTTACTGTTCACAAATTCTGGGTCAGGGAAGAATTACTCTGTTTTTTTCTGAATGCAGTGGATCATGTGGGTGACAACAGGTTGGTCTAGAAGATATTACAGCCCTGATGCCTTGCTGGGAAGACAGAGGAGACCAAGCTGAGAGACTGCAATTCCAAACTGGAAGAAGGGAAAGGTCCAGGACCTCATACTGGTCTCTGAGATCTCACAGGGGACAGCTGTGACAGCACTGAGCCATGATGATTTGGGGACCACCATGATGCAGGAGCCTAAAGGACAGAATCTGGTCCCAGTTACTGCAGTGCAAATCTAGAACAGCCTGTTAAATATGACCTGTTCTTCTGCTGTGGTGAAGAACAAATGGGAGCACATCAGTCTCCACGTGTAGTCACCCTTCTAGCTCCTTGCTGAATCTGCTGGGTCAAGCTTTCCCATAGGCCCGCACATGCAGAGCTGCTCCCCAGCTCCTCTGCAGCTGAAGGGCCACCAGAGGCCCCTTGTGTGATGGTGGCTTATTCTGCTGTTTGAAACAGAGAGCGTCTTGCACCTTGCCTCTTAATTTTGATCTGGAATGACTACTCATTCTCGTGTATCACCGTAAAATTATCTGGAAGGCTAGACTCATTCCAATTAAACACCAAGCTTCCAGATTAGTCCAAGTGTAATATAAGAATCATTAACTAATGCCGAGCATTCACGTTCTCCTGGCCCTAGCAGAAGGCTGTAAGAGCGGCTTAGTGCTTTTAAATCACTCCACTGTGCTCTCTTACTAAATGCCACAGTTTTCAGCCCCATATCGCATTATTACCATTGTTGTCCTTTAGGGGTTGATGTTAATGATGACTGAAAGAGCTTAATGAACATGTGCCTTGAATAAGCTCTTTATACACCTTATAAAATAATTACTCACATTTTATTGAAAACTGCACAGGGCCAAGCTCACAGAAGCAGTCAGTGGTGCCAGTTTGAGATGATACGGTACACTGCTTTACTCGGATAAGGCCTGATCCTGCAGAAGTTCACCTTCATTGCCACAAAGGACAGCAGAATCGCACCTGCAGCTGCTGAGCACAGGGCTGCAGGGTACCTGTCGTTCTCCATCCCAGGACACTGGGGAAAGGCAATTGAATTTAAGGATCACAAAACGCCCTCTTAGGCTGGAAGTGGTGTTGTATGGCAAGAGAAATAGGATTTGGGTTCTAACAGCACAAAGACACCTGATGATCTCTGATGAGAAGTGACTTGTCAATAGCGTGTTAAACATTCTTTAAATAGCGCTAGTAAGCTCCTTTTTCCTGTCTTGTTCCCATCCAGCACAGATCAAAATTGTTGACCTATTAAAGAAAGAAAGATATTCACAAGGGAATGACTTGCGGTGTCTTCTGGGATGCAATGTGGTCTCTGCCTTTAACAACGCACAGCAGTGGCAGCTCTTATAAGGGCTATAGAAAGTTCTTAAATAGGAATGAATGACAAACAAAGATCCTGTTGAGTCTGTGATAGCATAAGTTTCTCATCATGTAAGCGTTTTGTGCTTGTCAGAGGAAAATGGCTACATGATCCGCAGTAGCTGAATTGCTTGTAATACATTTGATTGGAAAATTAAAATTTGGAAATTTATTTTTCATCTCTAAGCAAAAAGCTTCCACATCTATCAATGAGGAAATATTCTTTGAGTCTGAACAAAATAAAAGAAGGCAGTCCAAATGAAATACTCCCGTAACATGCTTTGACTGTTATGAAATATCATTTTCTGGATCAAATTAAAACCCGTGTGAAAACTTTTTCAGTCAGTGCTAGTTTTTAATTATTATTATTATTTGTATTGCAAAAATGCTTAAGGATCTCATCATCTCAAAACCAGACGCTTCAACAAAGCGTGCCTTTTTTACTAATGGGCCTACGAAAACTCCTTTCAAAATATTTATTAAACATGGGCAAGACATACGTATCAGCCCCCCCAAGGACCGATGTGTCAGCGAAGCTCCTTGCTATCCGTGTCTCTCAAGGCAGGGAGTCTGCAGCTACCGATGAGATTTGAGCTGCAGCAGAGGGGACCTAAAAACAAGGGAAGCCTTCAGCATCCAGATCCCAAAGTCCTCTGTGGGCAAAATTCTGAATTTTGTGTTAACGCAAAGTCAATGCAGAAAATCATGGGACGCTTAGGGAAGGTGAAAATCTGGCATATTTTTTCTCTGCCTTATGGTTTCTCAGTCTTTACAGTAGACTAGTGTCATATTTTCCATTTTTTCCTTTGCAACTGTGGAGGTTAAAAGTGTGTTTTAAAATGTTGTATGCATGAATAATTATCAATTTCCTACTATTCCTATGACATTTCCAGGCTCCTATCCATGGCTGCTCATTCCTACCAACCAACCACAGCTTCTGAGCCCTCAGCTAAGGAACACACCCCATATAATTGCTGTAGCTCTTGGCACAAGGTCAGGGCAGGATGAGGGGTAGGGAATGGGAAGGACCTCCCAGAATGGATCAGCATTGTCCTGGTTTCAGCTGGGATAGAGTTAATTTTCTTCCTAGCAGCTGGTGCAGTGCTGTGTTTTGGATTTAGGATGAGAATGATGTTGATAACACGCTGATGGTTTAGTTCTTGCTAAGTGGTGTTTACACTGGTCAAGGACTTCTCAGCTTCCCCTGCTCTGCCAGGCGCACAAGAAGCTGGGAGGGGGCACAGCCAGGAGAGCTGACCCCAGCTGCCCAAAGGGCTATTCCATACCATATGGCCTCATGCTCAGTATAGAAACTGGGGGGAGTTGGCCGGGGGCAGTGATCGCTGCTTGGGGATGGGCTGGGCATCGGTCGGCAGGTGGTGAGCGGTTGTATCACTGTTTTTTTTCCCTTGGGTTTTGTTCCTCTCTCACTCTCTCGTTGTTTTCCTTTTCATTATTATTATTTTTATTTTTATTTTTTTTAAATTTTATTTTATTATATTTTATTTCAGTTATTACACTGTTCATACCTCAACCCACGAATTTTCTTACTTTTGCTCTTCCAGTTCTCTCCCCATCCCACCAGGGGTGGAGTGAGCAAGCAGCTGGGTGGTGCTTAGTTGCTGGCTGGGGTTAAACCACAACAAAGAGAACAGAAAGGTGTTCAGCCCGTGGAGCACGCACTTTAGGAGGTTTCACCCATCCCTTTTCTGCAGCATGTTATGGGACCATCACGATTCACTGCAAGCTTCTCCCCAGCCACAGGAGGTGTTGGGGTTTCGTAGGTGTTGTAGTTGTCAGGAGGAATCCACCCCTGATGGGAAAGAAATGTGCAGCACAGACCACTGCTTAGTTACATGTCTTGCTCAAAGCAATTACTAGTTTTGCCCACAAGGTAAAATAAAGGACCTCAGCAGAGAAAGTGGCAAGAAATTAAGAAGGTCAAAAAAGGAAGGTAAAATAAAAAAGGCTGTTTGAGCAAAGCAAGGCACAAGCACTTCCCACGTTTCACCCTACAGTTTACAACAGGGAGCCAAAACAAACCAAGGGAGGCTACTGAGGGTGTCACCCATCTGCTCGGTGTCTGTACGCAGGGACATCTGCCATGGGCAGTCAGACGTGGACCACCAAGGTAGAGCTCTGTACGTGCTCAGGTAAAGACAGAACTCTGAAGCCAGCATCTCCAAACGTGGTCCTTCTGTGGATGCAGTGCCAGGGGTTACGCTCGGCTGTCTGTCTGCAGTTTATAATCAGGAGCTCTATGAAATCATTTCATTAGGCAGGTGTGAGGTAAATGTACAGTGTAATCCGGTATAACACAATCCGGATAAACAATCACATTTTGATTCCCCTGCCCATCACCTTCCACATTTATCTTCAGAGACCTCTTGATGAAACAGCTGCTTAGCTGCTTAGATTTAATTAAACAACAGCATTATATAAACAAGTTCTTTTGTTTTGTGCGCTGAACAGGGTATTCATCTTCAAAAGCTTTTCTGCCAGAGCTGGCCTTGCTGCCCCTTGACTTGTCTTTACTCCAATTACCACTCCAGTTTAGCTGATTAATTTGTAGCCACTGGCAAACATGCACAGTTGGCAGGACATCATTCCATTTCAGTGACAAGCACTATAAAAAGATCATTATTTTCATTAGCATAAATAACTGCATGTTGATAGAACTCTAGTTTCTGAAAATAGGTTAAAGTCTTAACTGTCTTTATTCATTACCCAGATATAACTGGAAGTAAAATTATCACGTAAGTGAACAATAAGCTATCAGTGTGTAATGCTTAATGACGGCACTCAGTCCAGTAACAGTCTGGAACGATTTTTTTTTTCTTAAAATGAGACATTTTTATGTAAATGTCTGTATAGACACACACTAATTTTTTACAAAACCCTACATACTTGGTGGTATATAAGAAGAGTCAGTGGAAAAAAGAACCATATGGCAAATAAAGCTGTTCTCTACTGTATGGCTTTTGTTTTCATAGGGCATATGGATATTATTTTTCCAGTCACTGGCCCAGGTTGGATGCTTTGAAAGCTTCTCTGGCTACAGCCTTCTAGTCAATCATGTTCCTAATAGTTTTCCCTTACCAGGTTTTGAAGAGTTAATATTGCATAACATGGTCCTTTGAGATTAACGGCTTAGTTTTCTCTGTCATTCTCTTTTCTCTACCATGCTGACTCCACATTCTGGGTGGCAGCTTTATGCTAGCTTGGAAATGCAACACCTGAGTCACACTGGTTATAGCACTGTCTGGGCTTGCAAAGCAATTGTCCCCAGTGGGACCCTGCTCGGTGATGATACCTCGTACATGCCAAGACAACAGCAATAATAAAAGAAACCAGCAATAATAAAAAACAGTGTTTGAAAGGTAGATGTTTCAAGAACTTTAGACCCTTATTTGTAGCTTAGCAGCTCTTCAGATGACAAAGTATACCAATACACAGGATGTGACCATCTAGATGGTTTTAACCCACTACCCTAAAGAGAAAGTTTGAAATGAGATTTCTGCTTTCAGCTCTTACGGAGTATTTGGTTTTATTTCACTCAGAAAACTTTACAAAGTTTATATATATACCTTTTGTATATATATCTTCTGATGCTCCAAGCAGAGCCCTGTCTCTGCGGCAGTGGTCTAGGGTAAACTCCAAGTGTTGGACAAGCATGAATTTTAGTCACTATGCTGCCCATGTTCAGGATTCAAAGAACAGCCCTTGAAAGATACCACTGTTGGTTTTTTACTTCATTCGCTACTGATAGAAAGTATTAGTGGTAAAATAAATTTTCCTTTGTATTATACAGCAAAACAAAACAGTGGGTACTGCAAGATGGAAAAATGAGAGAGGCGCCTTTACTTTGCTGCCATCAAGAAGCCTTGCCACTGCTTTGAAACGTTGCCCAGAGTATTTTTGTGCCCAGCTTGTATCTCCATATATGTCAGAAGATGACTTTGAAAATTAGCTGGTTTATATAACAGAGAAGAGCCAAGGGTAATAAATATGAGAGCAAACGATTGCCTCAGTATTGAATATTGTCCAGGAAAAAACTGTAGAGGAGTGAAAGGTGAGAACAAGATTCGGACTCCAACAAACCTGTGACACCCATTGGATCCCCGCAGGTACTGGGTGGCAGTTCCTCGCAGCCGGCCCAGGCAGAGCCTTGCCCGCCTCCTGGGCGGGATGGGCACGTATGCAGAAAGCCAAAGAACCTGTTATGTTTTCAGAGGATAACCAAACTGAAAATGTCTTGCAAAATGCTGTGTAGTATTTGCTGAAATTTCACACCCAGAGTGGGATGCAGGGGAGAGGAGGGTGGAATGTCTGACAGCACTGGTGTACACCCAGTTTGGGAATGGAGTGATAGGATTGGATGCTAAAATGGATTTTTTTCCTTTTGAAATCACTCTTGTGAAATGCTTATTTTGCAACAAACAGCTCATAAAACTTAAAAAAAAGGCATTGAAACAAGCTTTTATTTTGTCAAAAAAGAAAAAAAAACCCCACATCAATGGAGTTTTTTCAGGTTTTGCTTGTACTCAGAACAAATGCCCCGAATTAAAGCACAGCAGACCACAGTATCTGTCTCTGCATGCCACGAGTCCTGCAGCACCAGCACACTCCCTGGGACTGTCTGGGGCTGGCAAAAGCCACCGCAGGACAGCGCTGGGGCTCGTGACAGCAGGGTCCAGGGACTAGCTCTGCCCTGGCATTTGATGGCAGCAGGCACTGAGGGGATGGTGGGTGAGGTCCTGCCCGTCATCTGCTCCTGTGAATAGCAGCAAGAATCCCCATCTCCATCACATCAGATAAGTGATAGGTGAGACGCAGTCATCATGGCTTTGCCATCTGATTGTGGCAGTGAGCAGAATGCTACAGAGGCAGCAGAAGACTCTCTTCAGACACAAGCAGGGGAACCCTCTGCCTGCATCCTATGGAGCATGAACAAGTCTGGGAAATGCCTTTCAGCAACAGTGATTTAGTAAGCCATGGTGTTTACTGATGATAGCAGGAGCCAGAACTGCAGCAAACTGTGGTTACCTATTTGGGGAGGGAAGAAGAG
Organism: Mycteria americana; assembly: GCF_035582795.1. Classification (NCBI taxonomy): domain Eukaryota; kingdom Metazoa; phylum Chordata; class Aves; order Ciconiiformes; family Ciconiidae; genus Mycteria; species Mycteria americana. The sequence goes on from NC_134376.1 coordinate 14,521,153, forward strand.
GTTAAGGACTGTTTGCAGTAGACAACAACCTGCAGAGAGGAGCAAACAGGTTTAGTGGTTGGGTTTTTTTTTTAAGTTACTGCAAAACATCCTTGGAGGGTCATTGTAAATAAATAACATTTTGGACCTAACTGCTTGGGGTGTTGCTGAATTGGATGCATTGTATGAACAGGACAAAAGGCACTAACAAATCAACAAAAGTCAGGCATTAAGGTAGAATAAGAGCTTGCCTATTTCGTGTGTAGAGAAAACTGGATATTTAAGATGCAATGCAACCGCTGGCAAATTATGGCATTTTTGAAAATGCTATTGTAGTTCTGAAAAACCACGAAAGGAAGTAGATATGGTCTCAAGGAGTGGTTTTTACTTGCTACAGCAGAGTGCACCTGGGCTGAGGTCCCATTAGGCTGGTGCTGTATGGGCACGGGAGAGGAGCTTTGTGCAGAGCAAGGACTGCAGGCTAAAGCAAGGCGCCTGCCAGACTAGCACGACATGGGCTCTGCCATCATGTAGGGAAGTGCTGCTTTCTCAGTGGCAGCAAACTTGCAAACAACAGCTTGCCTGAACTTAATGAAATAAAAAGACTCTCTTTATTTTAGACTGGTAGGCACCTTTGAGTTTTGGTAAACATGAAAATTCATTTACCTGAACTATCAGTCATAAATGGTTTTATAATACCAATTAGTAGCTATGAGAAAAAAATGAAAAGAGACCAGAATAGTTTTTTATAAAAGATAAAAAACATCGTCTTGCCATCTGAGTGAATTCAATACCATTTACCTGGAATAGAGGCTGTAATGTCTTGTTAAACTCACTGGCTGGCCAACATGCCCTTCAAAAGCACCTGCCTCAATCAGCCAGCATAGTTAGTAGCTGCTTTGTTGTCTGTAAGTCTATGGCAAACTACAGTTGGGACTTTGCGCTAGATGCTCAAACACCAGGCAAACATACATGCCACTTGTGCCCATGCTTGAGATGGATTTTTTTTTTTCCTTTGAATGACTATTTCTGTTACACCATCATTATCATAGGAATTGTCCCAGAAAGCACAACAAAAGCAGGTTTTTTTTCCTTGCAAGAGTCAGCGCTGAGGACTCATTCCGCTGCCCTATTCCTTTGCTGGGCAGAAAATGCTTGTGTTTGCATTTTCTTCAGCTGTTGCTATCCTGGCTGCCAACATGGCTAACCTCATGATGGATCAGACTCACTGCTGCAAGATAGCTCGCTTGGAGCGAAAGACTCAAAGTGCTTTAAGAGGCATCCATGCTGTTCTCTAGGTATCACTCTATTGGCTGCTCTCCAGTAGCCTTATCTGGATAATATAAGATTGCAGAAACAAAATTGTAGAGATAAAACAGGCAATGTGTGTGGACATGGTATTGCAAAAACACTGACCAGGGAGAACAGATTTTTAATGTAATGCAGGTGACCTGGAATATCTTTCATTCCTGTGTTCATTTCCCTATATGTAATACAGCAGATTTAAACACTTTTTAGTCCTTTGAGCATGGATTTCTGGGCTGAAGGATCACAATGAAGTTTTATAGCCCTTTCTTATGAAGTGTGGCATTTCTGACATTATTTGATGTGCAAGAGCAACTGCATTAGTCAAAGGCTACGCTTGAATAGTTATCACTTTAAGCCCATGCCCTGGGAGTATTGTATTCAGTTCCCTCATTATTTCCAGCCCTGCAGGTTATACCAAGACTTGCTATTAGTACATTACAATCATAAAATGAAGGTAGTCACTTTCTATAAGGGTCAAGTTTACTCACAGAAGCAGGCACACTTCAGTTCACAGCTCGGATGGACTGGCAGTGCCCCGTTCCAAGCTTTTCTGCTGCCCGGCTGTTTGGCATGCAGCCTTGCTCTACCTTCTTGGGTCCAAGACTCGCTTGGGCAACACTAAAACATTTAACAAAACCTAACATTACAGCACCTGTATGACGTAGCCATCAGCCTGTTCACCTTACACAAGCTCCTACGTCATTTACCAAACTACAGTGCATGGTATCTGAGGAGTGTTTGGGTCAGAGTCATGGGAATTGCACATTGCTAGAAGAGAGAAGCATTTTGCGTATATTTAGCGCTTGATAACACTGAAGAACAGCAGTTTTCAAGTGGGTAGCGTCTTGTGTTTGGTGAAGTCAATGTGCCTTCCAAGTAGTCTTAACCTTGGCAGCATCTCGTTGGATATCACTGGACAGATAAAGAAACTGAGACAACGTACTTCAGTGAAGAACCTGGCCCTGTGCTTCACTCCGGTCTGCCAAGGTCTGTGAGCTAGTGATACAGGTGTTGGTACTCTGAGGAACCATGGTGATCGAGGTCACCAAATCTGGAGGAAGATGTTCAGAAAAGAAAGAGAAATAATCATGACATCCAGGCCCACTTCTTCACCTGAGACCGTTCTTCCTTCTCCTGGAGCTCATGACCCAGATTGCAGGTGGAGTAACCGCCAGCTGCCCATACTGCCACGGTTCACACTGCCTCTGGGCTTTTATCTAGCTGCTGGAAGGAGAGCAGTGGTGTAGGTGTTGGTGACTGTACCTGAGCGAGTGAAACTGCTCCTAATCTGGCTGGTATAAGGGTGTAACTTCCCCCAGCTGGGAAAAACACTGCTGTCTGACTGAATACGTCCCTGATGGCAAGAAGGCAGGTAGGTTGCTTGGGCACATCTGAGTGCACATCTACTGCTGAAAAAGTCCTAATAGATTTTAGGCATGGAAGAAACAGCTGAAATTGAAAAAATGTTTTCCAGGAGAAAAATTTCCATGACCCCAATTCTTTGTGTGTTACAACAAGCAAGATACAGATCCAAGGGACATACAAAATCAAAGAGAAAAGAACAAGGAGCACTGTCCTCCTTTGAGCCACATGCTTAGTTGGTAGAGCTTTGCTGTTGCGCTGTAGCACACATATGCCGTGCTTCCGCACCATGCTTTTCAGTCGTTAATTAGTTTTTGCAAAAGCAGTGAGATCACTTTTGCTAAAGCAGTGTTTAACAGAGGTGCCCCGCATCTGATCAACATTAATCAGTGAAATGAAAGCCATCAACTTAACGATAAGATGATAGGATAAAATCTTAATGCATCTCGTTGATGGTGCTTCGTCTCAGAGGCACAGGAGAGAGCCTTATTTGGCTGTGTTTGTTGTCTACATTCAACAGTGCTTTGAAGCCTGGTCTTTAAATGTGGCACCTTTCTGTATAAAAACCCCTATGCCCTCCTTAATTACAGACCTAACCAACACTAGTAAAAGAGTAACATCACAACCGCACCCCAAATAATTTTTTATGATCTTAAAAGGTAACAGAGTTTCAGCAATACATAAGAAAGATTTTAATCAAATATTTTCTTGGATGCTTTCTGAGAAAAGACCAGTCTTCAAGAAATCTCAGATCTGTGGCATGAACAACAACATAAAGCAACAACAATCTTTTTTTTTGTCCCTGCCTTCCCCAACAAACATTTACAGTGGTATATTTAAAAAAAAAATAATCCACATTCCAAAATATTCCCCTGCACATTTTTTTCTGAGAAAAAGTTAAAAAAATACGATGTGATGGGTGTTAACCACACCGCTTGAAGTATTTAAATGCTGTGGTGTTAGGCGGGGTATAAGAACATAAATGGAATATCAGGATTACATATTTAACATTATCTACATATTTATTTATAGATATCTTTCTAAAATGTATATACAGACAACAGAAATGTCTAGTACACACAAAGACAGTCAGTGGAGATACCTGAGGGGTTTTCTTTGTTATGTTTTGGGTTTGGTAAAGCTTCTTATTCAAAGCGTAGCCAGAGCGATTTCGAAAGGTTAAGGAAAGACCACTAATTTTGATCACTCTCTAAGCTGCTGTTATAATGGCCAGCCAGGTCAACAGGTTATCTACCACCATGGCTTATAGTCTATCTTCTGCTGATGTGCTTGTAACTATCTGTAAGGCGTACTGTTTATGCTGAGTACATTTATACCTTCTAGGAATCAGGTATTAACCCCAACAGCACATGTGCGGATGTAACCTTGATTTGAAGTACCATCCTTTCACTACAGGCTATAAAGCCCAGGTTTCAGGAAAGCTGTTCTTCAGAGGCCAAGAATCCCCAAACTGGAGCATATATTAGGAGTGGTGCTAACAGCACCAGGAGCAAGGAACGAATGGAGCATTCACACTTTAAATACGACTCCAGCTGAACTAATTGACTCATGGTGCTAGAAGAGCTAAACCAGCATGAGGCTCTGCCCCTGCTAACGCGTGCGTGGGAGAGGAGAAGCCCAGAACAGCCACACTGCATAACGACCCGGGAGCAGTAAAATGATGTATGAGCACTCTTCTCGTTTTCACAAGGCAGCAGTGGAACACTAACTTGTTTCCATGGCAACCCTGAAAAAGAATTACAGCTTTAAAATTGACTGAATGGTAGCCCCATGAAAAAGTAAAGGGCAGACCATATCTTTCTAAAATATAATTTAGTACTAAGTCACCTGAACAGTATTAGCTAAAAGGATTTCAGCACTAGACTTGGGAAGTGACCCATTTGGGATATGGAGTGTTAGGTTTTTCTAATGGTGCGCTTTAGATCTGAAGGGCCTGGTGGACACGCCATAGCGTACAGCATAAAAGAAGAGGAAAAAACCTTTCTGCCTGAAATCTCTTATGAGAAAAACAAGAAATTATTGAGGTGAAGGGGAGGGGAATAGCCTGATAGTAACTGGCACTTTTGTAAAGAAACAGGAACACAAATGTTGAGTGCACAGTACAAAAATACATGGGGAAGGGAAGAGAAATGTGGCGGAAATTAAACAATCCTTGGGCTGAGTAAGGGGAAGCTCTGTGTTTAGACTGGAAACACGTCCGGTTAGACTAGGAGACCAGCATCTGCCTCCAGCGTGATGCATTATCCTGCCCTTGGAAGGCTACTCAAAACTAATCTTGAAGTCCCTGAACATTTCAGAAAGTATTTTGGCAGGAAAAACTCCCATTAACTTCAGCAAGAGTTGAGAAAAATGCTCAGGATTTGGTCCTTTACGTGAAATCTGAGGGCTGGGGGGAAGGGAGTAGTAGTTTGTACATGCAAGATGATGTTTTTTTACGTGACAATAGTTAAAAGAAAAAATCAAATTTATTACGGGAGACAAATTTGGGAAAGCAGAAATCTAAATTTACTGACGGAGAGTTTCCTTTGCAAACAAGAAAAAATTAGAAACCTGCAAAGTCCCATGTACATTAGTTACAGACTTAGCATTAACCCAACACTTGGAAGGCGTGGTCGTAGCAGTTTAGAGAGGCAGATCTGCAGCTGTTATAAACTGACAACAGACAACTGTGCAGCTCAGGATTTGGTCAGGCAAATTTCATTGCATACTACGGAAATCAGTATTTTACCAAGAAATATGGCCGATGCACTACTGAGAACAGGGTAATACCATGAAGATAGACTTTCACTCAGGAGTAGGGCCCCATTCAGCTCCTCCCACAGTCAAATGTTACTGTGAGAGTTGTGCTGAAATCCTGGTGCCCCTCTCTCTTTCAATGGTTTACAAAAAGCAGCTGTCTATAAAACCACATTGAAAAGTCTTGTTCAAAAAATAAGTACAAGCATTGACCTCGGTTTCCAGAAACGGCCACAAGAAGGAATTATTTCTGTGTTTGGGTAAACAAGAGCTTCAATCTGCAGCCTTTTTTTTTTCCCAGCAGAAACCTGCACAGATCCCGTTTTCACAAAACCATTGCTTTTGAGTCTTAGCAAAACAGGTGTCCTGATTCTCAAGAATGATCAGCACCGTTAATCCCTTAGGCTGGGACTTTCAAAAGAATCTCAAAAGAAAACCTCAGTGAAAGAAAAATGCACTCTCAGGCACCTTGGCCGTCCCTGTCTGTGGGCCCCAATGCTGGCACCCAGCAGCGGAGAAGCCCAAGGCCGCAGCTGGGTCCCCTATGTACGGGCTCCCTTTGCCCTCTTCTGGGAACACTCACTTAAAACATCACATTAAGGTATAAGTTGAAACAAATCACAAGTGTGCTTAATAACGTATAAAATAGCTTAGTAAAATTGTCATGAAAATTTAAAAGCTTGGGCAAAAACCCTACACCTCTGCCATTTATACTGATGACAATGATAATGAAAAAAATAATGATGTTTTAACTCACCCATCAAAAAAATTTATTCACCCTGCGAGAGTAGAACTGTGCAAAGCTGGTGGAAAGATATACTTACCTTGAATTTATAAACTGCTCCTCAGATAAAGAAATACAGGATGAGGAGTTGCCTCATTTACATTCATTCAGTCACCCTTAGCCATTTTTTTAGCCAAGTGGATGCGAATTCTTTGAAGTCATTAGAGCTTATAAGAGAGAAGCCCTAAACCTGAGCCTGGTTTCACTGCCCATGTATACATGTCCATACATCTGAGGCAATGATGACTCCTTGCGCGCGCCAACTGCCAGAGAGGACCTACGGCATTGCTGGGCACCGGCACGGCAGCCTTCAGGTCACTGACTGCAGCCCATCGAATGCTCAAAGTGTGAGGTAAGGAGTCAGGACCAGGGGGAAAGAAATATTTCCTTGTGGCAGTGGTATGGCCTGCCTTACCCAAGACCGCTTAGCAATCTTTCTGCTTAATAAAAGGTGAACAACTTTTCCTTACTTCAGCAGCTACATGGCAGATGAAAAAATAGAAATTACATTATAATTATTAAACTGAAAAGGCAATTCCCATGCACCTGTTTCTTGCTGGTTGATGTCCAGAGAAATTCCATATCCTGAACTAGAGCTTTGCCATCAATTAGGTCTAAAACCAAAACAGAAAAAAAAAAGAGATTGTTTACTCTTCAAATCACATGCTGAAAGGCCCTGAAGGAATCAAAGGCAGCAGGGGAATCGAACAATAAGGGTTGTGGCAAGGAGATCATACAATTTCACAAGGTAGATGTTTCTATTTAGGAATTGCTCCATATCACAGGAGAGGTCCAAGCTGGTCAGCTTGGCTGGACGTGGTAGAGAAGAAGTGATCCTTAAAGCAGGACGTAAAGAAGACAACATGGCTTCTTAAAGATTCGTCTGAAGAGGGCACTTCTCTTTTATAGGGCAAAGCACAAGGCATTTGCAATCAGAGCACACAAGTGGGCATTCGGCCTTAGATTCACTGAAGACAGTGGTGTAACAAGAGAAAAAAGAGAAAGGACACCCTGAGGTATGGACAGATTTGCTTTGTGGACAGTCACAGCTTAGGGAAATGGAGGTATAAGTAAGGACTTTTGGGAAGGTTGCAGTGCTACAAGACATATTCCTCCGAGTGTTTATGCCTGCTCCTCCCTAGCTGTAGATAAATGAAAATGAAGCAGTTCTTCCATGACCTGGTCTGGCATTAGCCCCTTGACCTCACCAGGGTACCATGAAGTGTGCTTCAATGTAAATAGATAGACATATTTAGCATTTAGCCACATCAGGTCTAAATTCCAGCTTTTTATTCCTGTGGAAAATGGTATGGCGAACTTACGCAATTTGCCATTGAAATGAATGAGAATCCCACCAGCAAATTGCTCCTTGCAGCGCCCAGCAGCAGACCTTGTAAATGACTATGATTGAATCTATTCTAAATTAATTTGGAAGCGTGTGGGATTTTAAGACAGAAGAACTGATCACAGCGCAGTTAATTGGGCCTGCCCTCTTAGCCCCGCGCCCCATCAGCCCAGCTAAGCAGCTGTCCCAGCAAAGGGAGAGGGGAAGTCGAGGGGGCAAGCAAAAAGCTCTGACAAGAATTTAAATGAAATAAAACAGCTAAATTCTCTGCTCCATTGGCCTTGTTGGGGTTAGGTCTGCAGAGAGCTTGAACCAAATGCCATAACAAATACAAGTACAAGAACAAGCCCGATTCACGTGGCATGCCCATCTCTCTGAATGCTCCTGCTCCCGGCTCCCTGAGAAGCTGCGAGCAGGCGCTCAGCTCTCTATGCTGCGGAGTGACTTGCAAAACGTGTCTGCTGTTACTTCTGCCTGCGGTTCTGTCAACGACAGGGTTTTGGGGTCCATTTACCCCGCTAGAAATGAGGACTGAATGGGGCTAAGGCAGCATGTGAGGCACCCTCCTGTCCCGCGCTCGGCCGCAGACGTGCTTGGTACCTCCTGGCCGTTCACACCATGCAAGCTGGGAGCTGCCCCACTCACACAGCGCAGAGCTGGGAAAGAGGTCCCTCATTACAAATAATTATTACAAATCCCAAATAAGTGCTGGGGTGTGACAGACGCAGTAGCGCTGAGGCATGCACAGCAGGAAAGCATTGGGCATTTGGGGACTTCTACTGTCAAAGAGATAGGTGCAAATGCCCCCCCGCGGCTGCTGGGAGGGGAGCTCTGAGCGGCCCTCGAGGGGCCGCAGTGCTTTATGTGCACTGCACTCCCCGATAAGGCTCCTGGTACGACGTGCCCAGCGGAGCCTTTAAAACAGATTATGGATGACAAAGCAGGAATCCAAGGTAAATTCTCGGAGCTGATGAGTGAAAAAAGAGCTCACATCTTTATATACCAGCTGAGCACATTTAGGAGAGAGTCACTGGGGTGCAATAAGCACGATTCCACATTATGTCACTTTTAAGAGTAAAACTTCATAATCCTTGGCAACTTCTGCATCCTAAAAAGCAGGGTGTGAAAAGTTACCATGCACTGAAACACCTTGTATATCCAGGAGACCATTATTGCTCAACTAACTCATCTCTCGGGTGACTTTGGGCGAGATACAGTTGTCCAAACGCTGACCTGCTGTGTGAGGACAGCGAGAGCTGCGGCAGGTCGGGGGAGCGGGAGGAGGACGAGATGGGGTGGCTCGGACAGGGTCAGCCGACTGGCACTCCAGCCCTGGCAGGGCTGCCCCCCCCCCCGGCCTCCCTAACTTGGCGGGCACCGTAAATGCAGTCCCTGTACGAGCCATGCTTGCATGGGTCTTTACTACTGACTCCTCAGGCGTGGTATTTACAGGAACTAAAATCAATTAAATATTCTAGAATTCTTAATTTTTAGGCAGCAGCTCATCCCGCACTAATTAGTGCAAATGGGGGGGGGGAGCAGACTTTAAACACTACAGTGACAGATGCATTTTATAGGATTTAATGATTCATTCTGAGGCACAATCATCTTTTGAAATACTTATTACCAGCCACTATTCAAGGACTGTCTGTTTTCAGGGTGGTACTCATCATAGGTCAGATCCAAAAACTATCGAGGATATTGCAAAGACTTAAATGCCTTTGATGTGGGACATAGCTGACGTGTTAAGAAATAAGTCTAATTAAATTCCCTGTTATACGGATACGTATATGTGAATGCAGGTATATGAAATGTTCTGGACGGTGGAAGCGATATCGGTTCAAACCCAGCTATCTTCTGTGATTATTGATGAGCCATTGGTTAAGTTTCTACTTAAAATAAAGCAAGATTTCCAAAGAGCAATTCATGATTTTGGCTACCCTGTCCACCCTGAGAGACGTTGCAGCAGCCGGTGTGGCAGAGGGTGCTGAACAACCATCTCTTGCACACTAGGACATTGTTATACTTCATATTGACTTTTGAGACGTGAACTCAGCTAAAATTCTTTAATTATTTTTGAAGATTTTAACCATATTAGAGCAATCTATTAAATTTCCTACCCATGCTTCACATGAGGTTCTTGTAGACACTAGCAAAACACTCTTTAAGGCAAAACCCCTCAGAATACAGCTGCTCTGTAAAATCTATTGATCAAACAGAGATTTCAGAGCAGAAATCCAGATCTTCTTCAGCCCAGTCCAGTTATCTTCTTACTTTCTCTGCCTTTCCAGTAGTCTGTAGGCGTTTTTGCATGCAATACTAAGAAGGCCACGATCAAGCCTGTTTATACAAATTACAGCAACAGGTGATGTCTTACACTTTGGGTATCATCTCAAACACTACTAAGGGCTGTATATCAGAGCACTTCAAAACCCACAAAGATTTAGCCAGCACTTCAATATAAGTGACAGAAATTTCTTTTCTTTCATTCCATTCCATTCTTTATTAATGGGCATTCTTAGATGGGATCAGACCCTGAATCCACTTAGTCCAGCGTGCTGTCTCCAAGGATAGCAAGCAAGAGGTGAACACAAGAGAAAGTGAGAGCCGGAGGTCACGGGTATAATGTGTCATCACATAACTCTCCTCATAATTTCCAATAAAAAGACAAAGACTAAAGCCAGCTCTAAGATAAGCTGATATTCCACGGCGGCAAACCATCACACCACAAAGCGAGCGTCCTCCCAAGGTGGAAATTCCACATCCAGAGCCTGCCTTGTTTGCTGGGCGGCAGCTGGGCCCAAAACAACCTTTGGCAAATGCAACGTAATGTACGTAAGCTGGTCTTTCTTCCAATTTAATCTGCAGGGATAATTAATGAATCTGACAAGCACCAGACGCTCTCTCTTTGCATCGTCTTTGAATGATTTGCCACACAGAGGGTACATCACTGCCTGAACACCTCGCCTACCACCGTGGTGAATATTTATACAGATTTGTCACCATGAGCTAGCACGATTTTGCAGTAATCATTAATCTGCTATCTAGTGTTTAATTGCTCTTATCTGCTGCTGCAGAGAAAAGGAGCAGTTCATTAGGCAGAAGCAGTTCACTGGCAACATCTCTCTAACTCTGGCCTGGAGCCGGAGGGTGTCGGACCCCGCTCCCTCCCTTCTATGGCCGTAGGGATCCACGGTCTGTGGATCACTTGTGCTGGAAAACTGCTGGATTCTGGGGGTGTCTGTGTGGTGTCCCCTGTGCCTGGGGCTGGAGGCTTTCCTGGCAGGGCTGCCTGCACGCTGCAGCGGTGCTGGCACTCTGGTGGCAGCAGGGTGCAGGATTAAGGTAAGTACAATATTGACCATACCCCTCCCCAGCACTCTGGCCAAGCGTTTAGCTGTCAGGCAGCATAAAGCTTCAGCCAGCATAAAGCTTCAGCCAAGCCTTGCCTTTGCCCACGCCTGCCCAGCCTCGTCCCACCCTCCCCTTTTCTCCCTGCGTCCCTTGGCCCGCGGCCCCGCAGCCGTCTCTGCTCAGGGCTGCCCAGCTCCGTACACCGCCTGGATGCTTTCCCCCGCAGCCTTGCGATGCATCACCCTGACACACGCTTTCCCCGAGGACTTGGCTTATGGCAAAAAACAAAACATGAGGGGCTAGTTAATGCGTTTGGCTGCCAGCTCTCGTTCTTCATGCTAAGAATGTGAAGTATGTGCCTGCCAAAAATAACAATACCATATACACAGATACAACTTACCCATCAGATAGGAAAAACCCAGCAGCTTCCCGGTGAGAGATGTGAATACAGCTCTTCTGGAACAGAAGGAGCGGAGAAACGTAATACCTGCATAACTGAGTTTTCTCTGCTGTGTGCTCAAAATGACACCTTTTGCTCAGAGGCCCTTAGGCACAAAGAATCAGGGTAGCTGGGATGTGTAAAATAATATGTTTAGTTTTGGGGTAATAATATGTCTTTCAAATGAGAATGGCCTATTGCTGCAAGCTTCAAAGAAGCAGTCAGTGCACTTTTTAAAGCCCAAATAGGCATTTTATGATGCAAAGGATAAATCTGTCAGTAAAGATACTCGTAAGTCAAGTAAATACAGCTGTTCTCTTACATGAAGAGCTAGATATTACTATTGTGGGGAAAATTCTGCCCTCTATAAAAAGGGAGCAAAGAAAAAGGGAAAAACAGAAAGGCAAAAAGGTGGGGAGTTTTTTTCTACACCCTGCAGCACTGAGCTGCAACCAGATACCCATTGAGCGGGGATGGGCTCTGGCACCGCTACGTTCAGCGCCAGTGGTGTGTGTGTGGGGGCAGAGGGTCTGCAAGCTGCCACCCCCTGAAAACACCGTCTGTTTGCTCCAACTGAGCATCAGCTGGTCTTTCAGATGAGCTCCTTCACAAGTCGCTAATTCCTCAGGTCTGTGGCAAACCCGGAAACATGGGCGTGATATGAGAGCCGTGTACGCATTCATGTGACACATAACACAAAGAAATAACGTGGGGGGAGAAAGGGACAATTTAACGCTGGTTTAGTTAAACAATAGTCGGACACTAGCCATGAAGACACAACTACTTGGTCCCAACCATGATAATTTCCAAAGCTGAGAAGAAAAGAGGAAAGGGGCTAATACTCAGGTCCTGGAGCTGGGAATAAGCAGACAGCCAGGGTTCACGCTGACAGCAGCACAGAAGCCGACCCTGGAGCAGGCACGTGGCGGAGGAGCAGGCAGTCCCACGGTGGCAGCATTGCAGACATAGGCATGCAGCTGCCTACAGACGTAGGGCTGTGCATCACACGCAGGCACAGGACGGCAGCTGACAGGGAGCTAGTGAAAGCTGGCACGCACGTACCTGTAGGACACCGCAAAGTCTTACGTGCCTATGGGCCATGCTGTCATAAATGCAGACATAAATAGGTAGGGCTGCATGAACCCTTGACTTACCAAACCCAGCAAGGAAAGGGAGATCCATATATCTCTCATTTTATATGCTTTGTATTCAGGACAATAAGAAATAAATACCGCTCTTTCCTGAAGGTATTATTTTAGAATTCCAGGTCCCAAATGGGACTCCTGCATTATTATGGGTGAGAAATAAAAGACTCCCAAAACTCATCTTAGAGGGACTGAACCCCGTTGCTTCAAGTGGAGGGATGTAAAAAAAGCTGTAGAAAACCTTCCTGTTCAATATCAGACTGCAAGATCAGCTATAAAACTGCAGGATCAAAGGTCTGTCTAGCTCAGCAGCCTGCCGCTGGCACTGGCCGACAACGGTGCTGAAGGCAGGCTGCAAGGGCAGGCCACCAGGGCAGGCAGGTCCTGAGCACTGCCTTGTGTGCTATCCCCCTTCTAGACAGTGCTCCTTACTTCCACCTCCCAGGGTTTCAGCATTTTCTGAGCCAGCAATTGCCTTCAGACCACAATAGTTAATATACAGTAATATCTGTACCCTTTATGCATGTGTTCAAATTCCATTTGAACCCATTTATAAATGGCAGCCTCAGGAAAGGAGTCCCACAGTTTGGTTGTGCGTTACACTTAACGAGATGTGTAGAAGAAGCCTGAGATGCAGTTTGTCCTCTAACCTGTACCAACAACCTTGTAAGCACATGCTTTGCATTCTGTAGCACTTTAGGGTCCAACACAAGCCATTACTCCTTTAGCTGGGCCTGGAGTCCAGCTGGACTCTCCCTGGAGACAGTGTGAGAAAGGGGGAGTGTTGCGGGGCTGACCTCGGCTGGCTGCCAGGTGCCCACCCAGCCGCTCTCTCACTCCCCTCCTCAATGGGACGGGGTGGGGGGGAATAAGATGGAAAAGCTTGTGGGTTGAGATAAAGAAGGGAGATACCAGTTACTGTCATAAGCAAAGCAGACTTGACTCGGGGAAAATTAATGTAATTTATCGGCAATCAAAATAGAGTTGGATAGCGAGAAACAAAGACATAAACCCTTCTTCCCAGTCTCAGCCTCACTCCTTCACTCCCATCTCCTCTACCTCCTCCCAGCGCAGGGGGACAGGGCAATGGGGGCTGCGGTCAGCCCATAACAGCTCTTCTCTGCCACTCCTTGCTCCTCACACTTCTCCCCTGCTCCTCCATGGTCTCCCCAGGGGCTGCAGGGGAATCTCTGCCCCGGCGCCTGCAGCACCTCCTGCCCCTCCTCCTGCTCTCACCTGGCTGCTGGCAGGGCTGGTTCTCACACGGTTTCCCTCACTCCTCACAGCTGGGCAGGGCTTTGCCCTCTCTGACCCGTGTTTTCCCAGAGTTGCCACCGGCCTGGCTGCGGGGCTCGGCCGTGCCCTGCGCTGGGGCGGCTGGAGCCGGCTGGAGCCGGCTGGAACCGGCTGTGTCCAGCCCGAGGCAGCCCCGGCCTCTCCTCACAGACGCCCCTGCCACCGACACCCAGACAGGGACACCCCGTACAGGGACTTTGTGTATCGTGCACCCTGCCAGTGCGGGACAGACAAATGGCACAGTCACTTCCCAAGCCAAATCACGTGTGTGCATTAGTGTACAGTCTCACACAAGTATTTAATTTTTATACATAAACACAGGCCCTTTGTCTAGAGTGGACACCAAAGCATTTCCTTGCTTCCTCTTGACGAGGTTGGATGTCCATAACTTCCTAGAAGATGTGCCTCAGTGAAACCCGGGTGATTTGCTGAGATCCTGAAACGAGCAGTTGAAGGAGCAGAGTGGGGATTGGTTTTCCTGTGTCACGCTTAATCTGCTTCATCTTTTAACGCATCCGGTATTTTAATGACCTCCCGCCCTCCTCTCATCGCACCCCCCCCAAAGCTGACTTCTCTGCCGCTCCCAACGTAAACACCAGCCCTTCGGTTGTTGCCCGGAGGCTTTCACAGAACAGGCTACTTTCTCTGGCACGGCACAGCGCCTAAGGGATTTACACTGGATTGCAAAAGAATGATAAAGCGTATCATTATAATTACAGAAACAGGCTTATCCTGTAGATCTTCCCTTCATAAAGCAAGGTGCTGAGGGAGCGGTGCTCTTGCGAGGGCTGCCGTAGCAGGGGCTCCTCCACCATCGGGCGTGCTGCTGCGCGGTGAGGCGGCGGCTGGTGAAGCTCGGGCTTTCGGCGGCCACGCCACCCATTCCCTCGCAATCAGGTACCGTCGTCCTCCCGTCCTCCCCTGCACGCGAGGAGGAGGAGGTAATCAGGGCTGGACGTGGTGCTTCGTTTGTAGAGGAGGTTCTCAGGAATAAGGTTTTAGCACATGTTTATTCAGGATTAGTCCGCCTGTAATTGGAAGCGTTTCAGTGCTGCAGGGTTTGTTCCTCCAGAACAACTCTGGAATAATTAAGTAATAAGAGAGAGGAGACAAAAAAAGCTGTGGAGTTAAGTGAGCTTTGGGTGCGTGCTGTCCCTATGCTGTTTTGCAGCCCCCGTACCTCACAAGCCGGTTGGGCAGCTGCCCAGCCTGCGCTAGCAGGCGGGCGAGGAGGCTTTAAACCCTCCTTGTGACGGGTGCTCCCAGCCGCGTCGATGTGCTGACGCGTCAAAAGCAAACGATGAGATAATGACAACTCACTTCCACAGGAAGCAATTCAGTTCCTCTGGTTTTGAATTGTGTCTGCAACAAAGAAGTCACATCACAAAGCGGCTTTAAGCACAATGAGCAACAGAGGAGCTGGAAAAATAACGAACCTCTCGCTGATCTACTGCAACTTTTTCAGGCATGCTCTTTTAGAGAGAAGCTCAGGTAATAAATTATCATAATTTTGAAATTGAGGTATCTTATAAATATTTACCGGTTACAGTTCTTGCTAGCAAACAAATAGTAGTTAAAAATCTCCGATTCCATCTTCTTCATTTGCTCAGCGGCCTTTCAGTTGGACAAGTTCCTCCTGGGTTGTATTTCCTGTCTGTAGCTTCCACCCAAAGACAGTAATTTCTGAAGAGCTTCAGAAAAATCAGGATAGCGGTTTTTGAGTTATGTGAGGGAAGGCAAAAATATGCTTTTCCCATATGTTGTGATTGAAATGTTGCATTTGCATAAGTCAAAACCAGCTGTAGCTATAAAATTTTTAACTTAGCTTGATTTATTGCCCTTATTGAGGAAGGAAAAACAAAAGATGTCTCAAGACGATCCGTTCAGTGGATTTTGAGTTAGGATATGAATGGTTAGGTCTGGCATATGTGCAACTGCAGTATTTTCTAGTGGGGTTTTCTCAAAGCTCTCGAACAAGAACATTTTAGTTTGCATGGCATGCACAGATCCAGGAGCCCTAGCTGAGGATGACAACATTAAGGATACTCAGCATTAGTTTGCTCTTAGAAATAATAGTATTGCTTACAATTGTTTGTTCTTCAGTATCATTTAAATGTTCCACAGTCATTTGGCTGCGAGTTGCAATGATATTTTTACTTGAACAGCATCAGTAAGAGCCTAGCTGGCTTCAGCGGGACCACTGACAGAGTAAGATGCTACCGAAACGGATTCAAAGTATCAGTGTGACCCATCGAATGCCCTGCCCCAAGGATCTTAAGCTGTTAAAAGCAGATACATGGAAGAACGTGGCAAGTAAGACAGGGAACAGAGAGACACAGAGAACGCGGGGCACTTGAATGACAGCATTTCCTGTACAAACACAGGAACCGCTTAATAATGGCTAACTACTTTTCAAAATGAATGGCAATATATAGGCTTAAGAACATCCTGGCTTTTCACAGAAAGGGGCGTATTTTGCTCTCAGATTATTTGTTTTGGCTCTCGATTTTTAGTTCCCTCTCCTCTTCTTGCCTTCCATTTTTCATCTTAGATGCAATAAGATAAACTCCCTTGGAACTGGTGTTCCTTTCCCCTCTTATGTACTATCAGAAGAGTCACCCTGCAAGTAAGAGATGCTATCTTGCTCCTCTCTCCCTGGCATTGCAGTGAGATAGGAAATGGAGCTACACTGTACTGCACAGCAGCTGAAATTTGGTCCTGGTGAAGTAAGAGACAAAAATTTCCATGCGTTTTGATGGGGTGAGCAAATCACACAGAAATGGCTGAGTCACTTCACTCGTCTCTGTAGAGTGCTTTGAGTTCCTTAGGGAGACTGGTTTATTAGTGCAACATATGCATTTGTTTATCTGTGCACTGAAAAGCTTGTCTAATTTTTTTCAGCTGTACCAGTTAGGCTAATGAAAGAGATCATCGCTACTTACAAACCCTGTCCTACCTATGTCCTTAAGATCATTGAAGCTGCAGCAAGATACCAGTTTGTTATCAGTAGGAGTCAAAGGTTGACACTGGGATAATGCTGAAAGCAGGGGTTAAAGAACGATATGGTCGCTGTCAGCAGGAAGATTATAGAATCACAATTGCATCTTGCTTGAGAAATTTCAAAAAGGGAAGAAGCCCATCACACAGCTGTTAAAGAAAATATTAGGTTAATGCTGAATTGAAGGAAACCATACTGAGCTACAGCCACTGAAAGGTGGTGCACTTGTCCTTGCAGTGTGCCAGGCTTTGACAGCCCTCGTCACCTTCTTGCCTCAAAGACTTCTTCTGCAAATAAAATCTTGCTGAAGCAATTGGGGTCTGCATGAGAAAATTTGGCTGCCCTCACTGCGGTGGCCAGGGTACACAGGGCACACACGATCGGTCCCGGGACTGCAGCTAGTGCAACTCTATCTGTTTGGCTTTCTGTTCCCCACTCCATGCTCTGCAGGTTTTGCTTTTGCTGGCAAAAGTTGTTTTCTCAGTGTCAAAAAATGAGCCAAAGTCTACAGTGTAAAATGATTTTTTTCACCTCTCTCACCTTTCCGTGGCAATTGGCAGGACTTGCAGGTTTCACATTACGTGTCAAGCTGCTTCCAGAGGCTCCAAACTCCCAGACTCTTAAAAATCAATGAGCTAGACACAGTGAAAGCTCAGGAATTTCTTGCTTCATCACGTACCACACAGCATATAACGGTGTTTTAAAAGAAACAAAACAACACATGTATACACAAACCTACCCAGAATTACAGCTTCTCTACATTTTGGAGGGCTGAAATTTTGGGGAACTTGACAACATGTCTGCCTGCATTAAGGCCGGATCTCATCAACATAGAGGTTACCAGTTAGGAGCTATATGTGGGGAAGAGGCAGCGAACACACCCCTAATCTTCCCTCAACATTTAGGATCTCTGGCTTGAGCAGAAATGAGGGAATCTGACAGGAATAAGTGTGATACCAGCATTAAGGTTGCTTTGGTCAGCATAGAGGACCCACTTGTCTTGGAGAAGAGTCCTGGGGTGGATCATGGTAGCAATGGTACCAGTGGGAACATACTTGACGGGAAGCAAAAAAAATTAAAAAAAGATATTGTGATAAGCTGTGGACTAGAGCTGAGTCTACTCAACTCCAAGTAATCTTAGCTTGATTCCAAACCTGAACTTCAAAGTGAAAAAAAGTAAATGAGCTCTACTCACATGCTTATTCAGCAGCACTGAGCCTCGCGGAGACCCTCCTCGAGGGAGCTGGGGTGGAGGAGGGTGCAGGCAGGTGCTCTCCTGCCTGGAGGCCACCCCCTCTGTACCCCACCGAGGAAGGAACTGGGGGTTTCCTATCTACCTCTCTCTTCTGATACACTGGGAAGGGACAGGATAATAAGCATGCAAGTGACTTGAAAAAACCCAATTAGCAGACAGGAAAATATTTATTCATTTGCCTAGAAAAGAAAACCGGAGCGACCTATTCATACATTTCAACAAAATCTGTTTTCCTTTGTTGGTGGAGTAATTAATTAGTATTTATTTACATACGGGAAGTAGCACCTTACAGTAAATGTATGGAAATGGAAACTAATTTGAAAGCGTCATTTTGTGAAGGGCACCAGTAACATTTGTGACACTCTCTAGTTTTTGACCGTCTGGCAACATTGAGGGCTAAACTAATGTATAAACCTTGAGAGACCCCATTTGTAGCAGGAACTGCTTTAGACTTCAAATTTTAATGGAGTGAGATCTCAAATCAATGCCACCCTAATAATGCAGAATGGATTTGGGCCAGGACACAGTGCTGTTTATACTGGCTTTCTCTGAAAGGCCAGAATTACAAATACAGAGACTACATCTTTCTTTCCTAAATTGAAAAAGATCTGTTAATAATTATTGTGAGCCAAGAGAAAAATCCAGGCCTCTCTAGAGACAAAGGAACAGGCAAATACAACTGGGAGGTCATTAGCTTAAGCTTTGCAATTGCTGTCCAAAGGGGCTCTTTTTCAAACCTGTCAGGAATTTCTTTCTAACAGCTATTCAAAAAGCGTCTGCTTGGATATTGCAGAAGCCAGTCGTACACAAAGAAAGGACACAGGGAAGAAGAAATGAAATTTAGCAGTGAATCCTAATCGGAGTCCAATGATTAGCGTATAAGGAATAATTTGGGGAGGCAGCGAGCCTAGCGAGTGAAGCAGTGTGGGACGACGAGACCGGAGCTGAATTGCTAGTGCTGGGGTAAGTCTACGCCCTTGCCTGCCTCAGTTTCTCCTTTGCAAAACAGGACTAATGACAGCAACCTTGTGAAGTCTTTCCCTTGACTCCAGCTCACACCACAGATGGAAAGTGCTTGCAAAGGGAAAGCGCCGCTATTTTGGGATGAGGGAGGTGAGGCACTGAGCAGCTGAGCGACTTATCTGCAGGCACACAGCAAGTCAGCGGCAGCTCCAGGAATAGCACACGGGTCTCTCGGCTCAACGGGAACAGATAATGCTTAATAAAGAATTTAACGCAGCCATTAAGAGCACACTTCTACCAACTTTACATTAAATGAGGAATCCCCTGTCCTCCTCGGGAAGTAAATACAGCTCAGTGAATTAGGGGTGCAGACCTGGGACCTAGAGAACTGCTTTGGATAAACAGTGTCACTCGAAGTGTTTTAGCAAGCGAAAACCAAAGTCAGTGCTGAGGATTAAGATTTGAAAGCAAGTGCTGACATACTGAGGTCCTTGGAAATTTTGTCTGTGAGGAAATCTACTGTATAATTAAATTTGCAGTTTCCTTAGTGGGACCATCATTTCCTTCCATGAACAAAAAGATAAATTTCTTAGATATTCTGTCATGGAGTCTTCTAATGTAACGAGCCTTGACAGACTGAATAAGTAACTCCACAGCTTTTAAGAATAATCTTTTTGATAGCAGCGATTCCCTGAGATGATAACCTTCCTAAAGACAACTAAGGAGTCTACCAATGAGCTGAGAAGTGTGGTTTCGCCAGCCACAGAGGAATTGCAGTCATGACCTTGTCCAGACTCTCTGACAGGATTTTGGCAACGACTGCAGGAATCAGAGGCTCAGGAGGAAACGCAAACTTCCTGGTCGAAACGTCAATTGATAAGTAATTCAGCAGGAGTCCGTGGGCTGCACTGGAGGGGGTGTGGATGCCGGCAGTACATTCAGATGAGATGAGAGTAGTGGTATCGTCAGAAAGGTGTCCCACACCTGAGGCAGCCTGAGAAGAAGAGGTCTTTCAGAAAGACCTCTTCTGAAATACCGCTTGCCTCTGACAAAATAGCTGTAAATCATTTTATTCTTTCTGTGATGCAAGGAAGCCAACAACTTTTCAAAAATTAACCTATTTGCAGGTTAGAAGATATCAAAGACTTCTATGTTTGCTTCCTCTGGTATCTCCATTTGTAGCTGCCATTTATACGGACAGGGCTGCTGCCCTCCAGGCACCAGAGCAACGGTTGTCATCTTTACGTTTGGGAAAACCTCACTGGAGGGGTTTTTTTTAATTCTAACTTATTCAGACCGGATGAGCAGCCTTAAGTCTTCGAGTGAGAAGGTTTAGTAGTCTAGGTTTTTCTTTTACAGGAATTAATTATAACCAAATTCAAACCTGCATGCTGTCTCCACCAATCTCAAATTGACTCAAATATGAGTCAACAACAGTATACAAATCAGCTTTATCAAGGAGTGTATAGTTATGGGGTTACAAAAATACAGGGCATGGGGTTCCCACACTGGCCTTTTATTTAAACAGCAATTCACAGCTACAGAAAGAAACCAGACTGCCTGCTCTGCATCTCCTCTGCCTCTCCTCTCCCTGGCTCACTTTATGGTCACACCAAGAGACAAAGCAAATGGATGAGTATATCCGTGTTCCTCCACATCTAAAGCAGCTGGTAGGAAGTATTTTTCTGCAAGCACAAACTAGAAGTATCTATAAAGAAACAAGCTATTAAAAAGCCCATTTATACCAGGTATTGAACCAGATTAAGTCCAGACTCACGTGTCCTTTAGTTGTGCTTAGAGGAGTCTCCTACTCTGAATTGACCCTGGTGTCAAGAGAGGCAGCAAGTGCACTTTGGGGCATTTGAATGTGTCTTTGGTAGAAAATGACCCTCAGAGCACTGGGAGAATTATCAAGGTTGGTCAAATTTGAATGCCTTCTCTGCTGTAGCTGGAAATCATACTTCTGCCTGCATTTCACTCCTACTAGACGAGGAGGGTGCTCTGCTTACTATAGACAATCTTTTGGGGTGCAGCCAAGCTCTGGTAGTTAAATATCCCACTACTGATGTTTGCGCTTATGGTTCAGTGTGCAGGAAAGAGTCATTTTTTTTCTACTGCATTTCTCTTAGTCTGCCTTTCCTAAAGTAAAGGCGGCAGAGTTTCCTGCATCATAGTTTCTTTTCCCTTCAGTGCAAAATCAATCCTAAATTGGCCTGCACTGAACTCTGATTATGGGATGGTTGGCTACAGGCCGACCCGTGCAACCCTGCATCAGAAATGCTCAGTGCTGTGCCTGAGAACAGACTTTCAGAAGAGCTGGTATCCAGCTTCTCAGCAGGCATTTTAGCATCTGGATCCAGCTGACATTAAAAGGAGTCCAGCCCCAGAAACATTTGAAAAGCTGGGTCTGAATGCTCATGGAGCTGCCTGCGTAAAGCAGTCAGATCGTGGGAAAATGGGGCATTCGCTCTGGGAACTAGGCTAGTTTGAATATCCGTCCAGTTTTTTAAACATCTGAATGGGTGCTGCACGTATGACAAACACTTTCAAAGCCTGTTTTCCCCTTTTGACATCTGTTTGGTAGCTTATGGGAAATAAACCATAATTTTTTCTGCTAATTGAGTTCATATAACAAATTTTAGTTAAAATGGGATTCTTTTAGGGAAACAAATGAAGTTACCTACGTGAACTACATGGCTGAATCCCAGGAGAAAATACTTTGTTACATCTGAATAGCGTTTTCTGACAGTTTGCACTGGTGCATTCTCTTGGCAGGGGTCCCTCCATAAATCACATACTACTGAGTGTAAAAAAATGAATGTTTAGTATGTTACCATGAGATCCCCTGGCAAATCTACGTGCGAGAGAGCTACTTCACGTGCCTTGGCAGCTACCTAGTGATAAAGAACGAAAGATAAGTTCACAACAAGGGCCCTCAGGAACTTCAGAGGGACAAATGGTCCTCTGATCACTGTGAAGCTACTTGAGGATAAGGAAAAAAATTGTCAGCAAATTGCTGTAAGCCAGAAATACATTCCAAGAAAATCTGAAACATTTCTGTAACCTCATCCTGCCAGAGTGTGAGGGATTCAGATTTAAGCCCGAATCCAGCAAAACACATGAGAATGAATTTGAACTGGAAGCATACAGTAACTTCAGGGCTGTGGAAAGGCGTACACAGCATAAAAAAAGGAAACCACATGATCCTTTCTGGCTTCTGCCCATAGTTGGAGAGCAGGAATTATGGTCACCAAACAGAAAGCAAAACATTTCTAACAGCTACTAGCAAACGTGTGGTCACTCAACACCTAATTAAACCTTTGGGCCTTATAGCAGTAAAACACGATACAAGCCAAAATATTACTGAATTTTGAAGAAAATTGCCTTTTTTTTTTTTGGTGGACAATGTATTCACAGTTGTGAATGTGAATACATTGTGGACAATGTATTCACAGTTACATCAACGGCTTGCAGACCAGCATGCCTTGAAGTATCAAGCTATTGTGATATTAATCCTACTTTCCAACTGACTGTGAGAAAACCTTTCCTGTAGCCGCTGCCTTCCTGTGTCTCGGCCAGAGGCAGAAGGCAGTATTAGAAGGACCATTCAAATAGTCCAAAGGACTGCTTTTGCACTCATAGGAGGAACAAAATTCCAGTAAGTGACCTTCACATGCAGTGCTCCACGCAGCTAGATTAGTTGCAGTAACACTGTTTCCCTAACTTCATTTTGAGTCAGTACCGTCACTCTCATTAAGGATCTTCATTGTAGTTAGGAATGAATAATCTGCTGTTATTGTACCACAAAAGTAAGTGTGTGCCATGGTACGCCAGATGTTAATGGCATTGTTGTATGGGAATATATGGGAGCATAACGGCACCTCCCTGGCTCCACCAGCAGTTGGCAGTCCATATGGTGGTGGCACACACCCCATACTGATGGATGCTCAGCAGATGCTCTTCAAGAGCTAAATAATGCAAACAGAGGCTGGTGTGATCAATATACAGCCCTCATAGTTCAGGCACTGCTCACAGCCAACAAATGCAGTAAATTGGAGGGGGGAGGGGGCGCAGTTTAAAAAAAAAAAAAAGTCTTAAAAAAAAGGCCAGTAAGCCTTTCAGCATTTTAAAAAAGTAGTTACAGGTGCTGCTGAAGAGAGAGTTTTACTTGGTTACCAAGCTTTTGCACCTCCATTAAAAAATATGTATTTTGGAGAAATTTCTTATTTAAATTAAATGATTTCTTGGCCTTCAGGAATCTATATTCGTCTACCTCTATCTGGGATTGTCCTCAAGACACCCGTGCATCTGTGTGCTTATGCATTCCTAAAGTGCTTATTCTCTCCTCTGAAAATATTGGGTCCCTCAAGACCAGGAACCTCCACAGGAGTGAATATAATTTCTCAGTTCCTCTGTACTGCTCAGACGGTTACATGAAACTATCAGAATCTGGATCTTCCTAGGATAATGCTAGACTTATTTTTATTGTCATGGTTAAAGAAAAATAACCTTTCTGCTCACATCAATATTTTAGAGCATCTTCAGTGGTTGAAATTAGGTCAGGCGCAGCAAAACTGCTGGTAGTTGAGGTGAAATAAAGATCAATAAGGTTACCTGATACAGAGACAGCACAGCCAGCAGCAATCATAATATTAGCACAATAGTAATCAAAATCCGCTTATATGTGGGAGTCGCAAGAAATGGAAACATATACTAAAACCCACACAGAAGACATAATTTATGATTCATGGGATGAGACAGGAATGCAATTTTCAGAAGAACACCATGGAAAACAAAACAATCTAAAGGAAAATGCATTAGGTATCAGTCCATTCGAAGGAAAAAGGCCTAAGAGCTGCCAGCATTGCCCTGTACCACCTCCATTTTGAGACAGCAAGCAGCCGCAAGGAAAGAAAAGTTAGAAATTAATATCCAAGGTCGTTAGTGTTCTCAATAACAGATTATCCTCAAAAACATGTTAAAGAAGAAAATAGTTTTAAATATAAAATTGGAATAAGCCAAAATTAGCCCATAAACTTGAAATTAAAAAGAAAATCTTCTATGCGTTGCTAACACTTGTTAAAAAGAGCAAAAACTGTAAGGGGTTTAATGCTTAATGTGAATTAACTCAGCCATGTGTATTACATAGCCAAAGCCACAGAAATGGCCATCTAAATTGATTCTGGAACTGGTAGGCCTGCAGCAGATTTGCAAATGATAATGCAGATTATTAATAGATACTTCCACTAATTTCACTAACGACCAAATTTAATGAGAAATTTGGATTTGTAGATGAACAGAAACATTCCCATTCCATCATTTGTACACGTGCAAAGAATTCCATATCCCAGGACAGAGACTGAGCCAGCTGCAAAACAGACTTATCCATCCGAACCCACGTCCAGTGCAGCACAAAGGGTTGCTCACTGCCCTCGTGGAACTGGCCCTCCTCAAGCACCTTCATAGATCTGTGTCTTGCAAAATGCTGCTTGGTTCCAGAAAATGGATCCCTGTCAGCTTTAAGGACTAGGTAGCTAATGACATGGGCCTGTGGAGCTGCTGGAGAAGGAGTCTCATACTAAACTAGGTGACAAACCGAATGCAGACTGTTCAAAGAACTGCAAAAAGCAGCCCCTGAACTGCACGCGCAAACTAGAAGCTCGTGCAGTCACCGCAGATGTGCCTCGCTCCTTGCACGATGCGGTGATACTGCAGGCAGCTGGACTCTGCATTGCCATGGGGGAAAGAACCACCGAGTAGCGTGGTGTGGCTACGTCTGATTTATTAAGCAGGCAAAGTGAGGGATCGGCCGTGTCAGGAAAAAGCTCCTCAGTCACTGCCTCACGCCACCCCCCCAACTCCATCAACTGAGACCTACTGCCTTTTGCATTCCGGCGCGTGAGAAACCTCTGATAAACGCCCTGTTTCAGGGTCCAGAGGAAAGCCATCAGAAATACGCCAGGGACTTCTGAAAAGAGCAGCCTGGTACACTGGAAGAGAGTGATCCTGCAGGCAATCTCTTGATTCCTACAAGGCACTGTTAAAAAAAAAAAACCCAAACCCAAAAACTTCCAGTGTCTAAGATTGGCTTTAGCAGTTACCACACCACCATACAAATGTCCTGACTGATGTGCTTCACTACCATTTTAGTCTTGTCTTCCACCACCTCAAAGATTCAGGTACCCTATAAAGGTACCCTCTATCTGAATGAATGCAGAAATTATTTTAACTGCAACATTAACTCTAGGGGCTTAAAGGGTTTTTTCTACATTTGATTTATCTTGCAACTAAAACAGCTTAACAGTGAACACATGCAGAGACTCATTATCTCTGCCTCTGGCTTCAAAAGGCTCTGGGAGTTCCTCGGACCCATTCAAAACCTCTTCTACTTTCAAGTGCCATCAAACATTATTCACTAACTGTAACATGAATATCCAGACACAGTCTCTGTGTCTGATCTTTGTGGCCACCAAATTGTTACTTCCTTTCTCTCCCCATTCTCTTTCTGTGTTGTATTTTTATGTATTGGGTTTTTTTGGGTTTTGTTTTTTGTTCTTTTTTTTTTAATATCTATCTATCTATCTATCTATCTATCTATCTCTATATATATCTGCTTTCACATTTCCTTCTAACTAGGATGTTTTTATGTCCAGCATAATTTTGTTCATGTTTGAAGAATTGTGCCTTCCTGGGCATTCAATAAACCATCCTTGAAAATTGCCAGTTTTTATTACATTAGTGTGACTCGTCAGGAATGCTGACAACTGCTGCAAGCTTTGAAAAAAACCCAGATAGATAGAGTCATAGAATAATTCAGGTTGGAAGGGACCACAAGAGGTCATCTAATCCAACCTTCCACTCAAAGCAGGGTCAACAAGGAGTCAGCATACTCATGCCTAAGAGGTGCCTTATTCTGTGTGCACCAAGGAAAGGTTCAGACTATGAATACCTAGGCAGCAGCTACATCATTGAGTAACTCCTCTTGTCCCTCACGATGAAGTTCAGTATTTCTCTCTCCAGTGGAAAGCTTTCTCCTAACAATGCTGCCCCCCCCTTCCCTCCCTTTAGGAACAAAATGTGTAGCCCGGCTTGAATTGATCCCTGGTGAGTTTTTCTCCCCGTTCTTTGCAGATACCTACTCAAGGAGCATCAAGCAGCATGCCCTCTGTCTTCAGTTTACTAGATGAAAACTTAACCTAATCCAGAGTGTTAGACGTGAGGTGGAGGAAATCTGCTAAGAGTTCATAGCGTCTCTGATACAAAACAACCTCTCATTGCATTTTCCCCACGTTATACCCATAGAAAACATATTTTAGTATTTTTTTCTGCTTAGGCATCTATCAGAATTTCTGTTTTTCACATGAAAGTTCACATACAATTCCTCAAATTATTTACACGCTAGCATTACCCTACAGATAGCCAAAGCTGTGTCCTTTACATTTCCAATTGTGCTTGAATTTGTCAAAGCCCCAATGTTTAATTTGTAAAATGCTCCAGTGGAGCTAGCTACTCACCAGTCTGTCACATAAATACAGATCATGGTGCAAGCTTGCAGCAAGAAACCACGTGGGAAAGACATACTTTCTCTTTCAGAGAAACGGTGGGGTCTCCCCTCTTCATTCTTCCCACATCCCTCCCAAAGATCATTCCCGTAACTATGAAGCATAATCTTATAAATCAGCAGAGGATTTGGTTTTGACAGCTGTGCCATCTTGCTTTATGTATTACCCTGAAATGCTTGCAGCTAATTTCAGTTTTATGAAAAAATCAAAAAAAGTCTTTACAGGCTTCATATATTGACCTAGTCACTTATACATATATCTTTTCTTTTTGGTAGATTGCGGTCTTGCTTTCCTCCTTTCCTGTGAAATAAATCAGTAATTAAATTTCCTTTAAGAGGTGAGGTGGTAAGCTTTCTTTACTCCATACACCTAGTATGACACCAGCTTCACACAAGCAGGACACTAGCCCCCACACACATACTCACACGTAGAGGAGTGTCTTGAAGACACATACACTCCAAACACCACAGAGTAGCTTATGTGCACAAGCAAAGGATTGAAGTATCCCCCTAATATGATCTTCATGAGTTCTGGGTGCTCTTGGGTCCCAGGGAAACCGTCCTGCTGCTCTCTGAAGCTGCTGCCCTCACCACAGCTGGTGATCCCCTGGGAAAGTCTTATACATTATTCATAGTCATTGGACAGGAACTTAAATTGAAGCTGTCAGGGACAGCACTATGCTAAGTTGCTTGCTGATGCCAGTATTAAACTCTATACTCACAACCTTGCAAAAGTTTCTGTTGCAGGCCCAGCAGTGCAACGTGCCAAGACTGCAAAGACTTGGGTTCTTTCTATTTATCTGCATGGACTACCCATATTCCTAGATCTTCTTTAGGGGAAGCTCAGCTGCAGCAATGCAATGCTTTCCTCTCTTAACCTGGCAGCAGAGGAATCAGAGAAGGCCTAACGTGTACCAAGGAAGGGGGATCTTGCATAGATGATTTTTTTTCAGAAAAAATAGGAAGTAGAAGTTTGCAACAGACTTCATGATGATCCGTCTCTTAGAACCTGAAGATACCAGTTTCATTGGTATAATCACACCAAATAGAATTGGAATTGAGGCTAACAAGCCCTTAAATTGCTACTTTATCCTCTTAAGGATAAGGACATTAAGGACATCTCAAGTTGAAAACATATAAAGCTATGTTGGTCACGAGCATTTAGAGAAGATGATGGTTGTCTACAGCTGTGGAAAGACAAATAGCATTAGGAAAATTTTCTACCAGGGTGATCACTAAACCCACAATATACCACAAGAGTTCTAATTAGCTCTTTTCACATCATTGGTCTGAATCTCTCCATGATGGACAACATGTAGGAGACTATTTGAACTTGTTTAGTTTTGAGGATGCTCTTAAAGTCATCCCTGGTAAGCAAAAAAACCCCACCCCGTGTGGAGTGACTTAATCACAGAATCGTATAGGTTGGAAAAGACCTTTAAGATCATCGAGTCCAACCATAAACCTAACACTACCAAGGCCACCACTACACCCTGTCCCTAAGCACCTCATCCAAACGTCTTTTAAATACCTCCAGGGATGGCGACTCAACCACTTCCCTGGGCAGCCTGTTCCAATGCTTGATAACCCTTTCAGTGAAGTAAAATTTCCTAATATCCAGTCTGAACCTCCCCTGGCGCAACTTGAGACCATTTCCTCTTGTCCTATCACTTGTTACCTGGGAGAAGAGACCGACCCCCACCTCTCTACAACCTCCTTTCAGGTAGTTGTGGAGAGCAATAAGGTCTCCCCTCAGCCTCCGTTTCTCCAGGCTAAACAACCCCAGGTCCCTCAGCCGCTCCTCATCAGACTTGTGCTCCAGACCCTTCACCAGCTTTGCTGCCCTTCTCTGGACTCGCTCCAGCCCCTCAATGTCTCTCTTGTAGTGGGGGGCCCAAAACGGAACACAGTATTCGAGGTGCGGCCTCAGCAGGGCCGAGTACAGGGGCACGATCACTGCCCTAGTCCTGCTGGCCACACTATTTTTGATACAAGCCAGGATGCCATTGGCTTACTTGGCCACCTGGGCACACTGCTGGCTCATATTCAGGCAGCTGCCAACCAACACCCCCAGGTCCTTCTCTGCCAGGCAGCTTTCCAGCCACTCTTCCCCAAGCCTGTAGCGTTGCATGGGGTTGCTGTGGCCCACGTGCAGGACCTTGCACTTGGCCTTGTTAAACCTCATACAATTGACCTCGGCCCATCGATCCAGCCTGTCCAGGTCCCTCTGCAGAGCCTTCCTCCCCTCCAGCAGATCAACACTCCCACACAACTTGGTGTCATCTGCAAACTTACTGAGAGTGCACTCGATCCCCTTGTCCAGATCATTGATAAAGATGTTAAACAGAACTGGCCCCAAGACAGAGCCCTGGATGTTAGCTGTGGCCTTCTGAGAATAGAGCTATCACGTGCAAGCACACTGCTGAGTATAAATCTGAAGGATCACACCGCTCTCCTCTTACGCAAGCATGGGTTTAGGCATCATAGGCTCCAGACATTTCCCAAGGAAAATATTCCGGATTTCCTATATGAATGCTATTACTATTGTTGCAGCAGTATAAGATATACAGAAGCCAACTCTCAACGCTGCGTGGAAGACAGCACACTAATAAAAGGGGGTTGTGTAGTGTCCAACACAACTGAGAAACATGGCAGTTGGACCAAACGTACCAGGTTTAACACAAGACTGCTTTTATGCAGGAAGAGAACTTTAATTTCATACGCAGAACAGACAGGCCCTTGTTTTCCAGTCAGGCATGAAGGACCTACACCTGCAAGGAATTCTGTTTATTAAGAACAAAAAGGTGAAGGATAGACTTGTCCATTCTAGGACTCTTATCTATGTGTTTTAAACCTAAGACTTAAGCTGACACTCCTAAAGCATCCACTTGCTCTTACAAATGCTGCATTGCAAAGTGTCTTTGCTCTGCAGCTTATGACACCAAGGTGGTACTGAAGTTCTTCCTTAGCACAACAGCTTGGAGCAAAAAAGCTCAGTTTTCATCTCACAGTACCTTAGCTGCTGTCACAGTGGCAACGGCACAGTGGCAACGTGCAGTTGTTTAGCAGCAAACCTTGGTCCGAACCAACGTTTCCAGAACCAGAGTCAGGTTGCTAGACATGTCAGTCAAGGACTTAGTACAGGTCATAGAAAACAGGAGGTACAAAGGTGAAGCGTTCGAAGTAAAAGCTCTGTGGATAAAATATTAAACTTCTTTATTAGAGACATGCCATGAAGAGAGACACTAATTTGAGAGAATGGTTTAACAAGACAAGATTTTGGAAATCTGAATCAAAAAATTAAAGATGACACCAGAAAATATAATACCAACTTGAACTGAGACATTCCCATCCTTGTTGATCAATAGCTTGAAAATGCTACAAAGACAACTGGCAAGAGATCAGCAGTAGACTTTTCCCTTAAGCACCATGATAGACATTTAATCATAGATATAGTACCTTTCAAGACACCAATGCAAGCAATTTCTAAAAAGAGGAAAGATATTTCTAATAAACAGCTGGCTGAGTAAATACTGAAAATTGGAAAGGATAACAAGCACACTCTAGATGCGAGTTTACACATGAGAAAGTTCAAGTTGTGCTGGTTCCTGTTGCTGCATAGTGGAATAGAGGAGATTAAGATAAGGGTAACTATGGGGCTAGTACCAGAGTCAAAGGTACGTAATATAAAAGAATATTTTGGGTAAAAGACACCGCAGTCTGCACTCCAATACAGTTAGAATTGTAACCTGTGAATGATGGAAGTGTATAGAAAAATAACTAGAACAAACACAGTGAATGAGATCAGAAGAGACACTCTTTGCTGGAAGATCTGACAGTATCGGATGAATGCCAAAACCCCCTCTAAAATAATCTATAACAGGAAACCAAGCAGGGTGCAGGTAGCCCTGGAGAGGCCCTAGCAGACTTCTGTTCAATGAATTCTGTTACCCAGATGTTCCTTTGTAGTTCTCAAAAACCTTTAAGGCTCCTGGTCAGTAAGGAAGTTTGGAAAAGATTCAAACTTCAGCTCTGCAGTGTCAGCATATATTCCTATCTGTGCTAACTAAAGCACAACGTTAGCAAAAAACCCAATTCTCTAAAACAATGCCATGGAATGCCACTTTCTTTCTCTCTGCATGATTTCCAGATCAAGCACTTAATCCCCCTGAAACCTTCCTCTTATAAGCGTCCCTTACTGGTGCCAATGGGGATTACCCAGTTGCCTGGGAGCTGTTTGTATGCAACACTGGAGACCCAAAGCTTGATTCATGTGAAAGGAACTGAAACTTTCAAGTGAGAA
The DNA here is from genome assembly GCF_035582795.1 of Mycteria americana. Taxonomy (NCBI): domain Eukaryota; kingdom Metazoa; phylum Chordata; class Aves; order Ciconiiformes; family Ciconiidae; genus Mycteria; species Mycteria americana. The sequence continues at coordinate 14,552,002 of NC_134376.1, forward strand.
ATACTCCTAAGAAGGGTGAAGAGGGAACAAGGACCGAAGGATTAGCTACAAGGAGTCCTCAGTTCTGGAAAGACCTTAAAACCCAGACTTGCCTTTACAGCTGTCTGACTCAATGGGAAATAACATTTGCACCAAGGTCTGAGCGCTTGGCTCAGCTCATTTAAACTGAACTGAAAAGCAGAACTGGAAATCTTGCTACTTGCTTGCTCAGGGGAGGGTGGTAGAGTCTGTATGAAAAATTAAACTTGGTTTAAAAAACAAACAACCCTAAACCTGCAAATTGCCACCAATAATGAAAGTATAACAGCACCTTGTCATTCCTACTGCAAATCCTTTGATTTGGGATTATCCTGTGCATTCATCCCACCAAATGCTGTCCTTGGCTACATGTACAATTTCCACTCACTTTCCTGTAAGCGTATTTGTATGTCATAGCCACTGCTTCACAGCGGAATATTACATCAGAGCTAAAAAAATGACATCCTGTGATGGGAGCTAAAGAACCCAAACTGCCTTGTACCGCCCCAGTACCCTCCCAAATGACAGCAAGACCACGTTGCTGATACCATAGGGACATAGGCACATAAGTAACACCACATCTTGGCATTAAGTAAGTGAGGAGTAACCGTCGGGCCGCAGACGCTGCAAGTCCATGTAGTAGTGCATCTTCACATGTGTTCACACCTGTACAGCAAGAATCATTTAAAAAAAGAGCCAGTTAGCAGTGATGCATTCTTCGCATTAGGAAACCACGAGCCCTGACCACCTACAAAATGTGCTATTTTGGCTTATAATCAAACTAAAGGTAAAATTAATGCACCTAAAAAGAAATAGGGAATATTCAAACATAGGCAGGACAGAAAAACTATCTGAGAGAGGAAAAGCTACAGAGGGATGCATAATATGATGGCAATAAAAGTGTTACAATATTTGGAGACCTGAAGCATGACCCCCCTCCTTTTCCACGCATCTTTTTATTGAAATAACTGTGCATTGCAAGCCTTTCCAACAGATACAGGAATAGGCTTCAGGATGTTTTTATGGCCTTTTCTAATCTTAATCTGTTTTTCACTTTAGAGATGCCAAATAGTGTTTACCAACATATAGTTATCTCACAATTGCAGTACCTCATGAGCAAATCAATATAACATTTAAATGCATTTTCTTGCTTGTATTACAACTAGTTAACAGAAAACTTCTGGAAGAGGTAAAAGCATATCCAGAAATACATACAATGTAGAGGTATTCAGCAGGACTGGAAGAAGAGATGAGACGTGCAGGACTAAGGCGCGTATCTGAAGTATGAGTTTTACATGTGATCAATTATTCCCAACTCCCTTTGATTATCTCAAATGACAGAGGAATACATCCAAATAATGGACAAAGGTTTCTTAAAATTCAAAGTCGGTCTGCATGCGTGTCTTATTTAGAATTTCTATAACCCAGCACAATCCCTGTTATATTGCAAGACTTCACAATTAGTAGCTTGCAAATGGAGATAATTCCTTGGTCCGTCAGTACGCACACGTGCTGGTGTTGTGGGGAGAGTATTACAGTTCTTTAGTTAAGTTCCTTACTTTATGAAAATCCAAACTGTTGTGAAATAGCACATTGCAGCAAAGCAGAATTAAATGGCACTAATTTCTGGACTCCCATCGCACATAGCAAGTACAGGAGGCCAAGAGGTTAGCGTGGTTTGGAGAGCCAGGAATGCAGCAAACAGAATTTCCTCTGTCTTCACAAGAAGCACTAGTCAAGTGGGGTTTAGAGTTAATTTGGTTTCCACCCATTAAAATTATATGCTCCAAACATAAGAGTCATAAAATGCCTATAAAAGTGAGAGCACTTGCACACTGAATAACTCTGGAAATGGGCTTGGCTCACGGGTGAGAAGCAGAGGCACAAGGGCAGCACGGGCAGTCTTCCTGACCGGTGGCGTGAGGGCTGTTGGGTGCGCCCGCTCCCCAGGATTCACCCTCACTCTACTATTTCACATTAG